>NW_025814856.1:40578125-41295000 GCF_022079265.1 Lynx rufus | reverse complement strand
TTTATCCTTTTGTGCATATTCCAGCTAAAACCAGGGATGAATCACTTCCATGGTGTGAATTTATGTAACAGAATAAAACAAGAATTGGGTAAGAAATAAGAAATGATGATACATACTTGGTTGCCAGAAAATCATTATTGGATATTATTTTCCATATATAGGCTACATTCTGATATGAAGTACTCCCCTGTTTAGTCACTGGGAAATATTTGGATGGTACAATTTTGCAGTTCCAACTCAGGTATATTTCAGGAGGCTTCATGTTTTGATTATGTTGCATTTTACTTACACATTGAAGGTAATATAATGCTCTGTTGTCATATCATTTTTGTAGGGTAACTTCTGGTTAAAACAAGTCCAGATGTAAAATTTTTTTCTTTTATGAGCATACATAGTGAGTTTTGCTGAATAGCTTTATTCCATGCCTATAACCTATTCCATGCCTATTAAACCTAGTAGTTTAATACTATTTTTCAGAAACATTAAAATGAAGCAAATAGACCCTCTTATTTCCTTCTGATGGGCTGATTTTAAGTGCTTAGAATATTCATAACTGCCTACAGTTTGTAGTTTTTATCCGTTTGAAGATAATTATTTTGCTTTTTACATTTTTCAAGACAAAGTTGAAATTTTCCAGGTCGTGTTCTGAAATACACATATTGCCTCACCACTTAAGCAATTTATATGAACACTTATGAGCTAGGAAATGAGTGTATTCTTTCACAAATTGACGGTGCAATTGTTCTGATACAGAAAGTGACACCATTGAGTATATTAAAAGTGGAATTCACAGGTTTTGGGTTCAAAGAAACAGTAGATTTTTTTTCATGCTTTTTATTTCCCCAAAAGGCTTAAGTTTTGTTCAAAATGAGCCAATGAAATTTTCTCCATTCTGTAATTTATGCTGGAGAATAAGAATCAGAATTTGTTTTCCTGGATTGTTACTGGAAGAAATTAAACAATTTTTAAACATAATCACTGGTGGTCATAATAGTATTTGCCTTGATTCCTCTATTAAAAATTTGGGGGGGAAAGTCTTTGGGCAGTTATAAAAATTATTTGCATTTTTTTCACAACTACAAATAAAAAGGAGTAGGTGGATTTAATATACTGTTATCCTTTGAATTCAACCTGCATGGTAATTTCAGGTGATGCATATCCTGTATAGAACCCTTCAAGACTTAGAACAAATAGACTTGTATCCAGAACCTGATTATTTTCAATTCTTTTTGTAAATAACAGCAATAATTGTAGGTAGGATAAAATTTGTTTAGGCTACTGATAATAAAGTATTTGGGGAGAGAAATTCATGAATAGCTGGCTTTCATTATAAGGTAAAGCTAAACGTCTTCATGATTTGATGAATCACTGTGGCATATATGGATATTGGTTCATGTATATTTTTGGTTCAAGATATTTCATTTCGGTCTTTGAGTCATATTTTCTAATTACTTAATTCTAATACCTGATTTGTCCTTTGGGGTAGCCTAGGCCATCTGACACTGTTAAAACACCACAGGATTAGTGAGTTTATATTTTTATTGTATTGCTGGATTTCAAAGAAGCATTAATAAATCAAAACCCTCAATATTCCTTTTCAAAGAAAATGTTCTCCTCTTGAGATTCCTGACAAAGGGTTTTATCGTGCAAAAGAAAGGTTTGGCTCTGTGTTAACATTTTAATTTGTATTGTTCTTTCTGAAATTCCTTTCTGTTTTGTTTTCACAATAGATCTTGAAAATTTTAAAACCAAAATGAGAAGTACAGTGTCTGTGCGTGAAGGCCAGGGAGTCGTCCTGCTCTGTGGCCCGCCGCCACACTCCGGAGGTGAGAAGTGGTCTGTTTGTGTTTTTTTATATTCATTGACTAAGTTTCAGTGCAAGACCAACAGCATATGTACTGTTATTGCTTCCCTAAATTACCCTGAGAAAATTGATAGCCCAAGTATTGGATTCTGTCAGCTGAGTTGGAATATAAGAAACTATACAAAAGATAGTCCATCCCGAGAAGTTTATAAACATAATTTATTTCAACAAGGAGTGCTGTAAAGGGAAGTGAGATCAAGTTTGTTTCAATTACCTATTGGTGCTGAACAGTGCTTCTACACCATATCATTTGTTATTTCGTTCTAGAACATGACCTACATTAGAGTCTTTATGGTTTCCCCCTTCTCTCTCTCCCTACCTCTCTCTCTCCCCCTCTTCCTGTGTCTCTCTCTCTGTGTCTCATACACACACTTCAACATGATTAATATATGACATTGGGCCTCTGTATCATGTGATATATGTGTGTATGTATATATATATATATATATATATATCAAAATAATATGTGTATGCGTATTCACGTCATTTTCGTTGGGGCGTTGGAGTTGCACGTTTTATGCTACATTGCTATAAATTGAAATACTGCTAAAAACTCAGAGTGAAAATGAACTTCAGTACATTTGAAAATAATTTAATAAGCATTGCTCCCTAGCAAGAGCCTGGAGTGTTGGTTTTATTTTGCTCTTGTGCTCACTATTGCAAACTTGGTCACTTACAGGAATAGAGAGGGCATTATTAATGTATAAATCACTGTTCTTGAAGACACAAACAATTCTGTTCTTGAGAGGATGGGAATTACTGAGAGCTAAACAGGTTAGAGAGAATCTTTCTGGCCAAAGGCGAAACTGAGAAGTCTTCTTCTCATCGTGGTGAAGTTTATTCAAATGAAAATATGTTGGACTTTATTTGTTTTGTGACATACAAACCAAAGTCCTTTTCCCCCAGTGACTTGCCAGTTTTAATCATCAAACCCTCAGTCCAATGAAACAAACATTTGCCATCATCACTCTCTGATCACTTGAAATGTGTGAGCCAGCTGGAGGGCTTGATTAGCACACATGATTGCCATGATGTTGGGGGAATGATTTACATCGGGCTCCCCAAAGTACTTGAGTAGTATATATTTTCTGGAATCTTGAAGTTACAGAGGAATTTTAACTTTGAAGGGAAACAGAGTCTCTTGAATGCAAATAAGAGTAACCGAGCTCAAACCCACTTGAAGAAAATAGGGAATTTACTGACCCACATCACTGGGATGATAAGTTGGCTTCTAGTAGAACTGTGTGGTTGTCACAGAGATGCACCGCCTGGAAAACTTACTGCCTCACTGTGCATGGTGGAGTCAGTGGATAGCCTCTAACTCTCAACTCCCTTTCAATCTCCTCAACTATAGAGAGTCACTTGCCCATAATCTACCCCCTGTCTTGAGAGCCCACATCTGGTGACTCATCAGGGAAGGATTGAAGGGTAAGCCTTTTCTGCCCAACATTTTGGTGGGCAGTCTTCCAGAGCCTGCTGCCAGGATGTAAGGGGCATTGTTGGGCCACATCACACTTGGACTTCTTTCTCTTCCCAGTCCTGTTCCTGTTTCCTTCCTTTGATAAGCTTTGATCATTGATAAAAATATCCCAAACTCTATCTCAGTGTCTCCTCCCTGGGAACCTAGTCTCCCAGTCTGCTGGAGCCACAGGTTCAGCCAGTTTCATGAACAAGTGTCCTTTCTTTGGATATCATGGCCCTGCTTCCCTCAACGTTGATACTATGTAATGTAGACTCCTTGTGGTGGCAAAGGTGGTCTCTTTTAACTCCAAGCTATTGTGGTCCTTAATGCTAGCGATCCTAATGAAGCAGACAACCTGTTGTTCAATGGCTCTTGATTTTAACCCGATTAACCTTATTTAAGAGATTATTCCTGCAGCAGAGAGTCAGAGTCAGCTGTATCTACTGAGAAGCACTTGTATGAAAAAGGTGCATTTTCTAAAAGAAGAGAAGGGTTTTGTTAGGAGAAAAAGCAAGGCAATGTATTAGAAACAATAGCTAGAAGTACACCTACCAAGGAAGTATCAAAATAAATTTATTTTTTAAAATGAATGTAAAAAACAACTGGAGAATCTTGTCTGTGAGGAGCTTTGGAAATGTTGTCCTGACTTAAGATCCTGACTGAGTGATAACAAAGGAGGGACCTTTCGGTTGACTAACCTATTGCATGAGACATGCTACAGAAGATGAATTCTTTTCTAATATCATGCACTTGGGGAACTATTGGTGACTTCATGTATTTCTCTTTTTATGTTTGAAGCACATGGGTTGGGGTAACTGTGAAAGTCAAGTAGGCTTGTAGATGAAGAAGGAAAGAAATTTCCCCGGAGAGGCCACGTTAGCCCTCAAGAGCCTAGACCATGCATAGAATTGTAAAGAACTGAACAGAAGCATACCTTCTTTAGTGCTAGATTGTATAGGAAAATGATGAGGGCTACAGTGTCAGAGTTAGATGCTGAAAAAAGGATTCTCATTGATCCAAGTCTGCCTAATGCTAAGATACTCACAATTTACATTCACTGCCCTGACACATTGGCTGGTGAACTCCTTGAAGACAGAGTCCAAGTTGCTCTTTGTTCTGTACCCAGGTGCCCAAGGGAAGGCAACCTTCTTCAGCACATGTGAAAATAATTTAATACATACTTGCTAAGCCACAAAAGGCTGGTTGATAACAAGTAGACAGTAAATATTGGTTGAACAAATGAACACATTCATGGAATGAATAAAGGAATCCTTTTTAAAGATTTGGTCAGTCATAAATGCTTTTTTGAGAAATCACGAGTAACTTTGTTTCTAGAGGTATAAGCATCTAACAACCAATATGCCCTGGGTGCCACCCAGACCGGTGCAGGCACTGACAAATGAGAGTGAACTCCAGCCAGAACAGCTGATAATCAGTTCTTCTTCCTATCGCCTATTGATTTAGGGAGTTTTATTCAGTGGAAAGTGTGAGGCAGGGCATAAAACAACTGAAGCTACGACACCAGGGTTTATCAGAACATGTGATATGTGGCATTCATGGCCCATTCTGTGACTCTACAGGACATGCACTTGCCCTTCTCTGTCTTACCACCCTGCTCTACCTTCATTCACTTCCCCTTTTTTCATTTTTTCTTGGTCCCTTCTCCATGGCCAGAAATGTTTAATTGTGTTGTCATTTTCTAATTACTAAAGACCCCGTCGTACTTACTCATCCACCATATTCCCTACCTGAGGAATACCCTGACATAGTAGGCTCAGAATGGCAAATAATAATCGTAATAGTAAAAACAACAGACATAGTCACAGCAACTCTGTTCACGGAGTGCTACTTAGATGCTAAACAGTGTGGTGGCTCTTTGTGGAAATCATCTGGCAGGAGATTCCTTTGATTAAAAGTATGAAGAGGAATTGGATGAGTGACAATCTAAGGTAGAGTCAGAAACTTCAGTCCTGGAGATGCCAGGAGGCTCAGCTCTCACCCAGCCAATACCTGAATGCCTTCAGCCCAAACTTCTTGTTTATAAATATTTTTAATGTTTATTTTTTTGAGAGGGAGAGAGAGATAGAACACGAGTGGGGGAGGGGCAGAGAGAGGGAGACAGAACTCGAAGCTGGCTCCCAGGCTCCCAGCTCTGAGCTGTCAGCACAGAGCCCAGTGTGGGGCTTGAACTCACAAACCACAAGATCATGACCTGAGCCGAAGTCGGACGCTTAACCAACTGAGCCACTCAGGCGCCCCACCGCCCCAACCTTCTTGTTTATAAATGACAGATGAGGCAGGAGGCCAGAAAGTAAGCTTCAGCCCTGAGTCTCCCAGCTGTTGTTTAGGGCTACAGTTTGGGAGTTCGGAAAGTGTGTCTCTGAGAGGAAGCAGTCTACCTAAAATCATAGAACTCTGAGGAAGTAGAATGGCTGGCTCCTGGCCGGGCCTCTTTCTATTCTGGCACAACCTAAAGCAACCCCAGTTGCCATTCTCTACATGATGGTGGTACAAAGGCACAGAGTTCTTCAGTGAAAGTGTCACTATCCTAAGCCAAGGGCTTCTGACATTTCATACCAGATGCAGCAGAGTTAATGGCTCTGTTTTAATATTCAAGGCCATTATTTATGTGAGCACAACAGATCAGCAATGCCAAAGTCTCCTGAGCAGAAATCTCTCCAGAGTTCAACCAAATGCCCAACTGAGGTATGTTCCAGTCCAGTACTTCTGAGACTTTGCTTGCAAATGAATCAACTGGGGACTTGATAAAATGCAGATTCTGATTCACTGGGTCTGGTTTGAGACCTGAGATTCTGCATTTTTAATAAGCTCTCTTCTGAAGCTGATGCTACTGGTCCTTGGGCCACACTCTGAATAGCAACACCCTACCCTGTCTGTTCCATTAGGTGGAGTCCCTGAAGATTTCCTTTTACCTACTTCTGCCCTCACTCCTTCCCTTTTCCCTACCCAGTTTCTTGGCCCAAACACTGGAATAGGTTTGTAACTTCAGAACCAAAATATTACCTCCCCGCTAAGGACATCACTTTTTTTTGTTTTTTATTTTTTTTTCCATTCAAGCCTAGAGTCTTTCTCAAGATGCTCTTTACTCAGATTTATTCCCTTGTTTTGTGGCCTTCCTGGTCTCAAACAGATTTATATGTAATGTCTCATAAACTCTTGTTTTTATGGGGTGCCTGGATGGCTCAGGTTGAACATCTGACTCTTTTTTGTTTAATGTTTATTTCTTTTTGCGGGGGGGGAAGGGGAAGACAGAGAGGGAGACAGAGGATCTGGAGAAGGCTCTGTGCTGAAAGCAGAGAACCCAATGCTCATGAACAGTAAGTAAGATCATGAGCTGAGCTAAAATCAAGAGTCAGATGCTTAACTGAATGAGCCACCCAGGCACCCCAAGATTCAGACTCTTGATTTCAGTTCAAGTCATGATCTCTCAGTGAGGAGATCAAGCTCCATGTCAAACTCTGTGCCGACAGCATGTATTCTGCCTGGGATTCTCTCTCTCCCTCGCTCTGCCCCTCCCCCACTCACATTCTGTCTTTCTCTCTGAGAATCAGTCAATCAATCAATCAATAAGTAACCCAACTAACAAACAAACAATAAAAACTGTTTAAAAATACTCTTTTTTCCTAAGTCCTAGGGGTTAGGGCACTGTCCTTTTTAATGAAGGTCCCAGAGTCCCGAGCATAAGAAGCAATCATGGTTTTCTGTCTTGACTTCTAACCTCCCAGGTGTGATGTGAAAGGCCAGCCTAATCTCAAACTTGACTTTAGTTTAGATCTAAGAATTCATTGAGAACCTCACACCAAGAACAGACTTCAGACTTTAAATTACATGATATGACGTACCTTAGGTGTTGACAGGATCCATCATCCGTTGGGTGTACTAGTTTCTGCAGAACCCTTCTGGGAATGCCTCAGATCTCTGAGTGTGATGATGCTTTTCCTCTTTGGATCACAATAAGATGAACATAACAAGGCTCAAGGAGATGTCGGTGAGAGTGTGCTGTGCATTTTTAAATCATCGACAGATGCAGTATGCAGCTTTATCTTTTCCCACACTGCTTTGTGCCTTCTTCTTCCACAGGGACACTTCAGGAGTCTAAAGCATCCTACACTGGAAAGGCCTTCCTCATTTCGTCGTGTGGAGGTCATAGAGGTCTTTTGTTTGGGTTTCAGTTGTGTTTTTCCCATAGCCAGCAATGTGATCTATAAAGGTACTTCACAGCTGTTTATTGAAGGTCACAGTAGCTGCTCTTACCTTTTTTTTTTTTTTTTTTTTAAATTTCTGGCTTCTATTTCTTCTGTTACTGGCCCAAGTAAAATGATGGTAAAATCTCTTCTCTTGTCAATAAATTTTTTATTGTCTTTTGTTTACTTGGGATAAAAATCAGAAATACTCTTCCAAAATAGGCTAGGGAATTAAACACAGAAAGAGCCAAAATCAGGGTACCGAAGCTTGGAAACTGCATATATTATTTATATTCCCTTAATTCACCAATGCAGATAATTTATAAGAAAGTGGCAGCAACCTGAGGCTGCTTTGCTTAAGAGCAGTCGCCATTTATTTGATGCCAATAAGAAGGAAAAACTGTTTCATGGTAGGTGACAATTAGAACTTTCTCTTAGGAGTCCATAAAACTCCTAAGTGACACAGGTCACTGTCACTTGAGAGGAGTATTATCTTCTTCTCATTCTGTGACATTTTCTGCCACTTCCTATTCATTGGCTTCTCTACAGAAAAATCTAGTACCTCTCCAAGGCAAGAGGAATTAGCATCCCCTCGGAAATTAGTTGGAAGACTAGGAATTGACAAGTCAGAAATAAGAGACTGGGCATGGATTATCTATAGCTTAATTATCAATCTAGTTATCAACAGTGTGAAAATTAACTGGGAATTAGTGTAATTACCATGCCATTACTGGTATCACTACAAAATCATTAGAAATTCAAATGCACCAGAAAAATTACCCTATTATAAATAAGGTTACAAGACTAGTTCATGGGCACATCATGATAAATATTAATGAAGCAGGAATTCATAGGCTGATCAGGTTCTTGCATGCATGCATGTTAATAAAGAGTTGAGTTTTGTCCGAAGATGGCCGATGATATTTATTCTGAGCGGAGAATAGGTTGTAGTCTTCCGCCGTGTTTGGTGTCTGATCCAGCTTCCCAAGTCTTTGTTGCGTGCATGCTCTTCTTGAAATGACAGCCCCAGACGCTGCCATCCACTTACAACAACACAGCCTTTGGGATGTTCAGAGGACAATGTGAGATGCCAAACAGCAGGTAGTGAAATGAAGTGACTTGATGCTAAAAATTACTTTGAAAATCCTGGTGTGACAGAGGTGAGAACTGTGAGCAACATAACCAGATGGCATGGGATTTACACCCTCTGTATCAACATCTTTGGTTGTTTTTTTATTTATTTTTTTTTCTTTTCCTTCCTTTCCCCAAGACTGAAAAACAGAAGTCATCTCAGGTAACTGAGATGGGGCAGGCCTGAGGAAAAAGTGCCAAGTAGGAGTTTTCTGGAAAGATGTGTCCCATGGCTAGACCCTTCATTAAGGTGCCAAAACATATTACCTGGTGTGTTTTGATGTGATTAACTCAAAAAGAATAATTTCCGCAAATAATCTGCAAACTTAACACCATTTTATCTTGGGCAGTCATTTTTCCTTCAGCTACACTTTTGTTGATGTACATGGACTTCTTGGTTTCCATCACATTTGCATCACTGGTCCCTGGGAAATGTTGCTCTGAGAATTCAGAGGTGTCCCTTTCCCTAAAGCTGAAAAAGTTGCATCTTCACAGGCATTTATACCATCACAAGTTGTGAGATCAAGGTGAAGCAGGTGCACGGGTGGCTTACTAAGGAATAGGGATCTGTCCCATAGAATATCATTCTGAATTTACTGCTTCTAACTCGGGAGAGGGGAGTGGATGGGAGTAGGTTAGCATGTCATGGCAAAAAGTTGGAGAGTCCACCTGTAGACTGAATGAATAATATATCAAATTGTAAAACTGATTTTTAATATATGTCAATTCTGATGTGACTTGACATTTAGAGGAGTCCAAAATATTAACAAATTCTTAGTAGTATTCAGACAAGTATGTTCTGAATCCATTGACACACAAACTTCAGCTGCTGTTATATGGATGAGGCAAAATATTTTGATCTCTGCAGAGAGGATATGTTTTAGAGAATAGTCTTAATTGCTGAGCATCCATTTTGTAGTTGGAAATGGAGATGAACACTCATGTTTCTCTGAAGTACTTGGATGTAGAATCTGAGAATTCACTGAGTCTGCCTATTATCTGTTTATTCTTTTTTCCATCCATACATCCATCTGTATGTCCATCCATCTATCCATCCATCCGTCCATCTATACATCCATCCATACATCCAGCCATCTGTCCATACATACATACATATGTACATACATACATACATCCGTCCATCCATGCATGTACCCATCCATTTTATTCATCCATTGATTTCCTCATGCATCCATCAAATATCTGTTGATGTGTAGAAGGCATTTTATGTCTTATAATGCTATTTTACTATAATAAATATGGCCATTTACCTGACAAATCTTAATATTAAGTAGAGAAAAAAACTGAGAGCATTGTTGCTAAACTGGATAGGAATGTATTCAAACCAATATTAGCTGAGGCTTACCCCAAACCACTCTCCAAGTGAAAAGCCTGAAATTATGTAAGAAATAGAAAGATAAATAGAGTCCTCTTGCCCTCAGGACCTGTCCCACAGGACCTGGTCCCAAAAGAAGTGAGAAAAGTGGGTTTGCTGATGACTGGTTATGCCTGAAATAACAATAATAGTTATAGTTGCCATTTTTCAACCAGATACTGGGTTTATTGCTCATAATATCAAGGAAGGGTATAGTTCTCATACTCTGTATTGACAAGCTGAAGCTGAAAGGAGTTAGCTGATTTGTCCAAGGCTGCCCAATAGTGGATTTGGGCTTCAGACCTAGATCTATTGCTTTTTTTTCTTTTTAATGTTTATTTATTTTTGAAGAAGAGAACATGACTGGGAGAGAGACAGAGAGAGGGGGGTATCTAGGATCCGAAGCGGGCTCTGCACTGACTGCAAGGAGCCAAATGTGAGATCAGGACATGAGCTGAAGTCAGATGCTCAACCAACTGAGCCACCAAGGAGCCCCGATCTGTTGGTTTTTGAAAGATTTTCCTATGTTCATAACAATTACAGGCTTCAGGGGTTTTTTTGTTTGTTTGTTTTGTACTTTTGTTTTTTGTTTTGATTTACATATTATCTGCCTTCTGTGATGGTGTTCTTCAAAACCTTTTGATATATGCAGTGATATACTTAAAATGTTTATAAACACCTCCTCTCTCTCTGTCTCACTGTCTCCCCACCCACCTCAGACATACTTAGGAGGCATAGTGGGTACAAGCCAGGCATCTAAGAGCTAGATTGCTTGAGTTCCAGTTCTAACTCTTACTACAAACTTTGGGCATGTTGCCTAACCTCTGAATATGTTTATTATCTGTAAACAGGGAATAATCACAGAACTTATCTTTATAGGGAGGTTGTGAGAATTTAAGAAGATAATGTATGTGACTTGTTTGAAATGTCTGATTTATTTTTTAAACAAAAATATGCTATAGTCCTAATAGTTTGAGTTTATGGAAAAATATAAAAATTAAATAAAAGTAAATCTATAAAGAGGGTTTATTGTGTTTTTTCCCTGTACTCCAGAGGCTTATCTTGCCTGGCATATTTGTACCCCACTTTGGAGAACATTGTTCAAGAAAATGTTTGGGTTTCCCTCCGAGTTGGTTAATCTGTGGTTAGGGATGAAGGACTTGGCTGTTTCTTGTTTAACAGCACAGTGACACTTAGAAATAGCAAAATGGGGATGTCTTTGAGATGCTTATCCTGTACAAGCATCAGTGACTGCCTCTCCCCTGGGACTTACCCCCCCCCCCAACCATGGCCTCCACGGGCTGCACCTACCTATAGTATGTTCCAGCATTGGCTCATTGGCCCAGAGAAGGAACCTGACCAAGCTGGGCCAATCAGATGCTCTCTTCTGGAAACTTGGTATTTGACCCGACAGGAAAGAATTCTGAATTTTAAAGTTTGAGGCAGACTATTTCAATTAAGTAGGCTAGGCAGCCAAGAAAGCTGATGCACGTGAAGCAGAGATGTAGCCCTGTGAGGGATTAGGAGACCAGGGGTCGAGAGTAAAGACTAAGGACCCCTTAGCCACAGGCTCTCCAGCCTGCCTTCCTTTGCAGCTGCTTTCTTGACCTGGGGTGCTATGCACCAACCTTAGTACAGGGACATATGTACTGCATTCCCACTCTGGTGGTCTTCTGTTTCTTACAACCAAAGGCTCACAGCTAATTCAAGGGACATTACTGTAAAGGCCATACTAGTCCTGGGGTAGGGGAATGACACTGATACAAGGCTAATAAGTAATTTAAAATAAAAAATAAAGAGGGCTGCCTGGGTGGCTCAGTCGGTTAAGCTTCTGACCCTTGGTTTTGGCTCAGGTCATGACCTCACGGTTCGTGAGTTCCAGCCCTGCGTCGAGCTCTGCACTGACAGCATGGAGCCTGCTTGGGATTTCTTTCTGCCTCCCTGCCCCTCCCTGGCTTGCTCTTTCTCTCTCAAAAAATAAATAAACATTTAAAAAATAAAGAAACAGGGGTGTCTGCGTAGCTCAGTCAGTTAAGCGTCAGACTCTTGGTTTCAGCTCAGGTCGTGATCTCATGGTTTGTGGGTTCAGTCCACACATCCGGCTCTGCACAGACAGTTGGGAGCTTGCTTGGGATTCTCTCTCTCCCCCTCTCTCTGCCCCTCCCCCACTCACATGCACTCTCTCTCAATAAATAAATAAGCATTTTAAAAAATAATAAATAGAAGCTACATGTTTCAACAAATGTCCTTGGGCTGTTCCAGCATCCTTTTATGATTGAAGTCAGCAGTGAACATACCACAATGTCCCTGGAAGGAGGCAAGGTCGTAGAAAACAATTTGAAAAAACTGTGCATTCATTGTTACTTACATTTGCGGTCTCTGAGTGAGTTTCCCCAAATTCTCAGGGATGCTACTGACCATTTCCACATAGATTTTATCACAGCAGCATGGCTTCATGCTTCTCCCTCCCATTTCATTCTCAGATCCTCTAAATGGTCTTCCCTAGTACAATGAGAAAATCACTTTTTCCTACTTTAAAGGCTGCAGTTTTCCTCACTCTGATGCCATCCACCCACAGACAGAAGTCAGAAGGAGCCTTAAGCCCATCAAGAAAATTAAATGCATAAGCTGGGAGTTTAAATCCGCTGTTACAGTGGTAGTGCTTCAACAAGAACTTATTTAAAAATTACAGAGCTCTGACTGATGTTGTCTGCTTTAAGTAAACATAAGGTTGTTAATTTAGTGCAAATCAAGGATGGTAAAGGCTTTGTTTCCTAACATTTAAGCAGAAATTGAGGATGATCATTAGTTGGTACTTTTTATCATTAAAAACAAACAAAACAAACATCATAGTAGCACTGGGTAAGAGTTAAGAAGTAATCTGTGCACTGGCAAGAGAGAGAGCTAAACATTGGTTGTTTTGCCATGCAAATGCATTTATATGGACTTAGTGTTTTAATTAAGATTACAAGACCTATGGTAACAAACCTGAAAAGGTATTAGCACAAGCCAAAATGTACCTCTTGCTTAGATATGGTCCAAATTAAGCTCTCTGGCTCCATCCATTTATGCCCATTCATTACAATGTCTGACATCCATGGTCACTGCCTTTATCTCCCTCAAGGTGTCAGAAAGAAAAGGGTGAAAGAAGCCACTTGTGTGCTTTTCGTGGAGTAGGTCCGTATGGCACACGTTACCTATGTGCACATTCTATTGACTGGTCTCCAGTCACATGGTCACACTAAGCGCAAAGGAGGTAAGACTGTGTAGTCCTGTCTATGCCAGAGAAGAAATGAGAACAGGTTGGAAGCATGGCTAGGCCGTCTCTGCCATACTTAGGTAGATCTGTGCTTTTGAAAATATGCACATGAGGACCTGAGACATCAGATAGAATCTCATGTCTTAAGGAATTGTTTGGGAACTCTAGTGGCTATGTGAGAAGTTTTATTTGGAGGACTTGTTTAAAATCTTCATTCCACAGGGTGCCTGGGTAGCTAAGTTGGTTAAGCATCCGCCTTCGGCTCAGGTCATGATCTCGCAGTTTGTGAGTTCAGGTCCTGCGTGGTGCTCTGTGCTGACAGCTCAGAGCCTGGAGCCTGCTTCGATTCTGTGCCTCCTCCTCTCTCTGTTCCTCCCCAGCTTGTGCTGTCTCTCTCTCTCTCTCTCTCAAAAATAAATAAACATAAAAAATTTAAAAAATGTTCATTCTGTGATCTCAATGACTAAATAATGTGGGGTCTTTCTTGGGAATCTGCACCCTTTATAAATGACTCGGAATTTCTTTTAAGTTTTTTTTTTTAATTTATTTTGAGAGAGAATTAGCTGGGGAAGGGCAGAGAGAGAAAGAGAGAGAGAGAGAGAGAGAGAGAGAGAGAGAGACTTCCAAGCAGGCTCCACGCTGTCGCCACAGAGCGACAGCTCAGAACTCAAACTCAGGAACCACAAGATCATGACCTGAGCTGAAATCAAGTGTTGGGTGCTTAACCAACTGAGCTACCCAGGTGCCCCAGAGAATTTTTGATTCAGACGGTCTTTGAGCAACATTTTGAGACACGTTATCGTCAAGTCATACACATTTAAATGTGTTAAGGGAATATTTCAAGGAATGGAAGAATGTCATGATGGGAAAAGTGTAAGCATTGTAGTATTTTAGTGGTTGCAATTTATTATTAAGGACAATTTAGATTCTGAAAGGGAAATGGAATTCTTGGCTTGTATAAAACATTCATTTATTTATAAACTAGGCAGTTCTTAGCTAAGTTTTTTCTTCATTCACATTAGCTGCCTTAGAGAGCATAGTTGTTGGTATGCCATGTATAACTGAACATCCACCTTCCCAGGTGTGGGAAAGTTGTTAGCGCCCACAGTCAACTGTTCTTGTTGATAGTCACGTGAACTGAGCACCACTCCTGGCATTGGTTAAGATCGCTTAGCCTTTGATCCTCATGGGTACTGCTTGGCATCTCACCCTGAGTAGTTTGGGTCTGTTTATCTTTGTTATGTGGAGGCGTGTGTGTGTGTGTGTGTGTGTGTGTGTGTGTGTGTGTGTGTTTCATGTCAAGGGGAGTGTACCTGTCTAGCATAAAACCCAGATTGATCGTGTAGGGAAGGAATTTCAAAATTGATCAGTTTCTCTTATAGGCCTCACCCTTATTTAAAACATATTTTTCCCTAGTAAATATAGCAAGTTGGAATTTAAAATGATACCAGGTTTGGGGTGCCTGGGTGGCTCAGTTGGTTAAGTGTCGGACTTCGGCTAAGGTCATGATCTCATGATTCTTAAGTTCAAGCCCCATGTCGGGCTCTGTGCTGGCAGCTCAGAGTCTAGAGCCTGCTTCGGATTCTGAGTCTCCCTCTGTCTCTCTGCCCTTCCCCCACTTGTGCTCTGTATCTCTCTCTCTTTCTCTCAAAACTAAATAAATATTAAAAAAAAAAAAACCAGGATTTAACTGTAAGAAATTGGGAAATGAATCATGTGCAAAGTTTTCAGTAAGATTACAAGAATCAGGTTCTTTTTTCTTTTTAATGTTTTTTACATTTATTTTTGAGAGAGAGGGAACACGAGCGGGGGAGGGGCAGAAAGAGAAGAGGACAGAGGATCCCAGGCAGGCTCTGCATTTTCAGCAGTGAGCCTAATGTGAGGCTCAAACTCACAAACTTTGAGATCATGATCTGAGCTGAAGTAGGTTTCTTAACCGACTGAGCCACCCCTGCCCCAACAACATTGTTTTTAAATACAATCATAGAGATGCCCCAGTGCTTGCCTTTCCGTAAGCAGGGGCCAGTCAAATCATGCAAATGAATGAACAGGGGCAGGTTTTGAGGCTTGGACAATTTTTTTTCCGGTTACAAAGTTAAATCTTTTAACAGCATCATTTACTTTATTTGCATTTTTTAAACAGAAAGTACATAGGTTTTTTTTTAGTTCATTAAGTTTTCTGTCACACATATTTTCCGTTTATGGATTACACTTCTCACCATGGTGTTTCTCCTAATGTCCTCTTAAATTCATTAGACACAGGCATATTTTGCATATTAAACACATGGAGAGATTTTTCTTGCTAGGTGCTGCTGCAGAGCAAATAAATCCAAAATCTCATGGCTTATAATCTTACAGTTATATATATAATGAAGGTTTATTTCCTATTTTGTAGGCTCTCAGGGGTGGGTTGACTGCAGCTATATTGTATGTCACTTCTTCACTTTAAGAAAAAGCAGCCTCTATCTGGGATAAGCCATTCTCATGATAGTAAGAAAAGAAAATGACAAGAACCATTCAGTCTCTTTATAAGTTCAATCATTTCCACACTCATTCTGTTTTGCAAAGCAAGTATTATGACTAGTGCTAATCAAATGGTTTAGGAACTATAGTGTCACACAGATAAGCAACAAATAATTTTGATAAAACCATAATCAACCATATGCTCTCTCTTATTTATTTATTTATTTATTTATTTATTTATTTATTTTTTAGCTATTTGGCTTTTATAGCCATCCTTTCAATTTGATTGAGATCAACATTTGATTGAGATCTAAATACAATAACTAGTTTATTAACGTTATCCTGACTATACCAACAAGAAAACACAAGAACAATATATCTTGGTGAAAAATGGCACCCAGAGGTTTCAAATGCTGCTCACCTCCAGCTGATTATTGCCATGGAGAAAGTACGTTGAGATTTTTCACCAAAAGCTAGAAACTTTATGTTGGCTAAATTTTCCAAAAATGTTTTAACACTGTGGGTTAAATAATACATGGTTCCAGGGCGCTTCCCGCCTGTAAGCCATAGATGGAAGCCTCTTCTCAGGGACATAGAATTAATGCGAATTTTAAAAAATCAGCCTCATTGACTCAGCAATCTGCGAGAATACAGATCTGAGAGACAGTTAAAGTTACGGTTTATGGTCTTTAAAAATTCACTTTTATTAGATTCAGGAGTATATAAAATAATGCCAAACAAAGTTAATTAAAACCACTAATTATGAGTTCCCGGGGGCCTGCAGTGTTTGGAAGTCACATCTCATTCCTTCTAGAAATAGTTTTCCAAATTCATTTTACATACTTTTTCTGAAGTAATTAATTAAGCGTTCCCCCTTCTAGTCTGTTTTACGTCATTACTTTTCTTATCAAATGTTTTATGCCCCCAAAGGGGGGATAAACCAGTCAGCTAAATATAGCGGAGTTGTCGGGGTTAATGTGTGAGTTTTATTACACATAAGTACAAACTCAAAAGTAGTTCTTGAGACTGTATTTGTTATTATCTGGACAAAGGTGATTTTGGAAGATTAATAGATGT
The DNA here is from genome assembly GCF_022079265.1 of Lynx rufus. Lineage (NCBI taxonomy): Eukaryota > Metazoa > Chordata > Mammalia > Carnivora > Felidae > Lynx > Lynx rufus. Next base: position 41,278,164 of record NW_025814856.1, on the reverse strand, counting down.
CCGCAAAGCTCAGTTCCCACAAAGAAGCATCAGGTTCCCAAGAGTAAATACGATAACTCAGGAGAAACACAACTAATTTTTCTGTTTGTAGCTTTAAGTAAAGTGTTGCTCCTGAGGTAAATTTTTATGTAAATCCAGAAATTAAATTTTTTCCTCATTTTTCTAACATTATGTTGGCCATGATATTATTGTAACTGGAAAATACTATGTATTTTGCAACTCACTCCTTTTACTTCTTTTCATTTCCCATTTGATTTCTATACAACGTGTCACATATTCCCTATACTGCCTTATAATGATTACCTTCCACGGCTAAGGAACTTGATTATGCACAGATTCCCTGATATGACCATCTGATTAATGGGTTGATACATTCGGTATAATTGGTAAAGTTAAGTTCTGTGTTCCACCATAGACTCCTTATTTTCTCTTGTGGTTTTAAATTTTATCAGCATATGTTTATACTTCAGAGACCCTTTTGTGTGACATTGAGCAGCATTTCTCATACTGTGTTCTTATGGAACAGTAATAAGCATCATGTACAAATGTGAGGCAGTTTAAAAAAAAACACTTTTTCAAAAATATTGGGAAAAGCAAAAGAAAACGTTGTTCTCTTATTTCTCAGAGCTTTTAAGAGTAAGGTGTTAAGTTCACATATCCAAAAGAAGGACTCTAGCATGCAATTTTTCCTAAACTTACTTGACAAATGAACCCTTTGTTTATGCAGCATCTTGCAGGACCACATGTTTTGGGGGACTTGCCGGGGGAGATGCTCACCTAGCTTGAAGCTGGCGCACACCAGTCATTTTCAAAATGTCCTCCCCCAAGTGCTCTGAGGGTTTGTGAGCGATCTCAAGGGGACAGCTTGGTGTACACGCCTCTCATCTCCTCTTCGTAGACAGGATTTCTGTTTTTACCTCTTTTAAATTTGTAGTTCCATCTGAATACCCTTTAAAGGCAGGATTCTCGGGGTGCCCGTGTGTCTCAGTCAGTTAAGTGTCTGACTCTAGCTCAGGTCATGATGTCGCGTTCCGTGGGTTTGAGCCCCCACGAGGCTCTCTGCAGACAGCTTGGACAGCTCGGAGCCTGGAGCCTGCTTCGGTTTCTGTGTCTCCCTCTCTCTCTGCCCCTCCCCCTTTCACACTCTGTCTCTCTGTCTCAAAAAAAAAAAATAAACATCAAAAAAAAATAAGGGCAATATTCTTTATTGACAGATTATAAGGAAAAGGAAGGAAGAGAGGGAGCAAGGGAGGTTGAGAGAGAAAGAGAGCGAGAGGGAGAGAGGGAGAGGGAGAATACATCTTTTATCAGTAAACAAGTGGAGTCAGTTGCCCGAATTTATTCATATTTATTTTGCCTGGAGAATTCTTGATATGTTTAGGGGTGGTTTCTTCACTATATCATTATGAAAACTGGGGGAGAAAATTAAGGGATGCTTTGAGTAGTTAATGTATTTCTGGCATTCTGTAAATTCAATTAATTATGTGTGGATCACATTACATCTGTTACAGTAATAACAACAGGCTGGTGTTTTCTGGCGGGGAAACTAGTCCATCAATCATCCATAATCATTGATCTTCAGATAAGGGGATCCATTCTGACTGGCTTACAGTAACCAAAGTGTGTTTTCAGTGTTACTGCCAAAACATGTTGTATTTCACAAATCTCTTAAGAAGGCCTTTTCTTTTCCACTTGAGATGTGAAATGACATCTGAAGTGGTGATATATGTAGACTTAAAGCAATCTTTTTCAATCATTATAACCTTTAAGCACCACTAGCATCCCTCAGGATTCTGTGACCTTTTCTCTCTGCATTATGCTTTTTGACAGCTCAGTATACCTGACATCTGGTATAAACATGAAATGTTAATTCTTGACACATACTTAATATTGCCAACCACGTACAGACACTCAGCTGGTATATTTTGGTTTTTCCCATGGCTGTAACATGAAATCTAGATGAGTTTTCTTAATCCAGGGATAGAAAGCAGTAAAAGGTATTTTCTGGTTTTCCATAGCTACGGTTCTGTCCTGGATGCATCGCCATAGATTAGGCAGAAAGCAGAAGTTCAACAGCCCTCAGCCATACAGAGACAGGATTTTGTTCTCTGCAGTATCTGAGTAAAGAATAAGGGGGAATTCAAAGAGTCTTAGAACAAAGCACAGGCACATAAGCAGAACTGTAACACCCAGAGGGTGTTATATGATTATTAAAGACATTATTAATCTATTAGTGAAGTAGATCAGAAACAAAATTCCATATCTCTAACAGGCACTGGGCGTATTAAATAATGAATCTATGACTTCTTTCTGATTCTTAGTGATTCTTAGCATATTGGAAGGACGTATTCCAAGCTATAAGGCATCAATAAGAATCCTCACCTAAGTTGGAAGAAGAGCTAAGTTGCTAACATCAAGTCATTATGGTCAGAATATCATAATGCAGTGAAGGAGTTCTTCAGAAAGTAAAAGGACTGGATGACATCCAGAGCTCAGTGGATATCCAGGTATCTCCAACTTGGAAGAACTTCAAAACAAGCCACGAACTGACTTCCTAGTAGAAGCACACAAGCATTAAACAGCTAGCCTGGAAATTTCATTTGGAAGTGTTACATAGAGAAAATTTACAGCCAAAATATAAGAAATTTCTCCCCCCAACATAGTATCTATATTTTTTGTTATATTTGTGAACTTCAAGGTCTTTTGCATATTATTAGGAATAGATGTCTTAATTGATTTTAATAGGAATTGATACAACTAACAATTAAGTCATTAGTGCTGTGATAAGACATCCCAATAGGGCACAAGACATACCACCCTTATATATATCCAAAGTTCTTGAACAATTTGTGGCATGGAAAACTGCTTCTAAGCTGTGTGTAGTGTGTTGGCACTTGAGACCTTTATACTTGGAATTGAAAGAATATTCTAGAGTTGTTAATTATATAAGCAGCCATATTCTATCTCAGTCCTAGTACAATACTAGTAAAACTTAGGGAAACATCCTTCAAATGGTCTCTCTCTGCCAATGAGGGGGCTTCATTAGAAGACAGAAGGAGAGTTGAATTATATGAAAATTGTTTTGGAATCACAGAATTAAGAGCCTCCATTGCAGGGTAAGTGCCCTGAGGAAGGCCTACAAGTTTCCACATGGTAATTGGAGACATTTCTCCAGAGAATTACAAGTGAATTTACAAAGGTTCTGCATGATATCTACTAGGAATTGCAGAGTGGGTACATATTTTTGAGAATGGCTCCAGCAATCTGGCCCAGTTGGAAATGCATCAAAAGAGATTCAAATTGCAAGCCAGTTTCATGCCTCAGTTATGTCCCCTCCAAGGACAGGAACAACTTCCAAATCCAAGTGTAATTGAAAGAATTAAAACATGTACTGCCTCCTGAGCGTACCCTTTTCTTGCCTTTCTTATTTTTGTAATACCTTTTAAAAATGAACCCCAGTTGCTATGGTAGGGAGATAATCCAGGGATAAGATTTACTCAGTACAAACCTTTTATTAAAGGCCTATAGCATTGTGTTCTGGACCATTTTGTTTTCCTTTTCTTAAACACTAGTTCGATCAGATTTTCAAAAGCACATCAGAAATATTCCTAGTCTTAAATCCAGGGATTTATAGAACACAAAGTTGCAAGACCAGTGGGAAATTAATTTCCTTTGAAGCACATTAGCTTGAAGTTTTCTGCCTCCCACAGGGGAGCAGAATTTGTTCAAACATCGTTGTTGTTCCTACTCCAAGTTATAAGCCAACTGCAGGAAGCCAATGATTGCCTGGGCCATTCTGGCTAAATTGGAAAATATCGGGTCAAAGAAAGGTTAACTAGAGACTCATCATGTAGCTCACAACTACCACCACTGGAGAACCTGTTATGTATGCATATAGTTATACATTTCCTGTTGTAATAGGAGTGGCAGTAGGATTGCTTTGAACATCAGCAAGGTATTATACTTTATCAAATTGACATACCTTTGAATGAATGCAGTATGCTGTTACATTTTACCATCAAGTATTTATTTACCACTATATTCCAGACAGAACTATTTTAAAAACTTCTGTGGGTGCAGAAAATTCTGGGTCACCTTCTTAGAACGTTTAGCATCCCTGTATTTTACCCACACCTTCATGTTTTCTCAGTAAAGATTTTTCTACCACCCACAGAGTATATGCATTCTTCAGTTCACTGTTTTTCTAAAGTTTCACTTTGCTTTATCTTGAGTAGTACCTGGGAAAAAATAAAAAATTCCAGTTTAATACGACAATTTAAAGGAGAGTTCAGTGTTCATTTGCAAGGGACAAATGAAGGACCCTTTCACTTCTGCCAGATCATTCTGTAAGTCTTCAGATTTACAGTGAGAACATGCTGCTTAGCACCAGAACTTTTATTTTTCTTTTATATCTTTGAGAGATTTTCAAGATACCCTGTAACAACCAACGTAGAATTGTCATTTTGGGCCCTCAAAAAATTAAATAAGAACATGTTCACTGCTAAAATTCTCCTATATATCTTTTCTTTATTGCTCTTCTTCTCTGGCAGAAACAAAAGAATTACTAGCAATGATAAATAATGTAGCCATTTTATTTTAGCGATTTATTTCCTTTGCACATACACACCGATATCCACATGGTTTCTTTTCCTTTTGGCCAAATTATAGATTTGCTAAGAAAGAAAACTGGATGAAGGAAAATTACTCACATGGGGAAAGGAGGTGTTTATTGGCATATAGTCTCCACTGCATATAGTTAAACTAAAGAACATATAAAAACTAAGATTTCAAAATGTACAAGACTTTCCCTTGAAGATACTTTTAAAAAACTAGTTCACAGTGGATTTTTTTCTCCCAGATGATAAAAGCAATGATACGTATTACAGAGCATTTAGAAAATTTAGTCGGTTTAAATCACAAAGGTAAAAATTACTCATATTACCACGCTGCAAGATAGCCATCATTTTGGTCTGTTTACTCAGTCCTATTTTTTTCTTACACATATTTTTTCATAATTGAGAAACTGTATTTTTTCTATTAATGTTATAGCTTAAGCATTTCCCTATGTTCTTATAAATACCTTACAAAGTCTTTTTGTGAAAAGAAATAACTGTAACTATAAAAATAATGTCTTTAAATCATTCCTTATATTTTAAGATGATTAGAATTTTGTTTGTCATTTTTGGCACATTTTTTCCTAATCTGTCACCTTTTATTATTATGTTTAGTAGACTTCATATTTGTTTACTTATTTTGCCTTTTTACTTTATTAAAAATTTTTATAGTTAAATCTCTTTGATTTATATATGATTTTCAGTCTTACATATGATTTTCATTCTTGATAAAGTCTGCATATGACAAATTTGTTCATCTGTATTTTTCTTTTAGTGTCTTTATGTATTTTAAAATTTTCATTTCCACCCATCCAAAATTTGGTATAATGTGTAAGATTGAGATCTGACATCATTTTTGTTAAATGGATACCCATCTATCCCAGCACTTGCCAGTGGATAATCCACTGTTTCCACCACTTCTTTGAAATGTCACCCCAATCATTTAAAAATATCATATAGAGGGGCGCCTGAGTGGCTCTATCAGTTAAGGGACCAACTCTTGATTCCAGCTCAGGCTGTGATCTCACAGTTTGTGGGATCAAGCCCTGTGTCAGGCTTTGTGCTGACAGCATGGAGCCTGCTTTGAATTCTCTCTCTCCCTCTCTCTCTGCCCCTCTCCTGCTCATACTTTTTCTTTCTCCCAGAATAAATAGATAAATTTCCAAATAAATAAATATATATAGAGATAGATAGATAGATAGATAGATAGATAGATAGATTCATACATACATATGTACATGCATAGATCAATTTTTTAATTATTTATTCTGATATTCACTTCCTACAGCATCATTACAATATTTTAAATGCTACAGTTCATAATGTTTTAATAATTTGCAGGGTATGTTCCTCTATTATACAACTTGTTTTGCCAAAAAAGAAAAAAATACTGTCTTTTAAATATACTCATTCTTCTAAATGTGCATCAAAATCATCACATTCAAAAACTTGTTAAGATTTTAATTAGTTATTTGATATTTGCATATTATTTTGGGAAAGCTGATATCTTTATACTGTTGAGACTTTACATTCATAAATATGGTATATATCTTCAGCATCAAAGTCACATAGTTTTTTCAGTGTTCTTTTCTGCATAAACTACACATATCTTTTTAAATTGTGTTGTCTAGCCATTTACATATAATTTTTCTAAAGACTGTGGTTAGTATACAAGAAGACTACATAGCTTTTCATATTTAATATGTTCAAATTTTCTGGACATTATGTTAGGATTCTCAGGTGATGCTCCTGTGATCCCACAAGATACCGTGACAAGAGCTATTTTTTAAGTATATGTAAAGAGAATCCCATTACTTGTGTATCACTAAGAGTACTACTTTCTGCTGTTCTCATAGATACTCTTTATCATGTTAAGAAACTAGACCTTCATTTCTCATTATCTGAGTCATTTAAGTTGTTTGTACTTTTGCTATTATAATTCTATGATGAGTATCTTTGAGTGTAACATTTAGTCTGCAATTTGGGTTATTGTGAAAGGTTTTTTGTGTTTGAATTTTTCAAAAGCACAAGTAGTAAGGACTGTTAATACAATCTCTATAGTTGGAATATGAACCATTCTTGTCTAATCCATCTTTTTTTCACTTCTTTTCTTACTCTAAAATGTCCCTACAGATAAAATACACGTAAGATAACAACAACAACAACAACAAAACAATAGCTCCAGAGCAAACTGCAATGTTTTGTAAACATGTCAGTATTTTTCCCTAGTGTGCTAGCCATAAAACATACTGTAGAAAAATCTACTGTAATTTCTTTATTTTACAGATGAGGAAACTGAGACCTCTGTAGGTCAATTGATCTGAACAAAATCACATGGTATATGGCCATGCCATGTTAAATCTCAAGTTTCCTGATAACTAACCCTTTTCACTATAGTAGTCTGTGTCCTGGGTTATTTTAAGAACATGTTGAGTTCTAAGAGAAAATTCTTTTTTACGTTTCTCTCAAGAGGAAACAGACTTTTAAGTTTCAGTTGGGAGGAAGAAGTCGGGTTGTAATCAAAGAGAGACAGGCATGGAAATGATTTATTACGTTCAAGTTCCCCCAGTTAGATAAACCAGAGGAATAGACATTGAGAAGACTTAGCCATCTTCCTTTCCTTTTATGTGTTTCATGTGCACTACATCTCTAGCATCTCTGAAAGACTTGTAAACAAGTAACAAGTACTCGATGAAATAACAAATGATTGTCCATTCCCTTTCGCCCACATTGAATTAAAGAAAATTCCTGATCCCTTGGCATCTTCTCTGAAATGGAATGAACTCATCATAGAGATAAATTTAGCCTAGTTATTTAGGTGATCGTTTATTTTGTATATATTTATTTTGTGCCTGCTCTTTTCAAAGTGAGTGTACTAGGGGAGAAGGTTCTATCAGAAAGTTAACTCAGAAAGTTCGTAATGTGTATGAGGGGTTGTCAGATGTGGGCCTAAGTAAGAAAATTCAGAGAACGGTAAAGCCCATAAGAGCCAAGTGGATGAAAAGTATTATGAATTTGGAAGTAGGAAGACATCAAGGATGAGAAGGCTTGTAAAAGATGGTTTTTCATGATAAACAGAAGTTTCCTGGTTAAGTAAGCCTTAAGGAAGCAGAACATGGAATATCAATAAACCTAACAACAAGAGAGAAAAGAGAAAACGAACTAGAAGAGAATCAGAATCAACTCCCTATATGAATGGGTGTAATGACAAACAAAAATAAGAAGGTCAGAATATTTCTCAAAGCCCAGGAAGTTCTGTTTGGTTGCATTATCACATTGAACACACTTCTGTTGCCTGTAACATTTTTATGGGTCTATACTCTTGAACAGAAAACAACTGAAAATTTAAAATACTGAGCACAAATGGCTTTGCAGTCTGGGGTAGAAAGAAGTCAAACACCAGGTCAGGCCATGAATGGATGAGACCTTCAGTCTTTTAGGGCTGTGTCACCTTCCAGCTGAAAACTAGAGTTTCTGAAGTGACCAGTTTCCATTATAAACCAGTTTCCAAATTGTTGTTTCAATCCTGACTTACCCACCCAGCACTTTGTGACCTTGCAGGAGGGAGGATCATTGCCCTCCTAACTCCATAAGTTCTTAGGAGGAGTCCATGAGGGAATGCATGGTAAGCATGCCATATGCTTCTCTTTCCCTTACATTTCATATTCTTTGAGCAATTACACTCAACAAGATCGTGAGGTTGGTAGTTCACCAGATCTGGTTGAAACTGCCAGTCTCTGTCACTGGAGGAGTCTCCTCTTGGCCTCTTTCTATTCCAGCCTCTCTCGTGCACACAATAGCCAGTTACTGCTTTAAAATGCAGATTCAATCATGTTAACTTCCTTACTTAAGGCACATCAGCAGGTGCTTAACACAGACAAAGTCAAGTCCAAATTCCTTATGCTGCCCACAAGATCCAAAACACATGGTCTCAGCTGACCTGAGGACACCTTCTCATTCCACTCTCCCAGCCTCCCATTCTACCCAGACTTGCTGGCCTTGTGCTCCCCCCAGAATTCCCAGCACTTAGCATCCTTGCCCTCGCTTTCCCTCTGCCTCCGCTGTTCACCCCACCCCCAGTCTTTCCCTGGCTGACTTCTTGCCACTGAGGGCTGCCCTGGGCTGGCCTCTTTCCTGCCCATTGCCTCTAAAGCAGCTTCCCCTCCCTGTCACTGTTGCTATCCCACACTGTTATCTTCAGAGCTTTTATCATTCTCTCCCATTTTATTGCTTATTGATCTTGTTTATTTTAAAACTTGTTGCCCCTGTGCCAATGCAGTTAGAGTCTATCTCCAGGTGAGTTAGGACTTTGCTTAATTTTTTAGTTCTGTATTTTTAGAGCCAAAGTTCATGCTTAGTAGGTAGCATACACTCAATAAACAAGTGCCAGATACCTACTGGCACGCTTAAAATGTTATTTAGTACCTACTTATAATGTGGTGTAGGAGGCCTCTCTGTTTATGAATTAGAAGGAGAAGATTTTGAGATACAGAAGGAGAAAAAGGCATGGCTCTAAGTAAGACAAGGTAGCAAGTGATGAGTTCCAAAGATTGAAAGTTTTGTGAGCTTAAATGAGGCTTCATTTGGTGGACTATTATTAAAATGAAGAAAAAAAAAAAGACCTACCATTAAAGACCTTAGATCATTAGAAACCTCATGTATTTATGACATAATTTGATACCCATGCCTTAAGCAGTGCTTCTGTATTCCTTTTTTTTTTTTTTTTTTAACTAGGAAGTGAAGAGAAAAACATAGACCTTAGGGGTTCTGGGACATAGCCATGGGAGAACAACCATAAATCCAAGAATCCTTTGAAGTCTCAAATCTCACTTTGAAGAACCATGTAGTTTTTGCCTTCTACACTATGATATTTCCACGTGGTAAAATTGATGCCCCTGGAAGATGTGCCGTGGAAACCCTGGGGCCTCACATATCCCCAGCACCCAGGCTTCTGCTCCTGGGGAACATACCCTCCAGACTAAGAAATATAAAACACCTTGTATCTTTTGCAAAGTTTATTCTTAGAGGAAGACGGGTTTCATTCATAGTGCTTCCCAGCAAAGCCTGTGCTTAAAACTAGATCTAAAATGCTGGTTGCTGTAAAGGCTTGGGTATTGGAAGACGGTCAGAAGAATGAGCGACCCACCGAGTGGCAGAAAATGAGGCAAATGAGAAGACCGGGAAGCAGATAGCACACTGTGTTCAGCTGTGCATGTCTGGGTCTTGCACGAGTGTCTCTGGGCCTCATGTTATTACATCACATGACATTATATTGCCTACTGCTCATGCAGTCAGTTAAATTATGTTCCTCAGGCTCAATTTACTAAGAGAAAGAAGGGTGTCATACATTTTAGAACAGTTCTAACAAGTACTGTTTTTTAATGTTTAATTAGGCCCCTGAATCAGTTTGTTCCAGATAACTGTGGGAGAGAATGAATGGGAATATGAACAGAGTGTTCACATTCAAATAGAGGGATTAAAGACTGTGCCTGAGAGCTGAGTTGGGGGGGAAAAATGTCTCTGTAAATACTGTTTTCCTAGTCTCTCTTTTATCTTGAGTACATGCTTTTACAAAAACTAATTTGGTTGTAATAAGGACAGTTTGAATCTCTTTTTTAGTATGAACAGTGAAAAAAATGTAGTTAAAGAAAAACTCATCTTGTGTAGTGATTGAGATTCAAGAGTAAATTAAATTGGATCTTATTAAGTAGTGGAACCAGAATGCATTTTTTTTGATATTTTCATTAATAACGAAGCTGGTTTCATAGTCTCCAGCCACATATAACCTGTCAGTTATGAAGCTTTTTTCTTCAGCAAGGTCACACGTTTATTCCTCCTGAGTTTTTCTTCCCTTCTCTTCTTATACAAATATTAATGTATTTTTAATAGAAGTAGGGAAAATTATGAATTCTTATTTGGAAACCCAAGATAAAGGGAATTCTTCTTTGCTTTGATCTCATAGCTGATATTAAACAGTGATCCACAAACTTATGCAAACATAAATACTATATTAAAATATCCTTTGGTGTGCAAATCAGTCCTTAAAATATGATAGTTACTGCTGGATTATTATAAATAGTTTCTAAGAACTGAAATGTCCATGTATACCTATGTAACCCAAAGTAATCACCAACACTGATTTATAAGGGTGAGTACCCAGAGCTTTTATTTTATCCTTTGTAAAGGTCAGCTGATACAGCATGCATGGTAATCTTAATCCTTAAATAGTCCTCCAATTCCTTAAAAGTAAACAAGTAGAAAGGGGCACATTGTGTTGCCATGGTTGCAGGGAATTGTTGATCACAATTACACTTTTAAACCTAAAATGGCACAGTGATTTTCACGATGGCCTGCAATCGCAATTCCTTATAAAACTTTCCAAAATAAGTCTTTTCTCAAATAGGAATTTTCCACACCGGAGCTCTACAAAGGATGATTATTTTGCAGGCTAGAGAGAATGTGTTAATTACCAGGAAGCAGATTCTAATTGAAAGAGTAATGGAAGATACAAAACTTCTATCATGACCCCAACTGGGTTGGTGCTCTTGCTTGAGAAAGCAATTTAACAGCAGCTCTGAACTTCAGTGTTCCCATCTGTTAAATGGAGATTATTAGGAACACCTTATGTTTGAAGATAAACAACTGGGAAAGTTAAAAGGGAAAGTAATGGGATCTTTGAAGGAGAATCTCAGAAGAGCCTTATGTTAATTTGGAGAATCATTTCTTTGCATAAAACGTACTGACAAATTTTAATTAGAGACATTGTTTAGAAATTTATTTTTAACGATTTTTTTTTAATTTTTTTTTTCAACGTTTATTTATTTTTGGGACAGAGAGAAACAGAGCATGAACGGGGGAGGGGCAGAGAGAGAGAGGGAGACGCAGAATCGGAAACAGGCTCCAGGCTCTGAGCCATCAGCCCAGAGCCTGACGGGGCTTGAACTCACGGACCGCGAGAGCGTGACCTGGCTGAAGTCGGACGCTTAACCGACTGCACCACCCAGGCGCCCCTATTTTTAACCATTTTAAAACCCAGTTATAAATCTCTACCCAAAACAGCCTAACCTTTTTATTTGTAGGATACAACCAGCTATAAAGAGATTAGTCATGATTATTTGAGATTCCTCCACTGTAACTAGTTCATTTAATTCACCAAGCATTAATTTTTTTAACGTTTATTTTCTTACTGAGAAACAGAGCATGAACATGGGAGAAGACACAGACTCTGAAGCAGGCTCCAGGCGTCAGCACAGAGCCCGACGCTGGGCTTGAACTCAGAAAGCACAAGATCATGACCTGAGCTGAGGTCAGACGCTTAACCGACTGAGCCACCCAGGCACTCCAACCAAGCGTTAATTTTATACCCACTCTGTTGCCGAGCTTAAATGATACAAACACTAGGGCACCTGGGTGGCTCAGTAGGTTGAGCGTCCCACTCTTGATTTCAGCTCAGGTCATGATCTCAAGGCTGTGGGAACAAGTACCACCCTGGGCTTCATGGTCGGCATCAAGCCTGTTTGGGTCTCTCTCTCTCTCTCTCTCTCTCTCTCTCTCTCTCTCTCTTTACCCCTTCTGCCCCTTCCCTGCTCACACTAGTTCTCTCAATCTCTCAAAAACAAAAACAAAAACAAAAAGAAACACCAGATATAAATATAAATATAAACACCATAGTTGTGTTCATGCTGCTCATAGTGTAGTGCTGGAGAGGCATATAATAAAGACACTCACATGCTGTGTGCTAAACAATAAATTGAGGCTCCTACAAATTGTGTTGAGGGCATACATGTGCACCGGCAGGTTGACCAACTACTCATGTTCCACCCTTAGCTAACAATCCTTAAAACCTTTTCGATCACATAATACCCTTACATCACGGCAATTCACTTTACCAAAAGTTAACTCTTTCAGGACAAAATTTGAAGAATTTGAACACACATTAAAATGGTTTTAAAAATTTAGAAGCAGTGGAGAAAAAGAAGTAATATTTTTTGAACACCTGCCGTGTTAAATACTTCTCTGTTCATTTCCACATTTTCCTCTTGACAAACCCAGTGAAGGAAGAAGTATTCATTCCATTTCTAGGAATAAGGAAACCCAGACTCAAACAGGAAGATAACTTGTCCAGGGTTACGCAGCTGTTAGCCAGCGTGGATATGGCCTGAATTCATTGCTTTTCATTGTTTGTGTTGTTGTTTGATTAAGCATTTATATAAATCTTACTAAATGCCAGCTACTGTCATAAATGCTTTATAAATATGTATTCATAGGGAGTCCAATTCAAGTCTGCATTGTTCCAAGCTGAGGGCTAAAAAATTAAGCAAAGTCCTAACTCACCTGGAGATAGACTCTAACTGCATTGGCACAGGGGCAACAAGTTTTAAAATAAACAAGATCAATAAGCAATAAAATGGGAGAGAATGATAAAAGCTCTGAAGATAAAAGTGTGGGATAGCAACAGTGACAGGGAGGGGAGGCTGCTTTAGAGGCAATGGGCAGGAAAGAGGCCAGCCCAGGGCAGCCCTCAGTGGCAAGAAGAAGTCAGCCCGGGAAAGACTGGGGGTGGGGTGAACAGCGGAGGCAGAGGGAAAGCGAGGGCAAGGATGCTAAGTGCTGGGAATTCTGGGGGGAGCACAAGGCCAGCAAGTCTGGGTAGAATGGGAGGCTGGGAGAGTGGAATGAGAAGGTGTCCTCAGGTAGGCTGAGACCAGGTTTGTGTTTGTGTGTGTGTGTGTGTGTGTGTGTGTGTGTGTGTGTGCATGCACACGGGTGTGTATAAACATATGGCAGGCAATGATGAAGGCTTTTAGCACACGGATTATAGATTCGTTGAATCAGACAAATCTTGCTTTTGTTCTCCAAAGCCTATGTGTTGCACTCAGCTGATGATTGGGTATAGTTGCATGAATTCTCACATTTCTTAACCCTCCCACACTCCGGGGCCATAGAGATAAGGGTGATGTTCTGGCCCCAAGATGCTTAGGCACTAGTAGGAGAAACAGAAAAGGACATGAACACTTTGTGGGGAAACAGAATGAAAACTTTAAATGTGTGCAAGCAAGTATGTAAGCAGACTTTTCAGGCTACTCCGTTAATTCTATTTTCGATCATTGTATCAATTTATATTATTTACATTTTATCATATTGCTCTATTAACATATTTCATTTTCATTGCACATTAAACATTTTTTCATGTATTTATTTATTTGAAATAATAAGAGCCCTGCATTTGCAGACTTTTCTGTGAGTACAGAGCACTTTCATGCACATCAAATTACTCATCACAGCAGAGTAACAAGGAATGATTACAATCATATCTTTATTGGAAATCAGAAGCCACCAATGGGGAATAGAAGGAAAGCGGAGGTTTTCTTGTTGGTGACGGTTATTTTAACATTTATTGCAGATGCCTGAAAACTTGCTTCAGTCTAGCTTTGCTGGCTCCTCACCATCTTTTCAAGTCAAATGACTAAAAAGAGAGATTAACTTTCCTTTTAACATTTGACAATTTTCATGTGTTTGTAGATAAAATAATACTTTCTTCAGTGTTTGCTTTCCTTGCTTCCTTTCATACCATGGAAAGTTTAGACGATGATGAACATCATGACTCTACTGTTAGGCAGACAGACGAATTGAGATTGGGCATCTTGTGTCTCGATAAAATGTACACTCTTGATGTCACTCATATGATAGGTCCTTTGCTATTTTGCTGTATACCAGATGAACATAAAAATAAGTCTTCTGTCTCTGTTCTCTAAGGGCTTTGTAACACATTGCTTCCAAAACACACTATTTTCTTTTTTTTTTAATTTTTTTAATGTTTATTTATTATTTTTGAGAGAGAGAAACAGAGCACGGGCGGGGGAGGAGCAAAGAGAGAGGGAGACCCAGAATCTGAAGCAGGCTCCAGGCTCTGAGCTCTCGGCACAGAACCCACCGTGGGGCTTGAACTCACGGACCACGAGGTCATGACCTGAGTGGAAGTCGGACGCATAACCAACTAAGCCACCCAGGTACCCCAAAAGCACAGTATTTTCTAAATGCTAGATGCTTAATTAACATCTGGAAAGTGTATATGTTTTATTGAGACTCAATAATGTTTGCCCTAATCAGATGGAGGCTTTTTTCCCCCATGTTGTAGCTATTAACTTCCCTTTGAGTTTTTGACTTAATAAATGAGAAAAACAGTTTGTCCTTAAATTTAAAGCTCAAAATCCCTTACCTTGTAGACCTATTTCTATATTAATTTGAGATGAACATCTCCACAGACTAGCCTAATGAAATAAGTGTATTATTATTATTCTTTTTGGCTTTTCCCATGAGGAAAAAGCAATTTTCTGGGTTCTCTCAGTGATGTGTCTTATTCTGCTACACAATATCCCCTCTACCTAATATGTAATCTTTTAGCTCTTTGTTATTGAGATTTTTATAGAATGTACTTTTATGATGTTCTGAGTGCTTTGAATCGCAATTGTTGATCTACTTTTATTACTATTAAACTCTCAGAGGTATATCAGCTACAATTGTGCTTGTCATTCTCCATTCATTGATGGCTGGTAAAAGGTCAGGTTCAACATTAAAAATTCTGCAAATGGAACAGAAAACCTCAGCACTGTCTGGCAGATTTTCAATCACAGGACTGTTTGTGGCCCTTCCTCACTGTCTGACCTCATCTGTACCCTTTCCCCCCCCTCCCACTGTGTTCCACCCACGCCAGGTGCTCTTGCTTGTTCCCTCTATGTGGCCATCTCAGTCCTGCCTTAAGCCATTGTTCTCCATGTTCCTTCTGCCTAGAACTTGCTGATCTTTTCAAGGTCTGCTCCTCCCTGTTAATCACACCTCAGCTGAAGTGTTACCTCCTTAATAACACACCCCTTGCAAATTGTCCAGAAAGGGATGGCCACGCCCTTTGAGAAATGTGCCAAGGGAAGGAGCAGCAGATTTAAGAGAAGGAAAATCAAAAGTTTTAGTATTGTGCGAAAAGATTTTCAAAATTATGAGACATCAGAGCATGCAAATCTAAACAACAGCAATCAAAGACACACTGCTCGTGGGAGTACAGCATGGTGTATGTTCTGGAAAGCAGTCTGTCATTGGTCAGTGAGATTACTGTTCTCATAGACCCAGACACTGACTTTCTCCTCTCATCGTGTATTTAAAAAAATTCCCACATCGCTCAGTAAGGGTTCATGTCTGAGGATGTTCATTCCTGTTGGAATGTTGGAAGCCACCTTGGGGTCCACAACTGGATTAGAAGGTTAGTAAATACAGTAAAAATGTGGTTAATACCCATCGGGAGGTATGAACAGAAATTACAAGCCACAAGTAAAAGGCATAATATGGAGAGACCTTAAAACAGTGCCTGAAAAATTAAGAGAATTAGGGGCACCTGGGTGGATCAGTTGGTTAAGCGTCCATCTCCAGCTCATGTCATGATCTTGCAGTTCATGAGTTCAGACCCTGCATCGGGATCTGTGCTGACAGCTCGAGGCCTGGAATCTGCTTCAGATTCTGTCTCCCTCTCTCTCTGCACCTCCCCCACTTTCACTCTCTCTCTCTCTCTCTCTCTCTCTCTTTCTTTCAAAAATAAACATTAAAATATTTTTTAACTGACAGAATTAAATATATAACACAATATCACTTATGAAAAAAATAAACCAAATTTCTGAGAATGTTCTGGACTTTGATCTGAGTGCTATTTGCACAGATACATGCTTATATACTCACCAAGCTGTATACTTAAAATGGAACACTCTACATATGAATGTTAACCTCAACTCAGAGTTAAATGAACCCTATTCTTGTCTACCCTGCCCAAAGCAGTTCTCTTGAGTTCATTTCTATGGCATCAACCTCCTAACATTCTTTTCATAGCCACTATCATCATTTGATACTTTCTGATATGTATTTATGTATTTGTTCCTTAAAGCCCTCCATCTCACTAGTAAAATACAAGCTCCCTGAGAACAGAGAATTCCTCTAACTTGTTTGTTCCTGCATAACTCACTTGTCCTACATAACTTGTCTTGTTCAGTTATGTAGTTTCCTCTGTACCTAATATCTGATCTTTTGGCTTTTTGATACTGAGTTTTTGTAGAATGTACTTTTGTTATATTCGGAGGATTTAGTGATTACTGAGGAAAGAAGGAAGGAAGGAAGAAGGAAAAGAGGGAAGGAAGGAAGGAGGTATGGAGGGAGGAAGGGAGGGAAGAAGGAAAAGGAAGAAAACAGGGAGAGGAGGGAGGGAGGAAGTGTGAGTTAGAGATAGGAGAACCCTGGGCACTCTTCCCTTACCTTGTTGCCTCCAATTTACTCCATCAGTAACCTTCATTTACCTAAGCATGATCCCTTTCTGTTGGAGTAATGCCCTTTATTCTCCTGCCTCAGTTAAATACTCAACATTTCCAGACCCTGGTTTGGATTCTCTGTCCTTCTTTCCCTCCTCCCTCTTATTCCCTCTTCCTCTCTTCTTCCATTCCTTCTCATACCTCCTTTGTCATTCCAGGGCCTATCTCTACTTCTTACATGAGGAAAGTTACATAACAGTGCTCACAGAAATTAAAAGGCAGTGTGTTATTTAAGATAAGTATGAGAGGGGCGCCTGGGTGGCGCAGTCGGTTAGGCGTCCGACTTCAGCCAGGTCACGATCTCGCGGTCAGGGAGTTCGAGCCCCGCGTCAGGCTCTGGGCTGATGGCTCGGAGCCTGGAGCCTGTTTCCGATTCTGTGTCTCCCTCTCTCTCTGCCCCTCCCCCGTTCATGCTCTGTCTCTCTCTGTCCCAAAAATAAATAAACGTTGAAAAAAAAAAATTTAAAAAAAAAAAAAAAAGATAAGTATGAGAGTGCAAATTAATAATAATAAATATAACAATAGCTAATGTTTATTGAGCATTCAGTATATGCCACTGAGATTATTTAGCTATTCAAAACAACTCCGTAAAAGTCAGAGATGTTACTGTCTCCATTTAGCAGATGAGAATAGCTGATGGGCAGTAGATTCAGATCAGTTCGTGGTCTCTAAACCCAGGAAACACATATTTACTATTTATAGAGTGTTCACAGTCTTGGCAGTTTTATGTCTTTATGATAGGAGAGTACTTCCTATCTTCTGTAATCTGAAACAGTATTGTCCCAAGGAGGAAGCATGTGGTTAGGGAAAGCACAGATGATTCACGTGGAGCCTGTTCCCATTAAGCAGGGCTGCTAACTTTAGTGTAAATCTCAAGATGATCATAATGTTTTATCGGGCTGCCAAACTCCAAGTTATTAAAACACCTTCATTCATACTAGAGGCTGTTACGTGTTTAATTCCTCTAGTAAGACATATCTCCGGTAATTCATGACCAGGAATGGGTTCTTATTAGACTTCAATAAATAGAGTACTAGTGGAGAAGCTAATAAATGTAACGGGAAATACTTTCCGAGTGCATAGTGCCTTTATAATTCTACCTTTTTGCCTAAATTAACCTTTGCATTATAGTTTTGATTGCTCAGTTACATTTACCCATTTGTCTGAACACTGCTAAATCTGACTTTTATTGTTATTCCATTACTCCCTTTATAATGGCGTGATTTGCGCTGGGCCCAGTGCTATGTATGTAGAACATGTAGGTGGGTGGATACTGCTGACTGGGAAAGACACTGCGCTGACCGGGTTTGCGTGGCAGGCTGTGGCTGGTTTGCTCTTGATATTAATCATGAGCAGTGCCCCCCGCCAAGCACACCTTTCCTTTTGTGACTTTTGCTTTGTTTACTGTGCCTAACTTTGTTTTGGGACTGTGCTGTGGAGCTTCCAAATGGGTTGAGTCCATTTGATTTTCTTCTATTTCCCATGCAACTCAAAGCTTTCTAGGGCCTCATGGAAGGAAGCACATTGACATAGAGAGCTGTGGAATCAGAACCAATTATTCTGTCATGAAATAGCCTTTTCTTCAGAAGAACAGGCTCTCAGCAGCAAGATAAAGTATAAAACGGCACACTGTTAGGGCTGTTTCACATTTCCTTTCTATTTAGTCATACCCTTTAACAAAAGCCAGCATTCTGGGCCTTGGTCCCACCCAGGTCAAATTCTGCAGGATTTGGAATCCAGCTCTATTAGAGCTCTGAGTCAACGGTTAGAGTAATGCCCCTTAATGAGATCACTTGACTAACAAATGACACTTTTGTTCTTAATAGTTCGCAGAGTACTTTTTGAAGACCATTGCCTACAGTTCCCTGTACCATTTCGCTGCAGCGAGAGGTGAGGTTAATCTGTGAGCAGGGGATGAGTTTGAGAAAAAAGAGCTGAAAAAAGGCAAAGGTGTAGTGTTGACTCCTACAAGTTATTATCATGCTTGTTCCTGAGAATCTTAATTACATCTTTCAGAAACTCATTATTTAGTGCACAGAGAATAATACGGCTCTCTTCCAAGTCGTTAGGCTTGTGATCTGAAGTTTAGGCCTTCAATTTCTATCTTTTATCTGGGCGTATGGAATAGGGCTTAAAGAGAGAGGGAAGATTGATGGAAGTGTGAGTTAGTGAGTGCACAACTACTCACTACTCAGAGCTGGGGCTTAGCAGTCAGCTGAGTTCCAACCTTCCTGGCCTGACTTACTATTTGTGAGATCTTCTTTAACCTTGACGGGCCTCAATATTCTCATCTGTAAAATGGGAATAATGACTCCCACCTCATGGAGTGGTATGAACATTAAAGAAGAGATCAGTATGACAGAATATATGGCACACAGTCATTTCTCGTTAAGTAATAGCTACTGTCACTACTACTGTGACTATTTCTGCTGTTATTATTATTATAAAATACTCAGTACGTGTCAGACTTTTCAGAGCTTAGCATAAGGCACAGAACATTGGCCATGACCCTTTTGTGAGTCATTTTATTTATCATGTTTGTTTACATAAAATGTTTTTTGAAGTAGATTTTGTGAGACAGACATATTCTTCTCATTCCACGTTTTCTCGTGTAACTAGAAACCTAGGCCTTCCTGAGCAGTGTGTTAAAATAATTTCCAAAAGTAGTCCAGACTTAAATCAGTGACACTGTCAGGGTGAGTTAGCCTTTCTACGAATATAAAAGCCAATGCAATTCCAGAAAGTTTGCCTATAAATATCTAGCATATAATATTTGAGAGATAAAGGTTAACAATTTTAATAATTAAAATTATATTTTTTATACTTTCATTTCCTCTGTCAGTAACTTGGATATGATATCAGTTGGAGCTGCATGCTGACGGTGTGAATACAAACCGAACATTTAATCCGTGTTTGGGACAAATGTCAACATAGTATACATTGATTTCTAATATGGAAAATAGTGGGAATTAGCTTCAGTAGTCACATGAAAACTTGGTAACTAACATAAGAGATTTTTGAAAAGAAAGTCTGGCGGGATAGTTTGTCCTCTA
Source organism: Lynx rufus (assembly GCF_022079265.1). NCBI lineage: Eukaryota > Metazoa > Chordata > Mammalia > Carnivora > Felidae > Lynx > Lynx rufus. The sequence goes on along the minus strand of NW_025814856.1, from coordinate 41,258,154 downwards.
AATATGTATGTGCAAGGCGGAATACTTTCAGAATCTTATTTTCCTGATTTTACCTGGGACTGCGTGTGGCAGGACTACAAGAGTGCTTTCTTTGTTGAGGTTGTAAAGGCTAGTTGATTTTCTCTTGCCTCTGTGTCTCTAGGCAATTTTGTGAGATATCCTGTGAAGACAAATGGTTAGAATATATTGTGTATCTAAAGACTTCTAGCTGCCCCTTAAAATGTAACTTATCGGGAAATATTTGTCAAAATAAATATAAATATTAGCATTTATTTTATAGCTTTTTTGGTAGGAAAGTTTTTATTAAAAATAAATATATTACCAGATTCTAAAATCTCTTTTCTACATATCTTCATTTCTTTTCTTTTTCTAAAGTTACGAACACCAAGTAGACGTATGCTCTAATTTTTCTTGCCCTGAGTTTTTCAGTCATGTTTAAAATACTTGAAATTCTCGGAACAACTGCGTGGCTCAGTCATTTAAGCGTCTGAATTTAGCTCAGAATTTCGCTTGGGTCATGATCTTGTGGTCTGTGGGTTCGAGCCCCACCATGTGCTCTGTGCTGACAGCTCAGAGCCTGGAGCCTGCTTCGGATCCTGTCTCCCTCCCCTCTCCCCCTCCCCTGCTCATGCTCCGTCTCTGTCTCTCTCTCTCAAAAATAAATAAACATTAAAATACTTTAAATTCTAAAATTGGTGATGTGACAGCCACTCAGGTGAAGTGTATTCTTATTATAGGAATTATGAAATTAATATTTAAAAAGATGTTTGTCTACCCAGTAAACGTCTCATCTATCAGGTTCTCAATAAATATTTCCAATGTAGACTTTTATTTAAATTCATGTCACTTTTTAATTTGTCAATATTAACTTATTTGTTTTACTATCTCTTACGGGCCCACCTTTTGAGAAATACTGAGGTAATTTTAAGTCAGGGAATTGGTTTTTATCAGAAACCATTGAGGCACTGAGCCGGGCTAATCCCTGGCTACTCAGAGAGCCTGTAGTAGACCATCCCGACTCTTCCAGCAGCCTGCACAGCTGCTATGAGCTGATCATTCACTGTTAAACATTCCCCCTGTCACCACAGAATGAGAATCCATCAATCAAAGAAAAGGAGAGAACATTTTGATTACCAGGATCTCATTTTCTATGGATGATGTTAAAATGTAAAATATAAATTGTTTCTTTTCCTACCTGTGTTACTGTGTTTTCATTAAGGTTCAAGAGTGAAGTAGAATGGGGACTTCCTCTCATATTCATTTAATATCTGCGTATCACCCAAAACAATGGCACGGAGATGAGCTTTTAATTAACAGCTTTTCTGGTTTTAAAGTCAAAGCAAGCTCTTGATATCCTCATAGGGATGTGACGAGATATTTCCATTATTTAAGATTAGAGACCGTGAACTGACATTTAGAAATGATTGTTCCCATTTGGAAATATTTCCAAAAGCATGTTAGAAATAGGACTCCACATCATTGATAGCTTCCAGTGCCCTGTGCAGCAACGTTCCCTGGTTCACCTATACTGAGAAACCTGCTTTGGCTACAAAGGTAGTTCATCTGATTAATTTAGCGGAAAGGATGCTGTGTTTTCTCATGCCTGCATTTTGCATATTTTCAGAATCAAAGCTTGGTCCTTTTGGCTTTTGACTCACATGAGACCAGGTAACTTTTTCAGAACACTTACGCTAGCTTACGTTTTCTCTTAAGAAAAACATTTTAATCCCAATTATTCTAATTATTTTATTCTTCTGTCTCTGGTTCTGTCAGCTGTTCTGAAGAAAGTTTATTCTTGCCATGTTCCCCTTCTCTTTTTATATGTAATAGTTTCTATCTATCCAGTAGTATATGCCTCAGTATCTCCTAAAAGTGTACTAAAACACTATTAAAAAGCAAGACCCACCACTCAACCTACTTGGTCATAGGGGTCAAATATCTATGCGCACCATCATTTTAGAGCTTCTCACCATCAAGAAAGCAGAGAAACTCTGACAGATATTTGCCATGGCCTCCCTACCAGCATTCTAAGCTCTTCCATTTGGCTTGATCTGCTCCCTAATTCTGCCAGGGAAAATCCAATCTTCTCTCCTTGCATCAAGGTCAGCTGGTTCACTTCTGAGCCCTTGTTATTCATCCCTGCATCTCTGCTTTCTTTACAACGCCAGAAATTTGCATATTTAACTTCTTTGTAGGGTTCCAACCTACAAAGTTTTGACCCTTGGTCAAAGAGGACCAAAACAGCACCAAAAACAGTGACAATAACCACAAACATTTATTGGCAACTCATTATTTGTCATGCATGCCTGTAAGTACTTTGTATTTTATTTAACCTACACACCAAACCTACGGAATAGGTACTGTTATCTTTATTTTGCAAAAAAGAGAACTGAGGCATACAGAGGAAAGGAAATTTTCCGGGTGTTTCATCGCTGGAAGTACCAGAACCAGGAATGGATCCTAGTCATGTTTGTTTGTTTGTTTGTTTGTTTCTGTCATAGCTATTACTTGGTTTTGCTTTGTCTGTTTGCCATTGACTCTTGTTTTTAAACAATACCGTAGACCGTATTATGTAGAAATTAGACTTATAGAGGAGATTTAGTATTTTAAGGGATAGAAGGGATCATAAACAGCATTACTCCCCAATCCTTTTGAATTGATGGATTCATTTGAACTGTCGACACGCTACTATCACTCACATGATTGAAAAGATAGAACAGGAAGACAGTCCTGTGTAGTGCTTTAGGCTCTGTTCCACACTGCCAGGATTCAAATCCTTCGAACTTTATTATAACTTGGGACTTCCCTAACTGCCTTGGTTGCCTCATCTGTGTAAAACAGGATGAGAATATTTGCCTCATAGAGTTTTGTGAGGATTAAATAAGCTGACATGTAAAGGCGTTATCAGTATCTAGTGTTAAAATCAGTATCAGTATCCAAGTTTTCAACTTAGCTGTTTTTCTTGCGTTTTGTATTTTTGAGAGAGAAAATACATGATATACAAAAGCCCTAATGAATTCATTAACACTTTTTAACTGAATATACATTTTTGTCAGTCACAGTATAGCCCACACATTTTAAGTAATAGGACCTGTGTATATGTTATGTAACATATAATTTGTTCAGTCTCCCCATCAAGTATAGCAGGCATATGGATTGTCTAATCTTACGGTAATTCTGCAGTTTCCAGAGGATCCATATCCCACAGAATGGCAACCAAACCAATTCCATGCAACCCTTTCCTTTTTGAGGAACAAGAATGTGAGACTAGAGAGTTTAAGATGATTTATCAAAGGCGCATACTAAGAATGGACACAGTAATGTCTAAACCTCAAATCCCATGACTGCAACACAGAAATCCTTACTTCCAAGGATATCCCAAAAAGCTTATTTCAAGTTGTTTTTACAATCAGAGAGAAAGCTTGGTCAAGCACTGTTGTGTCCTTAAACAGTACTTTATGCTCTCCTTGAGTTTCTGTTATCCACATGGTCTTTGCCGTTTCTCCTTGTTAAGCAGTAGAGAAGTGTTCCTTTGTATCTTCATATGTCAGAGCCTGAAAGGAAATTTGGAGTACCACAGAACAGTTTCCATGTCCTGTCTACCTGCCGCCATCATCAGGTACCCTACGGGACTGATAATCAAATCCTTATGGCTAAGACTATTCTCGCTACCTTCTTACATTTTCTCTGGTGAACAAATGGTACAAAAGCGGATTCTCTGACTGCAATTTGAAAATCTTTCTCTAAAGAAAAGCAATACAATTTATTTTTTTTTTTACCAGAGCCCAAGTATGGTAAGTGTCTATGAGTGACAGAAATAGAATATAGCCACAAGGTTGCTTGATACAAAACATGGCATGCTAAATACTCTTTGATGTGACACATTCAAATTGGAAGCTAGAAAAGCCCTTCATTTCATGCCAGTGGAAGGTCAACTAATTGAATTAATAAAATAAAGAGATGAAAGAAAAGAGCATGCTCATAAATTTTCCAAAAGATATGCAATTGAAATTAAATGTGGTATAAAACAGGGGTGCGTGGTTGGCTCAGTCGGTTGAGCGTCCAACTCTTGATTTTGGCTCAGGTAATGATCCCAGGGTCATGGGATTGAGCCCCACATCTGGCTCTGAGCTGGATGTGGAGCCTGATTGGGACTCTCTCTCCCTCTCTCTCTGCCCCTCCCCCATTCATGTGTGTGCACACGCACTCTCTCTTTCTCTTTCAAAATAAATAAACTTTTAAAAAATATGAAATAGGGGCACCTGGGTGGCTCAGTCAGTTAAGTGTCCGACTTCAGCTCAGGTCATGATCTCACAGTTCGTGAGTTCGAGCCCCGCATCAGGCTCTGTGCTGACAGCTCAGAGCCTAGAGTCTGTTTCAGATTCTGTGTCTCCTTCTCTCTGTGCCCCTCCCCCACCATGCTCTGTCTCTCTCTCTCTCTCTCTCTCCCTCTCTCTCTCTCTGTCTCTCTCTCTCTCAAAAATAAATAAACATTAAAAAAAAAATTTTTAGGGGCGCCTGGGTGGCGCAGTCGGTTAAGCGTCCGACTTCAGCCAGGTCACGATCTTGCGTTCCGTGAGTTCGAGCCCCGCGTCAGGCTCTGGGCTGATGGCTCAGAGCCTGGAGCCTGTTTCCGATTCTGTGTCTCCCTCTCTTTCTGCCCCTCCCCCGTTCATGCTCTGTCTCTCTCTGTCCCAAAAATAAATAAACGTTGAAAAAAAAAATTTTTTTTTTAATTTTTTTTAATTAAAAAAATTTTAAATATGGTATAAAATAAATATGAGCAATTTCAGTAATTCCCAGAGCCTTAACAACATATGGTCTCAAACAAAGACAGAAAAAGTGTCTAGAAGCAGAGAACTAGAGTTCCACAGGGTAACTAAAATAAATGCATTGCTTTCACTCAGACTATTGACTGCTGAAACAGAACTGGCAAAGAGATATTTATATCACCTCAGGTAATCGTAAGGGAAAAGAATCAAAATAAGCAGGGGTAAATCAGCGCGACAACTTGTTCAACATGAATTTTTTTAGAAAGTAAAATCACAGTATTTTTAGGGAGAGTAAATAGAAGATATAGGGGCACCTGGTTGGCTCAGTCGGTTAAGTGTCCGACTTTGGCTCAGGTCATGATCTCTAGTCTCCTGAGTTCAAACCCCATGTGAGGCTCTGTGCTGACACCTCGGAGCCTGCTCCTGCTTTAGATTCTGTGTCTCCCTCTCTCTCTGCCCCTCCCCTGCTCATGTTCTCTCTCCCAAAAATAAATAAACATTACATTTTTTTTAAATAAAAGAGTTAAAAATAAATTAAAAAAGAAGATACAATATTGAATTAGAGAAGAAGGAATAAAGTTCAGTATACCTTCAGTGTAAAGAGGATCAGTGAACATTTCTGTCACACATTTTAACATTCCTGTATAAGTTATCTTTGACTGTGACCAAGACAGAGTCTAATATTCTTATACTGTAGATGTGCATATTTACTTCTTGGAAAGAAAAGCTTCTCATTATGTTGGCTAAAGAGCACTTACATGATTGCTGGTTTTTCTTCACCAGGAAACCTGTCTCCTTTACCAGAAGTGCTTTGTACAAAAATGTCAGGAAGAGGGAGCAGGTGGTTGCTTTGCATTTCTTTGTATTGTTTTATTTAAATATATTTGGAAAAAAAGGAAGGAAGGAAGGAAGGAAGGAAGGAAGGAAGGAAGGAAGGAAGGAAAGAAAACTGAAAAGCAAAAGAAGGAAAGAAAGAAAGAAAGAGAGGAAGGAAGGAAGGAAGGAAGGAAGGAAGGAAGGAAGGAAGGAAGGAAGGAAAATCGAAAAGCAAAAGAAGGAAAGAAAGAAAAATAATGGAAGAGCCAGTGCTCTTACAACCTCTATTATAATTTGTTTCTTATTTGAAAAATGTAAAAAGAAAGAGATGAAGTAGTAAACTTCATAAACTTGACTGCATTTTAGGAACAACTGTCAATAGAACCATATACTTAGATTATATTAAATATTTGAGGTGGTTGGTTTTACCAACTGAGGTTTATGGCATGAGCTTTGTAACCTTACGCATAAGGTACAAATGAGCTCAGTTACTAATTTTAAGTGTAATTAGGATGCATTTTTAAAACGATTTGCAGGGGCGCCTGGGTGGCGCAGTCGGTTAAGCGTCCGACTTCAGCCAGGTCACGATCTCACGGTCCGTGAGTTCGAGCCCCGCGTCAGGCTCTGGGCTGATGGCTCAGAGCCTGGAGCCTGTTTCCGATTCTGTGTCTCCCTCTCTCTCTGCCCCTCGCCCGTTCATGCTCTGTCTCTCTCTGTCCCAAAAATAAATAAACGTTGAAAAAAAAAATTTAAAACGATTTGCCTCACTGGGTTCCTATTCTACACTTGTGAAGTATCACAACGAAGCCAATATTCATTCAATATCTTTATATTAGAACAAGATCCTGATTAGAATCCTAGTGGTCCTCTTAAGAGTGAATAGAAGGATCATTAATTGGTGCACCTGGGTGGCTCAGTCCGTTGAGCATACGACTTCAACTCAGGTCATGATCTCACAGTTCCTGAGTTCAAGCCCCATATCAGACTCTCTGCTGTCAGCACAGAACCTGCCTCAGATCCTCTGTCCCCATCTCTCTGTGCACCTCCCCAGCTTGTGCTCTCTCTCTCAAAATGAAATAAACATTAAAAAAATAAGAAAGGTCATTAATCCGTTAGCCACAGATACAGAAATGTAAGAGCTGCATAGCCCTGGAATATAGCATATTAGAAATGCTGCCTTTGACATACTCTACATCAGTTTGCTATTCATTTATTCTTACATCTCTGTATTCATTGACCAATACAATTCACATCTATTAGTTAAATGTGACATTTGTAAACAGGTAGCTGGGAAGTTGAAAAATAAAATGGGGATAAGGAAAACGTACTGAAGTAGCAAGGGTAAATCTACTACTAGAAATTAATATTCAATCAAAAGTTCTTTATCTAATATAGACAGTCTCACATATTAAACAGCCATCATTTTGAGGAGCTCATAATGATAGAGTATGGGTAGGGGCGCCTGGGTGGCGCAGTCGGTTAAGCATCCGACTTCAGCCAGGTCACGATCTCGCCGTCCGTGAGTTCGAGCCCCGCGTCGGGCTCTGGGCTGATGGCTCAGAGCCTGGAGCCTGTTTCCGATTCTGTGTCTCCCTCTCTCTCTGCCCCTCCCCCGTTCATGCTCTGTCTCTCTCTGTCCCAAAAATAAATAAACGTTGAAAAAAAAATGATAGAGTATGGGTAGAATGAGAGCAATATATTATTTTCTTTCTAACTTTTACCCCTTACTGTTCCCTGTACCTGGATAGTGTAAGTTGTGAAAGAGTCCCTAAATTAGGGACATTCATATACTTCTTTAAGTATTGATCTTTCATTGACCAGAAATTATTCTTTGCACTGACTTGGGTTTACTGTAAAGAGAAAACAGTTAATAAAAAGGGATCGAGTATAAGATAACGATATTCAGGATTTGATAAATAAGCCAATTGGTCAACATAGTAAATGTTTACAGAGAAAGATCAGAGAGGTGATTTCTAAAAAAGTCAAACATTAATACACAAATGAGAATTTTAACTAAAGCATTTGAGCAATAACCTTTTATTTCTTTATGTTTATTTCCTTCTAACATCAGTAAATTATTAAATCATAGCAAAAGCTGTAACAATTTTTTTCAGGCTTTGAAAGACATTCTTACAGAGTTGATAACGTGATAGATTTTTCCCTGGATATATGTGCATAGCCACGAAGGCAAGGACTAGAAACACTATGGAGGCAGAGAAGAAATGCATGTGTAAACGTGTATTTATAAGTTAGTGTAACAAGTGAGGGAACATGAGGTAGTACAAATGCTACTTTCCAAACTCCTATTGTTTTTTTCAAAGCCTGCAAACTGTTATTTATATTTGACTTGAACCTGATGCTGAAATCTGAGCACATCCTTTAGAGCCCAAAGGAATTGGCATTTATAGAGCCCTACAGATGTGAAGGCTGGGAATTACTTTTGATCATTGATGGTGGGGGGAGGGGGGCATTGTTTTTTTGTTGTCAAGTTTATTTTGGATATCCAGGCATAATCACATATCCTGGCATAATTAAACATTTAAGTAGTCATTTTTAAAAATCATGTGACTTTGTACTATTTCAGAAGTTTATAACAAAGCTACTGCTATTTAAAATCTATTATTCTGGGGCGCCTGGGTGGCGCAGTCGGTTAAGCGTCCGACTTCAGCCAGGTCACGATCTCGCGGTCCGTGAGTTCGAGCCCCGCGTCGGGCTCTGGGCTGATGGCTCAGAGCCTGGAGCCTGTTTCCGATTCTGTGTCTCCCTCTCTCTCTGCCCCTCCCCCGTTCATGCTCTGTCTCTCTCTGTCCCAAAAATAAATAAATGTTGAAAAAAAAAATAAAAAAAAATAAAATCTATTATTCTGAAACGTTACAAATCAGAGAGAGTAAAGATCCGTTTTAAGACAAGTTTTTTTAATAGTATTAAACTATTTGGATGAGCAGTTCGATGTGCTACTAATGGCAAGTAGTGGTACTCTGTGTGTGTGTGTGTGCGTGTGTGTGTGTGTGTGTGTGTGTGTGAGAGAGAGAGAGAGAGAGAGACAGAGAGAGACAGAGAGAGAGAGAGAGATTAATTTCTCCAGCTTCCCAAGGACTCATTTATTGTCCCCGGTAAGAAGCCCCCTGTGGTTTGGCAGGATGACTTCATCTTCCACTAATAACCACATTCTATTTACTAGTGAAAGTGGACATTTTATTCTGCTATAAAAAAAAAATCACCAGCATGGCAAGAAGAGAAATATCAAGTCCCCATGACATTCCTTAAAGAAAGAATGAAAGAAAATGAGACCTAATGAGGAATGGACAGTTACTGTGATGCTGCTACTTTATTCACTAGTCCTTAATTATTTCAGTTATTTTTATTGCACCTTTTCCTCATCCATAGAGTTCTTTTGTATCATTTGCAACCCAGTGAGGCCCCTCTCTGGAATTAGCTTCTGAGAGTTGATGTGGGAATTGTAACCCAAAAGCACCACCTTTGGATTCGTTAAAGGGTGGGCTTCCTGTAGTTAGCTTGTACTAGGAAATTACCATTTTGCAAGGGCAGTGTAAATTTTGCATATCATTTTAATAGCAAGGCAGGTCAATCAAATTATAATTGGCTCCAATTAGCACTCCCATGAGCTATAGGATTCTTTAGCATCTCCTGGACTGCACTTAAAAGGAAAATGTTATTTACTGTCACTGAAGTCATAAAAATTGTCCATTATTCAGTGTAAGTGATGAGGAAGGTACAAACCTGGCGAGAGGAACTTGGCATATATTTAATGCATACACATTGCATCGAGCGTGGCATTGTGCAAAATGTGCAATTACAAAACATTTTCTTTTTAGCTGCACAGGCAGGTCTTGGCGATGAAACTTGTAGTCATCCGCAGCATTTGAGTTTTGAGCTAATCTTAATTTTGCTTTCTAACATTTTCTGAGTCTTGAACTCCTTTGAAAAGCGTATTTTTTTATAATAGGAACAAGGTATCAGAAAAGAAATGCATTATATTCCCAAAGTCTCTCATCTTAGGATCTGACTCTGTCATTTGGGGGGTTTCTACTCAAGGTCCATCACTCTAGCAGAAAGTCCACATACAACCAAGGGGTTGCAGTGACTGTAGATGTGTCTGTGACATGAGAGGATTGTCCTGTCGTCATGAAACATTACTGTAACTGACCCATCCTGATTAGGTCAGGAAATTTTCTTAGGAAAATTTAAAGTCCTTTCTTTAACAATGCCATGCTTCCTTAGCACCTTGGCCAAAGGAAGAAGGTCAGTAAATGTCTTGCCAGTGTTTTCGCTCCTTGGTTCCCCTAAATCATTGCTGGACATTAGAGTTTGAGTGTCACTAAATTTGGCCCCCACCTTGCACATCCTCATCCTGAGATATCCTTGGAACAAGGAGACAAGGGTAGGGTCAGTCCACTGAAACAACTTGAATTAAGGTTGGGAGAGTGTTGGTTCTTTGGGGAAAATTTAAAAAGTTCTTCATGAGAAAAAGGAAGAATGTATGCATCCAAGCAAAAATAAGGAATGGCCTCTCGAGGGCTCTCTCCATTTCTGCATCAACAGATATGGAGGAAAGAACTTCACTTAAACACCACATCAGCTTTAGCAACCATAGTACCGGGAAAGAGACGGAGGCACGTGTTAGAAGAGCTACCCTGATGGAAGCATTAAAAATGAAGACAGAAGCGCACCTGGGTGGCACAGTCGGTTAAGTATCTGACTTCCATTCAGGTCATGATCTCACTGTTTGTGAGTTCGAGCCCCGCACTGAGCTCTCTGCTGTCAGCACAGAGCCCGCTTCAAGTCCTCTGTCTCCCTCCCTCTGCTTCTCCCCCTCTCACACTCTCTTTCTCTCTCTGAAAAATAAATGAACACCTTTGAAAAATGAAGACAGAGCCTTGTGGAGTCTCGATATGATGGAAGATGCAAGTGCCTGCTGAAAATATTTCTGTTTCTTAAGGAAAATGGTGGTCCACAAAATGGTGGTCACAGAGCACATCAGGAAACTGCATTATTTCCATTTCTGCAATGGAAATGACTCATGTGTGCTCCCAAAAAGCAGCAGGCTAAAGCAAGAGAGACAGGCATAGAAGATTTAGGAGACTAGCCTACGCTTTGTGAAGCTTCGTGTACTTAGGACATATGACAGCCTCATAAGGAAAAGAGGAGTAAAAGTAAAGTAAGTCAGGTAAAGATCACCAAACTCATAACTTGGTCTCAGGCTAACACTGACCTAGAACAGGTCAGCAAACTTTTTCTTAACAGTTGAGTCAGCTAAGTATTTTAGTCTTTATGAGCTGTATAGTCTCTGTTGCAGCTACTCAGCTTTGCTTCTGTAAGCATAAAAGCAGCCACAGATGATAAGAATTGGATGGGTGCAAGTCTGTTCCAAAATATTTAGTTTACAAAGCAGGCAGCAGGTTAGATTTGACCCCCTAGCTATACTTTGCTGACTCCTGGCCGAGATTCAGCCCAGAAGTATGAAAGGATGAAGGAATGTCATTTTTAGTTTTTGTTTTCTTCCCTGATCATTGTTCTCTTTATCTGAGGACCCTCACAAGTCACATTTATTAGTACTTTAAATCAGAATGGATGAGGCAGACATTTACTGGCTAAGCAAGGAAGTATACCCTCAAACAACAACTTACAAAACAGCTTTTGAAAGACAACACACTGAAATGTTGGAAATGTCCATAGATACCTTCTGCTTTAAGGGTACAGATTTTTTTCAGTCCTTACTATTGACGTTTTCTTCTTTGAACCTTATCTTCATTTTTCTACATGGCTTTAGATCTTTGAATATGTACTCTCTCAGACCCTCCATCAGTGGGTGATATCTCTAAGCTCCATAGCAAAATTTCCTTCCCAGTTGTATGAATCAGTGATAAAAATCTTGACTAACAGCCATCAAGTTCCCACAACCTTTTTTTTAATATGCCTTATTTTAAGTAGGTCAAACTTCCCAGTTGGCACCAGAGAAAATAGCCAAAGTTACTTTTACAATTTTGTTCAACTGCAATTTTGTTTGACAACTTCTTCTTGAAAATCCCCATACAAAGGATTAAATCTCCCTCATAATAGAATTTCATAATGGAACTAGAAATAAACCCTTAAATGTCAGTAGTATGTGTATTAATGTATCTCCAGGTAAACACTAGAGTGACATATTTCCTGCTAAATTGACTGGCCTTACACTTAAGTGACCTGGGAAAGAATATGGCTGGAGGAGCGATGTCATTCATCACATACTACTTTTTTAGAAAGCAGTTTCAGGACTTCATTATCTTAATTTATGGCTCTGATTGGCAAAATCTCTTTTCTCTCTTCTAAAAAATAGTTCACATACCTAATATTAACGTAGAGTTGTTAATAGGAAGCCCAGAGGCCAAGTAGTTTGGGCATAATGTGTTTGTGATTTACACCACAGGTTGTGAAAGGTTTTGTAAAGTCTAGTTCATTTGAGTATATAAAATTATCATTTTTAGTGTAGCTTTGTATTTATCATCATACATAAAATGATGTTGAAAAATCCCCGAAGAATGCTGATTTGATATATATTTTACTTTGCAGTGTACAATTAATCTTTATTGCAAATGCAGATTTTTATGATAAGTAAACTCTCATAGTATTACAGCAGGTATTTTTTTTACTTTATTCAGAATGCAGTAAATCACATAATTCTCTAATGTTTTCAATCAGAGTGATGCCATATATTTTAACACAGTTATGCAGGCAATAAATGAAATTGTGCAGATCTTCTCGCTAGGAGATAAAAGTTATGTATCATTCCATCTCAATAAGTAAGTCTATAAAGAAAGGTGGGTAGGTCCTCCAAAGTTCTGCTCTGCCTGTCATGACACTGTATTCCATATTAAGCCCAGATTTGATTTCTTTCCATGAGTTGTTAAGGGTCTGAATCTTTATATAAAACAACCGAACACGAATTCATTTGTTTTGGGGTGGTTGTGGTTTGCTGTCTCTTTTGGAACACCCCACCCCTGCCATTGTATTGGTCTTACAATCATTTTGTATAACATACGATTCTTCCTTAGGCCTTCTCAGGCCAGGATTTCTCCACTTTTTTGTCTCTGATCATTTGTTTTTCTTTGGAAGTTTTGTGTCTATCACATAGCACTGCACCTGGACTTAATAAACACCTCTTTGTTAGCTATGATCGTTATTTCTGTTAGTTTCCTGTTGCTTGTGTGACGAATTACCACAAATGCAGTGACTTAAAACACCACAGATTTACTGTCTTACAGTTCTGTAAGTCACAAGTCCAATACAGGTGTCAATGAGCTACAATCAGGTGCCAGATGTCGACAGGGCTGCTGAAGGCTCTGAAGGTTCCGGGGGGAGAATCCATTGCCTTGCCTTTTCCAGCTTCTGGAAGCCACCTGTTTTCCTTGACTCGTGGCTACTTCTTCCATCTTCAGATCAAGAGCATAGCAGCATCCTCAAATAGTTCTCTCTGGGTAAGACCCCTGCTTCTGAGGTCATAGTTCCTCTTCTCTGACCCTGCTGCCTCCCTCTTACAAGGACTCTAGTGATTACATTCTCCCCACCCCTGATGATCCAAGATAACATTCTCATCTCAGTGTCCTTAATTTAGTCACACCTGCACTGTTCCTCTAACCATGTCAAGTAACATGTTCAAGATTTCAGGGATTCGGGTGTTAACATATTCTGGGCGGCATTATTCTGCCCATCTTGCCATTGTTAGTCCCAATCCCTCTGGTAAGCGTATCTTTAAAGGTCTCATCCACCCTTTGGCCGCTCACTTCTAGGTTACCTGCCTGAGTCTCACAAGTGATTTCCAGTACAGCCTCTTCCATACCTTGAGTGGCTCTTCTTCCCACTTTCCCGTTTCTCCTGTTTATCCCAGCTCACAACCTTACAGTTAGATTTGTGTGCTGTTCACCAAAGATCATTTTTATTCTTGATTTTCTGAGTGTGTATCTGGGAGAAATAGTGGAGGAAGACCATTAATTTATTCTGGTTACCTTGTATTCCAATATGTAGGCTATATTATTGCACTTTTAATTGAAAAGTATACGTACTGTGACTTTAGAATGTGAAGAAGGAGGAAATATTGTTGACAAGTATTTAAAATGGCTTTCTAGGGGCCACTGGATGGCTCAGTTGGTTGTGTCCAACTTCGGCCCAGGTCATGGGCTCATGGTTTGTGGGTTTGAGCCCCCGCGTCGAGTTCTCTGCTGACAGCTCAGAGCATGGAGCCTGCTTAGGTTTCCGTGTCTCCCTCTCTCCCTGCCCCTGTCCCCTCTCTCTCAAAAATGAATAAACAAAAAAAAATTCAACAATAAAATTAAATTAAAATATTTTTCTATAGTGTATAATATACAGAGCGCATATTGTCCATGTGACCATGTGAAGATCACATACATGATGTCCGTTTGGTGATGGTTTACAAATATAAAGCATTTGTAGCTCAAGAGCTACTAGTATGCCAGTCGAAGATAGACCCTCACATTTGCCTGATGATACAAATTCTCAAAGGAGAATACAGGAGTACTTATTTCTACAAAACAGCAGCTTTTCTCCATGGGATTCTCAAATTAAGAATGATAGTTTAAGATTTCTGCTCAGGAGATGAAGGTTCTACAGTTTCTTCTCTATTTGGTGAGGTCTCAGGATGGGCTTACAGTGTTCTCCTCTGGGATGCTGATTTATCTGGGCTTGTCTGGAGGGTAGTTACTAAGAATCAGTTAGGTCAGTTTGTAAATTTGAAGAGCCTGAAGGTCTTAGACAGTTATTGAAAAGGAAAGTCAGTTAAAGAGACTATTTCCTTCAGGTCTAAGGGAAGGGGCAATTGGTAACACAGAGGAGAGTCTGTTACTCCGTTTCGGCAACACCATGTACATTCAAGTCTTCTGAGAAGCAAACCCCAAGGTGGGATTAGAGGATCAAACTTGTTATTAAAAAAAAATCTGGAGGAAATGCCTGTGGAGGATAAACAGGGAGGGAGCAGAAATTGGTGGAAGGGAGAGTCAAGTCCAATATCTGTGAGCAAAGAAAGGAAAAGACAAGTCACATAGGAAGAAAGCCAGACTGCCTCACAGCTCTGAGAACAGTGTGGCCATTATCTGATGGGGCATCTCCAACCAGAGTTGCCTTTGGGGACATTTGGTACCAGGGCGGGGAGTGGGGGGGTGGGGGCAGAATGGGCAAGCATCAGCACAGTGGAGTTCATCAGTTAGTTGGAAGTAGCCCCCGCACTCTTGTGCCGGTGGGTGGTTACCACCAGTTAATTGTGTTTCCTGCAGTAAGTTCTCCTGAGGTGAGACCTAAGTGGGACACCTCCATGTTCACCACAATCCACCCCTCAAGTCTCCTTGCTCATTTTGGGAACGGCCTTCAAATGATTTTGATTTTGACTTTCTTCTCTTCTGTCATTTGTTGCTAGATCACACCACAATATCTGTATACAGTATATTAATAGTACAATATTGAAGTCAATGATATTGATTTGGGATTAAAAGAAATAATACAAGTGTAGCCTTGTAACATTTCAGTCAAAATTACATATGTTAGAGTTGTTCCAAATTTTGCATCTGGTTACTGATCATATATTCTCCTTGCTACATAATATTTCTTATATGAGTTTACATGATTTTTGGTTTTCCAACTCTAAATCTGAGTTCTTTCCACCAACCATTCTTACTTTAGTAGAAACTGGTTTAACAAGGTTGACTTCTTGTCCTTAATACCAAGCTGAAGTCTATTATGTTGGGGAGCGGTGGAAGTTTCGCACTCCCTGGATACAAGGGACATATTTAAATAAGAAGTAAAAGGCAGAGGGACAATTCTATGAATTTCATGAGTAGAACACTTTGAAAAGCAGAGGAGATGGCTTTGTCTTCTTTAAATGAGGTGATGTTACACGGGTTAAAGGATTATGGGGTGGTAGATGCTTAGAGTAGTAGGAAGAGCCTAAAGAAGTAAGGCTTCCACAGCAGTCAATTTCAGCAATTGCAGAACTGATTCAGCCAACCTGACCAGCATTCTCCAGCTCTATGGTTTATTTAGTACTATTGTTGTTGTTTTTTTAATTTTTTTATGTTTATTCATTTTTGAAAGACAGACACAGAGCACAAGCAGGGGTGGGGCAGAGAGAGAGGGGGACACAGAATCCGAAGCAGGCTCCAGGCTCTGAGCTGTCAGCACAGAGCCCCATGTGGGGCTCGATCTCATGAACCGTGAGATCATGACCTGAGCCCAAGCCGGAAGCTCAACAGACTGAGCCACCCGGCGCCCCTATTTAGTACTATTGTAAGAGAAAAAGCACTATCGATGTAGGCATGAGGCCAACTGTGGAGTGGATGTTTGAGACGCATTTTTTTTTTCAAAGTCTGACAAACAACCTAAGGTTCACAACCTATCACATGACTGATTGGAATTTTATGAAACACTCTACTGAAATGATATAGCATGATGTGAAGATCGATTCAAGGTTAAAAATCAGTGTTTCTTAACATGTGCATGATATGCCATTGACTTGCTAACCTTTGGAATCATGAAATATTTGCATTTCCATTGAAGGCAGAAGAGAGTCACTTGTGTCTCATTTCCACCAGGTATTTACCATGATCTCTCCCCGACTTGCTTTCCACATGCTCCTCACTTCATTTGGAGTGCTTTTATCCCTGCTGTCAGAATATCGTTGTGTCCTTGAAGACCTCTTCTTCAGTCGTGAGAGACTGTCACCTCTTCTTCCTCTGAAACCCAGAGTAACTCTCACCCAGCCCTTTTACATTATCTCATTGTTATTTGTAAACGGACTTAGTGTCCCTTTCTACAAAATGCAAAGATCCTTCATCCCGGAAGTATGCCTTGAATGTATTTTGAAATTGTTATTCACTAAATTGATTTTGATTACATGTTTTCAGAAAATTCTTTTGAAAAAACATTACAATAATGAACCACTGCAATAATGTTGATAAAGTCGTAAAAAATGATAGGACCATGGAAAGAAGGAATCAAAGAAGTCAACTGCCGTAACTGTGCTTAAGTAACAACTTGCCTGTGAAAAATATGGGCATCTAGAACAATGAAGCATCATATTATTTACCCTCATTATCACAGAGTAAAAAACATTAGTTTCTTGGGAGAAAGTTGGTTTACCTTGACCCTAAAAGTCAAGAAAACTCTCATATTAGACTTTACAGAGGAGATAGGAGCATAATTGTATCCTTAATTAACTCAATAAATGTTTATTGAGGACTATTAAGTGTCTCTGGATGTTTCATTTTGGTAATTGGGCGGGGGAGGGCAGTCAGGATAAGAATTGACATCAGTGTTTACCCAGTGGTGGGAGGGTGGTTATGTAAATAGACCATTACATATACAGCAGTAAGTGTTTTAACTGATAGAAACTTAGCGTTGCTTTATCAAGGAGAACCTACCATGAGACAAGGATGAAGGAAGGCTTCTCTGTAGAGGTGGTTCCTTATGTTTGGCACCAACTTTTGAAAACCATGTGGAAGTTGTTGTGGGAGAATGGGGTTTAGTGTTAAAAGGGGGGAGGAGGCAAAGGAGTGGACAGAGAACAAGGATACTGCAGGCTCTCAGAACAGCAGGTGCCAAGACCCAGGGCTCAGACTTGAAGCAGGGGCTTAACCATGCGGAGTCTCTTATTCAGGTTAAGAAATGTGGCATTGTTCCCAGGAGCTCCAGGGAATTGCAGGTAAGTGTTATATCACAAACTGACATGATGAGGTTGGTAAATTTGAAAGATCATAGAATATGTGGTGTGGAGATACAAATTAAAAAGGAGAAGGACTGAAACCAGAGAAACTTGTCAGGAGGTGTCTGGAGTAGCAATAATGATGATGGTAGTAATATTGCTCCTGCAAGGATGCTAATCAGCACTGTCCTCCACTGTAATGCAGACTGACTGCAGAATCAGTTCACAGATATGTCTCTCTTCATGACCTGCGATAGAACCACTCACCATTACTTTGTCATAGAGGTGGTTTTGTGTACGTATTTTTAGTATACTGTGGAAAACTTGCCTTAATGATGGGATTTCTTTTCTCCAAAAATTTTATAAGAACTATCATATGCTTGGATCTTCAATGAATATCCATCATTTGTTGAAGAAGATAGTCGGAGATTTGTCTCTCAAGAAACAGGCCACCTGTATATTGCCAAGGTCGAGCCATCGGATGTGGGTAATTACACGTGTGTGGTGACCAGTACGGTGACGAACACCAGAGTGCTGGGCTCCCCAACTCCTTTGGTGCTACGTTCTGACGGTAGGAAATATTTCAAGGTGCAGTTCTAAATGTAAATATTGTGAAGCAAAAAAAAAAAAAATGGGAAAAAGTGAAAAGTATACCATGAAGAATTATTTCACTTTGTGCTGAACAAAAAATATGAGTACAGTGATGAAGAAAGATCATTTCATTGACCATAGGTCCCTGTACCTAATCCTTACCCAGGACCAGCTTTATTGTTTTCGAGGACCAGTGCAAAATAAATACGATGGACCCAGTGTTCAGAAATTATTAGGAATTTCAAGATGGTGACGGGAGAGCATTCAACTAAGCTTGAGGTTTTTCTCAGCCTAGGTTCAGGTTACATTGTCATGAAGTCACCTGTCCTGATTTTGGCCACCGTGAGCTTCTTTAAGCTCTGGATGTATTTTTATAGTATATAAAGCATCTCTTGATTTTTAAAAAAAATATGCACTAGATTCCCAAAACATATTCATTTTGTAACTAAAAGTCCATTCTCTTTGATGAAACTCTCCCCGTTTCCCTGCCACCAGCAGCATAGTGATGATAGTTAATAATACTGTATTGTATTCTTGGAATCTGCTACAAGAGTAGACCTGAGGTGTTGTCACCACAGAATATTAAGAAATTAAAAATGGTATCTGTGTGAGGTGCTAGATGTGTTAACTTGATTTGAGGTAATCATTTAACAATGTATATGTATATTAAATCATCACATTGTACATAGTAAAAAATATCAGGTTGTACATGCAGCCTAAATATATATAATCTCTGTTTGCTAGTCATACCTTAGTAAAGCTGAAAAGAAAATAAATGTGTTTTCTCTACCCCTTCATGGCTGTTTCAAGGGAGCACATGAGCTTTAGAGGAATCAGATTTGTAACCCTGTGTAACTGCCCCACTTACACAAAACCATATCTGATACAGCACAATGTCATGACCACATATTACCTAAACATTTCTTTCCAGTCAGTTATAATTGAATTTGACCTTTCTCATTTATGAAGTTACTGTTTCTTGTCTCCAGGGTGCCATTTAAGAAGTTTAAGATTGGTTTCTTTGCTACCAGGGTACCATTAAGTAAATTCCCTCCCATAATTTTTGCTCCTTAGGATATTTCAAGAAGTCATAATACATTGTATATTTCAGTTTGACCAGAAATGTCCAGATTAAATACAGAATAAAAAAGCCTCCCATTTTATACAAGGTAAAAAGCATAATGGCTTTCTCGGAACCACTCTGTAAACGGTAATTTATGAATCATGGAATCCAAGGTCCCTGATGTTTAATAATGTTGTGTGTTTGGCCCACTTAGCTCTGCTTTTAAAAGTTCCTAATGAATGGCTAGTGAGTGATTTAAATCATTAGAGAAACTAGTTCAAAATGGGTAAAAAGAAAGTTTTATTTAAGAAAAATGGGACAGTTCCACAGGAAACATTGAAACTATTAACTTTATATGGTGGATTTACAGGTGTGATGGGTGAATATGAACCAAAAATAGAAGTGCAGTTTCCAGAAACTCTTCCAGTGGCTAAAGGTGCAACTGTGAAATTGGAATGTTTTGCTCTTGGAAAGTAAGTTTTATAACATTTACTACAGGGTGCTGAAGTATTAGTTTTCTGAAAGAGATCAAGATAGTTTTTGACAGACTCTTCTTTTCCTTATTTATTTTCTAAAACTTTCTTTCATTTAGAAGCAAAGGAAAAATAAAATATAAGGAGAATGCACATATATAATTTAGGCTGAAACCATAAAGGCAATTTGCAGACAATGACTATGCCTGCCTAATTTCATGAACTAGATTGGTGTTATTTTTCTTTTGCTTGTTCATTTGTTGTATTTTAATACAATGGATATGTGTTCAGCTTTTTCTCTAAATCATGATTTAACTCAAGAAAATGCAGAATTTATTTTATTAAAATAGCAACTGAGGTTAAGCCTTGTATCAGGTATATGTGATTAACAATTGGAGATGTTCTGCATTTGAAAACGGGTGCCTTTTTGCTCCATCCTAACAAAAGCTTTATTTTGTCAAGCCTAACATGCATCCAGACATCTGTTTAAAGTAGCAAATAATGGGGCACCTGGGTGGCTCAGTCGGTTAAGCGTCCGACTTCCGCTCAGGTCATGATCTCACGGTTTGGGAGTTGGAGCCCTGCCTCGGGCTCTGTGCTGACAGCTCAGAGCCTGGAGCCTCCTTGGGATTCTGTGTCCCCTCCTCTCTCTGCCCCTCCCCTGCTCATGCTCTCTCTCTCTCTGTCTCTCAATAACAAACATTAAATTTTTTTTTTTAAATAAGAATAAAATAGCAAATAACTTGACAATTTTCTTCTTAGTCCTGTACCTCAGATTAATTGGAGGAGAAGTGATGGACTGCCCTTTTCCAGTAAAATTAAACTGAGGAAATTCAATGGTGTGCTTGAAATCCCCAACTTCCAACAGGAAGATACCGGTTCCTATGAATGCGTTGCTGAGAATTCACGAGGAAGAAATGTCGCCAGAGGGCGTCTCACTTACTATGGTGAGCTTCTACTTTGGGCTAATTGGATTTTTAGCTTTTGTTCTATCAAATGTTGTTGGGCGATGGGAAATTATGGCAGAATCCCAATGTCCACTTGTTCAGTCCTGCATTTTGTTAAATGGCGATAAAAATTTGTCATAGGAGGAATTAAAAACAGTAACATTTTGCCGTGAAGTCAGAAGCGTGATGTCTTCTTTTTGCATTTTAAAATGATTCCTACAGTAGTGAAATATTATCCTTTTTTTCTATGAGTAATGTTTTATGCATTGAATCATATCAAGGAGCGATCTCCTCTGTATCTGTCCTCTCCCCTAGAAAATGTGATTTTGTATCTTTCTTTCTGATCTTCACTAAGGAGAAAGAAACTGTTGATGGTGAAAACTTGCAATTACTGCATTTGACAAACCACATGAACTCAGACTCTTGAGTTCTTCAGTGTTTTCCTATCCCTTCCAATAATGTAACTGTGCTGTTTGCTGCCTTTAATTCATAATGACATTTATTTGATATACTGTTTGGTTGGGGTAAGGAAAGGATTATAGCATTACCTTAATTTAGACTCTGTTGGTAGGAAAATTAAATTATCTTTTTTTTTCCAAAATTTGTTTTCAAATCTTTTTTATTACAAAATACATTAGGTTTTTTTGATGAAAGCATGATTTAGAAAGTATAAATATATGATTTTATAAAATGGCCTGTAGTTTATGTAGTTTATGTAAAGATGTATGCTCAATGAATATATACTTGAATTTAATCATCAGAAACATGGTAAAACTAGTGGGAATTGACCACTTGTGTGAAAGGCAAATTGCATTGTATTCTTTTTATCTTAGAAAGTGGCAATGGAAACAGGCTATACACATAAATGTTTCAGGGAGGAAAATGTTTGCAAAGACAAATATTAAAATTAGAGGGCTTTTTCTGACCTCCCTCAGAAAAATTTGCATTATCTCTGAGTAGACTGACACCTGTTCAACTATTTTAACATTTTGGGATCTGTCAGAAACAACATGGAGGCCTGGTTTAATATTCGGAGTCATTCTGTGTTGTAACTCTTGTTATGTGATTAGATTAGAATACACAGGACCAAGTTAATGTTACCCAGGTGTCAAGGTCTACATGCTGGTGGGATGATATAAAGGTGGGTTGATGAACACTTAAGCCATGGGGCTGTACAGATCACTCACAGCAAGTCCTTTTTTCTCATAGAAGAAAGCTTCAAAGGAGAAGCTTACTTACTCCTTTCTGAGAAACCATTACCTGACCCAGGGTAAGAGGTGACCATTACAAGAAAACACAAAATCAGAACACCTGCGTGGCTCAGTCAGTTGAACATCTGACTCTTGGTTTCAGCTTAGGTCGTGATCTCCTGGTTCATGAGTTTGAGTCCCACAAGGGGCTCTGTGCTGACAGCAGGGAACCTGCTTGGGATTCACTCTCTCCCTCTCTCTCTCTCTGCCCTTCCTCTCTCTCTCTCTCTCTCTCTCACACACACACAATAAATAAATAAACATTAAAAAAAAGAAAACTCGAATATTCCAACTGTCGTAATGTTTCAGCAGCAGTGTTTGAGCTATCTGGAACAGCAGCCCTACCTAAATAAACAATTATATGCCTCATGGGGCAAGAAATCCAAAGCTAAGCTAGTGTTCATGTACCATATAATCAGGCCCTTGCTCAGTTTCTCTATGATTTGTTTCTGCTCTTATCTGTCTTTTCCCTTTCTCTGCATGTTGCTCTCCAGTATAGTCACACAATGTCTGCCCGCAGTAACCACAGGATCAATCTTGTTCATCCTTGCTGTCTCCAGAACATTGTGCAAATCTGGTTTCAAATCTCATTGCCCTAAAGTTCATTCCTCAACCAATCCTTAGCAAGGAGAATCGGCTTAAAACAACTTAAGGGCCTCTGTTTGGAACAGGGAATATGGTCAGATATTCCTGAATTTTATGGACAGTGTGAGGCAATGGAAGAGAGGATAGTTCAGTGAGAAATGGGGGTTATTTTATAAATAAAGAAAGGAGGAAATAGATGCACACCAGACAACCGACATCATCCACTCTACTGACTAGAGAAGGTAGAATCCTGCTCTAGTCCATTGGGTAGGTAATATGATATATTCCTGAGAAATATATCAGAAATTAATGAGATGGGGTGTTTGATGAAAGTTACTCTACACTTCTGGCTTAAGAGTAGTGTATTCAATCCATGCCATGAAGTTCTCTGGTTATCCACTCTAATATTTCACGTAAAAAATGGCCGGATAGAATATTTGGATTTAATATGATAGAATAAGGGGGGAAATCACCATTAACATAGCAGTTGTAATCTCAGAATTGGCTTCAGTCCAGCAAATTATCCTCCCATTTGGAGAAGAACAGTAGTATTGAGAAGCCAGTGCAATTTTTTTGCTAGAAACTTGAATCTCAGTCAAGGGCTCATGTTTGAGTCTCTTTGTGGTCTTATCCCAAAAAGTGCTTGTAATTCCTGAAAGAAGAAAAATATGCTTTAGTATAAATAGAGTGAAGTGATTTTGCACTGAACTACACTTCAGACTGGGAAAGTCATTTATTTAATACTAATACTAATACTACTAATAATAATAAGGTAAATTGCAGACCAGTATGTTTTCTCTAAGAGCTAAATAGGTGTATTTTCATTTCAATTTCTTTGATTAAAAAAAAGCAATTTTATGAGATAGAAATGCAAAGAAAAATCTTCCCATGGTTACAATTAAATAGAAATAGATACACTGTTTCTCCATATGGAGAATGCACATGTGAATCACATTGTAGACATCACATACATAATGCAATGTGAAACCAGTAAGACATCTCACCTCCCAGTTTTGGGTCTAAGATGCAAACTGAGACTTGGCTGAATAGATTGTGTATATTGAGAGGCTTTAGTTTTAACTGGTATGTTGCTTTCATCTGTAGAGAGAATTTTCCAAATATCTTCTAAAATGTAACAGAAAATGATAAATCCATTTGATGCTGCTGATTTGCATATATAATTTAAGGTTGCACGAGCTCCTTCTTTTTCATAATAAGTCATATGATTCAAATTGAACCGATTTATCCATCTTTCCCTGCTTTCATTTTAATTCACACAGAGGTTCATAAGATGTTCATCGGTTTGTATTTAATTAAAAGTTATTTCTAATTTGAAGAACGTATTTTTTTCCTCAGCTATAGAAGTTTCTCTTCTACGGATGTTAATTCTTAGTGTATAATTAAGACTAGTATCTGCTGTCATTCATGTATTAAGTTGTCATCAATTGTGACCTCATGATTCACAAATGCACTTGGAAAGGAGTATGTTTTGTGTACCTGCATTACTATCTACTGCTAATAACCCATCTGAGGAAATAGAATACAGTGCCCAGAATTTTGAAAACAGAGAAAACATAATGAGTTTGGCTTAGGAAGTGACAGATTGCATCATTCATCCTCAAATCTAGAAACATTTCCCATATCCACTTAGTAAATAGGGAATTAAATGTAATTTTAGCCACTATGCTCACATTAATCCATTGCTCACAGTGTTTATATCCATTTGTGTAAAGCATTTATTTTTTACTTGCTGGGTGGTCTGATTTTTTTTTTCTTTCATTGCAGCAAAGCCTCATTGGGTTCAGCTCATAAGAGATGTAGAAATAGCAGTGGAGGACAATCTTTTTTGGGAATGCCGGGCAAGTGGTAAGCCCAAACCTTCCTACCGATGGTTGAAAAATGGAGAAGCCCTTGTGCTCGAGGTAAGGTAATGAGCCCGGTTAATCCTCACTCTCTTCATTTGACATTAAATAAATGCCTTCCTCGTACCTAGTGCCAAAGTAGACTCGAGTTTGCAAGCATTCATTCACACCTTAAAAAGTGTCAAAGGGGATAAAATATAAAATCAAGTACCCAATCTGCCAAGAAGAAAATATTTTCAACATTGAATGTCATTGGGAAAGGTGATTTTGTGAATTTAGTCTAACTATGGTATAGTTTTTTTTTGTTTTTCTTTTGTTCTGTTTTGTTTTTTGGTTTTTGTTTTTTGCTTTTGAAATTAGGGAAGGCCTTCCTTACTTTGATCAAATGTGGAATATAATTTGCTTTTCCCTGTCTGACAACCTGGTATGGCCTCTGGAGAATAATTGTTATGTGGTTACCTTCTTACATGCATACTTATTTTCTCAATCACTTTCTTTCTTAAGCCATGTAATTTTTGTTCTTTTAAAAAATTGTGTACTATGTCAATTATATTCCTTCCAATTTCTATATATAACCTGTCATACTACCTAAAAACCCTTAATAAATGTGTTTCCCAGAACTCTTTTTAATGCACAGAATTTATAATGTGTTTGATTTGTGTGATTAAAAAAATGGTGAAAACCTTTCCAGTTGACGGCATGGAAACATGATACATTTTTTAAAGTCTGCAACTTTAGCCACGGGGAAAAATAAAATGGCTGCAATATTGTACCTCTTTCTTTGTTATTTATTTTACCAATAGACATTTGGACTGAAGGGTGTTTATTAGTATTACTAATGTGTGGCTGTTATGTTAAATCAGTCACAAATTTTTAAATAAGGAAAAGTTAAAATTTCAAGTCAGATTGCACAATCCTCTGAGGAAAAATGAAGGAGGTTTGTGTACGACTGAAATAATAGTGGTTTTCATTTTTCTTTTCAAATGATGTATACATTTATATGCAAGACATTTTTGTTATCACCTAGGAGAGAATACAGATAGAAAATGGTGCCCTTACAATATCAAACCTAAATGTGACCGATTCTGGCATGTTCCAGTGCATAGCAGAAAACAAACATGGGCTCATCTATTCCAGTGCTGAACTTAAGGTTATAGGTAAGACTAAGCTTCTCTTGTCATATTTTTTTCTTAAATCCTCCCTTTTTGCTAGAATAAGAAGTATTTACTTCTCATATTACATTCCTATTGTTATAATATCATTCAGGGGTTTTAACCAGAGAATATATTTTAATGATTTCTAAAGGAAAGCCACAGTTGTAGGTGGAATAAGCCTCAAAGGTTGAAGTAGGGCAACAGTAAGGAACAGTGTCAACCTAAGACATCCTTATGCAACTTTAATATTTTAAATGGAGCAATGCCTTTTAAGAGAATAAGTAAATTTGGTGGGTTTTGTTGTTGTTGCTGTTGTTGTTACTGGGCCAGAAAAGTAAATACTGGAATTCAAAACAATCATATATTGTTCCAAAAGGAGTTGCCTTTGGTTTGAATAACCCTGCTAGAAGCCTCAAACACTGGGCATACTGAAGTTTTCATTTAAAAGGCTCAACCATTTGAGATTCTGAATTATTTTCTTCTTGCACTTTATATGAAAAGACAGAAAATGTTATATGTTATATTGTGTTTAGGGCAATTATCCAGAAAAACACTTTGTAAGTTGCAAATGCCTGAAAATCAACCAAAAAGTTGTCAGGGCATATCATGGTTATGACATAAATAAGAGAGAAAGTAGAAGGGAGATTTATCGCTACATGTAATTAAAATATAGATTTGGATCTGAACAGAATTTGATCCTGGCAGGACTCAAGCATCATCACCATCATCAGGCTCTATATGGTGTTCTCCAACACATTCAGTTTCCAGGAGCACAGTCAATACAGTGGAAAATACATGGCTTTCTGAATTGCTCATATAGAAGTCACAGTCCCGCATGTCATTGGCCTTGTGTACCTGATTTGGGCCACATACCCATGGCTGGTCCGATCCAATATGGCCCAAAGGTTGTAAGCACCTGCTAACTCAGCAGTCCTTAGCTGGGGATGATTTTGCCCCCAGGAAATCTTTGGAAATGTCAGGAGACATTTTTGGTTGTCACAGTGTTGGTGATACATAGGGGAAAAGGGAACCAGTGTGTGTTACGGGCATCTTGTGAGTATAGGCCAGAAAGGCTACCCACAAATAATCCTACAATGTAAATATCCTACAGCGCGCATGACAGCCTCTCACAACAAATAATTATTCAGCCCAAAATGTCAGGTGCCGCACTGACATTACTGGAAGCAGTTCTCTCATCCTTCATGCCTGGTGGTTAGAAATGCATTTTCTGCAGTAGGAGGCCTGAAGTCTGGGAAGGGCAGATCATCAGCTGAAAATCTGGCTACTGTTATCCATGACAGGGAAGGTGGGGTATTATAACAAAAAGAGAGTAGAATTTGTACACAGTCTTAAGTTGAAGCACTACTATCTCTTGTATTAAATTAGCCTTATGAGTGATAGTTTATTCATCTTAAAATGGATGATTTCCTACCCAAAATGCTATATGAGGCTTTTGTATGGGAAAAATACTTTTAGTCAAAAGTATCCTTTTAAGATCTTAATTTTTAAGGTCAACAACCCCTTGATAACGTATCTTCTTTATCCACACTCTTATATAGAATCACACAATATAATTCACTATATGGTCTCCACTTACGAGAAAAATAAATTATATTCACTCGGGTTTGCTATCAAGCAGAGTATTAGACATTAGGAGAAATGCACTATGTTTAGTTAACTTTTTCTACATTTGCAATAAAAGACTGATTTTCTGATTAACCTATCATTTCATTCAAAGATACATTATTATGTATCTTGAACATTCAGGTGTTGTTTCGGGATCAACATTCTGTTCGTTATCAGCAGACATAATGTTCTCTACATGTTATCATATTTAATGTGATACTCGAACATTAATATAATAATGCAGATTATAGATTTCTCCAACTCAGAAGTTAAACATAAGCATATGAAAATTTTATAATGGATGTTGATCAGTTTTATGCAAGACGATAATAATTCAGTATACTCAGCCTTCCTTCTAAAAACATTTACTGAGCACCTAAGTGCCAGGCACTGTGCCACATGCTGGGTCTTGGAGATCACAAGGGACAATGAACCTATTGTTGTCTGCATGGAACTAACTTTCTGTGATAAATGTTTTTCATTTTGATACGCTCATGATTGAGCTATTTTAAAACTTAATGGTGAAGTTTAGAAATTTCTACATAAAAAATTATCCCAAGATTTAGAACTTCTAGGAACATACAATGATAGGAATTACTTTTTGAGCTTTGAAATCCTGTGAGTGGTGCCCACTCAATTAAGTAAATCAAGTACTGACATCTGTGTGCCAGGAAACTTTGAATGTAGTTATAACCCATGTGCCTGGGTGACTCAGTTGGTTGAGCATCTGACTTCGCCTCGGGCCATGACCTTGCAATTCGGGAGTTCCAGCCCCTTGCCTAGCTCTGTGCTGCCAGCTCAGACCCTGGAGCCTGCTTTGGATTCTCTCTCTCTCTCTCTCTCTCTCTTTCTCTCTTTGACCCTCCCCTGCTCACACTCTGTCTCTCTCTAAAAAATAAATCCACCTTAAAGAAAAATTTTAAGTAGTTGTAACCAGTATTAGGCTGTATGTTAACCCAACTAAAATTTAAATTAAAAAATAAATAAAAGTAATTATGAAGTCAACCTTTGAATCTACAAGTATTTTAAAATGTTAAATTAAAAGTAAATTTTCATTCTCTCTTTCTTCCCTTTCAGCTTCTGCTCCCGATTTTTCAAAGACTCCAATGAAAAAGTTGCTTCAAGTGCAAGTGGGCAGCATGGTCAGCTTGGATTGTAAACCTAGAGCCTCTCCCAAAGCACTCCGTTCATGGAAGAGAGGAGATGTGATCGTGCAGGAAAATGAAAGGTATTTTATTGTCCGAAATAATGGTGATGTACTCTTCTTACTTTCCATAGTGATGTCAAAGTGGATTCTTAGTATGAAATGGGAAGCAGCAGCATTTCAGTAGAATATGAGGTGTTGAAGAACCAAGACAGTGGTAACTTTGAGTCTGTAATACTTTCTTTTTTTTATTTTTTACATTTTTTTTAACGTTTATTTATTTTTGAGACAGAGAGAGACAGAGCATGAACAGGGGAGGGTCAGAGAGAGAGAGACACAGAATCTGAAACAGGCTCCAGGCTCTGAGCTGTCAGCACAGAGCCCGACGCGGAGCTTGAACTCACGGACCGCGAGATCATGACCTGAGCGAAGTTGGACGCTTAACCGACCGAGCCACCCAGGCGCCACAAATTTACTTCATTACTTTCATGAAGATACTAATCAATTTTTGAAATCGGAAAAGGGTTGGATATATCATCTAGCTTCTTCCTACATAGAATACCTTATTTTATCAAGGATTTTCTCCTCAGTCACCTGGTAAGACTCAAAAGTAGAATGATGAAAGGTCTGTCCTAGGCTCAGATGAGCCAACGTCCCAGGACAAAGTAGAGAAGACATAATGAGAGCATATGCCAAATAAATACCAATATTGCCATTTCCCTGTATTGAAATAACTTCTCATTCCTGGTTTTAGTTTAGACAAAGGCTTGCTTGGTTTCCTGACTATTGTAATAATGAAGAGGAAGAATGAGACTTAAAGGTATCACTTATAGAGCGGACTGACTGCCCAGGTTCAAATCTTCATTCAGCCTTTTACTTCCTCAGTGTAAAGCTTTCCATTTGGTGTCTCATTTTCTCATTTTTAATGAAGATGATAATTAGTATGTTATGAGGCTTGTTAGCTAGATGAAATACATAAATATCTATACAGCACTTAGGTCATTACCTGTCAGTAAGTGTAAGTATTGGCCATTATTATTATTTATTGAGTACTTAACTGCATGCCAGGTATTATGCTCAGAGCTTGTGATAGGTAGAATATTGACCCCAAAGATGTCCGTGTCCTTTTCCTGTAAACCTTTGATTGTGTTACATAGATGACCAAAGGTAATTAAAGTTGAAGATAGAATAAAGGTTGGTAAGCAGATGACTTTAAAATTTGAAGTTTATCCTGGATTATGTGTGTAGGTTCAAAGTAATCACCTGAATACTTGTAAGAGGAAGAGGAAAGCAAAAGAGTTTGTCAGAAACATATGATAATCAAAGATAAGGCAGGAGAGATTTCACACTTCAGAGGGACTTCAGTTGGTATTTTTGGTTTGGAAGATGGTGGAAGGGAGCCATGAGCAAATAAATTTGCCGTACTCTCCAAGATGGGAACAGCCCTCAGTTGACAGCCAGTAAGAAAACAGGGACCTTAGTCCCATAGCCACAACAAACTGAATTCTGTCAACAACATGAAGGAGAGTTTAGTAATTCTCAACCTTCCCAAGGAACGCAGCCCTGATAATACCTTGATTTTGGCCCAGCAAGACCCATACTGGACCTCTGACTTCCAGAACTATATTGTAATAAATTTGTGCTGTTTAAGCCAAATTACTAAATTTGTAGTAATTTATTATAGAAGCAAGAGGAAATTAGGGCAACTGGGTGGCTCAATCAGTTAAGCGTCCAACTCTTGGTTTTGGCTTAAGTCATGATTTTGCAGTTCATGGGTTTGAGCCCCACATCAGGCTGTGCACGGTCAGTGTGGAGCCTGCTTGGAATTCTCTGTCTCTCCCTGTCTCTGTGTTCCTCCCCTGCTCATGCTGGCTTTCTCTCTCAAAAGTAAATTAATAAATTAAAAAAAAAAAGGCAAGAGGAAACTAATATAGAGCTCTGTGTGCATTATCTTTTTTAAACATCTCTGCAACTCTGTGATGTATAGATCATATTATCATCTCCATTTTACTAATGGGGAAAATAAAACTTAGATAATACAATTTGCCTAAAGTCACATAAATCAAGATTTTAATCCCTGACTCTGGATATAACCACTAAGTATTTACAATGTCACATTTTGTATAAGGAGCCCAGAATTTTAGAGGCCATCTCAGCCTTTGAAGTCATGGAATCCAGATTACTCTTTTGGAGATGAGGGAAAACAAACAATAAAACATTAGGTCAAAAAAATATGGATTAATTTTTTTTTTAATTACAAAGTCTTATTGCCGACAACCAAGTTGAACTGCTTTTATATTACCAAGACACCAAGGTATTTTTGTGAGTTGGTATGATAATACAATCTGCAATTCCTCCAGTATTTAATGGGAGACACTTCCATTAAAAAGGGGCCACAGCAGGATGACAAGGCCAAATTGTGAACTGAGTGATTAAACACAATCCAGCTAAATGCTGGGCCTCACAGAATAGATTTCTGGAATAGGAAGTTAATTAGTGATTTGGAGTTTAATTTTGTAAACCAGTTGAAACAAGTAAAGGCTTGTGGCACAAATTAGTTAATTGTGTCTGTACTGGAAGTTAAGTCTTCTCATGTAACTGCTGACTTTTCGTGTTAAAAAAGTTTTAAATAGTTTTAACTGTGTACATAAATTAAATAGTAGTTAAGTCCCAAGGATTTCAGTGTTTTACACAATAATAAACCCACTTGTCCTCGCAGTAGTGCCTATAGTAGGCAGAGGTTTTTAATCTTAATTTCAAAAGGGGATAAGAAGATTAAGAGTTTTAGCAAGAGGCACACAAAGAGGGATTTACTCCCACATTATAGAGTAATGGGGTAAAACAGGAAAAGAGAGTATAAATTCCGGAATCTGATCTGGGACTTCTGACTCGGCTCCTTACTACCTTGGTGTCATTAGATCTATTATGTAACACCTTTGAATCTTAATTTCCTCACTCACAAAAGAGATAATAATTCCTATGTTGCATAGTTACTATACAGCTAGCATTTAGCATAATGTATGATATTTGCAGATATACTAATTGGTAAGAATAAGGATATTTTACAAATAAGATGTTGAAATAACAGTGACTAAGAAAGACAGATGCCTTTTGGTTGGGTGATTCGTTGGCTGGTTGATGTCTCTCAAGGTAGGCAGTTGGGACTATCTGGAATCCACCGTTGTCCAAAACAGAGACCTCTTTTATCTTGCTTTACTGTCTTCACATCCTGAACCAAGATGGTTGCCATGGCTTTAGCTCCCCAATGTCATCTCCCAGTGACAGGAAGGAGGCAGGTAGAAATCAGGGTACACTGCTTCCTCTTTTTAGGAACGTCTCAGAAGTTCCATATGGTTATTTCCTTTATGCCTTATTGGGCAGAAATTAGTTAGCTGACCAAACTGAAATGCAAGGGAGATTGGGGAATATGGATTTTTTTTTTCTTTTGGCAAGCCTGTATCCAATGAGAATTTGGGATTACGTTTTTTTGTTTGTTTGTTTGTTTGTTTGGGTTTTTTTCAAACTGGCATTATGTTTTAAGTAGAAAGAGGAAAACGATTTACTCTAACAATGTATCATGTTCATCAGTGTTACTTCTATCCATTTCAGGACTACTGACCCTCCACTTTGTTATAAGTATTTGTAACATCTCTTTTATGAATAAGAAAACTTTTAGATGTAAAAATAGGGTTAAAAAGAGGAAACATGTTTATGAAGAGGGTCCATAGTGTTGCAGTCCCTCCCAAGTATCTTAGTTTGAGCTTTTATAACACAATACCATAAACCAGATGGCTTATAAACAACAGAAATGTATTTCTCACAGCTCTGGGTGTGATCATCCAAGATCGGGGTGCCAGCTTGGTCAAGTTCTGTTAAGGGGCTTCTTCTCGGTTTCAGATGGCAGTCTTCTCCTTACATCCTCACATGACAGACAGAGAGCAAGAGAGCCCTCTGGGGTCTCATAAGGGCATTAATCTCATCCAGGAGGGCTCCCTGCTCATGACCTAATCACCTCCCAAAGGCCCAGCCTCTTAATACCATCACATTGGGGATTAGGATTTAACACATGAATTTTGGGGAGACTCAAACATTCAGTACATACTACCAGGTCTGATTATTTGGATTTTGCTTTTATCTCTTTGGACAGCAAAAGTACTGATGAGTCGGAGCCTTGATGCTTAGGGGAAACGCTGCTAGAAGCAATTATTGAACAAGTTACACTTTTGAATCTTCTCCAAGTTCATGTGAAATCAGAGTGGGCCTCAGCCATCAGTTGGCAGCAAAAGCCCCATGTCTGTCCCTCTTGACTTGGTCACAGCCTTAAGCCAAATTGAGGAAGCACTTTAAATGATAGATTTATTCTGGTTGTTGAATCATTGGCTGTTCTGACTTAAAACGTCAAGATTCAAATCTCATTTGGGGGAACAAATGACACATTTGAAAATAGAAGACAAAATTTTTGATAGGGTATTTATGGCAGGATTGTAAATCCATTCGTTTTTTAGGTTTTTTTCTTTTCCTTTTTCTTTATCTTTTGTATATGAACTTGGGTTTGTCACTGCATAAGGAACTTATAAATAGGAAAGCTTTCTCCAGCCTAGGGTAGGAAATGCTGGTGGCAAATACACTTTTGATTAAGCCAGTATATACATATACTTTATTATTTGAAGCCCAAATCAAGAAAAATAAATGTAAAAAAATAAAGTCTAAATCAGGAAAAGAAATTAGGATTAAATATGTCTTAAAAATTGCAAAAATTAATAAATATGTCTACTGTGTAAATCACACAATCACACAATGAATAATTATCTTCTACCTGGTTTGTAAGGTTTTATATCAGCACAATAACAGCTTTGTAATTAACGCATCAGGCATAGTAATGAGAATCTAAGTCACTGAGACAACTAAATTACAGAATCGCTTTGAAGAAATCAGGGTTATTGCTTTGAGGTCGAGAGAGCATCTCAAACTAAGGTACTAAAGGAATTACTTCCCAGCAGAGGTCTTAGAAAAGCTGTTCTGAATAGATTACAAGAGCTTACAATGTAAATAGTGATTCTTAAGGTCTTAAAATCAAGTGGTCATTCAGTCATTGGAAAATATTTTGAGCACCTACTCTGTGCTAGGAACTAGATATTTAATTTTTGTCAGAGAAATCCATCCTTTTGTTGGTAGCTTTTCAGGGTATACAGACAAGTGCTGTAAAACTCAATTGGTAAAGTACAGTATGTTCTGTGATTACCAGAGAAGGCTCCATCTCCAAATTAGGGATCTGAGCAGACTTCTGGAGAATGTAATATGTACAGCAAGACTTGAAAGATGACTAGAGTTCACTGAAGAAGAATGCTTCAGGCAGAGGAAGGCATAAATACCTGAGTAGCTTCAGTTTACTTCAAGTGTGAAGTGTCCGGCAAGGGGGAATGCAGACAGAATAGGGCTATTGAGGTGAGCAGGAATCTTACTGAGAATGATGGTAAGCTAAATCAAGAAGTTTGGGCTTTATTCCATAGGCACTGACAAACAACAGAGTAATATCAAAGTAGCAGAATTAAAAGATCAAATTTAATTTTGATTATTTTCTTTAAAAAAGCACAATGGTGGCAACAGAACATGGATTGGAGTGGCAGAAAGACTTGAGGGAAGAACCTCCCTTAGTAGTAATTCACCAGTCTGAACATGAGACTATTCTAGCCTGAACTGAAGAAATGGCAATGAGAATGGAGAGAAGCATTGAGTATGAGAAGGGGTTAAATCCACAGGACATAGGAGTTGTTGATGAAATTAATGATTTGACAAAAACTTGAGAGGCAAGAATGAATCCTAAATTTCCAGCTTAGACATCACGGAGCATGGTAGACCTATTCAGTGAGAGAGAGAACATTATAGAAAGAGCAGAAGTCAGTGCAAATCCAAGTGCTATTTAGATTGTGTTTCAATTGCTTGTTGGAAACCCAACTGGATATATGAGCATACAGAAGTTGACTAAATGAACCTGGAATTCAGGAGAAAACCTTGAGCTATAGATAGAAATTTAGGTGTTCTGAGCATGACATGGTAGCTGTGAAACCATGGCCTTAGATAGAATTGTCTTCAAACGTACATAACATTACATGGTAGAGCATCAACACCTTACTTCTCAAGCTGATGGAAATTTACACTATGAGTAGAGAATCCTGTTTTCACAGTCTTTGTTAAATGACTAACAGTCATAATTTATAAAGAATCAATTTATTAAGTCAGGCGGAGAAAGACAGATACCGTATGTTTTCACTTATATGCGGAGCCTGAGAAACTTAACAGAAGACCATGGGGGAGGGGAAGGGAAAAAATAGTTAAAAAGGGGGAGGGAGGCAAACTATAAGAGACTCTTAAATACTGAGAACAAACTGAGAGTCGATCGGGATGGGGGAGAGGGAAAGTGGGTGATGGGCATTGAGGAGGGCACCTGTTGGGTTGAACACAGGGTGTTGTATGGAAAACAACTTGACAACAAATTATATGTAATGATAGATAGATAGATAGATAGATAGATAGATAGATAGATAGAAACAAAAGAATCGATTTATTAAGTAAAAGTCAACATAAGTCTCCTAGTATGCAAATATTCTAACCTTTGAAATTACTAGCATCGGGACTGGGCAAAGTTGTTGTTGTTTGCTATTTTGTTGTTTTGTTTTGTATCTGTATCATCCAGTACTGAGAAAAGTTACTGTGCTTTTTCTCCCTGCAGGAAACAGCGGTTTCTGAATAAACAGAAATGCCCTGCCCCTTTGAGTGTTCAGTGGTATTACACCAAGTGTTGGTGTTTTACTGTTCTTTTATTCATTCATTCATTGGCTTATAATCCACGTATTTTCAAAAAAGACTGGAGTGAAAATAGAATGTTTTTTCTCCTTAAGCAAAGTAAAATTGGAAAAGACTCTAGAGAATGCGAGCAGGCATGGTATTCAAGAAGAAATAGCCAGTTGGCATATTTTAAAGAATGGTTAGCTTTTCTGTATCACTTAGTGGTACTTAAAATGCATTAACCAATTATTTTTAAAAATAGGGCTTTCAGTTGAATGCTATTACTTACAGTAGTAAATATTTTATTGCAATAGCCTCAATTCAAAAAAGTCAAAGAATGGCCCATTACTTCTAATTAAACACATTAAAATTGTTTCATATGTTCTAGGCAACATTTAATATTATAGAAGTTTAAATGCTTTTTAAAGAAAAATAGTAAAGGGTTTTTCTTCCAAATATTAATAGCCATAATCCACACAATGCTTTTAAAATGTATTAACCAATTCTTAGCATACATTTTACATATATTTAGAAACTGGCTTTCAAGTGCAATGAGCATGATGTGCTGTATGAATCCATTTATATGACATGGCTGAAAAAAAGCACGGCTTTAGAGACAAAAAACAGTGATCACTGTTGCCAGAGTGGATGGAGAGGTTGACTGTTTAGGCACATGGGAGAACTTTCAGGGGTGAGGGAATTATTCTAGGTCTTGACTGTGACAGTGGTTACATGTCCACATTGATTTGTTAAAACTCACCGAACTGCATACCAAAAGTGAATTACAATAAATATAAATTATACTTTCGTTTTTTTAAGCTAAATTTTACATGCAATCTTACACTCACCTCATCCTGAATTCGTGAGTAGCTTGAAGAAATTGAAAGGCTCAAAAAATGCTCCCAGGAGGCCACTTTTGCCTTCTGTAAAACATTGAGCAATTCCATGACAGCGCTTAGAAGCAGAATCAAAACTTTTGCCAGTAACCAAAATAATTCTGTCAGAGCAAGAACCACTTGGCATTTCTGCCCCTGCTACTACTAGTCACCACACTCTTGCTTTGTAAAGATGTGTCTAGGAACTCTGTTACTATTCAGCAAATCTGTTAGATGGTGTTTCCCCTTATTCCAAGCTCTTAGATGAAGAAGAATGATACCTTTGCCAAAGTTTCAGTCTCCGTCCCTTCCCTATTCAACCACATGTCTTGGCTCCTCTCTCTCTTATCACAGGAGAGTCTGTATTTTTTTTCATACTGTTCAAAATGCTGCTCCCTTGTCTGTCTGCCTTCCGTTACCCCCTCTCACCCAAAGAGCTGGATTTTGTTATCTTCCCCTTCATCCTAAGGCTACCATCTAAACAGCTGTTACTCCACAACAACCCTATGGGTATGGAAGCTCAGTGGGTTTTAGTTAATCTACCCTCGGGCAAACAGCTAAGATCTCAGGTAATTCTTTGCTCCTGTACCATTAGTTCCAAATTAATCTCTAAGTGGTAAATTTAGAAGATCAAAGGAGATTTTTATTTAATATGTGTGATGTTGCCACTTTCAGGACTTGGCTATTAGTTGAGTAAAGATTGACATTCCTGCTCCCTGTCTGTAGGGAAGGTACTCGTGTTATCCACTAACTTGTCATATCTTTATTCAGCAGTGGGGGCTGCCCTCAGCACTAATACACAGATGAATACAAAACAGTAAGGGCCCTTAAAGAGCCCACAACACAGTCTGTTTAGAGTTTGGAAAACTTAGCCATCAGTTACACTGGGATCGACTATATGGTCAAGGTGACCATATAATTTATTCTGTAAACTGAGAAGAGGAAGGGGGTGCTGCTAGGAATCACCTCCAGGACAAGATGGATAAACTGGACATTGCCACCTTGCCTGCAGTGGAGGCGTACAGAAGCCAGTGAGAAGCACAGAGAAGACATGCCAGCTCAGCCTTGGGAATTGGGAGAGCAGTTCCATAGAAGGAGAGGCATCTCAGAGGAAGCACCCCCAGAGCTATGTTTTGAAGGATATGTAAAATCCAGCAGAACAAAAGAGCAGGGAAAACACCATGTGAACAAAATGGTTGATGACATAGACAGGAGGAGAAACTACATATTCATTCCAATTGTGTCCGTGCTGAAGTTCACAAATGATCAGGAAAATAAAAGAGCCTGAACTGAGTTCTTTCCCACGTAGACAGCCATCTCTCTCCCTCCAAAGGAAGTGAGCATCGGAAGATCTTTTTAATTAAAGGGGAGATTGAGATAGCTGGGTAAAAATACAACCATCTCAGAGAATAGAGAGCAGCCCTCTTCCCTGTCTGGGTTCCCTAATCCACACCTCCATTTTTCTCATGCTTCCAGCTGTTAAGAGAAGAGGAAAGGGCACGTTTGCCCCTTAAGTCCCATACCCATAAGAAGATTAAGCTATTATTTAACAGTGAAGTTAAGAGAAGAATCAATGGAATCCAGATTTTTGGTTTTGGATGGGCTCTTAGGAAGCCATCCTAATCACTTCCTCTCTGCTGCATCCCAGCTGCCAACCACCAGTACATGCCCACAGAGCTTCTCCCATTAACCATGGACATCTAAGTTTCCGAATGTGTATTTGTATTAGTATTTACATCAATTATTTATGCCTAATGGGCATGCAGCATACTAAGTACTGTACACATTATTCACTGTGTCGGATGAAGGTAAATCTATGTTTAATTTGTTTCTTGATTTAATTGTAACACATGGAAAGAGCAAGGCATCAGAATCAGGCATGTGTCAGATTTTGGCCCTTTCACTTAAGTCCTAGGTGGAGTTAGACAGGTTATTTAATTTCTGAGTCTTGTTTCTTTCTTTGTGCCAGAAATTCTTTTTTTTTTATTTTTTAATGTTTATTTTTTGAGAGAGAGAGAGAGAGAGAGAGACAAAGTGTTAATTGGGGAAGGGCCGAGAGAGAGAGGAATCTGAAGCAGGTTCCAAGCTCCAGGCTGTTAGCACAGAGCCCAATGCAGGGCTTGAACTCACGAACCGCAAGATTGTGACCTGAGCCGAAGTCGGATGCTTAACCGACTGAGCCACCCAGGTGCCCCTTTTGCAGAAATTCTTATTGCAAAGTTAGGCAGTATGTTAGGTGACATTTGCTTGGCACATACTCTTAGCAAAGGTTGAACAAAAATACTGACCTGTCCGGACAAAAAAAGAAAGGACCAAGTTTCCTTTGCAAAGATTATTTCCAACTCTGTCCCTGCTCCATTTCTCTCGCATTTCTTTATCTCAGTGGACTCTAGTTACAAAGATAAAAATAAAGTAGTATGTTTGAAGCATCTGCTACTGTGGCTTCTATATATATGCTCTCAGAAAAAGCACCTGTTGATGTCGTTTTTAATATTAACTTTTTTTATCATGTTGCTCAGATGCTTTAGGAGTAATAAGACTGGGTTAAAAAGAAATGTGAGGGGCGCCTGGGTGGCGCAGTCGGTTAAGCGTCCGACTTCAGCCAGGTCACGATCTCGCGGTCCGTGAGTTCGAGCCCCGCGTCAGGCTCTGGGCTGATGGCTCGGAGCCTGGAGCCTGTTTCCGATTCTGTGTCTCCCTCTCTCTCTGCCCCTCCCCCGTTCATGCTCTGTCTCTCTCTGTCCCAAAAATAAATAAAAACGTTGAAAAAAAAAACTTTAAAAAAAAAAAAAAAAAGAAATGTGAGCAGGGGCACCTGGCTGGCTCAGCTGGTAGAGAGTGCAACTCTTAACTTGGGGTTATGAGTTCGTGCCCCACGTTGGGTGTGGAGATCAAAAAAACATTGTGAGTAAAGACATTTGTTTTCTGCAACACTCAGTTGAGTTTTCCATTATCTAAACTTCCTAAACAAATAAATTTTACCTAAATGTTATTAAAGAAATTGCTGTTTTTATAAATCATATCTGCTAAATTTTGCAGATGACCATGTAAAAAATCAGATTGATTTTTAAGAATTATAAAAGTTAAGGCCACTTTAAAATATTTTGTCAGTGTCATGATTTTGGTAGGAGAAAGCTGGTTAATGAATTTGAATGTGCTGGACATTGGAATCCACTTCAAGCCAGTTGCTTGTTACAAGTGGGTAAATTAATTAATTCATACCCATACTCAGCGTAAATGTTTATTTACTGGGTGTCATCACCCAAACCACATTTCTTTGGTCATAGGGCATTTCTTGCTCAAGCCCATAAATCCCACGCTCACTTGCCTAATAGCCCAGTCAATGTTCTATATCCCACTTCTCAATGAAAATTGAAAAAATAAAAATATTAATGCTGTTATAAAAACATGTATTATCATCACGTACTACTTTTGCATTTTTTCTGCTAATATGTTTAAGATGGGAAAAATCAGATGCTTTCTCTCAAAGTATGAATATTGACTCTTAAGACTATCAAGTTAGAGGGGTGCCTGGGTGGCTCAGTCGGTTAAGCACCTGACTTCAGCTCAGGTCATGATCTCGCTGCTCATGAGTTCGAGCCCTGCATCGGGCTCTGTGCTGAAAGCTCAGAGCCTGGAGCCTGCTTCCAGTTCTGTCTCCCTCTCTCTCTGCCCCTCTCCCACTCATGCTCTGTCTCTTTCTCTCAAAAATAAATAAACGTTAAAAAAAAAATTTTAAGAGTATCAAGTTAGAGGACAGGGCTGCATACCATTGCCTTTTGATAATTTTTAAAAGAAGGGAGAAAGAAACAAAATTCTCATTTCATCCTGCCTTTTTGCTCCTGCAATTTCCTCTGTCTGGAATATCTTTTCTTCTCAGCCTAGAGAACCCCTCCTTATCGCTCAAGGTACAGCTTTTTGTTACTCATAATGGGAAGCCTTCCCCCAAGCTGGGCAGGCAAGATTAATTTCTCTTTCTTCTGCGTTACCCTTGTGGTTTCTTTATCCAACTGTATCATCTAACAGGGCATATTATAACTATTTGTGCAGAAGGCCATCTTACCTGGATTCTCAGAGAGCCTTTTGCTTATCTATTTTATAGCCTCAGACTCTGCTTCATACATGTTTGTTCATTTCAAGATTCATTTATTCATCAAATATTTAACATCCACTGTTCCCATT
Source organism: Lynx rufus (assembly GCF_022079265.1). Lineage (NCBI taxonomy): Eukaryota > Metazoa > Chordata > Mammalia > Carnivora > Felidae > Lynx > Lynx rufus. The sequence continues at coordinate 41,218,324 of NW_025814856.1, read as the reverse complement.
AACTATTGTTGCATAACAAATCACTCTGAAAGTTAATGGTGGAAAATAACACTTTGTTCGATTTCATTGTTGTATGGGTCAGAAATTGGGAAAAGGCTTGGCTAGGCTTAGGGTGTCTCCCATTATTGCAGTCAGGAGCCAGAAGAATGGGGAGCTATCTATGCACTGCGGTCTCTTTGGCAGCCCCAAGGCCCTTCCATGTGATATCTCTATGTGGACTAGTTTGGGCTTCCTTACAACATGGTGGCTTTGGGGAGTTGAAATGCTTACAAGAAGCTGATGGGTTCAAGAGTGAATATTCAAGGTAGCAAGATGGAAGATGAGTCACCTAGGCTCAGAAAACAACGCCTCACTTTTCTAGCATTCCACTGGTTATAAGGGAATCACCAAGCTAACTAGATTCACAGGGAAGGGAATTAGACTCTACCACTTGATGAGACAGTAGCAAGATTCTAAGGGAGCATGTGGGATGCAAAATCTAACTGTGGCCACCTTTGGGAAGTGCATTCTGGCACACCTACATCATGCCACACATTGCCCTGGGCTTTGAGGAAACCACGCGAACAAGGCAGCCACAGTTCTTTCCTCATGGGACTTGCAGAAGGGAAATACAGAATGCAGATAAACTGAAAAGACCTCATAGAGATTCCAGAAGAGAGAGGCAGAATACATAGAAGTTAAAAAGATAATTTTTTTTAGCCATAATGAAAAAAATATATGATTTTATAGAGTTTTTAAAGAAAAAGCATCAGGGGCACCTGGGTGGCTCAGTCGGTTGAGCATCTGACTTTGGCTCAGGTCAGGATCTCACAGTTCGTGAGTTCAAGCCCTGTGTCGGGCTCTGTGCTGATGGCTCAGAGCCTGGAGCCTGTTTCAGATTCTGTGTCTCCCTCTCTCTGCCCCCTCCCCTCTCATGCTCTGCCTTTCTCTGTCTCTCAAAAATGAACAAATGTTAAAAAAAAATTTTTTTTAAAGATAAGGAAAGGAAAGAAGAGAAAAGAAAAGAGAAAAGAAAAGAAAAAAGAAAAGGGGTCATTAAGGAAGTAACTTTGGGGCAGATAACTAAATGGTAAGAAGCAAAGGATCATGCCAAGAATTGGGAGAAGTGCCTTCTGGGAAGACACCCCAAAAGGGCAAAGGCTTAGAGATGGGAATGAGATTGATGAAAGCCAGTGTCTCTGAGGTGTCATGTGTAAATCAGGAGAGTAATAAAATATGAAGTCTCAGAAAGACAATAAAATAAACAAATAAATAAAATATGAAGTCTCAGAGATGAGAGCCTTAAAGACCATGATAAAAATGTTGGATTTTATTTTAAATAGAGTAAGAAGTCATTCGAGGTCTTTTTTTTTTTAATGTTTATTTATTTTTGAGAGAGAGAGCACGTGTGTGAGCAAGTAGGGGAAGTGAATGGGGAAGGGGCAGAGAGAGAAAGAGAGAGAGTCAGAACCTTAGGCAGGCTCCCTGCTATCAGCACAGAGTCCATCACAGAGCTTGAACCCACAAACCCTTGAGATCTTGACCTGAGTTGAAATCAAGAGTTGGATGCTTAACCAACAGAGCCACCCAGGTGCCCCGAAGTTATTGGAGGTCTGTATGCAGGGATGTGACATGATCTGGTTAAAAGATAACTCTGGCCGACGTGTGTAAGTTGGATTAATGAAAGAAAGGAGGGGAGCAAAAAATCTGCTTAGGAAGCAGTTGTAGTTGGCAGGACAGGATTTACTGGAGGCTTGATTTAGGGTAACAGTAAATGAAATGGAGAAAAGAAGAGACTATGTATTTTGACAATGGAGTTGGATGAATTTGTTCATTAGATATAAAAAATTTCATGCCAGATGATCACATTTTACAGTTAGTTGTGCATGAGTTATATGTATTCCCCATCAACCATTAGACTGTAAATTTTCAAAGGGTAGGGGCTAGTTCTTAGTCTTATTTTCCAAAACACTTAGAGCATCGTAAGCCCTCAAAAAATATTTATTGAAGTGAATTTCATTCTTTATTGAGTAGCTTCCATTTCTTAAAAATACCTATAATTTTCTTATTTAGTGTACCACAACGTCTTACAAATACATAAAATTGGTTTGTTTTTTTTTACATAGAAGGTTACTTGAGTCTTTCTACTGAAAATAAGAAAGGTTCCATATTTTAATTCTTCCTCCTCGCTGAACCCTTAACAGAATTATGGGTAGATAGATGGGTGGATGGATGGTTGATTAGGTGAGGTACCATTCCACTTCCATAAAAAAGAATAAACATGTGTTTCAGGGGTGATGGTTGCCACCTCCCACATTTCAATGCTAGAAGGAGTTATTTATAATTTATGATCTGTTGTAGAAGTTCAACGTTTTTTATTTATTTTTGGGACAGAGAGAGACAGAGCATGAACGGGGGAGGGGCAGAGAGAGAGGGAGACACAGAATCGGAAACAGACTCCAGGCTCCGAGCCATCAGCCCAGAGCCCGACGCGGGGCTCGAACTCACGGACCGCGAGATCGTGACCTGGCTGATGCGGGGGAGGGGCAGAGAGAGAGGGAGACACAGAATCGGAAACAGACTCCAGGCTCCGAGCCATCAGCCCAGAGCCCGACGCGGGGCTCGAACTCACGGACCGCGAGATCGTGACCTGGCTGATGTCGGACGCTTAACCGACTGCGCCACCCAGGCGCCCCTGTAGAAGTTCTAATGAGTTGGTGCACTGAGTTAAATTTCCTAGTGCCCAACAAACTTAAAAACAATTCAATTTACATTTTAACCTGTTTTCCACTCCCTGATTTTATTTGTGATATTTTTAAATTCTATCTTAATGAAGATTTCATTGCTAGAGCCATTTCTGTGGGAAGATGAAAGCATTTGACCCTTTGTGAGTATGCCATCCTGAAAAAAAATCTTTAATTGAGGTTGAATGTATAAGTCTATCTTGTTTGGGAAAAAATTATTTCCCGGCCTTTTACATTCAAATACTAAAGAAAGAGACATGTTTAACTTTACCTTTAAGATTTTATTAGGCACTTAATTTTCCATGGTATTTGTTAATTTACTTAATTGGGAAAATGGTAGTATTTTAAAACTTGATATAAATAACATGTTTTTCTAGGTGCTTAAAATATTTTCACCTCTCTATATTTATTATTTCTTTATTACTCAAGCCTCATTTTAATAGCTTGATGTCTTCTATATTCTAGTTTATTTCATTTACATATAGCATATTTCATCCTTAAAAGAACTTGAGACAGTTTATCAAATGTACACACAAAGTGAACACTGAGGAGAAGAAATTGAGGAGAAAAAAAAATGCCAGCATTCCATTTGTCTAGAATGTAAGTTATATTAAGACAGCCTGAATTCTTACCAGTGAATCCTTCCTGCTTATTACAGAGCATGGTCCATAGTACATGTTCAATAAGTACTTGTTGAGTGAGTGTCTGAGTAAGTTTACAAAATGTTTGCCAACAGATCTATTCACTTTGTTTAGATGCACAATTTTGGCTCAGAGATTTCTGCTAACAAAGGAACAGAGAGAAATACTGCCAATTATATAATTCAGGATGTCCATAAATGGTGAAGCAAAACCATTTAATAAGGAGATACGCTACTCTTCCTAGGCCAGAAATATACAAATGTGTATATCTGAATCCAATGGGTTGTCATGAAGAGAACACTGAGGAATGTAGTACTAACAGTCAACATTCTTAAAATAAAAGAAAGTGACTTCTCAATGAGTAATAAAGATTTTTTTTCCTTTTTCTTCGCAGTCCAAAGGGTAACTTTGAGTATTAAGACTCAAGGTTCTTGAGAAAGAGATAGACCACATTTCTCCTAATTTTCCATGAATATTATTTCTCACATGTATGCTTTTAGTAAGCTTGGAAGAGAAATTGTTTCAAGGTTATGTTCAGTGCCAAAACCTAGAGTACACAGAAAGGGCTGCTATGAAAATGAAGAGTCAGTGCTTAAAGAGTTAATTATACTAGTATTAAAGTTTATATCATCTTACTGAAGGTGTGGTGGCTTAGCAGAACCTGCGTGATAGACAATGATCACAGCTCTGCGTGGTGGAAGGACAAGAAAATACAGATTATTAGGATTGAGATTTTTCTCAGAAAACAGTTTGGGACCCACCCCAGGTTATGGATGAATGTATGGCCTGATAACTGTACATTCTTGAGCTATGCAACATTACTTTTTTTTTTTTTTTCTTAAGTGAGGCTTCGTTGAGGGGCACCTGGGTGGCTCAGTCAGTTAAGAGTCTGACTGCAGCTCAGGTCATGATCTCATGGTCTGTGCGTTCGAGCCCCACATTGGGCTCTGTGCTGACAGCTCAGACCCTGGAGCCTGCTTCAGATTCTGTGTCTCCCCCTCTCTCTCTCTGCCCCTCCCTGGCACTTGCTTGCTCTCTCTCTCTCTCTCTCTCTCTCTCTCCCTCCCTCCATCCCTCACTCAAAAATAAATAAACATTAATTTTTTTTAAATAAAAAATAAGTGAGGTATAGTTGGCATACAATGTTACATTCATTTCAGGTGTGCAACATAGTGATTCCACAAGTCTATATGTTAGGTTATGCTCACCAAAGGGGTAGCTACCATCTGTCACCATACAGTACTATAGCAATACCATTGACTATGTTCCCCATGCTGTGCCTTTCATCCCCATGACTTATGCATTCCATAACTGAAGCGTGTACCTCCCATTCCTCTGCATCCCTTTTTCCCATCACCCAAAGCCCTCCCCTCTGGCAAACACCAGTTCTCCGTGTCTATATTACCCCCCCATTTTTGTGCAAGATAGTTTTTAAGGAGCTAATCACCAAATGTACACAGTCATCATGAAGGAAAATCTTGATAAGGTGCATCGAAAAAGGCTAACACTGAAGCATCCAAGACAGAGAGGTTTCAAACACAATCTTATTATCATTGGATGAGTTGAATTGCTAACAGGAGCTGCCAACGTGGTGTCCACAGAACCTTAGATGATTCATCTTGAATTTTATCACATCTGTTGTAATTGTTTTGTATGCGTGTGTATTTGTCCTGCGTAGAGTCCTCCAGACTTTTCAAATAGTCAAAGAACTCTGTACCTCAGCAAGGTTAGTCACACTGCAAAAGTAAATGACCACTTATATATTGATGGGTATCTAAAATAGAAGATGGCCTTGGATTTGGAATAGTGGGGCCAAAACCATCCTATGTTGCAAGAGCACGATATCACGGCAGGTGTTTCGGGGGCCACTCCTGATTTGTGATAAAACTTTGTCCTCTCTTTATAGAAGATTGTCTCTGAACCCTTCATATTGGTTAAGACAGCAAATATATATTGAAAAAATATTATGTGCATGGCACCAACTTGTACTTGCTTATATATCCTTTAGGGATTTGGGAACTATAGCTGAGGAGTATTTTAAGGATATTACTCAGAATTATTAGATAAGTTGCAGAAACTGACTCAAGGATGGACAGAAAACTGGGTGGCTCCAGAAATCCTGGCAGAAGGAATTGTATCATCTTCTCAGAGCAAGGGCTGGAAGGAATGAACCATCATTTTTGTCTTTGTGTCCCGAATTAAAGTTGAAGGAGGGAGAATCCAATGGGCATAGCTTAGAATACTGTTACTGAAAGTGTGGTTCCCATATCAGCCACACCAGAAATCACCTGGGAACTTGTTAGAAATGTAAATATTTGGGCCCTATCCCAGATCTAATGTGGTGGTGGATCCAGCAACCTGTATTTTAAGGAGTCCTCAAGGTGACTGGGATACAACAAAGTTTGGGAAACTCTATTTGTGTCGTGTATCTATCCCTCGGTATGGAAAGCACAGGAGATATTGAGTCATATCCCCACCAAGACTGCATAGAAGAGGTGAAATGAATTCCCCAAAGGAAGATCCATGTCATTTACCAAAGAAAGGGGAATCACTTCTGGACAGCCAAAAATATCCAGCATCTTCCATATCCTTTGAGTCACTGAATTTTCCTTTTGCACATAACGTGTCTTGCATGTTAGTATTCTTGATGGGGGTGAACTCCATTCCAGAGAGGCTAAACTCTGAGAAGAGCACCCAAGCACGTAACACTTCGATCACTTTTCGACCCCTCCCCACAGAAAGTGTCTGACTCTTGAACTGAGTGGAAAACATTGACATTAAAACTCAGCCCCCTCCTTTCTCTTTGGTGTCTGCCTGCCTACAGAGAACACATATATTTTGCTGTTCTCTTTGCCATGCGGTTAGGGAGCTTGCGCTTACAGGGAGGGCCTGGGGTTGTCCACCTGTGCCAAGGTGCTTAGGTCTGTCTAATTCTGGGATGAAATATCAGGAAACCATGCTACTCACTTAAGCAATTTTCATCAGCTTTATGTGGAGTATAAGCAAGAGAGCTGACATTTTGATTGTCCTTGATTTCACTTATGAGTCTCTGTCTCACGCAAGGGAGAATAGTGTCAAGTATGGCTACCCTTTGAGCCTTAATAAGTATTCCCTTTGAGACTTTCTTTTAAATATGTGAGCCATCGGAGAGTTGTTTATTTGCCTTGTTTGTTTTACTCCCTCATACATCTAAATATTTATCGTTTTTGCAGACACTTCATTGATAAGGATTTGAATGTTTCAAAGGAATTACCTCTAGCCCATGAATTACTTAGATGAGTACTTGTATATAACAATTCGAAGTGGAAATCCCCTTTTAGGGGCCTGTTGTTCTTTTGGCTTGATTCCATTTTAGAAGAAAACCTATTGCATCACTGTTATAACAAAAATTTAGCTCTAGATGTATTTGTCATGATAGACATGGTTTTGGAAAGGTTTTATAAAAGTAATAATTATGCTCCTGTATAATCGATTCTCTTCTTACGGATATGAAGCAATGTTCATTGATATGAAAAAAGGACATTTCTCTAGGACCTTGGGTGCCTGTTCCATGTAATGTGTGTGTCCAACAAAATAACAACGCTGCATATTATTAGCCTACTGCTTGTTCAAAAATAGGATAATTAACTGCCAAATCTTCTCCGCTCTGCCTCTCTTTTTCTTGGAGATGTGCCAACCAATAAATCACTAACCTAACACTGTTGAATTTATAAGACGAAAGCCCAAAATGGCACAGCTAAAAGAATGAAAATTCTAATATTGTTTTCCTAAATACTGTGTGTACGTTATCTTTGAACTCAGGGGGCAGAAGTTATTTCACCAAGCATTTGGGGCTGAGAGGGAGGTGGAAATGAGAACATTACGCTCGGTGCTCTTTTACACCGACACTTATTTTCTCATGCATTTTCATCAATTTATACTTGTTTTTCTTAACTGTCATTATTTATCCTGTAATATATGCATTGTGAGTACTTTTCTCTTATGGCTAATTGTAAGCATCCATCTTTTTGAATATGTACTTGAACAGTGAAGTCCAAAATAGGTTTGTTATTTTCTGTACAGCTAGTTTAATCATTACGATCTCATGTGATTTCATCTCCACTGAGATGTGTTTCCTGAGAAAATGTAGAGTTGCAGCATGTTTGTTAAAATTCAAGTTGAATAAATTACTGTAATATTCAGAACACAGGCAAAGGTACAACAATGTATTCAGAAATCCTGCCTTGTATGCATGATATACCACACTTTCTGCATTCTGAAACACACTGTGTTATTATGGATGATTATATATCTTCATAAAGTAGAGGTGAGTGTTGCCTAGATAACAGTCAACTTTCTGAACAAACAGTGTTGCTTAACAGTCAAATTCAATGCCATCACTGCATTACAGAATGGACCATTAGAGCAGCTGAGAGCAATTAAGTGTACTTATCCCAAACTAACCATAGACTGCACAAAGTTAAGTGAAATAATTAACCTATTTTATTACAAAAGGAAAGAGTAATAAAATGGGATATATAAAGGTATATTGTAAAACTGATCAAGGAGTTAAAATGCCACAGTGATTTAAAGTCTGCATTTTTCAAAGGAAACTGGAGTACCCCATTTCTTAATGTTAATCTCATAAATCTTTGTTTAACTTTTTGTGCCAAGACTTAGAGTTACTCATTGTTATCTACATTTTCAGCTCTATCCGTTTGCAGCAAAACGTGCTCCCAGAAAGCTTAGAAAGCAATTTCATTTATACTGAAGTGGTATAAAATTTTCACTTTGGATCTCTGTAGGGAAGCTTGGGTTATTGAAGGTTTTCTTTTGAGAAACAATTATTCCATCCATTTACTGAATATTGTTTATTTTTATGTTGTGTGAGATGCCCTGTGGGACTCTTGGATCTTACTGGAAGAACCAATTTAGGAAGAAAATACCCAATTAGCTCAAAATTTTACAATGTACAGAGTTTGCATTCTTTGAGAGTCAATATGTTTGTTTTGGAGTCCGTGTGATTCCTGAGTTGTTAGCCTTGCTTTTGAAACGGTTCCTCATCTCAGCATAGTCACGAGGATAGGATTGTTCATTTACAGCTATTAAACCTTACACACTACAGGTTTTGTGATTCTTCCAATATCCCTAATGGTTCTATATTGTATTGGAAGTTTAGCTGTTACACTAATTCATAGCATGTGAAGGTACTGAAATGGCTTGTCTCCATTGTGTGATACCCAAATCAGAAGGTCGAAGCTGAAGCTGGGTATTTGTTCAGTCAACCAGAGACCTTTTTTACTTTGGTTTCATGCTTGCTAATCTTGGAAGTGGTCAATTGCCCAGCTTCCTGGAGCTTCCAGTTCTACCTTCACCCTCTAACTCAGGGCAGATGAAGTTGCCCCACTATTTAAATGTCTTTAAGACCTTCTGATATCATCTTCTAGCTTGCTGTCTTTACATATTAACATCTCCAGCAAAGCTGGAAAAATTTTTTTTGATAGCAATGGTAGGTAAAATTTATTAAGCAGTGCTCTAGGTCACATCCTATTCTCTTGAGGGTCATGGCCAAAAAGTTTTACACATAGGATTAGCAATCATCGTGGATCGGGAGCATTGCCCTCGTTTGTACTCAGTCTGAGACTTTTCTCAAGTACTTGAGTCTCACTGTCTTTCTTTTCCTTCCTCCTTCCCTCTGTCCCCCACTTTACTTTCATCCCTCCCTCTTGATTAATTTCTTCCTTCATAGTAAAAGTACATTTGTAGTCCTCTTATCCTAGGAATTTCTAAATTCTCTCATCCTGCCTTCTATTGTCTCATCTTTCTCTGTTTTGCTTATATATTTACATAGTTGGCCCTTGAACAACTTGGGAGTTAAGGGCACCAACCCCATGGAAAGTGGAAAATCCAGTGTAACTTTGGATTCCCCAGAAACATAACTAAGAGCCTGCTATTGTCTTAATAACTTTTACCAATAACTTACACAACACATATTTTGTATATTATATGTATTATTTACTGTATTATAATAAAGTAAGCTATAGAAAGAAAGTATTATCATGAAAATCGTAAGGAAGAGGGGTATCTGGGTCACTTAGTCAGTTGAGAATCCGACTCTTGATTTTAGCTCAGATCATGATCCCAGGGTCATGGGATCGACTTTTGCACTGGGCTCTGGTCCAAGTGTGGGGCCTACTTGAGATTCTCTGTCTCTCTCTCTCTCCCTCTGCTTCTCTCCCCCAATCATGCTTTCTCTCTCTCCAAAATTAAAAACAAAATCATAAGGAAGAGAAAATACATTTACAGTACTATACTGTATTGAAAAAAATCTGCAAATAAATAGATCCACACAGTTGAAACCCATGTCGTTCAAGGGTAAACTGTATGCATATACATGTGCATATATGTGTGTGTGTGTGCGCGTGTGCGTGTATACACACATATATATGTGTATAATATATGTGTATGTGTGTAATAGTTGAAACACTTTCTGAATTTATTTCCTTGAAATTTACAACGTCTTCAATACTCTGCAACCTGCCTTCACTAATCCAAGTTCTTCTGTAGTGACTCTCTAAACGCACAGTCATTTGTTCATTCAACAGGTATTAATTTTGAACGTTTAGTCCATGGCATAAATGGTTCGAGGCTCTAGGAGTTTAACAGTGAGTAATTCAGACACTGTCTAGACACTCTTCCTACCTCCAGAGAGCTTACAGTTTCTGAGCTTACTAGGGGAAGAAATTAGTAAAGGACGCACACAAATATGTAATTGGCCAGTTGTCAGATGCTGTAAAAAAGGCACAGGAGATCTATCATCATTTACAGGAACACCTAATCTGACCCATGGTTCAGGAAAGTGGCCAAAATCTGAAGGGTAAGTACACATTAACTACACATAGGAAATAGTGTGCACAAAGGTCCTGAGACAATAAGAAGCATAAAAGCATTTAAAAGAAGGTATTTGTGACTGGAGAAAAGCAAACAAGGGGTAGAATTCACAAGGCCTTCCAAAGTTAGAGGTGAGGTCCCAAGGAAAAATAGGTATTGGGCTCAGGGTGTAATTTTTCTCCTGTGGGCAGTGTAATGCCAGAGAAGCAGTCTAAGCCAGGGATGAGGGTTATAGCAGAATTACATGATCAGATTCACATTTGTTTCCATTTACTCCCTATGTTTATGAAAACATTCTCCATATCCTAAGTGTTTTATTTGCTTGTGTTCCTCTGCAGAGTCTCCTCTTTCAATTATTATTGCACACTGTCTAAGAAAATCTTTGTTCTCTGATATGCTAAGGTATAAAGTGATTTTTCTTCGATCATCTCTTTGAGAAAAGTGATCAGCCTGCATTTCATACCCAGTAAAGTGGTGAGGGTTCCATGAAGGAAATCAGATAAAACACCTTTGTCCCAGCTACCTGGGAAAGTTCTTGGCATTTTTAACCTTTCTGCTTTGCTCCTCAAATTAAAATACAATGTTCTGTGTTCCCTGATTAGCTTTCTAGGGCATTGTTCTCAAACCCTTTTGTTTCAAACATTTCTTGACATACAAACAAACAACAAATCAACTGAGCAACAAACATTCATGGATACTCTGCCTAGAATCATGAGCAGGTCTGTGTGTGCTGCCTCTGATTCCACCACTTTCTCACTCAAGAAAATGGAACTAGGATTTGAGTGAATGTGAATGACAGGCCATCAAAGGAATGTACATGTATATGTAATATAAAAGACATGAAAAATAGTTATATGTAATGTAAAAGATATATCTTGTATATTTTTGATACATAAACTCGGACTATCCACACTTCTGACACTTGCCTCAAAATCTTCTATCAAACAGGATAATATCCAGAAATTGAGTTGAGATCATCCCATCATAGTCTGAGGTCCTCAGCGTCCTTTCATATCTACTGTATAGCCTAAAAGTTGCAAACACTTATTGACCATGGTTTACTATATCATGTCATGATGACTCGGGGTTGGAAACCTTTTTAAGAAATTTACCCTCTCTTTAGATTGATAGGACACTCAGATACCAAAGATATGAACCATACAAGATAAAAGGCATCCTAAGTGTTAAATGAATGATACAGGTAGTGAAGATTTTAGGAATTCAAAGAAAGGAAAATAATTATAGGTCGACAAGATAGGCAGTAAAGATTCATGGATCTGACTAATGACGGATAGACCCTTTCTCATTCTTTATTCTTATTCCAAATGATACCTCTTGTCAGAGGCATTTCTGAAGCACCCTATCAAGGGAACATTCTTTATAGCTCTGACTCTTTATTGTGTCATCCTGTTTGTCTCCTTCAGAGTATTTCCCAAATATCTGAACTTCTCTCACTTACTTATTTATTGTCTAAGCTGCTCATTAGACTTATTTCTGTGAAGGTGGAGACTTTCTTTCTTGCTCACACTATAATCCCAGAGAGTCTCATAATGCCTAGCACGTGTAAGGCACTCATTTCTGTTTCCTTAATGAATTAGTTAGATGCAAAAGCCTTAAGTATCTTAAGCATATGCTCAGAAACTCTAATGTAATGTTCATTTGTATTGCCCAGATTCTTTGCAGTAGCTCACATGAACGTGTGATTTTGTAAAATTTGAGTTTATATGGAATCAAATGTGACTCTCCCAAGTTCATTATGTAAAGGAAAGAGAGTTTCTCCTTTCTCATGAACTGTTTTAAAGTTAAGCGAGTTAGTGTCCTGTCTATTTTCTATTTTCTCCAAACTTACAAGGCTAACCCATCATGAGCAATCTACCACACCATATATTTTTAGAAAACATTTCACACTTATTTGATAAAGGCATCCCTGAAAGTAAGTGAAATGTTAAGTAATGCTGCTAAGTAGGGCTGCATAAAAAATATCAAGAAAAGTTCCAATCGGTAGAGCATCTTTTCTTACTCAGCTCTTTGTGCGTGTGTGTGCACGCGTGTGCACATGTGTGTATGTGTATAACTTTTCTTTTAATTTTCTTTATTTCCAAGAAGGCTAAGGACTGGACTTAAAAATACTAGCTTAAGAGGCGCCTTAAGTGGCTCAGTCGGTTAAGCATCCGACTCTTGGTTTTGGCCCAGGTCATGATCTCGCAGTTTCGTTGGTTCGAACCCAGCCTCGGGCTCTGACCGACAGTGCAGAGCCTGCTTGGGGTTCTCTGTCTCCCTCTCTCTCTGCCCCTCTCCCACTCGCACTGTCTCTGTCTCTCTGAAAATAAACATTAAAATAAATAAAAACTAAATAAAAATACTAGCTTAAGGCAATACTTTTATAAAAATTGCTATTTGGGGAAAAATGACTAATATACACTTATTTGTCTAATTTGTATTTTCTTTAGAATTTCTTTTTTAAAAGACGGAGGACTTCAAATAGTCAATGTGACTAAAGCTGACGTTGGAACTTATACCTGCATAGCAGAAAACCAGTTTGGGAAAGCAAATGGCACAACGCGCTTGGTTGTTACTGGTAGGTACATTTCCCAAAGATTGCTTTATGTAGAGATGGGCTGTATGGTATGTTATTAAGAGCAAAGAAAAAACCAGATTGTTTATACTATGCAGTGCACTATGAAGATAGAACCTGTGTTTGCACTGTTATTTTTAACAGGTGGAAATAAAGAGAACAATTCTTATTATTTCTTTACATACCATAGTATGCACTGGGGAACATATCAGTTATGTGCAAGTACAATAGGCAAAAGAATTACAAATAGCATATGCTGATGACCTAATTTTATGCTATTCTGTTATGTCAGATCTTTTGAATGTACTCTTGCACAATATCATTGATATTTTCTGGATTTTTTGACGTCCATGAAACAATCCTTACCATCAATGAGAGTCATTTACAGTTGCACATATATGTTGTTTATTTATTTGAGAAAAAAAAATGAGTACCTGCTGTGTGTCCGGTGCTTGACTTATGTTGGTAAATAAACTGATAAAGATTGTGCCTTCATGAATTTTACCTTCTACCGGAGGTAGAAAGAAAATACACAGTAGAATAAAAAATGAGGGAATTATCCAAGGGAAAAAAATGCAAACAATTGAGAAAATACAGAGTAGTGTGTGGGAGAGGTCAGCTGGAGCAGAAAGATGGTGACTGGAGTACGCCCAGTGAGAAAGAGAGATTTAGACAGAGATTTTGTCGACACAGAGGAGTTAACTAATAGATTCTTTGGGGGAAAATCGTGGAAGAACTTTGTAGACTTTGTGAGGACTTTGGCTTTTAGTAGAAGTGAAAAGTAGAGGCTGGTGCAAATCGGCAGAGAGTGGCATGATGTAAAATATATTTTTAAACTTTTGATGTAGCTACTCTGATGAGAACAGACTGTGGGGAATCAAGAGTAGAAGTTGGAGAGATCTCAGAAGACCATGGCTGCAAACCAGGCAGGAAGCAATAATGACTCAAGTGAAAGTGACAACAGAGGAGTTGATGGAAAAGGATCAGATTCTGCAAATACTAGGCTTGCAGAGTCAACAGGAGTTACTGACCAATGAGGCCCAAGAGAAAGAAAGGAGACAAGGATGGTTGCAGGGCATTTGGCAAATAACAGAAGGAATGACCATCATAACAACTGAGATTGAAAAGGCTGAGGATTGCACACTTTGGGGAGGAGGCAGATCAGGAGTTCGGTTTGGATGTGGTAAATGTGAAATGTTCACCAGGCTCTGTTTGTGGAAAGCAGACCACAGTATTCTGCCATTAACAACATTAGCATAAGCTAATACTTTTTGCTTATGTCACAGTCCATGGTGGGTCAGCTATGCTGTCTACATTAAGGAATAAAGGGTTCTTGTGCCTCCATTCTCTTGCACATTGCCCATCACAGTGGAAGAGGAAAGACTACCTTTCAGATGGCCTCTTACTTTTTTCCAGGCTTCTGCCTGTCAGTGTCACACATAGCTCCATCTTACATTTCTTTAGCCAAAGCATTAGCATTTGGCTGTGCCTGAATTCGAAGGAGAGATCAGATAGAAGATAGAAACACACATTTGGGAGTTGTTCGCATACAGATAAGTACTTGAAAAGAAAAGTCTAGATAAAATCACCAAGAGTGAGTGAAGACAAAAGAAGACCAAGGATTGAGTTTGAGGCAATCTAACATTATGAGATGTAGGAAAAGAAGAGGGACCACAAAGCAGTGACCAGCACAGTACTAGAAAACAAAGAGGGTTTCGTGTTCCAGAAACCAAGCAAAGAAAGTGAACTCACAGGAAGACAGTGATGAAAGGGAGCAAATACTGCTGAAATATCAATTAAGTACATGAAATTGGAAAATGTGCCACTGGTTTGCAACAGAGTGATTCCTGGGAACCTTAAAAGCAAATAAATTGTGGGAAGCCACAGCCTAACAAGAGTGGATTAGAGAGAGAATTTACTAGAGGAATTGTAGACAGTATACATAAATGATTCTTTGGAGGACTTTTGCTGCAATATGGAGTCAACAAATGAGTAGCAATGGAAAAGTAGGGTCAAAAGAAGTTTAATTCAGAACAGCTGAAAGGGCTGTGTTAATGATAGGAAGAAAGAAATGCATATGTGGACATTTAGGGAAAAACAGGCATTTAATTAGCATTTTAACTTAGTATCCCTCTTACAGTACCTGTTCTGGATGTCTTTTGTGTGGCCTTTCAAATGTTTGAGTGTATTTAAATTTTGGTAGTAATGCATTTGAGTCATTCAAAGTTAGTGAAAATTCAGTGGTTTCTCTTTCTATCCCTATATTTCACAAAGCAGTAAAACTAAGTTAAAATTGATTTTGTAGTAGTATTAGAACCTTGTTTACAGGTGACTTTAATTTTTAAACTGATGTATCCTGTAAATTCAAATTTCCTAATTCTTTTAACAAGAATTTGTGGATCCAAAGAAATACATTACAAATCTGCATAAAAATGTCTAGATTAATGTTGAAGACTTTCAATTATGCACACTACATGTTAGGTTAGAAATCAGCTTGTGAAAATGCTTTCATCAAAATAAAAACACTACAATTTTATTTAAAACTTTATTGTTCCCTTAACAGAACCAACGAGAATAACTTTGGCACCATCCAACATGGATGTCTCTGTTGGCGAAAGTGTCATTTTGCCCTGCCAAGTGCAACATGATCCCTTGCTAGACATCATGTTTACCTGGTATTTCAATGGAGCCCTCACAGATTTTAAGAAAGATGGATCTCACTTTGAGAAAGTTGGTGGGGTAAGTTGTGCCACTTCCTTCCTGCTGTTTCTATCACCTGTGGCTGTGTCCCATCGTCCCTAAAAGAACACCTGGCACGTATGTGATGCTTGAGAATGTTTGCACTGTGAGTAAATCTTCATTCCCAGTTCTGTTGTGATCTAATTTTATTATTGTAGTTACCAGAAAGCAAACACAGTGACTTCTACCTGTGAATTATAATTTTAATTAAAAGTGATATTTGTTGTATTTATATTAAATAATTATACATAACACCATGAAAATTTGGTCACTAGCACCCTATGGAAGAAGAAAGTTTTCTTATAAGGTGTTGACTTTCCACTTGCCCTATATATTATGGAGTTGAACCAAGTCACATTTACTCAGTGCCTCCTTTGTATCAAGCCAGGAGCTTTATCCACGTTGATCCTTGAAATCACTCTGGGCATTAGCAGTGAGGATTTTCATTTCACAGATGCACACACTAAGGATTTCAAAAGCTTATTAACTTGCCTGGGGTCACTGTGCTAGACACTATGGAACCTAGATTCAAGCCTAAATCTGTATGTGCCCAAAACACAAATATTTTCTTACGTTCCACTCTTTCTCCTCATTTGTGATGGTTCTATCTCAGAAATAATTACAGATTTCGAGGAAGAACTGATACTTTGAGGAGAACTGTTAAGAAGTGACTCAGTGCTGGGGTGCCTAGGTGGCTCATTTGGTTAAGCATCTGACTCTTGATTTCGGCTAAGGTCATGATCTCATGGTTCACGAGTTGGAGCCTTACATCAGGCTCTGTGCTGACATCCTCCTTGGGATTTTCTCACTCCCTCTCTCTCTGCCCCTGCCCTGCTCTCTCTCTCTCAAAAATAAATAAATAAACTTTAAAAAAATAAAAAGAAGTGACCACAGTGTTTGGTGGGCCACACAAGCTAAGAGCAGACCCTCCCTCTCCCCTCCAGCTGGGCATATGTCTGTGAATCCAGAATCACAAGGCCAGTTGCCCTTGGAGGCCTCTTCATTTTGACTCAGGGATAGCTTCATTCTGTTTGGCTGAGACGTCAATGGTATATAGTAGAGTTCAAGTTTTGTCCTTTGAATTAAAAAAAAAATGACACAATGGACAACTCAGCTGTATTCTTTTGACAAAGATTTTATTTTTTATTAAATGTAGATACACATACAGACAGGTGTAACAACACATTAGTACCGTGTGCAACTTAAAAGGGTAATGTTATGACTTCAGTTGTTTACCAGCCCCCAGAAAAGATTAAGTCCTGAAGTCTAATTGTGAAATAATAAAATATATTGGTTACTGCCCCTAGTTTCTGCCACAGAGCTCCTAAAACCCTTGGAATTTCGTGGGTGATAGGAAGTTTTTTGTTCTAATGAGGTGACTCTGTGAACTGCTGAACAGCTTGAGGATGAAGGCTGGTCACCAGAAAAACCATGATTAGAAGCTTGCAAGTTTTAGCTCTATCACTCATCCTCTGACAAGGGAAGAGGAGCTAGAGATTGAGTTCATAATTGATCAGGCCTACTGTGATAAAGCTTCTACAAAAATCCCAAAAGTGTGGAGTTTTCTAAGTTTCTGGCTTGGTAAACACATCTACCTGCCAGGAGGGTGGCACCCTTCAAATCCCCTGGGACAGAAGATCCTGCACTCAGGACCCTCCTGAACATCATCCTGTGAACCTCTTCATCTGGCTGTTCATCTGCACCCTTTCTTACATATATGTCCTTTACAATAAACAGATATATGTAGATAAATCTTTCCCTGAGTTTGGAGAGCTGTACTAGCAAATAATTGAACCCAAGCAGAGCGCCATGGGAACCCCGATTTACAGCTAGTTGATCAGAAGATTAGGTAACTGTCTGAGACTTGTGATTGGTGTCTAAATGGTGGCCAGTCCTCTGGGACTCAGCTCTTAACTCATGCGATCCAGTGCCAACTCCAGGCAGATAGCCTCAGAACCGAATTATAAGGCATCCAACTTGTGTCCAAGGATTGCTTGGTATGGAGAACCCACACACACGGTGTCAGAAGTGTTGTGCTGTGTTCTAAGTATGAGTGTGGTAGTTGACAGTAAATGAGGTGCAGAAAATATATTTCTTTACACCGGTACCTCAGAAGGTGACTTTATTTGAATTATGGCTGTTGCAGATACATTTAGTTAAGTTGTAGTGATGTCCTACCAGAGTAGAATGGGCCTGATATGGGCCCGATACGACTGATGTCCTTATAAGAAGAAGAAGATTTGATGAAGGGGATAAAGAGGTACAAGCTTGAAATTAGAAAATAAGTAAGTCGTGGGGATGAAAAATCCAGTGTAGGGGAATAGAGTCAATAATATTATAATAACTTTGTATGGTTACAGAAGCTAACTACACTTATTGTGGTGAGCATTTTGTAATGTATATAATTGGAGAATCACTATGTGGTACACCTGAAACTAATATTATATTGTATGTCAACTCTACCTCAATGAAAAAAAAAATTTAAGAGGGAAGTTTGGACACAAACATAGGGAGAACACCACGTAAAGACACAGACACAGGGCTCCTGGGTGACTCAGTCGGTTAAGTGTCCAACTTCAGCTCAAGTCATGATCTCGTAGTTTGTGAGTTCAAGTCCTGCGTGGGGTTCTGTGCTGACAGCTCAGAGCCTGGAGCCTGTTTCAGATTCGATGTGTGTCTCTCTCTACCCCTCCCCCACTTGCTCGTGCACGCGCTCTCTCTCTCTCTCTCTCTCTTTCTCAAAATAAATAAATACAATTAGAAAAAATAAAAAGACACAGACACAGAGGGGAAGGGCCAATGTGAAGATGCAGGCAGAAATTAAAGCTATCTTTCCATAGGCCAAGGAATGCCTAGAGCTTCCAGAAGTTCAGATAGGACAAGGAAGGGTCCTATCCTAGAGATTTTAGAAAGGGAGCTTGACTTCAGACTTTTGGCCTCAAGAACTGTAAACGGAATAAAGTTCTGTTGTTTAAAGCTGCCCAGTTTGTGTCACTTAGTTACAGCAGCCCTAGTAAACATTGCAGATGGTTTCTTACAAGAAATAAAAAAGTGGTGATGTTTAGATACCAGCCGCAGTTATGTGCAGTTTCATTGCCTTTTCTATTTTCTCTTACCTGGCTTATTCCATTTTAGAAGTTCTGGTTTCTCTAATTATTCTGACCAATTCAAGGCCTGGGAGGACTTCACCAGTGGCTACAACTTACTAGCATTTCTTTCACCATTACTTTAAATACCCTTTTTTTTTAAAAAAAAGTCACAAATTTCTTCTGTCGCAGTAAGAAAAGGCGTATATCAGTATTCTCAGGCAACTCTATTCCATGCTTAGGGTTCGTCCTTTCACTGAGGGAAGGCAAAGGAAAAGAGAAAAGACTAGAATGTTACCTTCATAAAGTCCCATTATCAATTCTGGAAAAAGCTTCTTTTCTAACTCAGCTCTTGTCCTAACCTTAGTTCTTAGATTTGAAACATTAGTTACCTTTGCTGTCTAGTGTAGATAACGGTGTTTTGTGATTTACCTGGATTTTAAACTGTTGATGGTGTTTTATTGCATAGAGTGTCCTCTATTTTCACTAATGCTAAAGAAATAACGAGAGACTAAAAGCCCAAAGTAATTTGATTTTAATATTCATCAAACATTCTTGAGGAAGTGCTCACTTCAGACTGAGCCAGATGACTGCTTTCTGTAAGAGGAGCTTGGAGTTAAGAATATTTGAGGTTTTAATGTAATTTACCTGTTCTTAGTTGAATGATAGGGCCTACATCAGGTATAAAATCATCTCTTTACAAGAGTCAGGTATCTAAAACATGACATTTCATAAATTAATTCTACCGCCTGCCAAATCTGTTCTTTTTCTAGCATGCTAGTTCATGGCCTATGAATTTTTTTTATGGACTTACGCCATTAGTAACTTAATATTCTCCCATCAGTATAAAACAGTAAGCCATACAAGATGACATTACGCTTAAGCACAGGCAATTAAGTAAATTGGTTTTCTGTTGCATGAGAAGGGAATCACACAACAACTCTTGTCCTCTGATTATAAATTCATCACAGCTTTCACATTAACCTGGAGAGTCTGCTTCTCTTTATCCAGTATGTTCATGGATATATCACCTGTTTTGAAAAGCAGCAAAGTGTGAGTCAGGAAGTTGCAGAAAAAGGTAGATGTTAAGAACCATATTTTTATTTTGTTTAATTTTTTTTTATCATTTAAACAAATTTTTAATGTTTATTTATATTTTTAGAGAGAGAGATAGAGTGTGAGCAGGAAGGGGCAGAGAGACAGAGACACAGAATCTGAAGCAGGCTCCAGGCTCTGAGCTGCCAGCACAGAGCCCGATGTGGGGCTCGAACCCGTAAGCTGTGAGATCATGACCTGAGCCAAAGTCAGATGCTTAACTGACTGAGCCACCCAGGCACCCCTAAGAACCATAGCTTTAAAGGGAGAGGCATAGTTTAGAAAATGGAAGAGGGGCAGTTGGGTGGTTCAGTTGGTTAAGCGTCTGACTTCAGCTAGGGTCATGATCTCATGGTTCCCAGGTTCAAACCCCATGTCAGGCTTTGTGCTGACAGCTCAGATCCTGGAGCCTGTCCTGATTCTGTGTCTCCCTCTCTCTCCCTCCCCTGCTTGTGCTCCCTCTCTGTCTCTCAAAAGTAAATAAATAAACACTAAAAACATTTTTAAAAAAATGGAAAATCCACTAAAAGTTCTTAACTGATTCAGCCAGTTGTCATTGGGACTATACAACAGGGTATTATTGGACCATACCTTGAGTATTCAATACTCATTCATTTATTGTAAAAAACACACACCTTTTGGACAAATCTATAAGCTCAGAAAACTCTAACAATTTAGATCAGATACATTGTGTAGGGTTGAACATCCTGCCAATCACAGGCTTCTGCGTGGTTATACATTCAGAAAAGCTTGTTAAACCAAGTGATTAAACCAAATTGGCATATCACGGGACAAGGTATGGATCCAAAGACAAGCTTCGGCCTGTGCCTGTGGGACAAACCAAAGTTGTATAAATAAATGAGCAATAAAAAAATGCCACTTAAGCCCACTATTTGCCATGCAAATCTGAAGTGTAGGCACAGTGTGGTGTGACTGGGAAAAAAAACCCAGTTGTGTTCAGATACATATGAGTTTTACGTTCTGTGGCTACTAGATGATGCCATCAGTGAGTCGCTTAACATTTTGTCCCTCATTTTCTGGTCTCTTCTCACATCAGTTTTTAGTATATGCTGTGTTCACTCCCACCATGAGAGTTCACAGACAGTGGTCTCTTCCTGGAACACTGTTCTCTCCCCATTTCCCTATGTCTACATATCTTTATACATTATTTCTATGTATGTAAGAAGGTGTATATTCATGTGTATACACTTTTATTTCATATATATGCAGCTATAAGAAGAGACATAGACTTAGCAGTATGTGTACAATAACATTTTATTATAATCCTGTTTAACTGACATAATTCCACACCATACACTCAGTCAAAATATAAGATAAATAAAATAAAATAAAATAAAATAAAATAAAATAAAATAAAATAAAATAAAATAAAATAGAAAGCAGAGAGATTCCATCCTTCACCCCAGTAAAACATCTTTCTCTACTTTTAAATATACCATAGCTTCCCCTAACAGGATAAAAGAGATAATAGCCCAACGTTCAAGAAAAACAAAAGAACATTACTAGCTGGGACCTTAGTATCTGGGGCATGGCAATTTAAGTATAATTTTAAGAACATTCAAGGACAATTCTGAGTTCCCTAATAAGTTACCTTTTGGACTTAGATATATGATATGGGGGGGGCTCACTATAAATAGAAATTTTCAAACCAAAACACAGCAAGGGTTCAGTGTATATTGTAATGGATGTTTCAATGGATATGCTTTGATAAGCTCGATGTGATGCTGGTGCTTTAGAAATGAAGAATGTATAGAGCCAAGCTGTACAGCTTTACAAACATTTTGTGGAATTGCATCTATGATGAATTAGAATGTGTGTGGATAAAAGTCACTGGAAGCAATAAGAGGTTTAGTGTTGACAGCCAGTCTGCCATTCACTTGAGTGGCTGACTTCAGTGTGATTTATCTGTCACAGCCTGGACTCACTCTTGTTACGGCAGCAGTCATGAGCCTCGAGACTTGATGCATTTTCCAGCTCTTGGTGGTAGAAAAAAATATCCGTGAAAGTAACCCTTTGTGTATCATAATACAGTGTGGTCACTGGAAATTGATTTGTGTCATGAAATTATCAGGGTATGAGGACTCAAAGTTTGAAAATAGCAGTTCTTTTATAATACAAAACTATGTTTTAAAAAAGGTACGTATGCATATATATGTTCATCGTAAATACAGATCTCAGCCAAAGCACTTATTCCAAACACTAATTGCAGTGACACTCTGAGTTTTTAGGCATCCCCCACTTGGAGTGTCCCATAAATTTTGTATATTGTCCAAATTCAAAATGTCTCCTGACTTGGAGGATCATTAAGAGAATTTACTCAGGAGGGGTGCCTGGGTGGCTCAGTCGGTTGAGCGGTCATCTTCAACTTCAAGTCGTGATCTCACGGTTCCTGAGTTTGAGCCCCACATCGGGCTCTGCTGTCAGCGCACAGCCCACATTGGATCTTCTGTTCCCCCCTCTCTTTCTCCACCTCCCCTGCTTGCTCGCTCTCTCTCTCTCTCTCTCTCTCTCAAAAATAAACACTTAAAAAAAAGAGAATATACTCAGGAAGGAGTCTATAAAACTGGGATTAGAACAGAGAAATCACTCTTACTCATCTTGAACACTTCCCTGAAGTCCGTCTCCTCCCACAGTGCTGCTCAGGGATGAATAAACAAGATTCTACAATGCTTCTAGGAAAAAGGGAGAGGCACAAAACACTTGAGGTTGAGTTTATTTCCCTAACTCATCATTTGCTCAACCAGGCATATAGAGTCTCAGTTTCTACTTACAGTGTGATTGGCACCCCAGGGGTGTGTTCGTCAAGTAAAATGTTTATTAGGATGAATGGTCCAAATCCACCCCTAGTGGAAACCCTGTACAATTTAAATTTATAAGAACACTGGCGGAAGTCAAATCAAGTAACATGTTGCTTGAGCTAAAACCCATAAAAATATCGGAGTTACAACAACGAAGGCTATAAATAAAAGGATATCAGTGAAAAGATATGCAAATATTTATGTGTCAAATGCAACAAGAAAGAGAACCAAGTGTGATTTTGTGAAAGTCATAATTGAAGGCAAATCTCAAGAGTAAGGAGGATAAATATATTTTGAAAAAAAATTGCTCTGTAAGGAAGGTATAATAATCACAAACTATAATACTGGAAATAATGTACCATTAAAATATATCAAGTCAAAAGCAAAGAGAAAAATGAGAAACAAAATTGGTGTGTAGTCTGAGAGCACTTCTTCTAACTGCCAACAGATCAATTTGCCAAAATTAGAAAAAGACTCTTTTGATGCTATATTATAATGGAAGAAACAGATACATATGAAAAATTTACCATACAAATGGAAAATACACATTTCTTTTTCATTCTTTTCACACCCTTATAGAATTTAGGGAAAAAAATAGCAAAACTATTGTATACAAAGGAGGTAGAAAAACAAAAGGGATAGATAGAATGTCAAAAAGTAATGGATAAGCTGTAGAATATATCTGTGAAGAATAAAGATACAGCTAAAATTAGAAATGAGAAAGATTATAATAGATCAGAAAGAAATATCTTAAAACAGAGCATTCCATGTTCAACTTGTATGTATTTAATGGAATCCAATTAAATGGAAAGTTTATAGGTAAATATAAATGATCAAAATTAACAAGAATTAGAAAACCTAAGTATATCCATTGATATAAAAAACATGTAAATCAAGAACCATCACCAGCCACCCCCTCACTAAAAATAAAATGATTTTAGGGCCTGATAATTTTTTAATGTCTATTTATTTTTATTTTGTGAGAGAGAGAGAGAGAGAGAGAGAGAGAGTGTGTGTGTGTGTGTGTGTGTGTGTGTGGAAGGAAGGGAAGGGCAGAGAGAGAGAGAGAGACAGGGAGGGAAAGAGTCCCAAGCAAGTTCCACGCTGTCAGCACTGAGCTGTACACAAGGGTCCATCCCAGGTACCATGAGATCATGACCTGAACTGAAATCAAGAATCAGACACTCGGGGTGCCTGGGTGGCTCAGTCGGATGAGCGTCCGACTTTGGCTCAGGTCATGATTTCGCGGTCTGTGAGTTCGAGCCCCGTGTTGGGCTCTGTGCTGACAGCTCAGAGCCTGGAGCCTGCTTCGGATTCTGTGCCTCCTTCTCTCTCTGCCCCTCCCCCGCTCATGCTCTGTCTCTCTCTCTGTCAAGAATAAACATTAAAAATAAGAATAATAATAATAAAAGAATCAGACATTCAATGGACTGAGCCACTCAGATGCCCCTGGGGCTGGAAAATTTTACTGGTAATTTTTCTCAAGTATTCAGGAAACAGATAAATATTCTGTTATATAAACTATTTGACAACATAAAAATTTTAAAATCTTTTCAATTTATTTTGTGAAGCTAACATACTCCTAATAACAAAACCTGGCAAGATAGCAAATAATTTGTAGATATAAATTAATTTTGTGAATATAGTATGAAAACCTAAATGAAATTGTATCAAACCAGACTGAACATTATATTAAAACAATAATAATAATAACCTTTGTAAACTACACGGGGATATTCTAGCCAAGGTGCATGCATCATATCAGTAGAGCTAATAAAATAGACCACACTATTTTTAATGGGTACCTAGAAGACATGCAATAAAATTAATGACCTATTACAGACACAGAAAAATACTTCCTCCATATCCCAAAAGTGTCCTTAAAAAGAAATACTAGGAATACTTTTATTTAAATCAGCAACAAGAAAGGAAATGCACAAATACCATTATTTTAAAATCATTTGGAAATGTTTGGACCAATGCAATAAAGTATGGACAAGAATAAATGATTTAACTCTGAAAATAAGGAAACAAAGATACCATTATTTGAGGACAAAATGATATTCAGGCTACTCAAGACCCAATAGTGTCAACTCTAAATTTTAAAAAATTAATCAGAGTTAAGTCTACTACTTAGATACAAGGTAAATTTACAAAAAGTAATAGCTTTCTTATGTACCAACAGTAACCAATAAGAAAGTATAATAGGACAAAAAACTCCCTCAAAAGATAAGATACATGTTGGGGTGCCTGACTGGCTCAGTCAGTTGAGCATCAGACTTCAGCTCGGGTCATCATCTCGTGGTTTGTGACTTTGAGCCCCGCATCGGGCTCTGTGCTGACAGCTCGGAGCCTGGAGCCTGCTTCGGATTCTGTGTCTCCCTCTCTCTGGCCCTTCCCCTCTCGAGCTCTGTCAGTCTCTCTCTCTTTCAAAAATAAATAAACATTTTAAAAAATAATAAAAGATAAGATATATGTTAAGATAAGATACACATTGGTCTACAAGACCTAAATAAAGAAAACTACAATACCGTCTTAATAGGAAAGGAGAGATGGATGGGTGGCTGAAGGGAGAGAGGAAGGAATGGATGGATGGGGAGAAAGACAGGGAAAGAATCATAATAATTCACTGCTCCTGTATGAAATAAAACAGCTATGTATTGTGAGGCTTTTAATTTTTCTTAGATTTTTCAATGGTGTTAAATAACTAACAATCAGATTCCAGTTGAAGTAATTGAGAGTGTTTAGAGTAAGAATCTAGGTAAGGAAGAGAATAGCTAATAGTGTTTTGAAGCAATAATAGTGAAGCCTTGTCAATAATTCTCAGAAAGTTTTCTGAGGATATTTGCTCAGGTAAGGAATTGCTGGATCTGATTCAAATTATATAGTTTCATCGTTAAAAAACCTGAACTCAGAATTGCAACTTCTAAAACCGATTTCATTCCCTTATGAAATGTTGATCTTTATCTCTCTTTGCCTCAGTTTCTTATCTGTGAAACTGAGGTGATAATAGTACATTATTCAGAGGTACTACACATGCACAAACACACACACACACACACACACACACGGTACTTAGAATAACACATGTTCTTGTTCTTGTTATTGTTATGACTATTACTACTATTAGCAATAATGGTAGCATTGTTTCTAAATTGTTCTCCAGGAAAGGGGCAGCAATTTATGTTTCTATCAGCAGAACCTAAGGGTGTCTGTTCCCCAAATCCTTTCCCACACCTGCTTTTTCCTCTTAAGTTTTGTTTGTTTGTTTATTTGTTTATTTATTCATTTTTGTGCCAAACAGATAATTAAGAAGTGATATCTCATTATTCCCAATTCTTATTTCTCAGATCGGTAATGAGACTGAGAATATTTCTATGTGCTTATTAGTATTTTGGGTATTGAAGAAGAATTTAGAATTATATCTGACTCCCCCAGTCGCTTCTCCGACTTTTGGCTAAGATCGAGTGTATATCTGTCTCCCGCAAATCCAGTTGGAGACTTAGTACTTACTCTTGTGAGATGGAAGATTACTTCTGAAGGAAAAAGAGAGAAAAAATTATCTTTTTATACCAGAATACCTTGTATTCTAAAACATTTCTATAATTGCTTATTTGTTCCAGGCATTTTGTTATGTTGATTCTTTCAGATTTTCTACATACACAATTATGTCATCTGAGAAAAAAAAGACCATTTATTTTATTTTTTCTTCCCAATATGTATACCCTTTATTCCTTTTTTTTTTTTGTCTTCTTGGATTACTAGGATTTTTAGAACAGTGTTGAAGAGTAATGATGAAAACAAATATCTTTGCCTTGTTTTTGATCTTAGCAGGAAAGCTTCAAGTTTCTGACCATTAATTATGATGTTAGTTGTAGGTATTTTCTAGATGTTTTTTAATCAAGTTGAAGAAATTTCCCCATTCTTTGTTGAATATATCCAATGAAAGGTTATGATTCAAAATACATAAAGAAATTATAAAACTCAACACCAAAGACAAGAATAATTTGATTTAGAATGGGCAGAAGAAATGAATAGACATTTTCCCAAAGATGTTTCCTTATCAGATTCTTGATGTGATGGATTACATTAAGTGACTTTCAAATACTAAACCAGTCCTTCCTAACTGAGATAAATCCTGCTTGGTTGTGTTGTATAAATTTTTATACATTATTGGATTTGATTTCCTAATACTTTGTTGCGGATGTTTGTATTGATGTTTATGAGAGATACTGGTCTGTAGTTTTCTTTTCTTGCAGTGTCTTTGTATGATTTCAGTATTAATTAGGGTAATATTGGCTTCATAAAATGATTTGGCACATATTCCCTTAGCTTTTATTTCTGGTAAGAGATTATAAAATTGGTATAATTTCCTCCTTAAACGATTGGTAGAATCTTCCAATAAACCCATCTGGGCCTTTTTGCTTTCTTTTTGGGAGAGTTATTAATTATTGATTCAATTTGTTTAACAGTATAATTCTATTGAGACTATTTCTTCATGTATGTGTTTTGGCAGATTGTAACTTTCAGAGAATTGGCCCATTTCATCTAAGCAATCATATTGGTTAACATAGAATTGCTCGTTGTTTAATGTTCGTAGAATCCATCGTGGTATCTGTCTTTTGTTTTTTGGGTTGTTTTTTTTTTTTTTTTTTTGCTAATTTGTGTTTTCTCTTTCTTTCCTTAATTAGCCTAACCAGAGGCTGATCAATTTTATCGATCTTTTCAAAGAATCAGTTTCTGATTTCATTAATTTTCTCTATTTATTCCCTGTTTCCAATTTCACTGATTTTTAATTTTATTATTCCTTTTTAGCTGCTTACTTTTGATTTGTCTCTCTTTTTAAATTTTTTTTTAATGTCTATTTATTTTTGAGAGAGAGCGTGAGTGGGGGAAGGGTAGAGAGAGAGACACACACAGAATCCTAAACAGGCTTCAGGCTCTGAGCTGTCAGCACAGAGCCCGATGCGGAGCTCAAACCCATGAACCGTGACATCATGACCTGAGCCAAAGTTGAATGCTTAACCCGACTGAACCACCCAGGCACCCAAATTGTCTTTTTTAAATAGTTTCTTAAGATTGAAACTTAGATTATTGATTTTATATCTTTTTTCTTTTCTAATATATGCATTCAGTGCTGGAAATTTCCCTCTAAGTATTGCTGTCTCTATATCCCACACAGTTTTTGATAAGTTATATTTTCATTTATATTTAGTTCAAAATATTTCTAAATCTGTGTTGAGGTTTTGTTCTTTGACCTACATTTTTTTTAGAAGTGTGCTGTTTAATATCAGATATTTGGGGAGTTTTCAGATCTCTTCATCTATCTTTCTGCTATCAATTTCTACTTTAATTCCATGATGTTCTGAGAGCAGACATTGCAGAATATCTTTCCTTTCAGATTTGTTAAGGTGTGTTTTATGGCTCATTATGTGGTCTTTCTTGGTAAATGTTCTATGTGAGCTTAAATAGAATGTATAATCTGCTATTTTTGGGTGAAGTAGTCTATAGATATCAATCATATCCAGTTGATTGATAGTGCTGTTCATTCAACTGTGTTCTTACTGCATTTCTACTTGTTGGATCTGTTCATTTGATAGATGGATTTTAAGTTCTTAAAGCTATAATGGTGGATTGATCTATTTCTCCTTACAGTTTTTATCAGTTTTTTCCTTTATGTATTTTGGTTCTTTCTTGTTAGGTGTATACATTAATGGTTGTTATGTCTTGAAATATTGACCATTCTATCATTAGCTAATGCCTCTGTCTGTCCTTGGTAACTTTTCTTATCTTAAAGTCACTTCTGTTTGAAATTAATATAGCTACTCCCACTTTTTTGTAAAAAAATTAGTATTAGCATGGTATATTTTTCCATCCATTTATTTTAATCTAGATGTGTCTTTATATTTAAGTGGGTTTCTTATAGACAAGATATAGTTGGCTCTTGCTTTTTAATTCACTCTGATAATCTCCATCTTTTGCTTGAGATATTTAGACCATTGATTTTTTTTATTATTTTTTTTTAAATTTGCTTTAATGTTTGTTTATTTTTGAGAGAGAGAGAGAGAGAAAGAGAAAGAGAGAGAGAAGCAGAGTGTGGTAGAGCAGGGACAGAGAGAGAAGGAGACAAAAAATCTGAAGCAGGCTCCAGGCTCTGAGCTCTCAGCACAGAGCCCAATGTGGGGCTCGAACTCACAACTCACGAGATCATGATCTGAGCCGAAGGTGGACACTTAACCAACTGAGCCACCAGGTGCCCCTAGACCAGTGACATTTAAGGAGATTATTAATATAGTTGGATTAGTAGCTATCATATTTCTTCCATTTGCTATTTTTTGCCCTTGTTCTTTGTTTTTGTTTTTATCTTTCACTGTTTTTTCTGCCTTTTGTTGTTTTAATGGAGCATTTTATGCTCACTTAGGACTCCACTCTCTCTCCCTTTTTAGTATATCAATGACAATATTTTTAAGTAGTTATCCTAAAGTATGCGGTATGTATTTATAACCAATCCAACTCCACTTTCAAATAACCCAAACCAACTTCAATGGTAGTGCAAGTACCTAATAATAACAAAATATTCCTAATTCTTTCCTCCTACCCCTTATATCATTGCTGTCTTTCATTTCACTTATACATATGTGTATATTTATTTATCAAATTAAATTCACTTTTGATCATAGTATTTTGAACAAAGTGTGAACTATTATATCTATGAAGAACAAACAGAAGAAAATCTTTATTTTGCATTGACTTATTTATTCTCTGATGCTCTTCTTTTCTTTATGTGAATCTAAATTCCTGACCTATATCATTTTCCTTCTCTCTGTAGGATTTCTTTTAACATGTCTTACAATGCAGGTTACTGGCAACCGATTTCCTTAATATTTTTTTATTGCCTCAGTAAGTGTATATTTCTCCTTTTACTTTTCAGGGTATTGAACTCTAGGTTGGTGGGTTTCTTCTTTCAGCACTAAATATTTCATTCCATATGTTTTCCTGGTTCGTTTTTTTTTTTTTTAATTTTTTTTTTCAACGTTTATTTATTTTTGGGACAGAGAGAGACAGAGCATGAACGGGGGAGGGGCAGAGAGAGAGGGAGACACAGAATCGGAAACAGGCTCCAGGCTCTGAGCCATCAGCCCAGAGCGTGACGCGGGGCTCGAACTCACGGACCGCGAGATCGTGACCTGGCTGAAGTCAGACGCTTAACCGACTGCGCCACCCAGGCGCCCCCTGGTTCGTTTTTGAGGAGACATTGGATGTAACTCTTTTTTTCTTTCTCCAGGTTAAGTGCTTTTTTTTCCTCAGGAATTTTTCAAGATTCTCTTTGTGTTTTTTGAGGTTTGAATGTGATAATGCCTACGTGTAGTTTTTGTGGCATTTAACCTGCTTAGTTTTCTGTGAGCTTATTGGGCCTGAGGTTTGGTATCTGATATTAATTTGGGGAAATTCTAAGTCATTTTTGCTTCAGATATTACTTCTGTTCCCATTCTCTCTTTTACCTCCTTCTGATATCCCTATTAAATGTATATTATACCTTTGTAGTTATCCTACATTTATTGAATATTTTATTCTTTTTTTCAGTCTTTTTCTCTTTGATTTTCAGTATTGGAAAATTTAATTGTCATATCCTCAAGCTCAGAGATTGTTTTTTCAGCCATGTCTACTCTATTTCTGATCCCATGAAATCATTCATTACCATATTTTTGATCTTTGTTGTTTCTTTTTTATTTCTTAGAATTTCCCTTTCTCTGCTTACATTGTCCATCTGTTTTGCATATTGTCTGCTTTTTCCATTAAATCTCTTATCCTATTAATCACAATTCTTTTTAAATTCTTTGTCTGATAATTCCAACATTCCTGCCATACATGGTGCCTCCTCTGATGCTTATTCAGTCTCTTCAAACTATGTTTTTCTGCCTTTTAATGTGCTTTGTCATTTTTTGTTGAAGGGCAGACATGATGTGCTAGACAGACATGGAGCAGTAAATTGGTCACTATTAACGTGGTATAAGGTGTGGGGTGAGGGAACGCATTCTTTAGTCCTCTGATTAGGTCTCATTCTTTGGGTCAGCCTGTTCTCCTGGACTGTGAACTTCTCAATGCTTCGTGTTCCCCTTCACCCATTTGGTGGGATGTCTGCAGGGCTCGGAGTTTGTCTGTTTTCCTTCCCCCATGTTGAAGGCTAGAGAGAGCTGGATTTGGGTATTCCCTTTCCCTCAGCAGGTTAGTCTCTGATAAAATAGTTTCTCCTGAAAGCAAGCCTTGTTAAGAACTGAATGTTCTTATTTCAAAATACTACATGGGTTCTATTCCTTTCCCCTGCCAGAAACTCAGGGGAATTTTTCTCTGCTATTCACTGTGAGAACCTGATAGAGCTCCTGGAGGTACAGCTCACAGAAACGTAGGGAACCACCTATGACTACGTTCTCTAGAGTTGTAGCTCTCCGGCTTCAGGTTTGTCTACCCCAGTACTAGCTCCTGGGGCACTTCCTACTCACCGGTTTCAGCTCCAATAAATTAGGATTCTCAGGATTTACATGTGGTTTTTTCCAGTTTGGGAGATAGTGATTTCCTCTATGACCTCAGTCTTAGATGTACCACATCTAAGAAGAGTTGTTGATTTTTCAGTTCATTCAATTTTTTACTTGCTTTTAGGACAAAGTGTGATGCTAAGCTGCTTATACACTGAAAACCGGAAGTCAGGGTGGCTGGCCCATTCTTTAATTGGGTTGTTTGCCTTTTTATTATTGAGTTGTAATTGTTCATGCTGGCTTAGAGTTTATGTCCCAATTTCAGAAAGAAAATCATTCTACTTTGCAAGGCATGACATTTAATTATACCATTTAATTGATCTGAAACTAAATAAGAAAGTGAAGAATAAATGTTTCATTTGGGGCAATTTAAAATTTTAGACTCAAAAATCAGGATTTTAGGTGTTCTTTTATTACCATAAGCACTCTGATTTTTTACACTGTTTTTCTTATACAGAGTCTAAAATTTTAGATCACCGTCTTTACCAGAAAAAATAGCCTAACAATAGTCATATTTGACTTCAAACCTAGTCTCTCATACTTAATCTTCTTCAGTAAGACTTTGAGATGAAAAATCTACACTTCTGAGGTGTCAGAAGTACTGTTGAAACATATCGGTCTGCTATTATAATAAACATAGGGAGATATCTTTCCCAGCAGTTCTCCTGGGAGAGGACATAATTGTATTCTCTGTGAGTGCTTAGGCGTCCTTTTTCTGGCTCACACATAGTCTACTGACATGAAAGGAAGGGTGTCTAGACAAGGGCTGTTGTTGTTAACTAATTTTGAGTCATCAGTACAGCCCCTCAAAACAACCCTGTAAGGATAAATTTTGGTGAATAATTACCCCATACTCACTGTTCTTGCTCCCTCGGATCTCTTGATGGGAGGAACCCAAGGAAAAGGCAGAGGATGAAGGAACCATTTTAGATATAGTGCATATAGGTTGGCTGCCCAAAAAAGGAGGCAGTATTTGTAGGTACAGAGAGATCTGGAGGAGTGTAGCCAGTCGTGTTTGCAAAGTTGGCTATAACAACATCCCATATTCAACATCTTCTTTCAGTATGACTTGAGACCCTTCCCCATTGAGTGGTAAAATCTATGACTTTCCCCTTAAAACCTACTCCTCTATGACTTCCTTGAGCAATAAAGAACAGCAGGAGTGACGCTATGTGATTTCTACAGCTAGCTCATAAAAATGCATGCATTTCTATCTTGTTCCATCAGCACCATTTCTCTTGGAATCCAGCCACCATAATATGAGGAAGCCCAAGCACACTGTGGAGAGGTCTACCTCAAGAGGAACTAAAGTCCCCAGTCCACAGGTATGGCTGAATTCCCAGCCAACAGCCCACCTCAACTTGCCAAACATGTAAATGGGCTTGCCAGTCCCCTGCCAGCCACCTCAGCTGATGAGATTTATAACAGAGATGACTTTCCCCACTGATCCCTGTTCAAATTACATATTCCAGAGCAGAATAAATGATCACTGTTATTGTAAGCCATTAAGTTTTGAGTAATTTATTACATAGCAATAGTAATTGAAACTAGAAGTAAAAATACATTTGACACACTCAGTCAAGGTTTCATGAAACAATTACTTTTTATTCCTTTGTATGAGTAGATTCCTGTTCTTATATACTAGTCTTTTTATTCTACAATGGATGAATCTACTATCTCTAAATTTTAAGCTCTGATACAAGGATTTAAAAAGAGAGAGAGATTTAGTCCACAAGTTAAATTGTCACTCAGGGTAGCCTCTCATGATGTGAAATGCTTTCATGCTATGTCAGACTTGACCCCTAAATCCAAAGGAATCCTTGGGCTTTGTGCTGTTGGCATGGAGTCTGCTTGGGAGTGTCTCTCACTCCCTCTCTCTCTCTGCCCCTCCTCTGCTTGTGCTCTCTCTCAAAATAAATAAATAAACTTATTTTTTTTTTAGAAAAAAAGGAATCCTGAAATGATTCATGTTGACAAATAGTAAATTTCTGTATGAATCTATAGAAATTTTGTCAACGTGCTGAATTATTTCAGTATCTACTGGTTTTTTTTTTTTAATTATGGTGAACATACCAAGGCAGTCTGATTACAAGGAAATAAGCCTTGTCGTTGACCTCTAGTACCTGTTTCATAAATACTGGTTTTCTCACCCATGCGCTGTTCTCAACTTATGAGCCCATCAGTAAACAGCCTAACTTCATGCTTTTCTCATGCAACTATTAGTTGCAGAATTTTAGAGTTAGGGAAAGACGTGAGTGATTATTTAGAACGTTTTAGTTGTAAATGAAGTGAAGATGAAGAATGGAAATGTTAGGAGGTATCAAGATTGTTAACCCTGACTACACTTTAGAATCAGATAAAGGGTCTCCGTTTCCTAGTCCATTCCTATTTGATTGTTCTGGAATGTGGCCCAGGCATTTCTGGTATTTTTTAAAACACTCTTCAGATGAGTTTACTGTACAGCCAGCATTGAGCACTGCTGGATTTAGTGAACTGGAGAGCCCCATGTTTTGCAAAGCACAGACCATGTACTCATAGGCCATATATAATAAGGTAGAATGTGAGAGATCTATTATGTTTTTAATTGTCTTTCAATCATTAGGTTAAATCAAGGAGAATGGTTCAGTATGATGTTCAGTTTGTCACTAACGATTCTCTAATACTTGCTAAAGTCCCCTTTTAATTAAAAGAGCAAAGGTCTCAGTCTCAGAGATTTTGAAAGTGTCCGGCTAATACCCATGTACATTATTGTGGACAGTGTGTCCTTTGTGCTGTTTTCTACTCACCGTATTCATTTTGGCAGGTAATGATTATTTTGGTCAGCAGTTTTCTGTTTAAGATGAAAACATACATTTTCCATATCAATTTCCATATAAATATAAGCTTAAGAAAGTTTATAATTTTAAGAAAAAAGGAGCATTTGGTACTAGGATACAGGAAACCAAATTGTGGAGGTGTGACTCTAGTGAATGAAGTCATTAGAAAACATTGAGTTAAAATTACTATGGGAACAAAGAGTAAGCATCCTGAAATCACGGATGCTTAGTTAGGTCCTCCATCAACACACCGCCCTCCAGAAAAAAAGTGTCCCATATTGTTAATACGAACTTGATTTGCAGTAGAAAAGCTGATACCTTACAGCAAACGAGCACTTGACATGACCTAAAATATGCATGAAGTGCCTTTGACTGAGTTTTTGTCATCTTTTATGTGTCACTCTTCCAAAAACCATTATGATGGAACAAGCTGGAGCTCTCAATCCAGTAAGGGAACAATTATTCCAAATTGTTGGTATCAAAGAAAATAAAGCAAATTTTGATATGAATAGACAACACATTTTCTGCCTTTAGTATCATCTGTTCAGACAGCTAGGCTTCAGAAAATTTCCAAGGAAGATGTTAATCAGTCAACAAACTAAGACTGTTAGTGTTAGGACCTGTTTTTCTGGTCTCAGGACTGCTAATTATTTCTCCTCCTTGCCTGAACAGTGTACATCTGTAATGGAAGTGACCTTACTGCAGCTGTTTTGGATTGATGGTGGGGCACATTGTAATTTGGTTGGTCAGATATTCATGTCTACCAACAATTCCTTCAGGGACCTTCACAGAGGAAAACACCACCCAGGTTCCAAAAGGAACCAGCAGGTTTGACTGTTTTCAAGGCACCTGCATATGATTTACATGCAGTGTCAGGATTTGGAAGGCAACCCAGCGACAGGATGAATGATTAACATTGGAATCTATGCAATAACAGGCCGTGTAAAGCGACAAAAAGGAGGTGGATCACTTATTCAACCTTGCCTTCCAAATAGCCGTCAAAGGCTTTTTTTCCCCCCGTAAACTGGAAAATTATGCTTCTTGGCAGTCCAGCAGCAGCATTTACATTGAGAGTGCTTACTAGGAAATTAGTTTTTGCTGATAATTTGTTATATTGAAGTTTATGCTACATTTGCACTGTTCAAGAGGTTTCCTGAGTTCTAAGGTTTATTTTGTACCTTGATTTTTAGCATATGGTAGATATCACAGTGTACTTTCAGCCAACCTATAATTATTAATGATCTGTCTGCTTATTTGTTTTTGCCAGGCATGGGTTATCACATCATGTAGTATTTTTTTCAGAGCAGAGCACTCTTTAAATTACATCAAAAATTCCATTAGCATCATCACCTAAGAAAATATAGGGAAAAGTTAATAAGCTCCTCTTCTATATTTCATGCACACTGAATTTTCCCTTAGCATTTATTTCAAAGATGATTTGGCTTATAAATCCATTTACTGTTTATACCTGTAACATGTTCTAGATGTAATTTTTTCCTAGGGGACATCTACATCATTAGATGAACAAATAATTGGATAATCAAGTAAATCTAGCAAAGCCTTAAATTTTTTTTTAAATAGAAAACACTTAAAATTTCATTGTCATCAAGGTGTAAATATGAACCTGAAACTATCTGCAGTGAACTTTAAGTTTTCTGGGGACAAATCAACAATTTGTGGATTAACTATACCCCTGATATCCTCTCTCCCCTGTACTCCTAAATAGTCTATGTTCTCACTTGCCTTAGCATTTTTGTATATGTTTAAGTGCCTTTTTCTCTAACCCTCTTTTTCTAGGTAGCTTGTACTCGTATTGCAAATATCAGTTCAACTATCAATTCACCAAAACTCCAGAAAATCATAGATACCTCTATGTACCTCGAGCTTGCGTTATTACTTTGTAATTTTACATTGGTATGTTGTAGTCATTTGATTAATGACTGTCTTTCAACTGCAAACTCCATGAACATATGGACAGTTATTTTTTTCACTGTTGTATCCCTCGTGACTGAAGTACAGGAGGATGTTTAATCAGTAGTTTTGAGTAAATTATCTTATTTTTAAAAGATAGGGCATTTCAGAAAATCTACAATTCATATAACTTAGTGAAATGTCTCCTGCTTTTCAGAGTCCTGTAAGTGATTAGAATAGGCCTGTCCCATTAGTAAAGGCTCCATTTCTGAGTAAATCTCTGATCAATGGCACTGAAAAGGGAAAGACTGAGAATTGCACTGCTGTGCTTTGAGAGGGAGATCTAAGGGAAGTAGGGATGGGAGATTTTTTAAAAAATGAAGCTTTGACTCTGCATCTGTCCAGTTCTGGTCCACTGTATTTGAAGGAAGAGGAGAAAAGGGTGAGTTCAGGAAAACAATACAAAGAAATACTAACAGACTAATTTAATAGATAACAAGCTACAAGCTATTTTTTTTTTAATTTAGATTCAAGTTAGGTAACATACAGTTTAGTGTTGGTTTCATGAGTAGAATGTATCGATTCGTAACTTACATATAACATCCAGTGCTCATCCCAACAAGTGCCCTCCTTAATACCCATCACTCATTTAGCCCAGCCCCCCACCCGTTCCCCTCCAGAAAACTTCTGTTGGTTCCCTGTATTTAAGAATCTCTTATGGTTTGCCTCCCTCTTTGTTTTTTTCTTTTTTTTTATTCCCTTCCCCTATGCTCATCTGTTTCTTAAATTCCACACATGAGTGAAATCATATGGTATATGTCTTCTTCTGACTGTTTTACTAAGCGTAATACACTCTGGTTCCATCTGCGTGGTGCAAATAGCAAGCTTTCATTCTTGTTGATTGCCAAGTAATATTCCATTGTATGGATGTATGTGTGTATGTATATGTATATGTATATGTATATGTATATGTATATGTATATGTAAGTATATATATATACATATATATACATATATATATATGTATATACCACATTTTCTTTATCCATTCATCAGTCCAAGCTATTTTTTATTCAAAGAATTAATAGTGTTCCTAAGAATGTGCTTGATGATTTTAATGTTCCTAAGTTGTTTCATTTGAATCTAAATATATCTAAGTAATGGATGACATTTTATTGATAAATATGTTAAGAAAATAATCTAGTGAGTACTGCTTTGCCACATCTTGACAACTTTTTTCAGTTTTCTTGAGTTCTACTTTACTAATTTTCCTGGTGTTTTTCTGGACATACCTCTTCTCTCACCGTTATCACAGTCAGTCAGCAATCAACTGTATTGTAACCAAGAGCAATGAAAAACTGATGAAGAGAAGAACTGGTTTGACATAAGTGAAACTTCCCTTGGGAATTTTCTTTTCCTTTTTTATCTTTTTGCAATGTCAGAATATTCAAACATCTTGATAAGAAATTATAGGATGTTCTAATTGGCACAATTACTTACATTATTATTATCAAATATTTCATTCTTGTGAAAGAAATTGGAGTTTAGAATTAGAATCATGTTATTTTACAACTTCAGCCTATGCCCTTATTTAATGTGGAGCATATAAACATATAGCCTCATGTAGTAATGACTGAATTTTGAGAGCTATTATATTCGACCAAAAAATGCACAGATCATAAGTGTATAACTCAATGACTTTTTACAAAATGAACACACTCAGGTAACCAACACTGAAATCAGGAAACAGCATGACCCATATCCTAGAAATCTTCATGGTGCTACCCATCCTTTGAAAGAAAACCACAATCTACATCTGTGATACGACAGATTACTATAATGTTATCTCTTCTGATTTATGTCTTTGATGCTGAGACTCAGCCATGTTGATGTATGTAGTTAAGGTTCATTCATTTTCATGGTCTAATAGTATTTCCTTAAGTGAGTGTTCCACTACTTATTTATTGTGATGGACATTAAGTTGTTTGTATAGTTTAGCTCTTATGGACAGTGCTGCTACACACGTTTTTGTAAATGTCTTTGATGAGCATAGGCATACATCTCTGTAAGGTTTATACTTACAAATGGAATTCTTGGGTCATAGATTATGCTTATGTCCTGCCTCAGTGGATACTTCTAGTTTTCCAGAATGGTTGTACTAATCATCATGAGTTCCAATTCCTCCCACATCCTCAGCAGGGCTTGGAATTGTCTATCTCATTTATTCTAAAGTTATCTACAAATGGTCTGTGGCATGTAATTTAGTTTAACTTTCAATAAATAACTTTCCTATATTTATGAAAATAATTTGTTTCACATGTATATATCTGTTACCCTGGCATGGGTTTACATTCTAGAGAGCAGAGACCATGTATTAGATACTTTGCTATCCTTGACTGAACCTAACATGGCAAACATTCAATGAACTTTTGTTAAGATGAATCTTAACTCTCTGTACTGATCCATTAAAAAAATAGAGTAAGAGAGAAGAAACAGTTGAAGAGGAACAATACAAATATGCTTTATTGAGAGAGACAGAAATTAAAGAGAGCAGCCATCTTAAATTTTGCTAAATTTTATTTTCCATTTACGTATTCATCCCCTCAACTTTATGTTAGTGCTGGAAAAAAGTCCCTGGTTCCTGCTGTCTACACCTCTTAGTTAATTGCTTCTTTTTTCCACTCTACATTGTAAAAAGATAATTAAAAATTCTATTTTCCCTGATGGTGAGCCCAATTATATTTCTTCAGGAAGGTGATTTGGTTTTGACATAAGCAAACTAATTATTTCTTTCTTCACCCATTCATACCATAAGTGAAAAGAAATGACAAGTCAATATCTGTCTCTTCCTTACTCTTTCAACAGATACAAACAGCAGGTGTGCCTAAAAGATGTATTTATATGTCTAAGGGCATAAAGAAAGTCCAGTTCCAATTTCCTTTTACCAAACTGCTTTCAAAATAAGCAAATAAACATAAGCAAGAATAAGAACTGACCTAATGCCTTGATGGAATTTAATAGTAACGGTTCTTACTTCCCTGAAAATAAGAGATTTCTATAGAAATGATAATCAACCTCCTGTGAGTGTATGGAGCTCATAAAACCTGAAGAGTTTCTAAAGGTCAGCAAGCATTGAAAGTTTTGTCCTGGGGATAAATTTCTAAATAACCCTGAGGAGAAAGAGAGGGAGGGAAAGAAAAAAGTTCAACTTGAAAGTAAAATGTGCAAACTTAACAGTTTTTGGATTATCATTTAATTACAGCCATCAATCACCTCACATCTGCTTTCTCCCAGTACTCAAGAAATTCAGGCTAAAGCCACAGAATCTGACCAACAGAGAATATATAGCCCATTAAGAATCCAAAGGATAGGAAGCAATATTTGAGGAATTACCCTGTAGGAGATCTTAGGAAATTACCTAGAAGCACGGTAGTGGAATCCATCTTTTAAAAAATACTAGGAAAACTTAAGAGTAAAACTGTCCTTTTAATTAATACGATAAACACTATTGCTTCCTCTTATGTACCAGTTTAGAGATTTTTCAGTAAGTGATCATGTTCAAAGAGCTTTGCTTGCCAAATCATTTTATTTTAATCCATATTTTTACTAATGCGTGCAACTGGCCTGCAGTAAATACTTTTATGAATATGATTTTATATTCTTTTAAAATGAGGACATTTGAAGTTGAGCTTTTAGAAATACATTTGCTCCATTAATTGGTGTTAGAGGATGCCAGCAAATGTCTTTATGGACAGCTGTTATTTTTCAGGTTTAAAGTGTTTTAATTTCTTCTTATTGAGGGGTTCATACTGACTGTTCCTAAATTCTGTATTGAAAGAATTAAATGGCTTTAGGCTTTTTAAGCTCCAATGTGTTCAGAAAAGTGTTTCAACCATGGTAATCCTCTTGTCCTGCTGTATTTATCTCCCACCAGATACCTAAATGCTTCTCTCCTCTTCTCAGGCAGATAATTGCAGAGAGGTTGGAACCAGAGAGAAGAGTTGAGCCGGTGCTGAGCTGTGGATATAAAAATAAGTGTCATCCTAGTGGATGGAAGTAAATAGACTCTGAGACCATAATCTCTGCCCTTATTTACTTTTGAAACCATAAATGCCCAGAAGGAAGCTTGTCATTTATTTATATACAGAAATCTATATCTGCAATCACATATGGTTTTTAACATGTTTTTATTTCCATACATTCCATTGTAGCAATCTTCCGTCTTGAACCACCTTGGTCTTCTCTCTAAAAATGGGTTTCATCTCCATGGTGTTGTTGGCTACAGCCTTCAAGACTGTCTGTGTTTTCAAAATGACAGTGTGTTCCTTACCTGTTTTTTCCCAACAGAGTTCATCTGGAGATT
This sequence comes from Lynx rufus, assembly GCF_022079265.1. Classification (NCBI taxonomy): domain Eukaryota; kingdom Metazoa; phylum Chordata; class Mammalia; order Carnivora; family Felidae; genus Lynx; species Lynx rufus. The sequence goes on along the minus strand of NW_025814856.1, from coordinate 41,178,152 downwards.
TAATGATCAGAAACATTCAGCTGAAACACAGTGGAAAATACGTGTGTATGGTGCAGACGGGGGTGGACAGTGTTTCATCTGCTGCCGACCTCATAGTAAGAGGTAGATATGAATGCCTCAGTGGTTTTTTGTTTGTTTGTTTGTTTGTTTGTTTGTTTTACATTTCCACTAATAATTTCATACTGGAGGAAAAACCATGAGACCACATATGAGCATGTGAGTTATATTATTGATTTGATCCCCCCCAAATAGTCTATAGAGGATGTGACAATAAGGAGGGTGCTAATTCAACAAAATAAATATCTCAGCTCTGCCCTTCAAATAGCTCTCACTGTAATAAGCATTTCACAGCTGCTGCCAAGCTGATGTGTTTTTGAGCATGTCATTAATACAGCGACAGTGTTTAATATGAAAGGGAATAGTGATAGTGTGTATATGACAACTTCCAGAACACCAGGATCATCCAGAATGCCTGAGAGAATTTGCCAATCTGAGCTACCATCCAAGGTATTGCTTTGCTACTGGGCTGAAAAAAGGACCAGAGGACATGATAGAATAAAACAACTCCAGACAGCAAACTAGGAACTACAGATGTGCATCAGTTAATTAAAAGAAAAGAAATCATGCCAAAAGTAAAAGATGCAGAATTTGGAAAGGTGCAGGAATCCTACTGAACAGAGGCCTCAAAAAACAAGTGTCATTTGCAGGCCTAGAATACTATGATTTTGAAATTACTGACTCACATCCAGATTGAATATCTAAAAGCAGAAATGTCAAAAAGAAAAAGTGGTTATTGTATTGCTAGGCAAATGCCCTTCTTCCCGAGTAGTTTTGAAATTAGGATCAGTTTTAGGTATTGAATGGATCATGTGACACATTCTTCACTTTGGTATAAAAGATGACATTTATGGAATTACTACCAAGTGTTTGCATTTTTGTCTTCCTTAGGTTCACCTGGACCACCAGAAAATGTGAAGGTAGATGAAATTACAGATACGACAGCCCAACTCTCTTGGAAAGAAGGTACAGATAACCATAGCCCAGTTATATCCTATTCTGTCCAGGCGAGGACCCCTTTCTCCGTGGGTTGGCAAACTGCCACAACAGGTAAAAGAAGAGAGTCAAATGCCATTGGTACATATAAATGGATTTTAAGTCAGCACCAAGACATGCAGACTGTCACTTCTCTGATATATTCCTTTTTAGTGCCTGAAATCATTGATGGGAAAACACACACAGCTACTGTAGTCGAGTTAAATCCATGGGTGGAATATGAATTTCGGGTTGTAGCCAGCAACAAAATTGGAGGTGGAGAACCCAGTTTACCCTCAGAAAAAGTAAGAACTGAAGAGGCAGGTTAGTGTTTTTGTTTTCTGAGTAAAATGGGTTAATAGGGTGTGTATTTCCATTTCTCTTGGCACTGGTCTCCAGGCCAGTAGGGAATCAACCTCAAAAATCCATTATTGCAATTATCTGACCTATCTAATGGCAGAACTGGCCATATGGCATTTGTCAAAAGACACTCATATAAGTGATTCTAATGTAATGTGACATTTCCAAAAGTTCAGTCCATCATCAGCGTTTATTAGTGCATGTTGAGTGAATATGTTTTTGTCACTTAAGGTTATAATTACTATCTGACATAGTCACCCTGTTAACAAGGGAAATGCTGTTTTCATTTATAACAAGCATTGACAAATTGGTAGGATAATGACATTGGGGAGTTCTGCTGCTAGGAAATCTCATTTTGCCACCATGCTCCATGAATGAGCTCAAGTTAGTGGTGATTAGGAATATTTTGACCCCTCAATGATTAAGAGAGAATCATTGTTAAAATTTTATATTTGGGGAAACTATTAGTATTAACCATAAGACTTCTTTTATAATATCCTAACATTGAAACTGGAAATTAGGAAGTGTACATAGTATCACATTATTGAGGCATTTGAGAGAATCAATAGACTTTCCTTTTCAGAATCTTTAATATTAATTAATACTAATTAAAAGGATGTTTGAAGTACAGCTCACATATCACTTTAGATACTAAGCCAAAATAGAAGTCAAGGAATACATTTCAGTAATTTTAATGATGTTTTTTTACTCAGGACAATGCATGTGACATTTCCGGCAGGAATTATGAGAAATAGGGGAACCTTGCTGATCTTTGTAGTCCATTTATTTACTCACACAACACATATTTTTTTTAATATTTATTTATTGACTTTGAGAGAGAGAGTGAACGAGCACGTGAGTAGGGGAAGGGCAGAGTGAGAGGGAGAGAATGAATGCCAAGCAGGCTCCACACTGTCAGTGCAAAGGTGGAGGCAGGGCTTGATCTTACAAACCATGAGATCATGACCTAAGCAGAAATCAAGAGTCAGACGCTTAGCCAACTGAACCACCCTGGTGCCCCCCCACAACACATATTTAAGGAGTGTCTACTGTGTGCTCAGCATGTTCTAGATATGGTGGATACAGCTGGGAACAAAGACCACCTGCAGGGAACTTCTATTCTAGTTATGTCATAGAACTTAGGAAGCATGAAGTTCTCAGTGTAAGTAAGGAATCTGACACCTGTGTGAGGTTTATAAAGAGCAGGTCTTAACAAGATTTGAGGATTTGAGTCTAGGTCATTTTTTTTTTAATTTTTTTTTCAACGTTTATTTATTTTTGGGACAGAAAGAGACAGAGCATGAACGGGGGAGGGGCAGAGAGAGGGCGACACAGAATCAGAAACAGGCTCCAGGCTCTGAGCCATCAGCCCAGAGCCCGACGCGGGGCTCGAACTCACGGACCGCAAGATCGTGACCTGGCTGAAGTCGGACGCTTAACCGACTGCGCCACCCAGGCGCCCCGAGTCTAGGTCATTTTTTTTTTTAGGTAAAGCCAATGTTGGCTCACCAGTTAGATCTCTACTGTGGAATATTCCCAAGTTAAATGTTCATGCTGGATTCATTTCCCATCATACCTAGTGAACCACTTTCCCCTGTTGTATTAACCTTTATACAGAGTCATTTTTTTCTTACTATTTGAGGTATTTTGAATCTTTGATAATTTCATGCAAATTATTTGATCTCCCCAAAGATACACACACACACACACACACACACACACACACACACACACACATTGCATATATGTTTTATATGATCCAGATACACACATACGCATATGTATAATGTGCCTGGGATCAGATTACTTCAACTATTACAAGTAAGCAACACTGGGGCGCCTGGGTGGCTCAGTCGGTTGAGTGGCCAACTTTGGCTCAGGTCATGATCTCGCGGTCCATGAGTTCGAGCCCCATGTCGGGCTCTGTGCTGACAGCTCAGAGCCTGGAGCCTGTTTCGGATTCTGTGTCTCCCTCTCTCTGACCCTCCCCCATTCATGCTCTGTCTCTCTCTGTCTCAAAAATAAATAAACGTTAAAAAAAAAAAAGAAAGAAGCAGCACTGAATCTTCTTTCACATAAGTGTCACCAAATGCAAATAGGGTTTTATCTCTGTGTCTCTAACCTACACAGTTCCAGAAGTGCCTCCTTCAGAAGTCAGTGGAGGAGGTGGGAGCCGGTCTGAGCTGGTGATAACCTGGGATGTAAGTGTCTGGGCACCATCCTCCCCCACGGGGGGTTGTTGTTTGTTCCCACCATGGCCTCCTGAGTGGCACTGGTGGTGGTACTGGAGGGAGTGGTAATGTTAGTAGCTTAAATTTTTGAATGCTCACTCTATGCTGATCACTGTTTCCAGCATTTTGTTTTGTTTTGTTTTGTTTTGTTTTGTTTTGTTTTGTTTTCCATTTCACTCTTGGAACATTTTATAGATGAAAACACTAAGGCATAGAGAATATTAAATAATTTGCCCAGGGTCGTTTGGCTGGTAAACATAGGGGTGAGAGTCAAGTCCTGGCTGTTTTCTCTCAAGCTGTCCTCACGGCTTTCCATGCAGCTGTAACCCCACTGACGCACACCCACTGATTCCAGCAGGTGCTTGCTTCCTGGCCATGCTCTCAGCTCTTGTTTTATGTTGTAATTAGAAAAAATTTTAATTAACACATTTGAAGTCAGAAAGCATGAGAATTGGCTGTGTTGTTTGAAGATGTTGATGAAAAACTAGAAAGTTAAGAGATCGTGATGGAGTGTCGGTAGGAATTTTTGACACAATCTAAACACAACTTTGACCTTAATACACTGTTTTTACTTTCTTTTCTTTTTTTTTATAGTTTTACTCCTTTTGTATTTAACCATCTAATCAGTGGGCAATTTCTTTCCTTAGACTCGACATTAGGGATTAGATGATTTTTATTTGATTTAAGAGATGAGGTATATTCAACTAAAAGCGTATCTTATGATACATAAGTCACATTGGAGCTACAGAGTGCTCAAAAAGATTTGAATAACTTTAGAAAATTCTGATTAGTTATCTGGATGGCTATGAAAGAGTGGCATATGTCTGTTTAAAAGCAGCTGACTGTGCCACTGACCTTTTTCTCCTTTTTTTATATAACTGCTTAATACGATGTCAATTATTATTTGATGGCTTTTGCAAAAGAATAAGGATTATAGCTCCATTTATTTTTATCTCACTCTCATGTGTAAGGGTGATTTAATATGTCTTTCCTTTGTAGCCAGTCCCCGAAGAACTGCAGAATGGTGAAGGTTTTGGTTATGTTGTTGCTTTCCGTCCCCTTGGAGTTACCAACTGGATCCAGACAGTGGTTACATCTCCTGATACCCCAAGATATGTCTTTAGGAATGAAAGCATCGTGCCATTTTCACTGTATGAAGTTAAAGTGGGTGTTTATAATAACAAAGGCGAAGGACCATTTAGCCCGGTGACAACAGTGTTCTCTGCAGAAGAAGGTATGGAAAACATTTTGATTATATATCAGTTCCAACCTAATAAACCACTTATGCTCCAAAAACTGATTTGGAAGTTCTTTGTGACTTCAGATAAATTTCTTCCAAAGGATAATGACTGAAGTCACAGTGAGATTCACATTTCAGGTGGTAAACATCAACCATGCCTACTTGGAAGTACCAGACTCACTAACTAGTCAGAGGATGTAACTATTGGTTAAAAATCTCTTGATGAGCTGGGGCACCTAAGTGGCTCAGGTGGTTAGGCAGCCAACTCTTGGTTTCTGATCACGTCATGATCTGATGGTTCGGGAGTTTGAGCCCTGAGTCAGGCTCCAACCTGACAGCATAGAGCCTGCTTGGGATTCTCTCTCCCTCTCTCTCTCTGCCCCTCCCCCACTGTCAAAGTAAATAACCTTTATAAAAATCTTGATGAAGAGTGCATTCAAGTCCCAGTTTGTGAAGCAAGGAACAACACAGCTTTCCACAACTTTCTTCTTTTGGGGATAAGATTAAGATATTCTCTTGGGAATGCCCTAATCTCAGGTTTTATAGTGTTTCCTGTGACCTGCAAATAGGATGTTAGCAGGGTGGACAGAGAGGACTGGAAGTGTGACATGGAGAGGTGTGTAATGTGCAGACTCGAGAATGTGATGCACCAGCTCCAGCCAGTCCACTCTGGACCCATTCCACTTCTCTGCCTTTCTTCTACACCTGCCCCAACTATGGTATCTCTTTAGAAAATAGTATTATTAGGAGAATCATATGAAATTGCCGTTTTATGGGACAAAAGCAGCTGAATATTGGCTCTCACATGGGGTTCTACTTAATAAGAATGACAGGAGCTAACATGTATTGAATACTTACCATCTGCCAGACTTTATCTAATTTGGATTTTCCAAGGAGGAATTACACGTAGGCACTATTATTATTGTCCATTTATACATAAGAAAATGGAAATTTAATAAGAGAAATTCATAGACTTGCCACACTCCATACAGACTTGCTAAGCTAGTATTTTAACCCAGAGCCTTCGCTCTTAACCATTCTGAACTCATGAAATGTGATTATACGGTGTCTTCTCTACCCCCAGCTCCTTGCAGTAAATTGAAAAACATGGTCCACAGTTGTTGTGTATAAAATAATAAGAAGACTCAATTTTTTTTTAATACCCCCGACACTATTCTTATCCTCTTTTTCTACAGAGTTCGGAGAGAAAAACAAACAGGTAGTATAAACCTTTGCAAAAAAAAAAAAAAGAAAGAAAGCCTTCATATTAATAGCCAGACCCCATTTCCAAGAGTTGCCAAAGATTTTCATTACAAAGGCAGGGATCTGTGGAAAGATGGCAGTTAACCAGGGAGTTTTCAGACACTGCCTACCCTGTGCACTGTGGATTGGAAAGGCTGGCAATTAGAAGGAGGGACAACTACAGACTTTCGCCCTCTCCTCCTCTGCCCTTTCCTCCTTCTGTTACTATTCTTGCCACTAATGATGAGTTCGGTAAAGGTCTTTCTATTTCAAACATCAGAAACAGATTTGACTTATCTGTGAGAAAGGTAAGGGATTTGGTGGAAATATACTAGGACTTATCTAATCAAAGTAAGTTTTAAACAGCACACCTCATAAAGATCATTAATCAGAGAAGCTCTGGGGCCTCAGAAACCATCTACCTCTGTAGGGTGTCACGCGGGGTTGACTGACCTCAAGTACTCCTTCCTTATTTGTCCAAACCAAATTTCGAATACTCAGGAGAAAAAAATCCGATAGGTCCTTCCTTGGACCAAGACTCTGTCTCACTATCAATAAGCATGGCCCAGAAGAAGGATCATTTAACACAGAAATGGATATCAGGGCAGGGGGAGTCTCTGCTCAGAGCTGTGCCCTGAGAGGAGAGAATCACTGTGAGCCCCTAAAGCTGCTAAGAGTTGTTTATTACAAAAGGATCTTCTTGTTGTGTTATAAGTTCTGTGCATGCCTGTCTACTCCTTCAGAACAGTGAACTCCTGGAAGTTGGCCCATCTTACTTGAGTGTGCCCCTGTTATGGGCCTTGAATACAGAAGGCACTCACTAAATGCTTATTGAATAAATGAACTCTGTAAAGCATGACTTTGTTTGGCAAAACATAATAAATAAATAAACAGACAGCCTTTGTGGGCATAGGAGTGCCCAAGCAAGAGCTGTGGGATGAAGGGGAGAGAACAAAGGAAAAGAAGGGAAGAAAAGGTACCAAGAAAAAAAGTACAACAGAGGAAAGAACAGGTTCCTGTGGCTGTTTAGCAAGGAAAAGCCCATTGACTCCCAAGGAATGGAAATAGACCAAGACATGGTTCATGTTTTCAAATAATTTTATAATCTACTTAGTTGAATTTTCAAATACATTATAGTACTTTTTTGAAAACAAAAGCTTCAATAGATTTTTGAATTAAGTACCAAAATAATAACTGTATTTCACTTTCTGTTGCCAAACAGAGCCTACAATAGCTCCATCTCAAGTGTCCGCAAATAGCCTGTCTTCCTCAGAAATTGAAGTGTCATGGAACACCATTCCTTGGAAGTTAAGCAATGGACATTTACTTGGCTATGAGGTAATTTCTTTTAAAACTAATTAGACTGTGTATGTATGTTGCTGTGGTACCTTGTCTCCTTTAATTTAAACTTCTTTTTAACAATGACATCTTAACTAAAGTCTGACTTTTATTGAAATTTTACCACCACATTGTCCCATGTGATTATCAGTGGATATTGAGTTTAACTCAACGAGTTGAATGAAAATAATTTGGGATAGAAAAGGAAAAAAAAACAGTAATATGGAAGGAGATCATATATCAATCAGATGGGCTAAATCTTTTAAATAGATTGCCTAGAAAATAAGAATGAGATTGAACTGCATTATTAAGTTCAAAAATATTTATGCCAACAGGAAAACTCTTTCCTCCAGCTCTTTGTCTTACTTTTTTGGTGGCCTTGTTACATTGCACTCTTTTAGGTTCTTGAGAAGATAGCTGTCTGTAACTTAATTCTTGCCTTCAGTCTGGGACCTAATTCTTACTTTCAAAGAACTCTGTTTGGGGGCACCTGGGATTAAACATCCAACTCTCGGTTTCAGCCTATGTTATGATCTCAAGATTTTGTGAGTTTGAACCCTGTCTTGTGCTCTGTGCTGACAATGCTTAGCCTGCTTAGGAATCTCTCTTTTTGCCCCACCTGTCTCTCTCTCTCTCTCTCTCTCTCTCTCTCTCTCTCTCTCTCTCTCTCTCTCTCAAAATAAACTTAAACTTTAAAAAGGAAAAGTAAGCAGACACAGAGAAAATGGAAAACCTTCCAGATTAAGGAAGGCATGTTGGAGAAGTAGAGGAGTAGAAACTCGCCTGCAGAAGAAAGTTCCTGTGGGAAGGACAACTACAGATAGACACAGGAGAGCCAGGCTCCAATGGCTTTGAATGTTGAGAAGAACCATCCAGACTGGGTGCCATGTTTAATAGGGAACGATTAGAAGTGGGAGCAGTTGAGCTGAGAACTCACAAGATGAAAAGTCTTAAGACTTCTCTGACAGTGATATTGCAAGAGTTACGGTTATGATTTCATCCCGACTCACAGCCATCTTTTTTGGAAACTTCCCTCACGTTTGTAACTCCTGATTCAGTGACAGGTTTTCACAGGCACATTTGCAACACAGGACCATAGACCCCACCACTTGCCTATGTAACCTCAAATTATTGCACCACGGTGGCCATCAGATCCATAGACAGTTAAGCTGAGCTAGTCAGATTCTTATTTGATATGTTGCACTAAGCAATATAGAGATTGTAATCACTGAGTGTAATGCAGTGATATGTCGAATTTAGGACTCGGTTAAGGCTTCTCAAGTGAAGGCCGTGGGCAAGCAGGACAAAGCTGGTCTGCAGAGATGAGATGGAACAGACATATTCCCATACAACTCCAGTGAATGGAGGAGACAGGGACCCGTGAAGGCTTAGAGAAAGCAACACAGGATACCTCTTTGACAATTGTGCAATTCTTAAGTCACCTCACTGTCTTCTTTTTCATAATGGCACCTTGCCCTTCTTTTCAGTAAACTCCCTTTATATTTGAACTTAGAGAGTTTCTGTTTCTGGTAACCAAACATTGACTTGAATATTATTAATGATAACATAGAGAAAAGGTAGACTAAAGCAGTGATGCTCTAAGAGGGCACCATGTGCTACCTGTACCAGAATTACGCAAATTTTTGCTAAAGTTGAACCCCCAGAGCCCTCCCTGGACTCCCTGAACCCAAACATCTAGGAATGAGTCTTATTAATGTATATTTTTAGTAGGCATCCATAGGGAAATATCTTCTTGCCCCTAAACACAGGACACTCAGGTCCTGACACGAAGAAACTTAATCAGAGACAGAGCTGCCCAGACTTAAAGAAGTAAAACCCCACACAGATACAGCAAACCAACTTTATCAGCATCTTAAAGGAAGCCAAGAACATTTAGTTGGAAAGTTCCTTTAATTCCAGGACAGTGAATGGAAGCACTGAAAGGTGGTGGGCAGCCCGTGGTAGCTCCCAAATGATTACAGCAATGGCGTTGTTGGGACAGATAGGTCAGATGAAAGGAAATGCAAAGGAAAGTAGTTCTGAGCTCAAACCTGCGCTAAACCCTGACTCTGTCATTCCCTGGATGTGCTAGAAAAGTTGCATAAACTTTGTGAGCCTCATTTTCCTCACCTGCAGAATGGTGCAGTAGTTGGCTCAACCTCATTAGGATTTGGGGAGTATTGAATGATACTAGACACTTAGTATGCTTTTCACAGTTTCTGGCTCATAATAATAAGCAACACGTAAGTACACGTCATATCTCAGAAGAATTTTGAAATATCAACCCTTGGAATTTTCCCCAGTAAATATCCTCAAGCAGTTCTTCAACTCTAAGCTTCTTTGCCTCCAGAGAGTTTATGATGGTTGTGAAGAGAAGTTGCCTGTAAGAGCCCTTTCTTCCTAGCTTCCTAGATTCCAAAGCTCAAGCCCTTAAGGAGCTAGTTTCATCTATCCTGGAGGGTAAGAAGAGAGAAATGCCACTGAGGAAAAAATACAAGAGAAATTTTGGGTGACCTTGGTGGAAACAAACATCTGAGGCTTATGGCCTCATAGCTTTCTATCTGGCAGTGTCCATGTTGGTAGCAAGACCACAAGGAGGGAACAGATGTATTTCCCATATGCAGCAATGATCACTGATTTCCCATTTTCCAAGCACCGTCCAGGAACTGACGGGATCAAACCAGTGTAATACTAAGTTTTCTTGGCGAGGGTGTGGGAACAGGGACCCCCGCAGTGATTGGGGTTGAATTTCCCATTAGCTGAGTGGGATATGAAGCTCCATGGTTAAATCAAATTAACTTAAAGAAAATTTAAGAAAAAAACATATTTTGCATGCCTAAAAAAGTAGATGGAGATGCACATCCCCCATTCATAACTTTGTCATTTACAAACCATTACACAGGATCATAATTTGAGAGCTGATTGTAGTTTGTGAAATAGTTAAGAGAAATAAGCAAGGGAATATGTGGAAAAGGGCTTTGTGGGTTTTCAAGCACCACAGCAAAGCTAGCCGTTGCTGGCAATTGTTTGGCAGCATAGAGGCAGAGAGATGTTAATTTTGCAATATATAAATTTAAGCTGATAAGAATAGTCTATAAGAGGGGCGCCTGGTAAATAAACATTAAATTTTTTTTTAAAAAGGGATGTCTGGGTGGCTCAGTCGGTTGAGTGTCTGGCTTCAGCTCAGGTCATGATCTCACAGTTGATGGGTTCGAGCCCCATGTTGAGCTCTGTGATGACAACTCAGAGCCTGGAGCCTGCTTGGGATTCTGTATCTCCCTCTCTCCCTGCCCCTCCCCGGCTCACACTCTGTCTCTGTCTCTCTGTCTCTCAAAAATAAATAAACATTAAAAAAAATTTTTTAAACAAAAAATAAAAAAGAGGGGTGCCTGGGTGCCTCAGTCAGTTAAGCATCCAGCTCTTGATTTCAGCTCAGGTCATGATCTCACACAGTCGTGAGATTGAGCCCCGCATCAGGCTATACACTGGGCGTGGAGCCTGCCTAAGATTATTTCTCTCCCTCTCCCTCTCCCTCTGCCTCTGTCTCTCTCTTTCAAAAAAAAAAAAATGAATATTCTATAAGAAAGCTGAACCATACCTCTGTTGGTCATGTCAGGAAAGAGAGAGTAATCGAATGAAAGAGAAAACCAAATAATGCAAGTAGAGCCAGCATAGTATCTTACAAAGTCCACACCATCTTAGAATGAGACAGACTTGCATTCATCCCCACTCGGATCGAATGGAAGCTCCATAAGGGACGTGGAACTCTGCTGGTTTATTCAGTGCCAAGAGTCCTATCTGGTACACAGGAGGCATGCAAACAATATGTGTTGATTGGATAAATGCAGTTTTGACTCCACTCTCTTACTGCTGTGTGGCCTTGAACAAGTTATTAAAGCTCTCCAACGTTCAGTTAAAATAAAGATGGTAATAGTAAATAACATACTGCATCACTGGAGAATCAAATGAGATAAAGCCGCTACTGTCAAAATGGCCCAGAGAGACTTGGGCTTTTCTCTGTTTTGAGTATTGGTCATTGGGATGAGATTTCTTTGGGGGAAAAAATTTGAAAAGCAGTGAAGAAATATGGAAACAAACACACAGTGACTATTGTTTCTGTTGGTGCTGTTGTTGCCGTTGGGGTAGGAAGCAAAAAATGAGACAGGCAATGAGAAAATGGGACTTCCTTGAAATTAATTGTGAGTTGGGGTGCACTGGCTCTGCCCTGGGTATATAAAGAACAGCAGACCTAATATCCAAATGCGGCATGGATATGCATGTTGAAAGGAAACAACTAGTGAAAATGTCTTTCCCGAGTGCTTGTTAGGTAGGAAGGCAAAGAAAACAAACTAAGAGAAAGATAGACTAATCGGGAAAATCTTAAGAAATAATTTATATAGTTACACCAAGATAAGAATATATATTTTCTTAGGTTCAATAATGACTCAAGCATTAACATGGAGAGACAAACGACTTAGCAGAGTGTTTAATTACCAGTCATGTGGCTAACTTTCTGGGTTGCAGTTTCCCCAATATGGCTTTAAAATTGTTAATAGCTCCTGCTTTTCTCTCATCTCAGTGAGGGTTGATCATGTGCCACCTGGCATGCTGAGCACACATCATCATTAGCATCTAGACTAATTTTCTTTCTGATTTGACCAAGTAGTAGTTGAGGAGCTCATTTCCCTGGGCTCCAATTTATTTCATCTGCTAAGCTATAACACTCAGGCTCAGATCTTTTCTTGTGCCCTTTGGATAGGAACAAGAGATACAGATGTGATAAAGAGGATGCGGCATGTTTAAGTTCATGGGTAGCGGGTGCCGGAGGAGCAAAAGCTCCAAAGTTAGAGCATAATATATACCATCAGTTTCTTTAAAGACATTATGTGTCTTGAAAAAATAAAAGTTGGGAGAATGACCTTGATAAGTGATTGAAACAGAAGTCTACAAGTGTGAAATCATACAGATTAGCATATTTGGAGGAAACCTAGTAGATTTTTTTTAAAGTGTATGGGGGGGAGCATAACCAAAAATGTAAGCAAAATGCCAAACTGTAACTTCACTGGTACCTTTGTCCCGCCTCCTGTTCTAAATAGCTCTACATAATGTGCTTAGTTCCTAACATTGTAATTACAATGGGAAAAGATGTCAAATATTTGAGTAATTTTTGGAGAGTATGAAAATTCTGTCAGAAAAAAAGAAATATGTATTGAGTCTAATTCCTTACTATCAGGCAAAGAATTAACTTCATCTTAGAATGAGTTGAATGTCCATAGGAAAATTGGAGAGAGACAATTAAGATATATTTAAACAATTAGAAATCAGGCAAAAATGAATTCAAGTAAATGAAATGTAGAACTTTGGCTCAGGGGAAGGATGGGTTATGCTAGAAAGAACAGCAACTAGTGTGTAAGTGAGGGTTGCCCAAATGGAGTTGTGTGTGTGTGTGTGTGTGTGTGTGTGTGTGTGTGTGTGTGTTTCAGATATAACTGACATACAACATTATATTAATTTCAGGTATACAACATAATGAGTCGATATTTGTATATATTGTGAGATGGTCACCGCAGTAAGTCTGGTTAACTAACATCCATCACCACACATACTTACAAATCTTGTATGCATGCGATGAGGACTTTTAAGATCTACCTTTGCCATTACCATTGCTTTACATTAGGTCCCCATGACTTTTATTTTATAACTGGAAGTTTGTGTTCTTTATTAGACAAAGGTGATCCCTAGAAAACTGGGTCTCAGCGTTGAGGGATCCAGGGGAATAAATATCTCAGCCTCTCTCCTCCCATATTCTCATCTGCCTTCCGTTGGCCAAATCCAGTGAGAAGCCAGGGCCAGGGGTCGAATAGCACACAGGTCATCCTGAGAGCTGAGAACCAATTAAAGAAGAGTAGAAGACAGATCTGGATTTGTGTTCTAAAACACTGTTGACTGCATTTTTGCTGCCTTATGTTTATTTAAGTATGTTTGGTGTCTAACAGCTAAGTTGAAATATTTGTCACTCTGAAAATCTTTAAGCATACACAAAATTATTTTAGTCTATTAAAATAGTATTTCTGACTTAATATCTGTATTTTAATGGCTGAAAAAGTGCCGTTTTTTCAATAGATTATTTTTATAAATTGCATCTTGTGTTAAGTTTTAATTAAGTGAAATCCTTTGAGGAATGATATTAAGGACTCCTCACAGCAGGGACATCAGTTTTTGGAAGGACCAAATTACTTGCAGAAACAGAGGTAGCATTTTAAATCCTGACATTCCTCAGGTTTGTTTCTGTTTACTTATACAGATAAAAATATTTTGGCTTGTGATATGGTTTTATGGTTCTGAAGAAAAATAATTATTTTATCTCCTCAAGCAGTTAGAATTCCAGTGTCTCGGGGTGCCTGGGTGGCTCAGTCAGTTAAGCGTCCGACTTCAGCTCAGGTCACGATCTCACGGTCCGTGAGTTTGAGCCCCGTGTCGGGCTCTGGGCTGATGGCTCAGAGCCTGGAGCCTGCTTCCGATTCTGTGTCTCCCTCTCTCTCTGCCCCTCCCCCATTCATGCTCTGTCTCTCTCTGTCTCAAAAATAAATAAACGTTAAAAAAATTAAAAAAAAAAAGAATTCCAGTGTCTCATAGATGCACAGAATATTAGGATTGAGTACTTAGCTTGGTGGATGAAAGGAAAAAACCATCTCTTCGTCTCTGCTGTATCCGCCAAACACTTCTTACACCAAATATGTGAGGGGTTTTCTCTACACTGATCAATTCTCTGATGTCTGTTGGGTGTCCTAAAATTCAGTTCAGTTCTGACACCATAAACCTGGAGTTAGCTTCAGATCCCACAAATTAAGGACTAAGTTCCTAAGACTACCTGCCTCCCCCACACATACACTTCAGATGTGTCTAGTACGTCTGATTGGCTGAAAATCAGGGGTTCCACAACCTCCTCCTTGGGTTTGAGATCTTGCCGGTACGATTCACAAAACTCAGGAAAGTGCTTTATTTACTATTATCTGTTTATCATAAAGGATACGACAACCAAATGGAAGAGATTCATAAGACGTGGTGTGTGGGAAGAGGCACAGAACTTCCATGCCCTCTCCAGGAGCTCTACCGTCCCAGTACCTTGGTGTGGTCACCAAGGCTTTCTGAACCCTTCCGGGAGGGCTTCTCATGAAGGCTTCACTACCTAGGCATAGAAGATTAAATCGGTGATATTTAGTCAACCTGAGTAACTCAACCTCTAGCCTCTTGTCAGTAGGTGGGGCTGCAAGTTCCCACCCTCAAATTATAAGGTTGGTCCCCCTGGCAACCAGCCCCTTTCTTAAGGTATCCTGCAGCCATAGATAGCTCATTAGCATACATACTGACACATCTCTTTGGAGATTCCAAGGGTTTGGAGCGATCTGTATGCCAGGAAACCTTGGCAGAGACCGAATATATATCTCAGTATGTCCTAGTGAATCTCTGTAGTGGGAAGGATGGAGATGGCATTGGTTCAAATCATCCAGCAATACTGAATGCTTAGTGTGTGCAGGCTTTGCTGTGAGTGGTAGAGCTGTGGTAATGACCAAGACAGACACTGCTTCAGATGTGTGTCCCCAGCTTGGCATCTGCCTCTCCGGCTGTCCTCCATGCCCAGAAATGCAGTGGTTTCTCTTCACAGGTGCACACTCTGCACTAGCAAACCAAGGCACAGTGACACACAGCTGTTCAAGAGGGTGAACTATAACTCAGGTCTATCGTGATAGGAAAATGTTGAGAGCCAGCTATTCTTATCACGCTGTCCTTTGCAGTAGATTTACCTTTTATTTCCCTCCCACACACTAAACTCAGAGTTTACTTTGTGAAAATTTCTGTGTGTCTTCAGTTCTGGACATTTTATTTCTCGGACATTTTATTTTCTCTTTTGATTGTTGCCTTTTCCTTAATCCTTCCTGAAACTTGGGTTGGAACTTCTCATTTGACTTCGATATCTCTTAACTTTGTTTTCATTATTTTTTATTTTTTTCTCCATGTTCAGGGTTTATTAAATCTCCTTTCCATCATGTAGTCTTCAGTTTAATTCTGTCACTGATTTTACTTTTTAATACTGTATTTTTCTGGTATTTTTCAAATACACCCAATTTGGGTTTGTTTTTAATCTTCTATTCTTGGCAAATACAGACTCAGTTCCTTCTTTAATAAATCTGGACATTTTAAATATACTTATTTTAAGATCCACTTCAGATCACTATCTTGTAGCTAGTCTCCCACTAGTTGAATCTCCTAAGTTTCTTTCTTGTTAGCGGGTTCTTCATATGTTTTCTAATATTTTTCTCTGCTCATCTTTAGTAGATGCAACTTTCATGTTCTGTCTTTGTTACATTAACTCTTTTACACCAAACATAACATATATTTATGTATGCATATATATTTATATATACACATATATTTCTTCTCTATCATCTTTTTTTTTAATTGAAGTATAGTAGATGCACTCAAAACAGTTATATTTGCAGAGATTTTCCTTCAATGTAGATATTTTTCCTTTCTTCTTCCCTGCATTGTGGTTATGTCTATAAAATGTGAATTAGCACAGAGTGATATTTTGTTTTCTCAGGTGTAGGACTTTTACCCAGAACACAGCTGGGAGGAAAGACATGGTCTTAGTCTTTAATAAAAGATAATTTTCCCTCCTTTATTTTTCTTACGTTATTTTTTCCCTTTCCCTCCTTTGAAAAAAGACTATCGGAGCACCTGGGTGGCTCAGTTGGTTGAGAGACCAACTTCAGCTTATGGTTGGCGAGTTCCAGCCCTGCATCGGGCTCACTGCTATCAGCACAGAGCCCACTTCAGATCCTCTCTCCCCCTCTCTCTTTGCCCCTCCTCCACTCATTCTCTCTCTCTCCCTCCCTCTCTCTCTCTTTCTCGAAAATAAATATTTTTTAAAAATGTAATTATCAACCCTTATAAATATTCTTGACCAAAAGTTTATAGAACACAATTGATTAACTACTCACAGAAAATTGGGAATATTAATGTACTGCCTTATTTCTTTATGTTTGAGTTAATACACATATATTCAATTTTTTAAGTAAAGCTATGTAAGAAGATTACATAATCAATTCTAACTAATATATTCCAATTTGGCGCAAATTTTCTCCATTGTCTATATATTTCTAATATATGTCAGAAACTTAGATCTAAAAATAAATCTCTCGTTCTGGTACATGGAGTACTTCAGAAGCATAGTGCTATCAAGGACTTTTAAGTGCTTTCTATAAATTTATTAACGATATTCTTTATGCCAGTTGAAAATTATTTTCATTTCTTCTTTGAATTAGTCATGTAAGGAACACTTCTGTAGACAACTTATATTGAAGTGATTTGACATATCAGAAAAAGAGTGGCCCGTAAGAAGAGGCAAGATTGCCCTGATTGAGTTACTTAACTCCTGAATGCCTCTGCCGTCCCATCTGTTGATATTATAATAACTCATAATTTTGTGATTTGCCACCCCCCAATCTATGCTATATCAAAGGCCACAAGTCAATCTGTCTGTAACATTTTTTTTTTAATTACTGGTTATGTGTCATTCTTCGTTACTAAGTAGATAATGCTTTCAAGGGGAGGGAATGGTGTCTTGCCATTTGGGAGTTGTCTGAACCTACCACTACCTAGTATTTATAATTGTTGAGTTCAGAATGTATGCCAGTTTTTGGTATCCATTAGCAATTTACTTAGCTGTGGCTCTATAAAAGACAGTTCTTTTGCATGTTATCTTTAATTAATGAATAAAATCCGTGGAGTTTTCATTTATGATGGTAAATGGGGTCTGTTAAGATATGTGGATTTTTTTTGCTAACATGTCATCATCAACTTTCAGTGTTAATCCAGTGCTTTAAAGGTGTAGAAACTACATATTCAAGTTAGTCCTGATCATTTGGGCTTATATTCTTCTTTTGAGGTTTTTATAAAAATTAACTCATTTCCAAAAGAAATGCGCATACACCTATATATGGATGGACAGAGCATTTTACCTGAGTTTAAGGGGTCCTATATATAAATATAATGTGAATAATAGAAATATAAAAATATAAATAAACACACACATATACATGTGTATGTATATGCATGCATATGTATATACATATATACATACATGTAGGGAAATAATTGTTCTCATGTAATATTTCTGGGAAAAGTATTATTCTTTCTAATAAAGCATAGTAATACTTTAGAGATAGGGAACATGTATTTTTATCATATTTTTCCTACCCTTATTTGTTTTTTTAATTAAATATCCTCCTTAACTTACTTTATACTACATATGCATTTATCTTTAACATCTCATCATTTTGCACAATTCATAACTATGTCAGTGGCTTTCCTTTTCTCCTCCACAGCTCTGCGTGCACAGGTGGGATTGTTGACAGCTGGCCATCACTGTAGAACAATCCAGTGGCCAGCTGGCTTTTGGATAGTCCTTTCTCTGACAGTTCACTTTCTTCACAGAGGGAACCTCCACTATCCAGTGGAGGTTCATGAGGGCTGTCAGCATTCTGGAGTTGAGCTCGGTCCTGGCTGGTTAGGGCCTGAGAAGTGAGAGCAGCTTGCTCTTTTAAATTTCTGGATTTCACCCTCTTTTCCCCTTTATAAGCTATAGTCTAGTAGTATTTAGCACTTACTCTCTTTGACTTTATCTGGCTTCTTTGTGTACTTGTTTATCTTCTGTCTTCTTTTGGAGTCCCTTTTTGTCTCACTTGATAACCTAATGGAACACCTAGCGCATAGTAGGGCCTTAATGAGTTTATGTTCGAATAGTTGAATATAAATACGTTACAGTACCGATCTTAATGAAAACCACCTAATATAAAAGGTGGTATTGTTTGTGTCAGCGTTTTGCATCTTTTCTGTTTTTCTGTCTACCAGGTGCGGTACTGGAATAAGGGAGAAGAGGAATCGTCGAGCAAAGTGAAAGTGGCGGGAAATGAGACATCAGCCAGACTCAGTGGCTTGAAGAGTAATGTGGCATATTACACAGCTGTCCGGGCTTACAACAGTGCTGGTGCTGGTCCCTTTAGCACCACGGTGAATGCAACCACAAAGAAAACTCGTACGTATATTCCGATTTTTTGAATGGTAAGGAAGTAGTTTATGATAGCCTTCTTTATCATTTAAAATGGACAACCCAAGTCCCTAAGCACAATGAATATTACAAACCCAGTTCCAAATGCTTGTAAACTGCAAGTCACCCTTGTCTTTGTCTTTGTGATATCCCTGAATCTTCAGATAGAAACCCAAATGAAAATATAAATGTGTACCTTTTGAAAAAATCTTAATGTGAGATGTTTACTCAAGTCTATCTACTTTTCTTTTAAAATTAGTAAACTTAGGGGCACCTGGGTGGCTCAGTCGGTTAAGCATCTGACTTCAGTTCAGGTCATGATCTCATGGTTCATGGGTTCGGGCCCAGTGTCAGGCTCTGTGCTGACTGCTCAGAGCCTGGAGCCTGCTTCGGATTCTGTGTCTCTCTCTTTCTCTCTGCTCCTCCCCTGCTCGCTCTCTGTCTCTGTCTCTGTCTCTGTCTCTCTCTCAAAAATAAATAAACTTTAAAAACTAATAAAGTAAGTAAACTTAGTTTATTTTCATGTTTTTTTAGTTCCCCAAAGCTTGATGACTTCTGATAAACATGAATAAGTTAAAGTTCACACCGAAGAGTCGAGAGTGATTTTCTTCCTTTTTTTTTTTTCTTTCCCACCTTATTCAAAAGATGGCAATGTGCATTAAAAAGTTACCACCAGAAGTTGTTGGTCCACATGAATATACTGATATTTTAAAAAATATAATCAGAGATGTCAGTGTTGCATTCAACGCTGAGTCTTTGTTAGCTAAATATTCACAGGTAAATTCACAAGCATCATTTACAAACTATACATAACTTGGCTTTAAATTAGACCACAGGAAAATCAGTGATTTGCAATTCCATAGTCTCCCGCATATATATCAATGAAACTGATAGCACAAGTATATTTTTAATCAGTGTATTAATAACTTCTTGCAGTACAACCATTTGAATTGTCCTTATCCTTGTAATCATCATAGCTGATAATAGTTAAGAACGTTCTATGTCCCAGGTGCTTTACATGCATTCCCACATTTAAACTTCCTAACTACCAGATGAGGTAGGTATCATTATTTTTTCCCATTGTACAGGTAAGGAAAGTGGGCATGACAGATTAAGTACTTTTAACATAATAATGCATTACTTTTATTTACAGAAAACTATTTTTTTCTTGTTTTCAAAATTTATTAACTCAGTGAAAATGTTTGCTTAACTGGCTTCATATGAGAATGAGACATTAATTTTGCTTGATTTCTAGTTTCATTACTGCATTTCTCTCTCCATATATAATATCCAAATTTTTGTGGAGAATATACACTTATTAAATAAAATTGCTAAGTATACCAATAATATAGGACACTCAGTAAATTGAGTGTCCAACTCTTGATATCAACTCAGGTCATGATCCCAGGGTCATGGGATCGAGCCCTGCATTGGGCTCTGCCCTAAGCATGGAGCCTGCTTGAGATTCTCTCTGCCTTTCCCTCTGCC
Organism: Lynx rufus; assembly: GCF_022079265.1. Classification (NCBI taxonomy): domain Eukaryota; kingdom Metazoa; phylum Chordata; class Mammalia; order Carnivora; family Felidae; genus Lynx; species Lynx rufus. Next base: position 41,158,111 of record NW_025814856.1, on the reverse strand, counting down.
CCTGTCCCCAGCTTGCACTGTCTCTCTCTCTCTAAAATAAAATAAAAATAAATTTTAGTAAAAATTACACCAATAATATAAAATTAAATATAATTGGCTAGCATTGTGGATAAGTTAAAATACATATAAAACATAATTCTACTACTTTAGATTTTAATTAGCCAGTGTTAATTTAATCAGTGAAGTTCACATGTTCATCTTTGTATTATCTATATAAAAGAGAACTTGGTAACCAATTTAGTATAATGAGATTGCAGAGCAAAAGTTTAGCAGCAAGCCATTATAAATCTTTGATGACATACATGTACAAGCAACCAATACATGTCATAATTCAGTATTATCCCTCACTAATTATTAGGAGAATCCTGACCCAATCTTTTACTCATACTACACATCTAGGGTTAGATGAAGGAGTATTTGGTTTTGGAAATACTTGAACTAAAAATATTCGGTGTTTAGAACTTCTTGCTAAATATGTTTGGTATTCTCAGTAACAATTCTGAATTAGTAAGATTTAAATATACATCATCATTTATATATTCAAAACACAGCATCAGTCAAAAATTCTGATTGCAAGAAGATACGCAAACAAGTTTATTTGGCTCTTTCCTCTGACTTAATAATTGATGTGATTACTTGCTAGAAAATTATGATTGTAAAAGCCAGTATGACATCATGGAATCAGTGAGGAACTTAGCAAATTGGTAAGGCACACGGAAAAGACTTACAGATCAATAAGAATATTATGATAATGTACAATGAGTGAAATAAAACTGTAAAAAGAAGCAAAACCCTTGTATGATTTAGGTGTAAAATATAAATACCCAGTCTAAAGTAGAAGTTTGCACCAATCACGATGGTGATTATGATTTTAAAAGCTCACACTTACTGCGTAATTTGCTGTGACTGTTCTAGATATGTTTCATGTATTGATTCTCAGTTCTCACAGCAACACCATGGGTTGGAAGGTGATGGTAGCTTCTCGTCAAGGATGAGGATGCTGTGGCATATAGAGGTTGTATGACTTTGCTGAGACCACAGACTAAGTAGCAGTATAGGCAGTATAGGCATCCAAACATAGGCATCCAGACATAGTCTTAATCAGCGTGATATCCTCTCTTTCAACCATATAATTAGGATATCCACGTCCCATTTAACACCAGTATTTACTGGGATTTTACTCCACGCTTAGGAAGTGGGTAAGGTGATCAAAGATAGACTGGACTCCTTTGTTCACAGAGCTTTTAGTCTGACGGAAATCCCAACAATTGAATGAAATCCCTCTGACCGTGATGCATCCCTATTGCTGCAATTGAATGGGAGTGTGCGTGTTGATCTGGAAGTGTTATTAGGGGAAAATTTCCTATATTGGGTGGGAAACGCTTAGAGATAATTGAAATCCTTAATTATTCTAAGTTTGGATATAAATAGCATGTGTTAATTTTTCAATTTTATTTTAATAATTTTTCTTTAAAGGTACAAAAATGCAAGTAAAACAGAATCCTTTAAAGCCGGTGTTATTACTGTTACTGGGAGCTCTTAATAGCCATCCTAACCTTTGACGTGGATTTAGCTTCAAATCCTATTTAAGAATTTTGGTAAGGTTTTTGTGATTATCTCTCTGAAGAGCATTATCATCATGCTTCAGGCATAAAGAACTAGCATAACATCTTTGATTCCTTTCTTGCTACCTGTTTTCCCCTCTGGATTGTAAACTTTATGGGGAAAGAATCCTTCTGTGTCTTGTTCATCCAGCCCCAGTACCCAGCATGGCGCTAGGAACCACTCATTAAATATTGAGTGGGTAGCTAATTGGAGGAATGGCATCTAAAGAAGCAGGCCAGCCTGAAGTACTATTATTAATCAAATATACTTCCTCTTGACTGAGCATTGTGAATTCAAAACACTTACGGTAGTCTTTTACCATCTTGCTTAAAATGTGCAAGTTTCATATACTTGTAATCATGGAATGCAATATGCAAGACTTTATAGCAGTACGGATCTTGTGTGATTATTTTTGATTAATGTAAAATAATACAAGGATTCTCAAGTTAAATACTGTAGCTTCCATTAAACACTTAATTTTTGATATCCAAATACTTGGTGTTTTTTGGAAGCATTTCGAAGGTAATTAGCCTCTTTAAGTAATCTAAGATGGTTACTTGCAACCCAAGGAGAGCTAACTCTTAAGAACATCTTGTGTCTAAAGGCACTGATGAAGAAAAATTGCAGATGGCATGTAAATGATGAAATTTCTTGGCTTCTAAAAGGAAACAGACTGAGAATTTTATGTTCAGAGATTGCACAAAAGAATTTGTAGGGCAAATGTTCTGCTTTGTATAACTAAAAAGTCAAGTGGTAATCCTGGCTTTCAGTATGGATGGATTCAGCACTCAAACAGCGTCCTCAAGAATCATCTAGTAAGACCTCAAACTGAATATTACTAAAACTAAATTCTTGACTGCTCCATCCACTCCATTTAAGACATTTCCTTTCTACAGTATTCTCTATCTCAGTGAATTAAATCCCAGTGTTTCAGTTGCTCAGGCCAAAAATCTTGGAATAGGCCTCAACTCTTCTCTTTCTCTCAACCCCAACAACTGATTCAGAATCGGACTTGTGCAACATCCACCACATCATATTGCTTTCACAAGCTGCAGATCCTCACAGGGATCAGGGCAGTGACTCCTTACTGCTCAGCCTGTTTCCACCCTTGCCTCCCTAAGGCCACGGTGATGCTCAGGCTGTCCCCTTTCATCTCACTTCAGATAAGTACTAAATCCTTATAATGCTCAACAAAGCTTTATATGATTCATCCTCCAAATCCTCCTCTGACTCATTTTCTATTTTCCTCCTCACTCATTGTACTTTCACTTCAGAGCCTGTGCATTTGCTGTTCCCTCTGCCCAGAAGACTCCTTCTCCAGGCATCCAAATGGCTTACTCTGTCATCTCTTTCAGATCTTTGCTCAAATACCAGCTCGGTGCCATCTGACCGCCATATTTAAAAGTGCATCCCTCATCTCCTGACACTGTTTCCTTCCCTGCTTTGTTCTTGGGCAGAGCACTGACAACTACCACACATTCTGGAACTTGTCCTTATTTATTTGATTGTTGTCTCTCCAGCTTGCTTTGAGTGGAAGGCAAGGTCCTTCAGGGCACAGATTTCACCTGTTTTGATCATAACTTTATCCTCAGAGCTCTGTCTCCACTGTTAAAGTAATCATAGTTGGTGCCCAATAATATTTGTTGAACAGATAAGACTCTCCATCTCTTGGTTCTGTTCAGTGGTGGAATCATTCTCACCATGTTCCCTTTTCAGGGTAGAAGGATTGCAGTTAGCACCTCAAGGCTTATTTCTGTCAAAGAAACACCCTGGGAAAAGTAGACCGCTCCTTCCTGATAATTCCATTCAGAGCTAAGGATGGTTCTTCTTGGCCTATCCCAGAACCAGTTGTTACAACCAGTTGATAGAAAACCTTCACAGGCCTGGCCTGAATCACATACCCAGACCTCACCCTGGAACAAGGGGAACCTGTATTTTTATGCCTTCAGTGATGATTATGCATGTATGTCCACTTGAGAAAACAGAATAATATTAAGTGGTACAACATTTTGCACTTGAGTTTTTGCTTTTCTAAATACAATGTTTATCCATGTAAGTTGAGCTAAAATCAATTACCTAAATTTATGGAAACCAATTAAGTGTGTCCTCAGGAAATGAAAAGGTATGTGAGTAAAACAAACACACAAAGAATATGAGTAAGAATATTTCAGAGGTTTTTGATAAAATGAATATTCCTGCTTCAAATACATAATTTGGAAGTTCTAGAATTTTTGTATATATAATTTAATTAGATAATTATCCACTCTACGTTATGACTTAGGAAATATATCCATGCAAAGTTTCCCAAATTTTATATGTGATCTGTCTTCTCAATTTTTGCCATTTTTGTGGGCCTCTTCTTTTTTTTATTTTATTTTTTTTTTTTTAATTTTTTTTTCAACGTTTATTTATTTTGGGGACAGAGAGAGACAGAGCATGAACGGGGGAGGGGCAGAGAGAGAGGGAGACACAGAATCGGAAACAGGCTCCAGGCTCTGAGCCATCAGCCCAGAGCCCGATGCGGGGCTCGAACTCACGGACCGCGAGATCGTGACCTGGCTGAAGTCGGACGCTTAACCGACTGCGCCATCCAGGCGCCCCTGTGGGCCTCTTCTAATATGCACCTAACAACTTTTCTTAAAAATTAACATACAATTTTTGCTTTCATAAACTTAAAAATAAAGCAGAAACTAACTTTCAGAGTATGGAAACTAGTGTCATTGCCATAAACAGCTACTAACAAAATAATAAGTTAAATAGTAATAATAGTAAATACAATGAAAAAATAAGTCACTCTCTATTCTTAATACTAGGATCATGTTCTTCCCTGATCAGGCCTCTAAACCTGCTTCCTCTTTTATGATGTTAGTAGTGAAAGGAGGTTAAAGACCTAGTATCCTCAAATCCAACTTTCTCTTCAAGCTAATGGGAAAAGTAAAGGGAATTTCTCTCTAGATGACTTAATGTTATTTGTTGAATTGGTTTTATTCTTAAAGGTTATTTAATTTGAGAGAGAGAACACACACACGCACACAAGTGCATGTGCAAAGGGGCGGGGGGGAGCGGGGGTGGGGAGGAGAGAATCCCAAGCTGGCTCCATGATGTCAGTGTGGAGCCCAACACTGGGCTCAGTCCCGCAAACCATGAGATCACGACCTAAGCCAAAATCAAGAGTCGGATGCTTAACTGACTGAACCACCCAGTCGTCCCTATTTGTTGACTTTTCTATATATCACATCCCGGATATGTATGTAAACGACTCATGTCTGTGTATGATGTACCACAGATCAGATATAGCTATAGAATACATTGTTCACTAATGCATGTTCCTCAGATTTCCAGTCAGACTTTCAGCGAATACAGAATCAAGTAATTTCTTTGGCCAAATGTGTAAATCTTACAAATTTTACTTTGTAAGAACTTTGGCACTTTTTTGGAAATCTTCCACTTGTTTACACATTCTCTAGAAAAGTTTAAATATTTTTCTTACAGTTTACAAATTGTAATATTTGTATTATCCAAAGAAGAAAATATTTTGACCGAGGAAATTTCCAGTCGTGTAAAAGAAAGATATTCTTCCCTGGCATTCCAGGTTGGGCCCCAAGAAAAGTCTTTCCTGAGTTGCAGATGAGTTAAGAAGTAGATGTTTTTGTTGTATTGTTAAAAATTGAGTCACGTTCCTATTATAAGTCATTTGTTTATTTGCAATAATTCTAATGGTTCCAAAGAAAATATATCTCATTACTTTGGAGCAAATACCTTTTGGTGATCTGATTCCTGCACAATGTTACGTGCTGAAGCAGTTTAATGTCAGATACTGAAGTTCAACTCAACTCCAACTGCAGAGTATAGTGTCTAGCTCTCGGTAAGAACAACCACTTGTCATTAATTCATCTTACTATCATCAAGGAGCCAAAAACAAATTAAGAAATCTACTTAATCTTGCATAATTAATCACAGAAAACATATGTTCTTAACATTCCATATTTGTTCAAAATATGGAATGCCAGTTTTATCGTCACCACTATGGACATATCACCTTTGAAAATTCTGGACAGTATTGTAATTAATATTAAATATTTATTAATAATTATGATTAATTAATAATTATAAGAAAATACTGTATAAAATTATATTAAAATTATTATATAAAGTTAATAATGTTGATTAATAAATATTAATTAATATACTTTTTTATTATATAAAATATTTTAATTTTTGAAAATTTGGGAAAAAAGAAAATTGTAGAGAAGAAAATAAAAACCACCCATAATCTTATTACTCAGAAATACCATCATTAATATTGTGGGGCTTTCTTTTCAGACTTAAGTTCTATAGAATGTTTGTTTTATACAGTAGAAGTATGCTGTATATTTAGTTACCTGTATATCATAGCAATTTCCCATGTCATTAATAGTTTTCATAAGTATGTTAGTGTATGTATAATATTCCATGGTGATAATATGCCACAATTTAGCCCCTCTCCTATTGGTAGACATGCCTTATATTCCTGGTTTCATCCGGTAGCAATGTTATAGTAATCTCTTGCTTGCAGACAAGAAGATGCGGACGATGTGAAATCTATAAAGCTGATGTTGAGGAGTCTGTTAATCAAATACACAGAGGATATCATGATGGGTACTTAAAGAACAATAGTAATAAAATTCTTCAACGTAATATTTTTTTGTCACATTTGAAATTAGTGAAATAATTTTCCAGCCCGCCAATTAGTGTTGTGCTGTAAATATAGCAACCTTTCTACCAAAATTAAATTCGTTTTTATGATGTTTTAATTTTTTTAAATCTTTTGTAATGTTTATTTATTTTTGAGAGAGAGAGTGAGTGTGAGCAGGGGAGGGGCAGAGAGAAAGGGAGACACAGAATCCAAAGCAGGCTCCAGGCTCTGAGCTGTCAGCACAGAGCCCGATGTGGCACTCTAACTCACAAATGGTGAGATCATGACCTGAGCCGAAGTCAGAAGCTTAACTGAGACACCCAAGTGCCCCTATGACTTTTTTCTATTTTAGCATACCATCAACAGTAGAAATTGAGCTGACAGGGGAAAAATCTGTAGCATGTGAAAGTTGAGATATAATTTAGCAAAAATTTAAAAATGTAGACCACATGTCAAGTTCTAATAAAATGTGGAACTCAATCAGCCTATTCTGGGTTGGGCTTCTGCATAAGATAGTATCTGGAAAGTAAAATTGGAAGTCCTAATCGATAAGTTATATTAATATGTACTGTTTTGTGTCTCCATTCCTTTACAAAAATGTACTGTGGTGCATCAGAGCTATTTAGAATACTGATTAATAGCTATACCAGTCAGATTAGGCTAGTGCAGGCCACAGTCTCCAACCTCCAAATCTCAGTGGCTTAGAACTACAAGTGTTCCTTTCTTATTCATAGTCCATGTCCACTACAAGTATGATTCTGATCTGATCCAGGTTGTGTTCACACCAGCGCCCAGACTGAAGGAGCAGCCACTCTGTGGGCCATGCTAGTCTCATGGCAGAGGGAAAAGACAATGGCTAAGCAGATTCTTTGATGGCTTTTGAAGCTGCCACTTGGGAGTGGCCCATTTCACTTTTGCTTGCATTCCATTGGTTGAAAGAAGTCATATGACACAACCTGATGTCTATAAGATGCCAATGAGAAGGGGAAGTATCTCTTCCTACATCCCTGGGAACCACAGGCCCCATGGCCAAGCTGAATGTCGTGAGAGTGAGATAAATATAATCTTCCCATGAGAAGTAAGAGGCAAAGGAATTACAAAGATTTTAAACCACCTCAAAAAAATTTAAACAATAAAACAGTCGACCCTACCAGCTAAAATTAAGGATCATGAATGAGATGTTTCTAGAGGATCTAAGAATATAGCTCAGGTAGCTGAGAGATCTCTAGAGATCCCTGAATTACATTTGCATCTTCCTTCAGTATCTACACCCTTCCTCCTTCTCATCCTTCCCTCAGCATCCACAACCTCAAGCCTTTAGAGAAATAACAAGTTTAAACATTTACATCATGGGATGCCTGGGTGGCTCCGTTGGTTAAGCATCCGACTTTGGCTCAGGTCATGATCTCACAGTTCATGGGTTCGAGCCCCGCGTTGGGCTCTGTGCTGACAGTTTAGAGCCTGGAGCCTGCCTCAGATTCTGGGTCTTCCTCTCTCTCTGCCCCTCCCCTGCTTGCACCCTGCCTCTCTCTCAAAAATAAATAAACATTAAAAAAATTTTTTTAACCAGTTACATTGTACAGTTTTATTCAGTCAAGATGTATTAATTATCTAAATATGCCAATTAAATGTCCTTAAAATATATATAAACCACCCTAAACTAGTATTTGTTTTTTCTTAATTAAAAAAAAAATTTTTTTTTGACAGAAAGAGACAGCGTGGGCAGGGGAGGGGCAGAGAGAGAGAGAGAGGATGAGAGAGAATCCCAATCACCCATGCACCTCCTAGTGTTTATTTTAAAAGAGGAATGGGCACCTGGATGACTGAGTCAGTTAAGATTCTGACTCTTGGTTTCTGCTCAGGTCATGATCTAATGGTTTCATGAGTTCAAGCCCCACATTGGCCTCCACGCTTACACCACAGAGCCTGCTTGGGATTCTCTCTCTTCCTCCCTCTCTGCCCCTCCCCCACTCCTGCTTTCTCTGTGTCTCTCAAAATAAATGAATAAACTTTAAAAAAATAAAAGAAAAGAAGAATGTGAAGTCAGACACCTTTAGTAGCCAGACAGGTAGAAATGAGCAAGGGTGGATGGCTGGGACAGTCTTTCCTTAGGTCCATTCCTAAGGTCCATTCCTTCTGATCTGATATTACACAAGCAATTAACAATCAGAAATCCAGAACTTATAGGAAAGCTCCTGACTTTCAAATATTGGCAACTAAGCAAAATTAAAGTGCAATGGGTTAGACAAAAAAAAAAAAAAAAAATTTCAAGCTGGATTTAGCAGATGCATTTTCAGTTTGCAGCTTTTGATTTGAAGCTTGACAGTCCTAGAGCAATTTCACTATCTTGTAGGTTGTCATAGAACAATTGCTCTCTTAGCTCTTCTTCCTTTACATGTGAGACACTGTGGCTTCTGTTAGGCTAGGAAGCTGGTTCAGGACATGTGCCATGTGAATGGCCACATTGCTTCCAGGCTTCTGTCTGAAGTATTAGGTAGATCTTTTCTGTGTCATGCCAGGATGACTCTTGGCACACAGGAGTAGGCAGCCTTTTTATAGAGATTGTGGAAGCAAAGCGTTCATACTTGAGGTTTGACCCTAGGAAGATAGAAAAGAAGAGCATTGAAGGCTCCATACAAGGGAACTAAATGTTGTAAGGATGGAAGCTATGAGTAGCAATGAAGATGCAGAAGGGAAGTCTGGATCATGGAATAAGCAAATCAACCTGTGCAGAATTTTCCCAGCATTTTGCCATCTCTAGTCACTCAATGATATTTGCATGATTTTACCCATGTGTGCAAACAAACCGTATGATTATTTTCCTAATAGATTTAATTTGATAGTTAAATATATTTATCTTAAAAGCAACTATAGCATTACCATAAACAGAAAATCACTATTTCTCTTGATTACAAGATAGTAGCTATAAGACTTTCTTCATAAAATGAAAACAGTTATTTGAATAGAAAAAGTTTTAAAGTTAAAGAGCACAATGAATTGCAAAGAAAAGTAAACTTATTTAAAAAAAATGCATACCTGAAGATAAGTTTTGCAATGAGCTAATCAGACTATCTGTTATTGTTATTGGTAGAGTGATATTCTTTTCTTGATCACTTAGTTTAAGACGAATTATTTGTAGTAAGTATTCCCTTAGGTCAGAGTTAGTTTGAATTGTGACTGTGTATTTTGGGATGCTTACCACACATCTGTGTACAGCTGAAAACATCGGAGTGATTTGTGTTTTCATAATAACCTTTGTTCTTTATCATTGTTTAGAACCTAGTTTTAATGATCTGTGTGTTGTGTGTAAAGTAGATTATTACAGATGTATCAATGTTGGCCTCATCCAGAGAATCATATCTGTGAATCAAGAAATGGATGTTAGTTCTTTTTTTTTTTTTTTTGGCTTACGTGAAAATATCTAAATATTTCCAATTAAAAATGTCATCCATCTAAAATCATCTCTAATGGTAGAAATATTGATCCTTGGGAACCACTGATAGACCCTGTGGGTAGAAGTCAGAGAACATATTAATCTCTTTGTCTACTGTACTCAGAAGGATCCCTAACACACAATAAAGTTATTAAATTTGTGGCCGAAGGGAATTCCAGATATAGATGTTGTTCCCCAAGGTCTGTGTTGTCAGCCAGAATTAGGTTTGTTTTTATTGCCAGCACCCATATGATGTCAGCCATCATGACTTGTTGAGTCTCCACAAACATCATTTGTTCCATCCCTCCAACTCCACTACAATCATCTTCGTGTGAACAGACCTTTAATTCTCTCTTACACTAAGTGCTACCATATTCTCCCAACAGAATGCCTGCCAAGATTCTCCTTCTTCCCCTCTATTCCCACATTGATCTGTGAAACTACAAAATTGATAGTATCACTTCCCTACTTTTATTCAATCAATGTCTTCCTAATTGCCTATGGAAAAACTCCTTTCCTAGTTCTTTTGGTCTCTTAGACCCGTTAGCATCTGGCTCCTGCTTGCGTCTTCAACTGCATCTGGTCTGTCCCTGCCCTTCCCCACTACCTTGTAACCAGTTACAACTGAGCTCCCCACTGAACCTTACTATTTCCTGCCTTTGTGTCTTGGCAGGTGTTTATTCCTCTGCTGGATACCTTTCCGTCTCTCACCTCTACATGCAAAAATCATATTTGCCTTTCAAAATCTATTCCAGATGTTGTCACCTCCTTCTTCCTTTTTTTTTTCTTAACCCTTGACACATAGATGTCTCTTGAATAAATCATTTAAGTATTCAATTAATACACCAGTGTTGTTGATGTTTTTCTTGTTTTCTTCTTCTTTGGGTTCTGTTCCTTATCACCTTAGCCTCGGTACAACTGGGCGTATTCAATTTCAAGTCTCAAGGCTGATGATTGATGGATGTTTCCTGTCCTAGTTTTGTCTTTATAGACATATAGCATTTATTAGGATGGCTTGGAGAACTTTCAACCACGTAGCTGGAAAATTCATTTTGAATTCTGATATGCTGCATTTGAAAAGTGCGACCAGCCAAATGTTGTCTTGCTGGTGTCACAGTGAATTATTTCACTAATACTTACTCTGAATCTTTACTCCATTCAGAATGTTCATTGAATGAATCATCCCTTAGGAATGCAAAGGGAATGGTTTCAAACTTATTTTCTGATAACACTGTAAAAGTGTTTCCTTAATCCTTGAGTTTTTGCTTTTTACATGAAAACATCAGTCATATACAATATCGAATTTGATATCTACCCTTGTCAAGGCATTGGGCCAGTGAGTACAATCTACCATTTCGACTTGTCTGTGTCAGAGACCTTACCAGACAATGTCTCTGCTTGCAAAGATCTTACAGATTAATAGTAAAAAAAGTGTACAATGTACCTTTGATGAGGATCATGAAGAAAGTGGATCAGGGAAATGAAAAGAGGCCCCACTTTTGTCTGAGAAATCAGGAAAAGCATGATACGTTTTCCTGTGAAAGTGGGCACTGAGCATATTTTGTGACATTCTTGTTTCATATTCACTTTTACATCATTTACAAACCTGTGATTAGTCATTCAGGAGCTAAATACGGTCTCAGGTAGTCAGCACAATGTAATATGGGAGGCATAGACTTTGGAATTAATCAGAGCTGGTTTGAATCCACATAATACTTCTTAACAAGTTGTTGCTTTTGATTTTTAATTGTGGTAAAAATACACATAACATGAAATTTCCATCTTGCCCATTTTTTTAAAAGTAGGCTTCACGCCCTGCATGGAGTCCAATGCAGGGCTTGAAGTCACAACCCCAAGATCAAAACCTGAGCTGAGGTCAACAGTCAGACGCCTAAGGGACTGAGCTAGACAGACCCTTTACCCATTTTTAAATGTATAGTTCGGTAGCATTAAGATTGGTGGTTGTGTAACGGATTCTAGAAGTCTTTCATCTTGCAAAACTGAAACTCTTTTCCCATGAGCCACCCTGGGGCCCCTCCACATGATGTCGTTCTTATCAGTGGTGATAAGAGAGATGACTTCAGGGTGGTTCACAAATATTTTTTTTTACATTTAAAAATGCTTCATTTACTTTAGAGGGTACCATAAGAATGTAACAAGGATATTAAGCCAATTATTGTGTGAGTATTAGTGTTTGGGATGAGGCTAAATTAGATTTTTTTTTAAGTCAAGCCCTCTTTTTAAAAATAGCAAAAGTTATGCAAGTGTACATGATTATCTGATGCTCAGGAAAAACTGATGTGATTCAGAATAAGGGTAATCAGACCCAGAACAAACCTTAATTTTGTCTTCTTTCCCCTGTTCCTGTTTCTTTTTTCTTTCTGTGTATTTAAGAAGTATTCAATTCAGGCTGAACTCATTCAACTCATCTATTTTTGCACTGATACAAGATATTTCTCAGTGTTATACTTGCAGTCATTTCTTTTATGAGACTAGTATTGGAATAGATGATTCAATCCAAATTACTCAAGTTTCCTGTAATCTCCGGGCACACATCTTTTGGTAGAACCACTATGCTGCCTGTGTTATCTGAGTTGCATCAAATGAACCTGTCCTTTTATAGGACCGTCAGGACACAGGAAATCAGACTTTGAGAAAAGGTCCTAACAATTGTGCATTCATATCATTTGAATTGAGACAACAGAACATGGTCATTAGTATTTCAACCATAAGCAACTGCCATTATATATATTTTTTGTTACCAAAGCAATACAGCTTGAACTCTCTGAACTGACCTGAAGCCGTCACTAATGCCAGATCGCAAATTGAAAAGGCAGTGTAGAATAGTGTTCAAGAGCGGACAATAAGCAAAAGAATCTGCAGGGAATACAATCTTGTTTGGTGTCATTAGTCACGTAAATGTATCTGGAGAACTCTTCCCATCTGTGGGTTCAGCCGTCTTTCCCTCATGGCGTGAGTCAATGATGTTTAGAAATTTCTCTGCATAGCCAATATTTTATATAATTTTCCCATTACAGATTCAGTTAGCCAGATCACATTGTGTGGCTAAATCCACAAGTACGGCGTATTTCAGCACTGCTTTGGGCAACTGTGATCCTGTTGCCACATGGATAAAATTGTGTTTGTTTTGTGCTTGATGAGAAACTGAATTTTAATGTTCTGTCTGTGTTGCAGTTGAACCCCTTTGCCCGGCATAGTTTACTAACTGGAGTTCATGAGAGGGAAGTAAGCTATGAATCCAAGGTGTTAAACCTCAGGGAATTTCACTCATTATCTAAGGGAATTCTCATTAATGTTTTCGGGTCTTGCCTTATTTTTCTCAAAAATTGGTTTAAAACTTGAAAAACGAAGAGTGACGTGTATTCTCCCTGCTACATTTTTTCACGTGAATAGGTATTAACTTCATGGAAATAAATATAAGTAGCCCTTATCCTTGATTGCCTCCTATTTTGCCTGTGTCATCACACAAAGCTGGCTTAAAAATCATCCATACTTCATTTTGTGTGTCTTTACTCAGTTGGCAATTTCTCTTCACCTCTGTCTATATGTCAAAATGGTCACACTGCCTGCCTTTCTTGGTGCATCAAGCAGCATCCCTCTCGTGGTGGGTTAAGGAATTTCTTTATCTCCACCATCAACATGTTTCCAGAAAAGGACCCACAGCAACAAGGGACATATATCCTAAAAGATATGATGAATGTCATGAAATGAATTATCTCACAATTTAATTGAAGAGTGTTTTTAAAAAGACATTTAGTGGTGTGCCTGGGTGACTCAGCCTGTTAAGCGTCTGACTCTTCATCTTGGCTCAGGTCATGATCTCATGTTTCATGGGTTCAAGTCCTGCGTCAGGCTCTGTGTTGAAAGGGTGGAAACTGCTTGAGATTCTCTCTCTTCACTCTCTCTGGCCCTCCCCTGCTGCACACACACACACACACTCTCTCTGCCTCTCTCTCAAGATAAATAAACATTTAAAAAAAAATAAGAAAATAAAATAGGAACGCCTGAGTGGCTCATTCGGTTAAGCATCCGACTTCAGCTCAGGTCATGAACTCACGGTTCATGGGTTCGAGCCTTGCATCAGGCTCTGTGCTGACAGCTCGGGGCCTGGAGCCTGTTTTGGGTTCTTCGTCTCCCTCTCTCTCTCCCCCTTGCCTGCTCATTCTCCCTCTCTCTCTCTCTCTCTCAAAAATAAACATTAAAAACAAAACAAAAAATAAATAAATAAATAAAATAAAAGGATATTTAGCTACTCTTATTTTTTTCTGATTCCACCTATATGCTACATATTACCAAAGAGACTTTGCTGTACTTCTGTAAGCCTCCTGTAAGTGTCATTTATATGTTCTATATAAAATATCACTCATGGTCAAATCTGTTTTAATTTCTCATTTTACATTTCAAGCTCCCAGTCAGCCACCGGGAAATGTTGTTTGGAATGCTACAGACACGAAAGTGTTACTTAATTGGGAACAAGTTAAAGCAATGGAGAATGAATCAGAAGTAACGGGATATAAAGTAAGATATTTGCAATGCTTTCTTTTCCTATTCCTGGCAGAACTTTCCAAGGGAAGCTAGGCTCGAATGGTTTTTCTAACTATGATAATATGGTTGCTGTAATCTAATTTTGACATAGAGATACCAACTTCTTATGAAAAGGGTATCTTCCCCCCCCCCCAAATATCTGATTTCTTAAATATAAATAAAAGGGAAGTAATTCTGGGTATTCAGGGATGTGGGATAAAATATAAATTGTTCATAATGTTAATTAATTTGTTACTTCTGACGAACCCCAATATACTACTTAAAAAGCAACTTTAAGTGTTGGCTCTAATTTGTTGGTCTGGTTTTCAAGATCAATAGAGTAGGGGCTTGCCCCATCTCTCCAACCGTACAAATGCCCAACCCAGATGAACTCTTCCACAGAAGAAGTTCACTTCCGTCATCCTTACCTCCTGGATTTTGAGGACTTGATGATTTTAGTATGTGCTAACCCCCAGTCTAAGACCCATGGAAAGAGCTATGAATTTAATTTATATTCTGGTGAGTATAGAAAGACAATGTAAATGAAGTAACATCCGGGTAATCAGTTCTGTGAAAAATGGAAGAGTAGGCAATGTAAGAAATGAGTTATTTGTTCATGCGTTTCAGGTTTTCTATAGGACTAGCAGTCAAAACAGTGTACAAGTGCTGAACACAAATAAGACTTCAGCAGAACTTTTGTTGCCCATTAAAGAGGACTACATTATTGAAGTCAAGGCCACAACAGATGGAGGAGATGGAACCAGTAGCGAACAGATCAGGATCCCAAGAATAACCAGTAAGTTGGTCAAAGTCAACATTTACTTTATTGATAACACCAGTGTTACGAGCCTCCAAGAGTGAGTCAGTCAGTGCCCTTCTGTCCGTTTTCCCCCACCATCTCCTCCATCTAAATGCTAAGAAGATTTTGGAATAGGAGAGATGAAGGCAAGAAAACTTTCTCAGGAGTGATACAAAACATGAAGAAAGTTAATAACAGAAAGAAAAGACATCAAAAAATATTTAGCAGAACTTTATTAATTTGAATCTTTTCCTCATTATGAGAAATGCCTAAATTTGCTTTTGGATTGCCTATAAAAAAACAATTTCTTAAGCATTTCTCAAGGACAATGTTAAAACCACAAACTAGTTTTAAGATCTTAGTTTGCCTCCTAGAAATTGTAGATGAGTCTTAATTTTTCGAAAAGTGGGAAATCTAACATTGTTAAGGTCATAAACCGCTGACCAAACCAACAGACACTTCAAAAACAAGTCTCAGTTTCTGATTTCGAAGGAGGTTCGCACTAACTTTTCTTTTCCAAATCCAAAGTAAACCTATTTTACTATAGAAATTACACTTTTAGAGTTAAGGGGAACAGACTTGCATACATATTTTATCAGTGACAGTGGTAAAAGAAATTTTATTTGTTCTTTCAATTTCCAAATCTGGAGTTTGGGGACCTCCATTTAAGTATGGTAGAAGCCATCTTGTCTCCATATCCTAATCTGTAGTTCTTAGTGACATTAAAAACCTTGTACCCTGTTTCCTTCCCTTGGGTGTGGCCTAGCCTGTAGTCTTGGAAATAAGATTAAAACCTCTCTCTTTAATCTTAGAAAACAAAATGACTGACATCATTAGGAAATAACGAGAAAGAGGGATATGGAAACTTGGAAGAATTTTATCTTTATGTGAAATCATAAAGAATGCCATACTTAGACTAAAGCAAATAATTAAACTATCCCATGAAAGCAGAAAGTGTTTATCTCAGAACTGAGTTCTGCAGCATAAGAATCTATAGGCTGCTTCAGGTTCTTGGTCTCCCTCTCTCTCTGCCCCTCCCCCACTCTCACTCTGTGTGTGTCTAAATAAATAAATAAGTAAACAAACAATAAAAAATTTAAAAAAAGACATGCTCGTATTCGTACATTACTGCAAGATGTAGAGTTAACATTATAATATGGCCAGAGTGTAACTGTTGAAAGGAGTAAGTTCTATGCTTTTGCAGAAACAGCCACTATTTTCACATTTTAGGGCTGCTGAGTCAAGAGTAGCCTTTTCATCTGACATATGCTGTCTGCTGAGCTTGCATAGACTAGTGTAGACAAGGCCATCTCTGGGAAAATGGAGCATTTATTGACTGCTTTTTTTAAAGATGATGTTTTATATCACGCCTAATAATTTATCTAGAAATGAATAAAGTAGAAACCAACAGATTTTTCTAAACTCTCATCCAATGAAGCTTTCTTTAATTAAACCATTGAATTATCTCAAAAGAGTATAATTGTTTTCAAAGTGATTAAGTTGTTTTTGCAATTTCAATTAAAGTTAAATAATACTAGATGAGCACAGCCTAGATTCATTTACTTAAAAAACTTAAATACGTCGGTGCTTTCAGAGATATTCTGGGCAACTAATATAGGCAACACTGACAAATAAAATGAGGATTAATCATAACTCAGCGTTTTAGGTTGGGTTCGTGGTATGATTTGATTTTGATAGCAGAGGCATTACTTTTGCCCTGATGATTTATTTTGGTACAGTCCTTATTAATGAGCTGTTTATCATCTTTGACAGATATGGACGCAAGAGGTTCTACTTCAGCCATCTCTCATGTCCACGCTGTGTCCAGTTACGTACCTGTAGTATTGTTCTTCATTGTAAATGCCCTGTGGCGGTACTAACTTTTTTTTTTAATTGTTTACTAGAAAGTTAATTGGTTACAAAAAAAGTGCTTTCATGAAATGCAGTGATTATGCATGTTTTTTTTTCAACTCTGTATTTTTAACTTTCTATAGGTAAAATATGAATATAATAAAAAAAAACAGTAAATCCTTTTAGGGGAATCTGAAATGCCTTAATATTTACTTGATACACCAAAGGAATTTACATATTAATTACATTAGACTTTTGATAAAGATATTCGTAAGCTATGATTTTGAGCACTGCCTTTCGATAGACTCACATGCTCTCATGTGTATACACACACATATGCCCACACACGTTTGTTGTTTGTTTGTTTGTTTGTTTGTTTAATGTGGAAAAACTCATTTAATCCAAATGTTATTTCCCCGTTATAACAGCATTGGTTGGAAGACTTGATCAGTACTATTCTGAAATGCTCATTTGAAATACTCAAGAGTGAAAATACATTTTAAAAATTACCTTGCTTGGAAGAGGGTGCATGTGACTCACAAGAATGTTGAAAAATGCTACACCAGAGGTGGAAACGGTGCTGTTTTGTTTACGTCTAACAAAGTTGTGAGATTCTTGCTCTCTCTAGTTCTCAATTTTTCATCTATAAAATATGGAAATAATGCCCAGTGTACCTGCCTGTGCCCCATAAATTATTTGTTAAGAGATACAGAAGGACATGTGAAAGTGTTTTTGCTACCCCTCATATTTTGGGTCTGTGCAAAATATTAATAGGAATTTACCTAACTATATAAAAGAAGAACCAGCTGCTTCTTTAAGTTTGCATTCCGTTATGGGTAACGCTTTCTGTTTTTGTTCACTGATATTTTAAAATTGAAATGTTCACATTTTATTATTTCTCAAATATTAAAAAAAAATATTAGATAGTAATTGTTTCCTTCACATCTATGGACAAGCTTTCAGGTTTTATTAAAACACAGTGGAGAAAATAAGGAGTGACCTGAATCTCAACTCAAATATTAAACAAAATTCACACAATTCTTCATTTCCAATTTCTGATTCCATTAAGAGGCCCTCTCTTTTTTGGATGGTGGAGATGGTTTTTTAATGAAATCCAACCGTCTATCAGAGTGAGTCTGGCAGGCTTTTAAGTTCCTGAGTTAAATTTGTAATAGAACCATGGCAGTGCTGCTGACTTTGATATGTATGACTCAGTCTTTCAATATGTGGTTTTCAAAAGATTGGTGAAGACATGACTTCATAGCAATATGTAAAGAATATATGAAAATCGACAGATTGAGTGTTAGACATTGGAAAATCATTTTTTTTACTTCTTTCCTACAATGTCACATTTTGCAGGAACTCGTTCTTCTTTACAGATATATCAGAATTTGACAACAGTTCAGATATCAAAAAAGAATAAAAATTAGCAAAATTCTGGTATCATCATGAAGTGTTGCTTTATGTTTAAAGATTACATTTAAGATTAAAGTCATTATACACAAAGGAGAAAAATATTTATAACTTTCTTTGCAAGGTCTGTATATACTGTATATATCTAGAAAAAATCTGAATGACTTAGTAGATTTCATATGACCATTGTTATTTCCAGTCAAAAAGTGGGGAAACGCTTTCTCCAATACCTGAATTTTACGCTACATGTAATGGAGTTGTACCTTTTTATTATTTAGTAATTCCTATAATACGTTCCTACACTTTCCATTTTCAAAATGATTATTGTTTCTTGGCATTTGTAGCAATATATCTCCATGAGATATGTACTTTGTTTCATATTGAAAAGTATAAGATTTATCTTTAAATTCTGTGTGTGTATCCTATGGTTATCTGTATGTATTATTTTCTATTATTCAAATAAAATTTATAACAATCAGTGGCCCCTGCATGATTAATTGTGGTATGGTCAAAAAAGAATATTTTAAGGGGGGAAATAGGAGGGCACCATAATAGTTATGCTGATATTTTTTCAGCCAAAATTTAGTCTTTCCATCTTTTAAGAGGACATTTTAAAAAATTATTTTTAGACACCACTGACTTAGTAAAATCTACAGTTTAAGGCAAGGTGCTTTCTGGGGCACCTGGTTGGCTCAGTCAGTTAAGCTTCTGACTCTTGATTTCGGCTCAAGGTCATGATCTCAAGGTTCATGAGTTTGAGCCCCACGTTGGGCTCTGCACTGGCAGCTGAGAGCCTGCCTGGGATTCTCTCTCTCTCTCTCTCTCTCTCTCTCTCTCTTTCCCTCTCTGTCCCTCTCTTTCTCCCACCCATTCTCTCTCTCTCTCTCTCTCTTGCTCTCGCTCTCGCTCTCAGTCTCAAAATACATACACTTAAAAAAAAGGAGAGTTTCCATGAAAGATACGTTAGATATGGAGAGAGAGGGAAGGAAGGAGTAGCAGAAAATTTACTTAATTATGGTATCTAGTTTCTAATGACTTTATTTAGTTGATGGTGGCTATAACCCACATTTTTGACAACTATTTTCTTAAGATTAATAACAACTTATCAAGTCCTTCATAGACTCTCTCACTGGCATCAGTGTTTGAGACTTTCTCAATAATCCTTGTGGTGTAATGTATTCTAAATATTTTTTTAAATTACTAGAAAAGATTGGTTTGTAATTAGCGAAGCATTTTGAAAATTATTGCTGATGTGAGGAAAATTCATTCCAAAGAAACAATTCAGTTATTTTCTTACATGAAAACTCAAAGATATATTTAGAGGCAGGACAATCAAGTGGGGAGAGTATGTGTAGGGCTTGTGCCAGGTGTGTGTGTGCATGTACCTGTGTGTAGGGAGGTATGACTTTATTTTTTAAGCTTATTTATTTTTTGAGAGAGTGGGGGGGAGGGGCAGAGAGAGAGGGAGGGAGAGACCCAAGCAGGCTCCACACTATCAGCACAGAGCCCAACTTGGGGCCCAAACCCACAAACCATGAGATCATGACCTGGGTTGAAACCAAGAGTCAGACACTTGACCGACTGAGCCACCCAGACGCCCTAGGAGGTGTGATTTTAAATTTACTACAGTTTTACCAGCTGCACTGGTGTACCCTTATGAAGGGAAAGAACTAGGGAATATGGAGAAACAGATTATGCCATTAAAACCAGTGCCTGTGTTCTCTTTGCTGAAGCCAGGGCTGTTTGGCATGGCAGAATCAGAAGGTCAACTTTAAATCCTATTGCCTTAGTCTGAATTACACCTTCACCAATTACTGGCCGTGTGCCCTTGCTCCCAGTCAGTGAGCTCTCTAAGCCTTAGTTTCCCTATCTGCAGATTGGGGCTATGGTAGTCTTACTCTCCTAGAAATGTCAGATCTGCAGTGACTGCCACACCCTCTGTGCCCAATTTCATCTTTTGTGAATTGAGGTTACTGGTATTACCCACTTGAAAGGATGGGAGTTCATAAATAAAATGATGTGTATGAGTGCTTAGAGCCACGCTCTTACTATTATTCTCATCAGTATGTAAATATGTGACACTGGAAGACACAAGTAAAGATTTGAAGGTGGCTTTGTTTTAATATATTTAGAGCTCTCCTTTGGTCTCATGAAGAATGTATGTACATGCCACCAGAAGTTCCTAGAAGAGGGGGTAAAGTGAGTCTGGCATCAGATTTTTTTTAATAGGAATATAACATTGCTAATGTCAAGTAATAGATCTTCCCCGTCTTGGAGCCAGACCCTCAGTCACTTTATCACTACTAAATTGACCATCCTCGAAATCTTATTAGGTACTAACGTCAAGCCCATTTTACAGATAAGGAAACCAAGGATCAATAAGATTAAGTACATCATACAATGCCATTCTAGCAAGGGCAAGTAAAATAGGATTCTAACCCAGGCAAGCTGGCTGCAAATGCTGAGCTCGAAGGCATTAGATCCCTGGCAAAATCTGATGCATCCGAAGTTTTAGTCAGCATTTATAGTACCAACTTGCAGTATAGTTTGTTCTGCCTCTGTTATTGATCATAATTCGAATTGAGGAATGGAATAACTGGGAAGCTTTCCTTTGGTTATTGTCAATTTAATATTCGCTAATTCTTACGTGGAAAGCTATCTAAGATAAAACTGACCCAGCTTCAGAATTCTTCGAGTAAAAATTATAAATGCTTTTTTTTTAAAAGTTTATTTTATTTTGCAGAGAGAGAGCACAAGTGGGGTAGGGGCAGAGAGAGATGGAGAGAGAATTCCAATCAGGCTCTGCACTGTCAGTGCAGAGCCCGATGTGGGGCTCAAACCCACAAACCGTGAGATCATGACCTGTGCCAAAACCAAGAGTTGGCCATTTAACTGAATGAGTCACCCAGGCGCCCCATTCAAGTAAAAGTTATAAAAAAAAAAAACATTTGTGTTAAAAATATTTTCTAGGCTTTATGTTTAATCTTCATCGTACATTTTCTTTAATCTTTGAAGATGGTTTGTGTTGATTTTCAATAATTTTACCATTTTCAATGAAAATGTAACAGTATAATTCAATAAAATAAAAAATGCAAAATGATGAGGAAGCTACAAGTTGCTTTTTTTTCCAATTAAAATCCCCCCTGCCGTTTCATGTTCTTACAATGCCATCTTTTTTTCATTTAAAATTAATTGGGTTTATTTTTTTCTGAAGTATTATACCCTCTGTAAAAATGAAAACTGTACTGCTATTCATCATAAGTTGGATACACTTCAGTAAATATTGGAGGTAAAATCAACCCACAGCAGCAATTACAAAATTAGCAATTAGTAAATTGTACCATTCTTCTGAAAGAAATTATATAAACAGATTGGAATATGGTTTATTTAAATGGTTAGGTTTTTCTGCTTTTGTTTTTATTTGAACACTGTGCCCTAATTTTGCATGTCTTGCTTTATATGTAGGTGATAATTACCTCTTGAACTTGCTCACAAAATAAATGCACTGATACAGAATTAAATATTTAAGAAAAGATGCTTCCGTTGTTTGCTGGTTTTCATTCCTATTCTTTTTTTTCAATTTTTTAAAATTTCTTTTTAATGGTTTTTTATTCATTTTTGAGAGACAGAGTGCAAGCAGGGGAGGGGCAGAGAGAGAGAGAGAGAGAGACACAGAATCCAAAGCAGGCTCCAGGCTCTGAGCTGTCAGCACAGAGCCCGATGAGGACTCGAACCCATGAACCATGAGATCATGACCTGAGCTGTAGTGGGATGCTTAACCTACTGAGCCACCCAGGCGCCCCCCCCCCCTTTTTTTAATTTTTTAATGTTTATTTTTGAGAGAGAGAGAGAGAGAGAACCAGAGCTTGAGTGGGGGAGAGGCAGAGAGAGAGAGAGGGAGACACAGAATCTGAATCAGGCTCCAGGCTCTGAGCTGTCAGCACAGAACACAACACGGGACTCGAACCCAAGAACCCAGAGATCATGACCTGAGCCAAAGTGGGATGCTTAACTGACTGAGGCACCCAGGCGCCCCTTCATTCCTACTCTTTACTCTTACTCTGCCCATTGAAATTATCTTAGAGCCTGATGTTTCTACCTTGATGATTAGTACTGTGTGGAAGACAAAGAATTAGAAACTGTATAATTGGATGTTTCCTGGGAAAACTCAGGGAAAAACAAAACAGAGACAAAGATAAGAATGGCAAATTAGCAGATGCATTTTGGCATCAGTGACAAACACAAAGCTAATCTGAAACGTATATCTAGACTGGCTAATGAGGAAGCGAAAAGTCCATTCAATGTGATTGTTGTAGTGGTCTTTCCAAAACATCCAGATGAGAATGGCTGCCTTTCCAAGGCTAAATGTCGAGCTCACAAGTCAAAATGCTCATTGGGATCATAAAGTCTGTCACAGCAAAGGCCCTCGTTCATGGCTCATCTTTATCTGTTCAGTACATATTTGTTGAATTACATGAGTGGATTTTTCACCATTTCATCTTACTCTCTCCTGTTTGGCTTGCTTATTTTCCCTCCTGTGCTGCCTCTGGAGATAATAGATATGATAATTAAGAGAATAAGAGGTATTATAAAATTTTATTTGAAGTAATATATAAGCAGTAGATCATTTATATTGGGAAAGTTGACCAAACTGGAAAAAAAAAAAAAAAAAAAAAAGCAGTATAGCTGAGTGGTGAAGAGCATTTGTTCTCAGTCATAGACATGGGTTGTAATCCTAGCCATATTTTAAATAACTGTGTGACCTTGGAGAAGCAATCAATCCCTCTCAGACATAAAGTTTCTGTAAAACAGCACCAATGGAAAGACCTCACTTGGAGGAGTATCCTGGGAGATGACCCCATGTAATTGCAGAAAGCCTTTATCATAGTTTGGCTCATGGGTAATCAATAACAAAGTTTAATAGGCTATTATTATTATTATGCTTTAAATGTCAAATCATTCATCAAAGAGTACTTTTCAAACATACATAATAACGCTACCTACCTCTAAGGTTGGTTCATGAATTCATCCATAGTTTCAGACACTGATCTTTGCATACCAGATATAAGATCCCTCTTCTCAGGGAGCTTATATGCAAGTACTAAAGCAAGAGAAGGGACTAGAGAGTAATTTGAGGATGAGTAAGATATTTTAGAATATATGCTCTAGTAATTGTTATAACTAAGATAATGTTTATCAAGTTTGTAGCACAATACTGGGCACATGTAAGGAACTCAGCCTCTACCAGCCACAATCTGTATTCTCTCAAAATAAACCCAAATGGCAAAAAGCTCAGAATGTTGCCACAAGTCCATGCCAATAATAATATTCAGAGGATGTTACTCAGAAAGATGTTAAATCTCAGACTAAAAGCTTTACTTTTACTACCTTTAAGTAAACAAGGCCTGTTTGTGACCTCATATATGTTCCTCGTGAATCATAGCAATTAAGTTTAAACCAGAGTCACCTGACCTGTTCTGGCTCGTCTAGGATGCCGAGAAGGTTCTGGAAGTTAGTCTGGAGGGGCTGAGGAATTTTTAGAGAGCCTTGGCAGAAAGGAATATGTTATATAAAAGGAAATCACTTGAAGAGTATCCAACAGACACCCATGTTGAGAACATTACTATTTTTGTGCTCTTACCTAAAGCACGTTACCTCCAGCCGCCAGGACCACTACCCAGGGACAGACTGTCCCTCTGGGATTTGAAGAATCAAAGAGACGTCTTCGGCTGCTGCTACCACCGGAAGAAAAGCTTTCACCCTTCAGCAATTATGTTTCCCTCTATGCAAGGCTCTTCTTCACTAGGACCTTTCTTGGGGGCAAAAAAAGCCCTTCTCTTCTGTTTCCCCACCTCTGTAAGAGGAATGCCCTTTTTTTTTTTTTTTAAATCCAGTTGCCTCCTGCCATAGCTCGGGAGATTCATTTCGAATAATGAAATAATCTTGAAGAGAGAGAGAACAATAGATGTAGGTCAAGATTTGAATCTAAAGAAATGGCAAGAGGGAAAATAAGTGCTAGGTATAGTTTCCAAGGTAATAACAATGGAAAACATCTCACTTATTTTCACGAATATTCACCTTTCTCTGAAAGGTCGTTCAGTACCTTCAAGGAAAATTTTCTTGAAAGCCACGCATGCCCATGCTTCTACTCACAGACCTGTTAAATCCTGTGGAGAATAACTGTGTTTACAGCTGTCACACTGTGGAAAAGACAGCGGGTGGGTCCAGGTGGTTGTGAGGGTAGATGAGCCCCAGGTGCTCAGGAAGAGAGGGCGGAACTGGGAGTGCTGGTTAAACTGGTAAGAACCTGTTGCAGGTGGTAGGTAAGTTGCCTATTGGAAGAGTTTCCAGATCTGAGCGAGGCCCTGGTGGGAAGTAAATTATGCCAAGCTGGAAGCCGAGTCTTGGTCTAGTCTTGGTAAGTACATCCAAGTTGTATGTTAGAAAAGATGATAGAACATATGGGAAATGACTAAGATTATGTGCTTGGGATCAGATCTCCCCCGAGTCCTGAGTCTGCCATTCACTTCCTTAGTGGTTTCGTGCACATTACTTGATCACTCCAAATTCCTTTAATATTCCTGCAAAATGGAGGTGAGAAGTGCCTGCTTCTGTTGTGTGATAAATGAAATAATAACTAAAACGTGGTTAGCGCTTTACCTGCAGAGGTCGGTCCTTAATACTGCACATTTAGGACCGATTTCTACCTTTGTTCCCAGCCAGAATGAGAAGGTTAGTGCTAATTTCTTTTTTGTTTTTTTTTATATTTATTTTTAAGAGAGAGAGAGAGAGAGAGAGAGAGAGAGAGAGAATGCAATCAGGGGAAGGGGAGAGAAAAGGAGACAGAGGATCTGAAGCTAGCTCTGCCCTGACAGCAGAGAGCCCCTGTGGGGCTAGAACTCACTAACCAAGAGAGAGATCATGACCTGGGCCGAAGTCAGACGCTTAACCCAGGCGCCCCCGTTAGAGCTCATTTGTTAGCAGTTGAAATGTTTTGTGCCTTTTATTCCATAGTTTATATGACTTGCCTTAATCCCATTTGTATACTTGCTTGCTGCTCCAGGTGAAAACAGACCCAGCAAATGCCGTGTTGAAAGGAAATGCCCAGTTTGTTTATTTGTTTGTTCTGGTTTGGAAGAGACATCAAAAAGAAAAAAGACCCTCTTCCTTTTACCGGCCCAGAACAATTTCCCCAAATGGTCATAAGTAAATAATTTTAGGGTCTTGAGTCTATGAGCATTTGATTTCAATTATTCTTCCTTGAGACTAAATGCTATTTTAAAAGGAAAAAACCACTGCATCAAAACAAGTTTCTCCCTCATCTCTGGTGTATTCAGATCTCAGTGTTTTCATTGTTGTAAAGTTTTTCTGTACAGGTAAAGGGATAAACTTGACTCTTAGATACTCTCACATTTTTATGAGTCAAATACGCATGGAATGTTGGCATATCTTCAGGCTCATTCATATTTGCGAGAGGGTTTGGTGAATCTGAGTTAGACTCTAACATGAAAACAGTTTGATCTTGACATTGTGATTTTTAAGAAGAAAAGTTCCCTAATTAAACATATTGATCTGGATATATCACTTCTAAAAGATTAGTCAAAAAGGTTTGGAAAAAAAAGAGTGGGGAATCTTTTCAGCCACAAAACACAAGATAGAAAGTTTTTGAAGTCCTTTCTAGCAGGATCTTCTACGGATTCTTTTCTTGGTTGTTTCTTGAAAGTGCCCTGTTTCCTGGGCCAAGAGGACCCCTGTGCACAGCTAGTTGTGATGTGTAGATGAGCTTGTACCCACCACAAAATGATTACAGATACCTGCATGTTCTACAACTTTCTATACTAGACATCAGAGGTAATCATCTAGATACTGCTGTCTTGGGTAGTGCCCAGAGTATAGATGGAAATGCCTTATTCTGAAAAAAATTAAGAAAAGTTTAATATCAGATGGAGTTTGCTTCTAGTTCATCTCTTTTTATTAAAGTTGTTCAAACCTAAGCATCAGAATTGGCCTCCTCCACAACCATCCTGAATCAGCCTCTCAGAAAGAGGCAAGGAGTCTACGGATTTTTGTGTAACAAGCTGATTAAAATTAACAGTCAGATTTGGGGGCCATCATTCTACAGTACAAATGTGTGAAAAATATCTGGGAAGGGACAAAAACATTTCTTAATAAAACCATCTATAAAGTAAAATCAGACATCACAATGAAGGTGTACAAAAACTAGGATACATCTAGTTAAAACACCACCTCTGAGACTTAAAGGTTTATAAATTGAGATTTACACCCAAATACTTTTCAAATGGTATGAGGACAATCAGTGCGTTGCTGTGCTCTGTCAAAGAAGTATGTGTATATATATGGAGAGAGAGAGAGAGAGCAATTTAAATGTCCATCAGAAGGGAAAGGATCAAAAACAATGTGATAAATACATACTATGGATTAGCATGCAATAGTTAAAAAGAAATCTTCACGTAAAAAATATGCAACACAGTTTGTTGGCATTAAAGGCAGATAATAAGTTGAAAAACTGAACATCTTTCTTCTTATGTGGAAACTTTAAGTGATGTTTTTTCCTGGATATACATTCATTTATAAAAGCATACAAAGGTTTGGAAGAAAATGAATCAAATCAGTAATAATAGTTACTTCTGGGATAAGGTGGCAGTATTAGAATGAGGAGTTGCAGTCAAAGATACATTTAGCTTTATCCATGCTATTTCTATTAAAATATTCACCTTGATTAAAAGAATGCATTGTATAACATAATTTGCTTAGGTATATATATATATGTGTGTGTGTGTGTGTGTGTGTGTGTATAGAGAGAGAGAGAGAGAGAGAGAATGAATTGTAAAGTTATTGTGAACCAGGAAGTTTCATGAAATGTAACTATAAAGCATTTTATTTTTGTCTTATCACACTTTTATTTCGTGTTTTAATTTTTTTCTGGTTTTATTGAGATCTAATTGACATACAGCACTGTGTAAGTATAAAGTGTGTGTGTAATAACTTGACATATATATCGTGAAACGATGACCACAATAAATTTAGTTAACATCCATCATCTCCCATAGATGCAAAAATATATGTATAATTTTCCCTTGTGATGAGTATTCAGGATTAACTTTCCTTTGTCCTCTAAAGCACTGTATACCCTAGGCACATAGTGTACGTTTACATCCCTAGTACTTATTTATCTTGCAGCTGGAAGTTTGTACATTTTGATCACCTTCCCTTTCCTCCCATATCCCGTGCCTCTGATAATCACAGAGGCTGATTGCTTTTTCTATGTTGTTTGGTTGGTTTTTTTAGACTCTACATATAAATGAGATCATACAGTATTTGTCTTTCTCTGACTTTTTTCACGTAGCATAATGCCCTTAAATCCTATCCGTATTGAAGTAAATGACAGGATTTCCTTGTTTTTTATGACTGAATAATACTCCATTGTATGTATGTAACTGAAGTGAAGTGAGTTTGCTTTTTGGTGAATTGCAGATAGGGACAATACCAAGTAGAGATGTCCTGCAAAGGAATCTTTATTATGCCGCAAACAATGAGATCGTGAGGAAATAATTTCCAAAGTTGTGACTCCCCTAGCAGAAGTGAGTGGGTTCCTTTTATTTAGGGTTTAGGATAAGTATTCAGAAAGCTGAGCTTCATCATCTCCTGTATACTTGGCTGCAAGTTGCACAAACATGCTTTGAAAACAGGCCTCCACGTGCTTCCTATGTTATGTTAATGAAGCTTGTGTTGCTTCTAGGGTGGACGTTTAACATTATCTTAAAGCAGAGGCCACAGAGAGATTTAACATTATAATCAAGACAAGGGAGAAAGGCTGTGGACTTCCTCTGAGGGCCAGTATAAACTAGATGGAGTGTTGAGCTCTTGATCTCCAAGTAAGAAAGGCCTTGCATACTTTTGAACCGGCACTGGGAGTTTTTACCCCTGATGTATTGTTTCTCTTACGGTTAGCCTGTTTCCTGCCCGGTAGAGATTGTTAGTTTCTGCCTTCCCTTTGTTCCCTTACAATCCTTAACTGCGGAGGTTTTTGCATTTCTTTGTAATTCTGACACTTCCTAGGAAGTTCTGCAAGACTTGTTCTTGAGCAAGTAGAGCTGGGAGGACATAAATCATGGAACATAGCTAGGCACCTAAAATGACTTCTCTTGGGACACAAAAGCTATATATGTCTCATCTTTCTTTTTCTGGGGCCTTCTAACTCCTTCTGTTTACACATATACACACCACTTTTTTATCCAGTTATCTGTTGATGCACACTTAGGTTGTCTCCATGTCTTGGCTATTGTAAACAATGCTGTACCATGGGGGTAGAGGTATTTCTGATGACATTTTGGTGTGACGGTGGCCCGGGGGGGCGGGGGGGGGTGGGTCCAGAGCCACCAGCCAAGAAAGAATTCTTGAAAATGTCTTTGGTGCAAAAAGGTGATTTTATTAAAGCATAGGGACAGGACCCGTGGGCAGAAGAGCTGCACTGGGGTCATGATAGGAAACTCATTATATACCCTCAGGTTGGGAGGGGATCAGGGATAGAGTTAGTCTCTAAGGTATTTTGGAAGCAAGGTTTTCATGACCTTGAGGGGCTACCTGTTGCTAGGGAAATGCCATTTATTTCTGTTTAGTAAAACCTCAGTCATGAGACCCTTCAGATGTCTATCAGGGGGCCATAAGCTTGGAGTATGATTGACAGCATGTACCTTGGGAGAGTTGAAATAAAAGAAGTTTCCAAAGGAATTTTTATATGGTAAAGTAGACTTACAGGATCCTGGGGGTTGGGATAATGTTAAGATTCCCTTTTGCCATCATCCAGACAGCTGAACTCCTAGAGGGAGGTCACTCTGCTGGTTTCAAGAACTTGTCAATGGGTTATAGGCAGTAAAGGGATTTAATTTTTCATTTGCCTTAGTTTCCCACATCACTATGGCAAGCACTTAAACCCTTTTCCTTTGTTCTTGGGTAGGCAGGAGTGTCTGAGGAATAGCACACATATTCCCCGGGAGAAGGGAGCTATTAACCTGTGTTTTGTCCTCAGCTTGCTCCACATTCCATCTATTTCCACACAGGTTTTTAGCTTTCTGCCTATATATTCCCAAAGGTGGAATTGCAGGTTCATCTGGTATTTCTAATTTTTTTTAATGTTTATTTATCATTGAGAGAGACAGAGCATGAACATGGGAAGGGCAGAGAGAGGGGCAGACACAGAATCCGAAGCAGGCTCCAGGCTCCGAGCTGTCAGCACAGAGCCTGACATGGGGCTCAAACTCACAAACCGGGAGATCATGACCTGAACCAAAGTCAGATGCTTAACCGACTGAGCCACCCAGGCGTCCCTGGTATTTCTATTTTTAATTTTTTGAGAACTCTCCACACCATTTTCCACACCAGCTGCACCAATTTACAATCCCACCAAGAGTGGACAGGGGTTTCTTTTTTCCATATTCTCACCAACCCATTATCTCTTATCTTTCGGATGTAGCTTTTCTAACAGGGCACATCACCCTTTTAAATGTATCTTATGATGTTAATTGTTTCTCTACTCCTGAATATAATTTATGGCAAGGCCAGTGACACCTCTGTGCTTGTTTTCAGTGTTCTAGTTGATAATTAAGCTTTCCAGCTAAATCCAAACAAAATAATACAAAATTGTCTCCTTGCTCATCTCCAGTCTGCTGCATCCTATCAATCTCAGTGGGAGAGGTAAGCATAGCCTCTCTCTTCATCTAGAACTTCTATTTCTCCACTTTCTCAATAACAATGGCTTCTAAATAGGGGGGAAAAAGGAAGCAGGTAGGAAGTGACATAGTATATCACACCTACTTGGCCTTAGTTTCCTCAGTCGTGACTGTGGACAGATTAAAGATGGCTACAAAATTTTAACACACCCTCATCAAGAGATGGGATCTGTTTCCCTTCTTCTCTTACCTTGTCCAATAGCTGCTTTAACCAATGGAATATGACAAAAGTAAGGCTAGACCAGTTCTGGGACTGTGCTTTAAGAGAACTGGCATCAGACCTTCTAGGGTGCCTGAATGGCTCGGTTGGTTAAGTGTCCAACTCTTTTTTTTTTTTTTTTAATTTTTTTTTCAACGTTTATTTATTTTTGGGACAGAGAGAGACAGAGCATGAACGGGGGAGGGGCAGAGAGAGAGGGAGACACAGAATCAGAAACAGGCTCCAGGCTCCGAGCCATCAGCCCAGAGCCTGACGCGGGGCTCGAACTCACAGACCGCGAGATCGTGACCTGGCTGAAGTCAGACGCTTAACCGACTGCGCCACTCAGGCGCCCCTCTTTTTTTTTTTTAATGTTTATTTGTTTTTGAGAGAAATAGAGACACAGCAAGCAGGGGAGAGGCAGAGAGAGAGGGAGACACAGAATTTGAGACAGGGTCCAGGCTCTGAGCTGTCAGTATAAAGTCTGACCCTGGGCTTGAACTCAGGAACTGTGATATGACGTGAACTGAAGTTGGGCGCTTAACTCACCCGAGCCACCCAGGCGCCCCCTTTTTTTAATGTTCATTTATTTATTTTTGGGATAGAGAGAGAGAGACAGCATGCACAGCAGGGGAGGGGCAAAGAGAGAGAGAGAGACACAGACACAGAATCCAAGGCAGGCTCAAGGCTCTGAGCTCTAGGCACAGAGCCCGATACAAGACTTGAACTGAACTCAAAAACTTTGAGATCATGACATGAACTAAAGTCAGACACTTAACTGACTGAGCCAGCCACCCAAGTGTCTGACTCTTGATTTCTGCTCAGGTCATGATCTTGATGAGATTTGGTGGGGGGAGGTGATAGTGAGGTTCGTGGGGTCTGGAGCCAGTGACCTAGAAGGAATTCTTAAAGATGTCTTTGGTGCAAAATGGTGGTTTTATTGAAGCACGGAGACAGGACCTATGGGTAGAAAGAGCTGTCCCGGGACCTTGAGGAGAGACTGAGTTGGGGGGGGAGGTAAAGTCCAGGAGAAGTTTCCAGTGAAATTTTCATATGCTAAAGACTCACAGGATCCTGGAGTCCTAGCTCTTGTCAAGCAGGTTGCTTTTCCCTCTAGCAAATCATTAGCATTAAGACAGTAGGTCGTTCCTGGTGATACATTTTACTCTGCCAGCCTCAAAGTATCTGTCAGTGGGCCTCAGATTATAAGGAAATTTAGTTCTATCTGCCATTTCCTTCTGCCTTTGTTTCCCACATGACTATGGAGGAGTGATAGTTTGGTCCTACAAAACTATGAGCTCTGTCAGTTAACCACTGTTTTCCCCCCTTTCCTTTGTTCTTGGGCAGCCAGGAGTGCCCGAGGAATATCACACATATCCCACCTGGTGTGTGTGTTGGGGGGGGGCGGTTTGTGGCCTGTCAGCTTGCCTTATGCTCCTCATCATTCTCAGGGTTCACCAGTTTGAGCCCCACATCAAGCTCTGTGCTGATAGTATGGAGCCTGCATGGGATTCTCTCTCCTTCTCCCTCCTCTCTCTGCCCCTCCCCAGCTTGCACTTGCCATATACTCTCTCTTTCTCAAAAAAAAAATAAATAAACTAAAAAAAAAAAAAAATAGCCCTGGCACCTTCTGCTATGATTTCTTGGATCTTCGAACTGTCATGTAAGAAGTTACTGTCCTGAGAGTCACCTTACTGTGTGGATCCCAAGGTCCAAGTAGAGTCCATTGAGGTCATTTTAGTGGGCTCTTTGGAGACATTCTTCCCACCCACCTCCTTATCCTAGGGAATTCTCACTAAAAACCTTGACTAAGAAGCTCTGCGTTCCCATACTTCTCACACTAGATATTTTGGCTGTGTTTCAGCTGGCCAAGATTATTTTTGCTGAGCTTTTCTTGTCCTTGGGTGGTGTGTGGGGACAGATTAAAGGCACCAAGTGTTCTCTCATGTGGTTGACATCTTATCCAATGAAATTTGAAAATTTAGGCATTCAATGTCCCGACAAACACCAGATTTACAACCAAGACCAATGCAGCAGCAAACTTTTCTTTTATTCCAGTTCAAAAAGTCTGGCTGGATGGCTTCTCCTTCAGATAGTCTTATGTAGCAAACCCATCCCAATCCATCACGTACTCAAAATACAGGTGACATGTAAAATGGTCTCCTTGAAGCCTCTTTCTTAAATTGAGGCAAAAGGAAAGAAACCATTTTCTTCCCAAATCAAGGAAACAAGTAGTTGTGATGCTAACACCCCTAGCTCTCCCTTAAAATCTTTATTTTGTCACTCCTAAACTTGTTATATTTATTTAACATGAGTCAGCGGTTTGAATCACAAAACTTGTTTTGCCCCCATTTTATTTGGCAAGTCTCACGTGGTGGTTGAGCTCCACACTCTAAAATATAGAATCTGTAGTTCTTAGGCCTCATTTCAGATTTATGTTTTGAATTCATTACCATTGCATTGTCTTTTCAGGAGTGGCTTGAGTCTGTTTTCTATTAGGGCAGCAGGTAAAATGTTAATCAGGACAAGAGTCTGAAGGCAGAAAAGACTATGTCTTCTCTAGTCCTTAGAAGCTGCAATGTGGGCCAAGCTACAATTTAAAATGCAGGCTTTCTTCATTGATTCACACAGACAAGTGCTTGATGATGTAAGCAGAAAGGTTTCCTTTTCTAATCTTAAATCATTCTTGGATACAAATAAAGTTGGACAATAATGGGCTCAGAATCTGAAGAATGCAATAAAGCACAGCCAGATTTGCATCTTTAGGCAAAGAGGGTGAATGGAGGGGTTCTTTATGGAGAGCTTTAGTGATTAATCAGAAGTAGTCAGAGAAGTTTCTAAAATACTTGCCTGGAGGAAAAAAAAAAAAAAAGAGGTTAGAGTGGGAGAGAGCCAAAGCATAAGAGACTGTTAAAAACTGAGAACAAACTGAGGGTTGATGGGGGGTGGGAGGGAGGGGCGGGTGGGTGATGGGTATTGAGGAGGGCACCTTTTGGGATGAGCACTGGGTGTTGTATGGAAACCAATTTGTCAATAAATTTCATATATATATAAAAAAAATAAATAAAAAAAAATAAAAAATAAAAAAAATAAAAAAATTAAAAAAATAAAATAAAATAAAATATGCATATATATTAAAAAATAATAATAAAAAAAAATAAAATGCTTGCCTGGGAGGAGACCCTAAAATCAAATTAAAGTTACTAGTTGGAGCCTGAGGGAAAGCCAAAATCTGAGCATTGTATATATCGTTCTGTTATATTTCATTTTCTTTTCTCTAAAGAATGTGTGTGTGTCTGTGTGTGTGTAAAATCTGTGGGGCAGGTTAAAGACATATTAATATATAGATGTGTATGGATGTGTATGTGTTTTTTTTTAACTTTTTAAACCTTAACCTCTGAAAATCAGGAAAAACACAGAGATTATACTGAAATTTAAATAAGGTTTGTACATATGGGAGTATATAGTAACAGTGTTATACAAATACCAAAGAAGAGTAACATATTTGAATAAAGGGTTATAAAGGAAATACGCTGTAAAAGTCTTTTTTTAGGTTAATTTATTTTGAGAGAGAGAGAGAGAGAAAAAATGCAAGCGTGAATGGTAGAAGGGCAGAGAGGGAGGGACAGAGAGAATCCCAAGCAGGCTCCAAGCTGGGCTCTATCCCACAACCATGAGATCACGACATGAGCCCAAATCAAAAGTTGGACACTCACCTAACTGAGCCACCCAGGTTCCCCAGCTATAAAAGTCTAAAATAAAAATAAAACAATATTTCAGGAATGGGAACGCATTTGTGTTTGCATTTACAATTAA
Organism: Lynx rufus; assembly: GCF_022079265.1. NCBI lineage: Eukaryota > Metazoa > Chordata > Mammalia > Carnivora > Felidae > Lynx > Lynx rufus. The sequence continues at coordinate 41,124,025 of NW_025814856.1, read as the reverse complement.
ATGTTTACACTTCCAGCGATGTTAATTTGAATGGATGCCTTAAATTTGACTTGTCAGTATAAAAATGTCACTTGGTATGCAAAACAATTGACTGTCAAATATATCGCATAGAGATGCTGGATTTTTATAGCTATCAAGTCTAGACGCTAATTTTATCCTTACGAGTTATTGGAAATCAAATTTAGATAGTTTTTCAGAAAAGGGTAAACTTGTCTCTTTATTGTGAGAATGTAAAACTTGAAACCATCTGTCAGGCAGTGACTCAGGAATTAACTTCAGACAATCAAGGATGAAGTTTTACACAAGAACAGGCATTAATTTGACAGCTTTATGTCTAAAATAAATAACAATATGATAAGATTTGGGAGGGCAGGGTAAGTTTGTAAATAGCCAAACTTTAAGGAAATACATTTTTCTTGTTTCATGGTAATATGGATTTTTCTATTTTCTTCTAATTTTTTTTTCTGTCCTATTGTCTATTAAGATGTGCCATCCTTATTTACTTAATGAATTGTGCTTTTGACGTTTCCCTACTGTCTCATAAAAGCATCTAGTGCCGGTTTGTTTCACACTGTTTTATTTACCCAGAAGTTTGGTATGTATTTAACTCTTGAAAAGTGTTCCATAAATACCAACCATTATAGAAGGGATCAGCATATTTTTATTATTGGTGTACTTGTCTCTCTACCCAAGTGACAGGAACTATGTCTAGGGCAGGGAATGCTTTTCCTTTATCTTTTTATCTCTGGCATATAGCACTCTGCTTGGTAATTGGAAGGCAATCAATAAAATAATTAATAAAGTGAATTAACAAATGAGACTTCTGGATCACTGTCTTCTGTCTTGCAGTCAGATATAATCTTCTCTTTCCTCTTGCTTCCTATACCAGTCTCCAGTCACTGACATTTCTGCATGAATCATGGGGAAAGACAAGCAATGCCTTTTCTCTTAATTAACTGAGAACTCCACAGTCTCTCCATTTTCTAGCAAGAGACAGAAGTTAAACTAGATTCATAAATGATTAAGCACAGCAGTAAAATCTGCAGTGCCGATTTTTTTCCCCCATAAGCCTAGCAGATGATTTGCTGGCATTTCTTTTATCCCTATGCCCTGTTGAAATAAAAGATTCTAGATTCCCTAATCTGCAAAATGAGAATAGTCGTAGCAACTCAATAAGGTTGTTGTGAGGATTAACATAGAGTCCATGTGACTTCAGCACAAAGCATAGTCTGGTATAGATGGGTGCTCAGTAACTCGTTGTCGTTAAGCGAGACTTGACGTTTTGATCGAGGAATGCTTCAGATCCGGCTCCTATGGAGTTCAGGGATGGGAAATCGGTCACTTGAAGTCATTCTGTTCTTAAACTTCCTTGTGAATTTTCAGCATAAACAAAATGGTTTTTAATTTTTTCATTACTATAATATTTTCTCTACGTTTTCTATTTATACAGTCTCTGACTGCAATTATCGTATTTTCAAGAAACACCTAGTAAGGACATGGAACTGTAATTATAAAGCATCTAGTTGCGTGTGTGTGTGTGTGTCTGCGTACATTATATTGTCGTTTTATTATTGGGTCTGCAGAATTGTCATTCTTCATGGGTGTCTCCTTTCTTAATGAATAGCTGATTATCCGTTGCAGATGGTTCTTCGTGCTAGGCAGTGCGGTATAGCAGCCAGCGAGGAAAATAGAGCTTCTTTTCACGTGGAGCTTTCATTCAATAAGAAGTAATAGGCATTAGGCAAGTAATCAGAAAATGAGCTGAATAATTATAGACTGTAAAAGAAATATAGTGAATAAGTTAATAATGGCAATGGGAGAAAATGGAACTCCAGAGAGAGAAGAGAGGAAGTAGAAGATTTCAGCAAAGAACTAAAGGGGGAGAATCTTCTAACCAGAAAATGAGTTAGGACTACAGCTTCCCAAACAGAGAAATCAGGTAGTCAAAGATGCTGAGGTGAGAAGAGAGTCTGAACAAGAAAAAATGGTATCAGATGAGGTAGACATATTGTTGAGTTATAGGTCATAATGAGGAAGCTGGATTTTATATGCCCTTAATGTGAAGCAATGGAAAGCCATTTACTCCTTAAGCAAAAGAGTGGTACGATTTAAATCATTTTTCTGTGTGTGTTTTGCTTTGTTTTGTTTTTTAATTATACTGGCCCCTGTGTGTCAAACGGGTCAGGTTAGAAAGGCCAAGAGGGAGGTTAGTATGAAGGTTGGAATGAGAATCCCACGTGGGCTGGAGCAGAGGAAGTGTGTGGGGAGAACTGGGAACCCTTGAGAGATTTTGGAGGTAGGACCAAGATTATTGTTTGATGAATTCCATGTGGGAGGAGACAGAAAACTAGAAATAAAGTATGACTTACTTTGTTTTTGTTTTGTTTTTGCTTGACCACTTAAAGTAAAAACTCATAGATCCACTCATCTTAGATCATTCAAACATTACCTATAGGATACTCCGTGAAGATTTCTTCTTTAATGTATACTTGGTGTTTTTCATTTATACCACATGTTATGAAAGTTGTATTTTCTTTTTTTTTTCAATATATGAAATTTATTGTCAAATTGGTTTCCATACAACACCCAGTGCTCACCCAAAAGGTGCCCTCCTCAATACCCATCACCCACCCTCCCCTCCCTCCCACCCCCTATCAACCCTCAGTTTGTTCTCAGTTTTTAAGAGTCTTTTATGCTTTGGCTCTCTCCCACTCTAACCTCCTTTTTTTTTTTTTTTTTTTCCTTCCCCTCCTCCATGGGTTTCTGTTAAGTTTCTCAGGATCCACCTAAGAGTGAAACCATATGGTATCTGTCTTTCTCTGCATGGCTTATTTCACTGAGCATCACACTCTCCAGTTCCATCCACGTTGCTACAAAGGGCCATATTTCATTCTTTCTCATTGCCACGTAGTACTCCATTGTGTATATAAACCACAATTTCTTTATCCATTCATCAGTTGATGGACATTTAGGTTCTTTCCATAATTTGGCTATTGTTGAGAGTGCTGCTATAAACATTGGGGTACAAGTGCCCCTATGCATCAGTACTCCTGTATCCCTTGGGTAAATTCCTAGCAGTGCTATTGCTGGGTGAATGTTGTATTTTCTTCAGGAGATTATAGGTCATTGTCAACTGATAGCAAGAAATCCAGCCTACCCTCATAACGAGTGAACATTTTTGGTCTAATGTTCATTTTTGTCTTCATCAGATTAATACACCTGCAAGGCTTAATTTTGCAGATTGAGTTTATTTTAGAAGGCAGTGTTGAATTCTTCTCCAATTAAAGCAGCTTAAGAAATTCAGAGGAGGTCCTAAATGAATAATGCTCTGAGTCTGTGGTAGGATTTTTTTTTAACTTTTTTTTTTTTTTTTTTTTTTTTAGCAAACCAGTGTTTACTTGCTGATGTATAAGAGGTATATAATCCCACAAAACTTTCACATTTTTAAAATCCCTCCCAAATTTATTTGTGGACTTTTTTTTGTTCTGGAAAAAAAATAGGCTCAAATATTATGCTAATATTTTTAATAGCTAAGATCAGATACCACTCATGAACATATTTTAGACATTAGCAATTGCAGAAGGAACAAAATGGAAGCATGCTTTATATAGCTAAGATTGTGTTTGCCTGTGAGTAGGTTCTCCAATTTTTGACAATCTCTGCTGATAAACCACTGAAACACCACGAATATAACTACTTTGGTTGATTCTTGACAATTTTGAATGTGCTTGGTAAGAAATATATTCTTGACATTGATATTCTACCCGTCAGATTTACCTCATGGTATCTAGGAAGGAGAAAGCCAGAATAAACCACATTCAGTTTTAACTTTACTAAATACCCCCAAAGTTCCCCAAGCCAGCATTACAAGTGAAGTTAACTTATTGCCCTTTTACTTCTGCATAACACAACATCAAAAACATTTTATCTGCCAATATGTGATTTCTCCAGTGACCTTTGACATTTTTGAGAATATATTCTCATGCATCATTAGAGGTTTCATGCCAAACCAATAACACAGTTCTCTGTTGTTTTCAAATGCCTCCTAAAGCAAAAGGTTAATGATCAATAAAATGCACTGAAATGGTTCTTTTTGCTGCCATAGCTCATCTATTTCTCTTTTCACTCAATATCCACATGCTTTTAATATTTTGTGAGCAGCTTTTGTTTTTTCATGTAATGAAGAGTAACTAATGTGCTATTTTCTCTTTATAAAGTAACACTCTCTATGTTAGGATTCTATCCATGAGAGATGCCTTTCATTTGCCCTATTGACAGCGGTTAACTCACTATTTGGCAATTCTGTGCCTTTAAAAATTAAAGGTTTTTATGAAATCTCTCATTTGCAGGAGTTTGTACCAGGTTATAAAATTCATGTAGATGCTGTCCAGTTTAGGGGGCTACAGCACCAGCACTGAATGCTAAAAAGAAATCTAAAGCAAAGCTCAAGAAACATGGCCCTTAGGTGAGGTCTGGCCCACCGCTGTTTTTGTAAATAAAGTTTTATTGGGACACATCCATCCCTATTTGTTCATTTATTGTCTTTGGCTGCTTTCATGTTTCAGTGGCAGATTTGAATAGTTGAAGCAAAGACTATATGACCCTCAAAATCAAAAATGTTTTCTTATTTGGCCCTTTACAGAAGAAGAACTGCTGATTCTTGATCTGTATAAAATTAAGCCTGTTTATTCTCAAAGCTATGTGATCACAAGAATATACATTGGTTGACACCATGACATTGTATAGATCATCAGTTCAAAATGTTTGTCACATGATTTGAGAGTTATAGAAGGTACAACTTGCAAAGCAGCACATAAAATGTCCCTTTTTGAAATCTAAAGTTCAATATTAGTTAGTGGTTATATACACCTTAAAAAATACACCAAACATACTAAATGGTTATACCTGGAGAGACAAGGAAGGAATTTTGACTTTTGCTCCGTACACTACTATAATTTCAGAATCTCTGTCTCTTGTAGGCACATGATATGTTAGTATATTTTTCTTTTAAAGAGATTTGCTTATTACTAAAGTCAGCTTCAATAGCCCTGTCACAATTCACTGTAACATATTAGACATTTATTTCAAGGAAGAATTCTCAGGATTTTTGTTAAAGTATAGTTATTAAATAATGCTACTTTACAATTACCTGAAACACAAAGGACTATTGTAGTCAACATTCCCTTGACCTCCATTACAGCCCCAAAAAATGGAGCCAGGATTTTAACCACTTCCTGGACAGCAAAATTGGTGGTTAGAGTATATAACTCCTATGTGCATATACAGATAATGATGGTGATGGCCCTTCACTATGCCTCTGATGTTGGGATAATTGCTTAAAACTGTGTAATGAGGTTGGTAATGTTATTCCTGTTTTACAAAAGGAAACAAAAGAGTAGGTTTTGAATGGTCAAGTCTTAGAGCCTAAAAAAGTATCTAGATGTTTGGCACTATTGGCCAATTCTGGTTCTCAATCATTACTTTGTTGTTCCTTCCAGTAGATTGAAAGGGTACATTTAGGGTAGGATGACTTTTGATCAAGAATATAGATTCAAGTTCTATGTTCAAGGTGTTGTGTCAGGTTATGTGTTTTTGAAGAGTTAGACTAAATTTGATTATGCTCCTATTATATATCAGACCCATCACAGATGATGGGACTAAATTTTTCACAGAAACTTTAAAAATAGTCACTTCTCTGTAATCCTAATGACGGAGTAAAGCTAGATAGTTGCCTTTTTTCCTCTTTATTACAGGTGTCACTTTTATAAGTATACTGGCTAATTTGTGTGCATGTTTGTGGGCTCGTGTTCTAGAGATGTGATTGCAAGGTCAAACGGTAGACATATTTAATATTGATAGATATTACTAAATGATCGTCCAAAATGGTGTACCTAAATATTCCCATCAGCATTTTACCAAGATAACCATTTATCCATAGCATTGTTTTTATTAAGAGAGTTAGAACTACTAGAATACCTGCTAATAAGTATTAACCCATTCATAAACATGACCTACATCTTAGTGGCACATTATATGTCTCTTTCTTTATATGGGAAACAAAATGTAGCTAGTTAATGAATTCGACTAACACTCATTCAGTAATTATAATTGGGGACAAGTGGGTTCCCATTCTATGAGGAAGTATTCTGAAAAGGCTATCAGAAAACATGGTATCTATCCTAACTTCTGACTTCCTACCTCACCTGTCGTATGTTGCACAAGCCAATTCACCTCTTTGGTCTGAGGTTTCCCATCTGTCAAATGAATGTTGGATTAAATCATCCCTAGTGTTCTTTTCAGGTTTCAGTTTTCATTAACACGTAAATGTGGATATAATGAATAATGTAGTACTCACTGTTATTTCTTGATTATTTAATTTTTTTCTTTCATTTTGTTTAATTATCTAATAAATTGTGATTTAATCCTTTTAGAAAGAAATATAAATCAAAGGCATAGATCTTTCTATTTTCCCCTTGCTGGAGTATAAGCTCTGTTGATATCTGTCTTGTCCACAAACATGTTGTGCTCAGTGTGCACTACATTTTTGATAGATGAATAAAATAAATTGTGTGATTCTTTGAGCTGGATTCTAACATTTGAAACCATTCGATAAAACAAACCAGAAGCTGATTCAACTTTTGACTTGAAACCTGAATATAACATCATAGGTATTACTTATAGGGACTTACTTGCCAAAGTTCTTGTTTTTTAAGTGTATTTATTTATTTTGAGATAGAGAGAAAGAGAGAGAGGGGCAGAGAAACAGAGAGGGAGAGAGAGAGAGAATCCCAATCCCTCTGCACTGACAGTGTGGAGACCCTATGTGGGCTCGAACTCACTAACTTTAAGACCACGACCAGAGCTGAAATCAAGAGTTAGATGCTTAACAGACTGAGCCACCTCAGCACCCCTCGATGTTCTTTATATATTTCATCATACACCAGGAGGATTTTCAAAAATGGTGATAGGTCACATTTTCAAAACTTATGGTAGGCCATTTAAAAAATAGCTTCAGGTATTCCTTGAGTTAATTATTACAGGTCTTTCTAAACTCTGAGTGCATAACATAATTCTCACATAAATGTTAAAATTTACCTAAGTTGGGATTTGTGAGGATATTGAATTTTTGCATACTTTGCTTTGAGTTTATTAAGTATTTATAATGATAGATCACAGAATTGTTAAAATATAAGCAATAAGCCTCTTCTCTTTTCTTGGAAACAAAAGCAATATTCCTTTGAATTTTAATTCATTTACTCAACTAATTTGATCACCTTTTATAAGCCAGGTGCTGCTCTAGGTGCTGGGAAATATAGCCATTGAACAAGGCCAAAGAATTCCTACCACTGTGCAGTTTACAACCTTGTAAGGTTTTGTTATGTTAGGAAGTGGCAAAGCTTGTGCCTAATAATGCTTTGGTTTTTTGTTTCTTTGTTTTTCGAAATCCCAAGACTTGGCTATATCAGAGCATTTTTTCTTGATATTCTAGTAAGAGAACACCATGTTGCTGAGGGATATACCTTGATCCAAAATAAATCTGAAAATAATAATAATAATAATAATAATAATAAATCTGTAATTGAACCAACATGAGTTTGCTCCTTGGTGAGTCAGGAACTGTACCAGGTTGAGTTGTCACAAAGAAAACTTTTATTTGCAGCAAATAAGGAGATCACAGGAAATCGCTTCCAAAGCTGTGACTCCCCAAGGGAGGGTGATTGGGTTCCTTTCTTTTAGGGTTAGGATGAATATTTATTTTTTTTAAAGTTTATGTATTTATTTTGAGAGAGGGAGAGAGAATGCATGAGCAGGGGCGTGGTAGACAGAGAGAGAGAGAGAGAGAGAGAGCGTGAGCGAGAGAGAGACTCCTAAGCAGGTTCCACACTGTGAGCTCAGAGCCTGATGCGGGGCTCCGTGTCATGAACCATGAGATCATGACCTGAGTTGAAATCAAGAGTTGGATGCTTAACCGACTAAGCAACCCAGGTGCCCCAACAATGAATATTTACATTGGGAAGCCTTGTTATCCTATGTAGAGGCAGACATAAGGTAACGTAGGTGCCTTAAGGAAACAGTTCTACACATACATTGTATATTATGTAAATGAAGCTGGTGTTCTACCTTGGGTGGAGATTTTAGTATTATAATGAGGTAAAGGTAATTGTAGGTCATTCTAGAGGTCACGCCATGGTCCATCTGCACAGGTGCAAGTCAGATTTAACTCAATGGGTCCAGGTGGTCTGGGCAGGTGCCATCACCTGGGAGATGATTTCAAATGTCATTTGTCTGAGTTAAGAGGAAAGCTGGGGGGCGCCTGGGTGGCTCAGTTGGTTAAGCATCTGACTTCACCTCAGGTCATGATCTCGTGGTTTGTGAGTTTGAGCCTGACATCGGGTTCTGTGCTGACAGCTCGGAGCCTGGAGCCTGCTTCTGATTCTGTGTCTCCTTCTCTCTCTCTGCCCCTCCCCCAGTTGTGCTCTGTCTCTATCAAAAATGAATAAACGTTAAAAAAAATTAAAAAAAAGAAAAGAGGAAAGCTGGAAAGAAGAGCTTAGGGGAAAATATAACAAAAGGGTAGTGAGTACAAGCAGGTGAGCAGTAGTAAAGACCAGGTCTTGGGATTTAGCTAGTGACCAATTCACGTTTTTTTGAGATAGTGATATTTAAACTTGATTCATCTCAAACACTTGAAGGATCTTGTAGAAACAGTGATTATTTCCCCAGAAGGAAAAAACACATTTAGATGTTTAGCTCATAATTTTGCACATAATTCCCAGGGCCTCAGGATCATCCACACATCCACACAGCTAAAAGCTCTGACCTAGATCAGCTGTGTGACAAGTTAACACAATTAAGGATAATGTGCTCTCTAAATGTTAGATATTTATCGAGGTATTTTATTTTTTTTAATGTTTATTTTTGAGAGCGAGGGAGTACAAGCATGCAGGTGAGTGGGGGAGGGGCAGAGAGAGAGGGTGACACAGTGTCCGAAGCAGGCTCCAGGCCCTGAACTGTCAGCACAGACCCCGATGCGGGTCTCCAACTCGCGCACCGTGAGGTCATGACCTAAGGTGAAGTCAGCCGCTTAACCGACTGAGCCACCCAGGCCCTGCCTTGAGCTATTTTAAATAGATCAATCCATTATACAGTTTTTTCAGTGATTGATTTATTTCACACATATTTGACTGCATCCTAATGCTCTTCTGTGCCAGGCACTGTGCCAGGCAACACTATCATTCTCAAAACAAATTTTGATAATATTGCTTAAACCAATCAATGGAATATATTGACTAAACCAAGTTCAATGTTCATATAAAATTCACAAGCAATCATTTGTGCATTGCCAAGCATCACCCTTTCTAGTTTTTATCAGGACTTAACCAAACAACAGGAAATTGGTTTCTTGCTTTTATCAGACCTGAAACAAGAGAGTTTGACTACATAGTATTAAAAAGTTGTATTTCATTCAAAGCAAGTATAAGTAAAAATAAATGTGGCTTCTGCATGACACATTCCACTGTCTTAACTTTGTGAAGTGCAGAATTACCCCTAAGACTCAAAGAAGCAGCTCCAATCACTGAATTCCAAAAGACAAGTCGCTAAACCCCTTGTATATCTGTCAGGTATCTATAATAATTTGAAGCACCATATTAAATACTGCATAATTTAATGAACTAACATAGCTTAAGTTTTCCAAGTGGCATTGGCAAGTTTTAATGTAATAAGCATTACCAACTTGGGATCAGGTCTTTTGAGACCAAATCACACACCAGAATTACAAGTAGAGACTGACAGCCATGAAATGGCACAGTGATTTAAAATCAATACATTCATGGGTGCCTGGGTGGCTCAGTAGGTTGAGCGTCCGACTTCGGCTCAGGTCATGATCTCACCGTCTGTGAGTTCGAGCCCCGTGTCTGGCTCTATGCTGACAGCTCAGAGCCGGGAGCCTGCTTTGGATTCTGTGTCTCTCTCTGCCCCTCCCCTGCTCATGCTCTGTCTCTCTCTCTGTCAAAAATAAGTAAACATTAAAAAAAAAATTTTTTTAAATCAACACATTCAGGGGTGCCTGGGTGACTCAGCTGGTTGAGCATCTGACTCTTGATTTCAGCTCAGGTTGTGATCTCAGTGTCTCGAGATGGAGCACTGTGTCGGGCTCTGCGCTGGGTGTGGAGCGTGCTTAACATTCTCTTCCTCTTCCTCTACTGCTTGCACACACTTCTCTCTCTCTCTCTCTCTGTCTCAAAAATAAAATAAAAAGTAAAATAAAAAATAAAAACAATACATTCAAAGATCTTGTAGTTACAAATTAGATTTTAGTCAAAGAATGGCCTATTGGTGACTGAATCTTTATATCCCTGTATTGATCTCGACCACGGTTTAGTAGTTACAAGAAACAAAAAACTTTCCTTATGAGAGAACTAACTTTACAACTGTAGTCCAGAGAGATTATGTCATGAAGTGATATGATTTTGTTTTTTTGTATTGAAATGAGGGTAGACTACAAGTCTGCCTGGAGGCCTGTCAACTCATTATCCCTTAAAATATTTTTTAAAATTATTGATCTTCAATGAAAAGAAAAGAAATACTGGAACAAGGGGAAAGATTAACATACATTAGATTTCTTCTGTAAATTTCAAGTTATGAGATAACCCATGCCATCTGTAATAGTCTTTCCCTCAAATTAATTTTAGTAATGTGTATTACTGAACTCTAGAGTCTGACTGAACAAAGAAATAACGAAAACTTGGCCTTCTAGTACGATTTCTGGCAATGTGGCAGATGAGAATCTAGCACTGACCTTTCTTTTGAAAACAATACACAAAATGGAAAAGAAAAGAAATGCGTATGTAGCCTGACAACAAAGTAAAGAAGTTAGAGCAATGGCTGAGTGAAGCCACCAACCTGAGATTAATTGGAACAGTGAAGTTAGCTTTCACCTTGAATCACATGGGCAAATCACAGTTTTTCTGAGTGTCATCTTTGATATTTACCGGGACTGGGGTGGGTGCTGGTACAGAAGAAAACAATTTTAAAGCTGAGCCCAAATGGGAAAGTCAAAGCAGAAATCCACTTTTCTTCTATTTGGAACTCAAAAGTGCTATTCTCCTCATGTAAGGATGAATTAGAAATAACTCTGTTCCCAGGTAAAAATAGGAAAATTGCCTGTCTCCAAACTTCGTACCGAATGAGGGAATAAAATGTCTCCCCTGAAAATATATAAGCCCAAGCTGACATTTGCACAAGTTTGCTACATAAATTCATCCTAAATGGTCAGTCCAAAAATGCTTCAAGCCAGAAATTTAGATATGTTTCCAAAAGTAGTGTCATTTAAGACCATTGCCAGGACCAGATGGTAACCCTTTCAGGAGGTGCTCAACTTTATCCTATATCTCAAAGAAGCTTAGTTTACCAACTAAGTAAGTTTACAAACAAAACGGGCAGTTAAAAAGGCACCATGTGGCAAAGCCATCAGAAATGAGAAAAAACAAAGTCACATTGCACATAAAATGTGTAAATTGTTATCACTGTGGTAAAAAGAATAACTCATTTCCTTAGAAAACATTTGATTATCTTCAAGCCATAACCATTTTCTCACAATTTTTTTCATAGATGATACAATATTTATGTGTACTGAGAAGACAGTATTTATTATAACAGAATTACTGAAGTTTGGGAATAGCACAACATCAGAAAATCTACCGTATCTGGGATGCTATTTTTATTTCATTTTAGGGAGAGAGTATAAAGGCTTAAAAAGTATGGGCTTGCTCTGGAAAGCAGTGTGGAGGTTCCTCAGAAAATTAAAAATAGACCTACCCTATGACCCAGCAATAGCACTGCTAGGAATCTACCCAAGGGATACAGGAGTACTGATGCATAGGGGCACTTGTACCCCAATGTTCATAGCAGCACTCTCAACAATAGCCAAATTATGGAAAGAGCCTAAATGTCCATCAACTGATGAATGGATAAAGAAATTGTGGTTTATATACACAATGGAATACTACGTGGCAATGAGAAAAAATGAAATATGGCCTTTTGTAGCAACGTGGATGGAACTGGAGAGTGTGATGCTAAGTGAAATAAGCCATACAGAGAAAGACAGATACCATATGGTTTCACTCTTAGGTGGATCCTGAGAAACTTAACAGGAACCCATGGGGGAGGGGAAGGAAAAAAAAAAAAAAAAAAAAAAGGACGTTAGAGTGGGAGAGAGCCAAAGCATAAGAGACTGTTAAAAACTGAGAACAAACTGAGGGTTGATGGGGGGTGGGAGGGAGGGGCGGGTGGGTGATGGGTATTGAGGAGGGCACCTTTTGGGATGAGCACTGGGTGTTGTATGGAAACCAATTTGTCAATAAACTTCATATAAAAAATAAATAAATAAATAAATAAAAATAAAAGAAAGTAAAAAAAAAAAAAAAAGTATGGGCTTGAAATCAGACCAAGATCTTTAATCCTGTAACATACTCGTGTATTTAAATTCTAAGTTTTGCATTGTCCATTTTGCAAAATGGCCTTATAATATTCATATTACCAATATGCAGTAAGAAATGAGACAAAACATCTAAAGAATATCTCATAGTTCAGCATGTAATAATCTCTTTGGTCATGTTAGCATTCTTCCTTTTTCTGTACTAGTCTCAAGAGACACAGTAACTTATTGCATTTATGGAAGAGAAGGATCACCTGTCTCCCTTCTAGGTTTCAGACTCCTCTGTCTGTAGGTGGAGAATTGAGCCTTTAATTCATCATGCATAATTATACATCAAGTCTCAAGAAAATGTGAGACTCGTCTGACTCATCTGTCAGCTTACAGTATAGTTTCACTGGCTGATTAGTTTCACTAATCAAATATTAGAACTTTTCAAGAGCTTCCTCAGTGCCTCCCCCTCCCCCCCATAAAGAGGAGACATCTATTTGGTCTCTGTGGCATTTTGGTTTGCTACCTCTTTCTCTGACAATGAAAAACCAAATCCCATGTCCCTTAAGGTATTTACTCATTTGGTCAATTTCCTTGTGTGTAACCAGTGTAGAAATGATACCATCATCTGTCAACACATCCATCACATCTCCTATCCCTGTCTATGTTCCTGTACTTCATACTGGACATCATCCCCCCACCAACCACCCCACCACATCCTACGCTTTCATAGACATCCTCAGCCAGGGTGCTTTCCTTTGTGGATGACTCTTTTACTCTTCTCTGGCTCACATACTTGTGGCATACCATCTTCCACACAGATATCCTCCATACCCCTCTTGGGGTCTAACACCTCACACCAGGTAGCCCTCCATAGCCCGCTTGCACTCTGACATGGAACAGGAGGCTACCCCTTCCACCCCACCTCATACTTATTCATGAAGACCCCTCCTCATATCTGATCATCTGATCTCTGGTCACCGTCATGCCTCCCACCCTCTCCCCAGATCCCCGTCTGGATACCTGCCTTGCTCATCTTCATCTGATAACTTAGATCTGTTTGACTTCAGAAAGGACTATCACGTTAAATTTAATCATGAGGAAAGTGAGGCGAATCAGTTGATCTCGGAAGCAAACGGACAGTACCTTTATATTTTGTGTTCTAGCATATGCCATTTCCTACTTATTTGCATCTCCCAATTATTTTGCAAGTATTAAAATCTCCTTTGTCTCTGAAGATGTTAGAACAGGACAGAACTTAGGAAACTTAATGTAACAGATGAATACATAGACTTTATTTCCACAGATTTATGTATATAGTACTGTCGATGAATCCCAGATTTTTGAAAATTATTTCCATGTCAATGATGTATATATTTTATTAGAATGAATTGCAAGATAGAATTACAGGCTTCACTTAACAGTAACTAATGCTTGAAATTTGCTGGCTGATTTATTGGAGAAATGCTTTGTCTATTAACACTCTTATCAAATGCCCTAAGATCTAAAGATTATGTCAAAAATAATAAAAACTTTTCTAAACTAAGCCCCTAGAATGGGCTTTTGAATGGAAAATATTTTTGGGGTGGTACATAGGAGGACTTTTAAGACATTTCAACGTGTTTGCTTTGGGACATAAGAATCATGCAGAGGGTGTCTCCCAAGAAAAGACTGAAATCACCGTGTGTCAGGCAAAATCAACAATGCCCTTTAGGCCCATTTCTGGTGTTTCATATAGAAAAGAAAAAGTCCAACCATCCTTAGCCTGTCCACAGATGGCAAGGCACAAATATGAATAAAAATACTATCTTCTCCCTCTCTCAATGTCTTCTGAAAACACTGTTTTTAAACTAGACTATATTTCTATGAAATTTTCATTTATAGCTAAGACTGTTCAGTCCAGATATAGGAGCTATTAATATCCAGGGTTTTAGTGAATTATACACTTCATCTCCTGGATAGAAGAGAAACGTTATGCAAACCCCTTTTCATACATTACATAATTCCATATAAAATTTCTAGCATAATTCTCTTATTATTACTCAGAACTCATTAAGGAAGAGATGTGCATTAAAACAGCATGTACACAGTGAGTAGTATGGTTTTCATGTTAAAACAAGTAGATACCTACTTGCAACCTTTCATGCCATTGGTGTGATATCTCCATTTGCATGCAAATATATTAGGCTCTTAATCAGTTTCACTCACACACAAAGAGACTCTCTTTGAATATTTCCTGAGTATTTTTTGAAACATAATTTCAGGGCTTTAATACAAGTTTTCAGCAGCTTTGCTATATTTTATTTTGGCACAAAAGATGGAGAAGATGGAGATTTTCATTCTCATATGAATATGATATCATGAGAAATAGTTCATAGGATTTATTAGAACTGCAGAAGTGATACCTTTTCTAAATAATTTACAGTTGGAGAATGAATGGAATATCTAAGAGAGCTGATCATTTTTAAAGACAAGTGTTTCAGTGCAAGTAGGTGCTGCTGCTGTGTGAGTTGCTGTAATTCTCAGTAGTTGCATTTTGTCTGAGAAAATAATTCTGTCTTTGGAGACCAAGCCCCATGTGTCCCCAAATACCAAAGATCGTACGTGAAAGATTTTTGAAGGTGGTCTTTCATATGTTAGTATTTAATTCAAATTGTTCATTTCACTGAGGCAAACATGCCATGAATGTTGTGAAATCTTGCAAAGATAAAAATGATTCTGAAGAGATCTTTTGAGTGGTCAAGGGCTGCGACTGAGGATTACACCTAAGATTCAAGTCTTACAAATGCTGCTTAACAGATACATGACCTTGGGCATTTCACTTTGACATAAATTTACCTTCAGTTCATTTGTTTAAACTAACCAACCAACCAATAAATAAAACATAACATAAAGTATATATACATATTTAATATAAAAGTATATGATGTGAGATTTATAAGATATTGCTTGCCTCTTATAGTGGCTGAGAACTAAATTACAATGCACAGGGCACAGAATTTATTCAAAGGCTAGTACATATGTAGTAATTTCTCAGTAAGTCATAACTCTTATGACTGACAAGGCAGAATCAGTTCTTAAAACAGAAAGAAAATTATCCTTCATATTAGAGAAACTTTTTTTTAATTTAATCATGGTCACTTAAGTAATTTATATTAAGGTACTATTTTCCAAATATGAATTTGCTCTGAAGCTGTACTCTTTTCCAGCAGAGGGAGAAATTATCTCCCAAGCTAGTACAGAGAGAAGCAAGGTCTATATACAAACGTGAAAAATCCAATTATGTTCTTTGCATGAAATAGATTATTTTTGGTGTTAAGTAAATATTCTGCGAATTTTTGTTTAGTGCTTCAAATTGCATGAAAATGTAGATTTCATAGTTAGAACTCACTGGCTCTGCTGATGACATCTTCTGAGCAAACTGGTTAGTGCATGGCATTGTGAAGGAGCTGACTATCACTAGAATTAGAACTGTTTGTCATAGGGTTAATCTCACAGAAAGTCAGTAACTAGGGTGCCAAGCAACTAGAGAAAAAACCCAAAATATATAAAGTATCCCCAGCAAGACAGAGTTGCTATTTGTATTGTTTATTGATCCCATTAAATTTAGTCTACTCATCCAATCTCTTTTGAACTAGTCATCCAATAGCCAAATGGAAATCTATTATGTTTATTTCTTTTGGATTCACGATATAGAGTAGGTGAACCTTTGATCAAGTTTACTATATGGATGCTCATGGGATGGAACCAGAAAACCATAAAAAAAAAAAACAAAAAAAAAAAAAAAACAGTTTCTAAGCTAGTTCAAAGTCTTTCTCTGAGGATTCATGATCTCTTTGGTCCTGCCCCCGGGCCTTTGAACCCAAAGCCTGAAATAGCCACAATGTGACATTGCTTCTACAGATATTAATGACCAACATGGTTAAAAGTTAATTTCTTCTGAACTCCAAACTTACAGGGAGAGACCTGCATACCTGTGATATCTCCTCGGGAATGCTCACAGGCATCTCAACCTGAAAATGAACTCTTGATCTGCCCTGTCCCTGAACTTAGACGAAGTGACACCACTATTCATATCCTTGATAATTCCCTCTATCTCAATTCCCACATCTTCACTTCATCACCAAAGTGTCTTGATGGCTTTACCTTCTGAATGTTTTTCAAACTGGTTACTATTTTTCCGTGTGCTCTATCATCTTTTCCGTCCAAGCCACCATCACGTCTGGTGTGAAAGTAGTTTCTGCAGTAGTTTCTGTCTCCCCACACTAGTCCTCTCAAGTGCAGTCTCTGCACAGCAGCCAGAAGGATCATTAAAAAATCCAGTCTGTTCAAACCACACCTAACATGCAACTCTTCAAATCTTTTCTATTGTTCTTAAGTTAAAGTCCAAATCTTCAACAAGGTCATGCATGCTGTGGCCTCCGTGCCCTTCCCTCTCTATTTGCTGCTCTGCTCCAGCCATGTGGTTCCTCTTTACCACTACAAAAAACAGTTTCCCAAGACACGTCCCTTGTCATGCCTTTCTTCCCCCTATATTGTTCCTCAGTTGAAGCATAATCCACTCTTATGCCTTCTCCTAGAAAACTGTGATGGTCCCTCCTGTTGGTTGCGTCATGGGGATAGAGTCAAACTTAGTTCGTCTATAGCCCTCATACTTAGCCTAGCACCCAGTTAAGGTGCTTATTTATTTGAATAAATGAGAAGGGAAAGAAAAGGTGATAGAGATTTTTAAGTCATTAGCTTAAAATTTAGGGAGCTTTTTGTGAGGTACACAAGTGTTTCTCTAGAGGCCAAATGGGGAAAAGTGATTAAATTTAAACTAGAGTAATTTACACATGAAGAATTTAGCCAACAGGGACATGAGAAAAATCTGTCAAAGATTTGACTAAGACATCCCCCTGGATATCTGTATTAGTGCTGCTTTAGAACATCTTGAAAGGCAGTGATTAGATAAAAACATATGGTGATGACAAATTCTTATGTATTCATTACTACGTAATATGTTTATGTATGAGACAACTTTCAAAAATATCATTGACATTTCTGTCTTGTTGAATCTTTGAGGTGGCTGCGTCCCAAATTCTTAGATCCTCATCTGGCTGTCACTATGCCAGCTCTAAAGGTACAGTGAATATTCTCAAACAGGGTGAATTGCTGTTAATGGTGGGGTTTTTCAGATGCCTTTCTGATCTTTGACCTGAACGAACAAGACTGGGTGATTTGGGAGCCTCAAGAATTTACAGCAATTTGAATTTACTCCATTGTAAAAAGCCACAATTACTGAAATGTGCATGAACAGGCTTGCCAACTCCTTTCTTTAATCAGAAAGAATCCTTATTTTACTGAAGTAAAGATACCACCAAAAATTGTTAGATAAATAAATTCCGTTAAGTTTTGGGACAGAGAATCAATGTACAAAAATCAGTTCTATTTCTACACACTAGTGCAGCATCTGAAAAAAGGAATAAACAGTCCCATTTATATCATCACTAAGAGCAATAAAATAGTTAAGGATGAATTTAACCAAGGAAAGGAAAGATATATATACATAAATGGTAAGACATTGGTAAAATAAATGAATGGAAAGATGAAAAAGAAGACAAGAATTGTTATTAGTGCCTCCCGTTCCCCCACCTGCCTCCTCATAAGGAAAGGACTGACCTGTCTTGGGCAAGGTCTTATGCTTTGCTTTATTAAACTGAGGGCAAGGACCAGTTAGAAAGCTTCTAGAGGTCCCCTACAGGAGTTAACATCTGCTTGCTTCTGGGTAGGCTGAACGGAGTGGCATTAGTAGAGAGGGGAAGGGCTTACTTGTCTCAGTGAAGTGGCTATTTAACAACCTGTACAGTGTTTTTGTTTTGTTTGGTTTTGTTTAATTTTGACAATAAGTATAGATATCTGACCCACATTCTTC
Organism: Lynx rufus; assembly: GCF_022079265.1. Taxonomy (NCBI): domain Eukaryota; kingdom Metazoa; phylum Chordata; class Mammalia; order Carnivora; family Felidae; genus Lynx; species Lynx rufus. The sequence continues at coordinate 41,105,684 of NW_025814856.1, read as the reverse complement.
TATGTAAATGAACAAATTGGATTGGTGAAACTGTTGCTGCTATTTGCTTAGGCAATTATACTTTGAAAAAAATCGTTTTCTAGTGATGAAATGGATAAAATTGTTTAGATCGGTGGCCCTCAAAGCATCCCTTTGGAACCCTTGGAATTTCCTAGTCATGCAAATTTTACTTTCCACTCACACCATCCTGGGGTGGGATGGGGCCCAGTAATCTGTGTTTTTACAAAGCCCTCTGGATGATTCTGATGTACCCTCAGGTTTGAGAGTCGCTGTGTTAGATAATCAGCCCAGTTCACATGTGTCAGAATAGAGTCACCTCTGACAATTTAAAGCAGCTTGATTTAGGATCTATATTAATGCAGATAGGTGTTGGTGAGGTATGCAGCTGCTGGGTCAGAGTGCTCACCCACTAGCTAAGTGACTTAATCTTAATCATCTCTCTCCCAGCAGGCAATTCAAATGCAGGTCTCTGGAAAATTACAAGGCACTACACGTCATAGACATTCATAGTCACTGTTAATTGTCAAAATGATAAAACACAAACCTGTCAATGTCAGTGGTCTACTGTATTCATTATAAATGTAACACTTAGTATGGTGAAAATAGATTTCAAAGGTGCAGTGATTAATGAGATCTGTGATTACCTTCATATTGACTTTTTAAAGTAGGTAAAATGGTACTGCTGTATTTAAAGGCACTTAAGTCAGATTATTATTCCACCTAGGAAGGGCATATTTATAAAAAAGAAATCAACATCATTATATTGTCCTCGAAAAGTACTTACTAGAAAAATTATACCGAGAGGGTAAAGATTAGAATCCAAATCCTTTTCAAAGAAGGAAAGACAAATAGAGGTTTTCAGGTCACTTTTGAATTCAATGGGATTTAAACCATCTCTCTATCCAATAAGGGGCCCCCAATTCAAATATCACCACTTGCAGCAGTATTTGGCACTGATCCTTGTCCAAGTTCAAATTGTGTTTTGAAATGTTCTTATTACATATTCCTTTCTCTTCTTGAAAGGTATATTCTAATTATATTTCATCCGCTCTTTAGTTTGTGGATAAAAACCATAGATTAGAAATAGAAATAGGAAGTTCAAGGCTAGAGATCCAAGCTTTTAATGGTTCACAAAACAACAAACATTGACAAAGTACTGAATAAATATTCTCTTCTCGAGGTGTTAATCACAGTTCCAATTATACAGTGGGCAGGAGATCTCTTGAGTGTTTGTTTAAAGAGCCTTTGTTCCTTGATGTGATTTTTCTTTTTAATTATAAATATGTTCACCTCCATTGTGTTATGGTTGGGTGAATTGCTGTCTCCTGCCTGTACCCACACCTTGTCTTCTGACAGGAACAGACTTTGCCTCATCCTCCACTTGTGGATATAGCGGCAGTTACTGCTTGTAACTAAAGGCCTATTGCATTTCTGCCTGTAGCCACGGCTTGCTTCTACCTATGGCGGGTGAGGTGGGTTCTGTTGTCTGCCCAGAGCCTTATTATCTGTAGTGATTTCCCTTCTTCCTTTCCTGTGTTTGCTAGCACTATTAATCCAGGGTTGGCCTACCCTTGTGGTTTTCGGATTTGACAAACATCTGAGAGCTTTGGGGAAGCTTTCAGGGCCTGAGGGAAGAGCGAGCTTTTGAATGCGTGGGCCCAGAGAAGGCACTTTCTTACAATTGTCTGCCTCATAGAGTGGCCTCATGTTATTTTCACAAAGGATTTGGGTCTTGCTCCTGATTAAAGCACGAAGCCAAAAATGAAATGGTTAAGCCATTAATCCCCATCCAACCCCACCCCCCATTTGCATTAGGAGGCCCCAGTGAAGGTGCCAGAAGAAGTCCTCTTCCTGAGGCCCCAGACAAAAAGACCTAGGAATGAAGGTTCTGGGCCACGAATGTAAGTAAGTGAAGAACACGGCTGGCCAGTGAGTCTGCATCCTTGACGGCACTCCCCTTCAGGGACTTCCACGCCCAGGCTGTGACCTCAAGTCTGGTGTGAGGAGGATAGCTTTGCCAGGAGGCCTGGCAGGTAAAACCTCCATAACCATTGCCTATGATTTTGAAGAAACACACATGGATTTTAATGCAGAGCCAGATTCTTCACTAACCTTTGTTTTCTTATAGCTTTTCTTACCCCTTTCATGTCTCCTGAAAGCTGGACTCTAATGCACAACCTCTTAGTGAGGTTTTCTTCTAAATTAATTTTTTACCTTCTTGTATTTGCCCTTTAGGAAACCGTACCGTTCAGCAAGGGATGGTGGCCTGTCACTTATCACTAAAATGTCGCCTCTTTTTTGATCTTGTTCATTTTTGAACTTACGCTCCCAGTCTCTAGCACTGATGTGTTGTAAGGATAACTATAAACCTGTTGTGTTGCAGTGTCTAACATAGAAACTTGCCTGTCTTCTTTCTTCTCAAAAGGTGGGGCCTTTCCACACTCTTCTCTTACAGGTAGGTCCTTTTTCTGTTACAACATCAGGCATGTGTTATGTGCTCCAAAAATAATTGTTGACTTAAGTAAAGATGACCTCCATGAAAAAAATAAAAAAGAACCTAACCTTCCAGAAGGAAATAAAAGAAAACTGTGTGATCCCTAACCTATATAGAAATATGTCATTAACAGTGCCATAAGTTAGGGATCCAGAGAGTGAAGGCAACATTTCCTGAGGCCTGGATAGAAGTGAAACACCTCATGATCCTGGACATGGGGAGGGTTGAAGACATAGTTCTCATTGTCCGGAGTCCTTGCTTGCTGTTATCCATGAAGGAGGAAGTTACGTAGAGGAAACTAACATTAAGTGAATAATTAGATGTGAAGGAAGGAAAGATAGGAAATGAGGCAAGGGTGACAAAAGATTTCAAGCCTCATCTTTCACTAGAAGATGTTGATTCTATTAATGTTGGATTCTGATTCCACTCCCACTCATTGCTACGCCTATCAGAGACCAAAAAGGAAATCAGCGAATGAAGCGGTTTCTTTGTGGACTGCACTATAGATTGTGAGATTAGCATTCAGCATGCTAGGTTTTACGTAGAAATGAGAAGTAGTTGAAATATCCAGCAGACACTTTGAGGTGTGTTTTAAAATGAACAGAGATGTTGATTTGGATATCATCCAAAGAACGATCATCATTAAATCGATAAACAGACACAATAAAATGACTGCTACCCCCAAAACAAAAGCAGATAAAATCACTGACAGGCCAATATATCTACAGTCTGATTTAACTTCCATATAAAATGCAAAATGATGTCTCATTTAATAATAATGGAGAGTATCATAGAGATGCTATTTTGGAAGAAATCGATGTTAATTCTTGATCTATAAAGGATCGCACAGAGGATAAGACAATAGATTTGTTTCTGTTTTTGCCTTTCAACCATGTGAAAATTTGATTTGATATTTATTACTCTTCTTAACAAGAGTCAACTTCAGGGAAGGATAATATAAATGAGAACACATTTCTCTTATTTGGAAGAGGTAGAGGGGTAGAGTAGGGTATAGGAAAGATGTTATATTCTGAACTGCCTGTGTTTCCCTTTCTTGTAAAAGAGAGAATATTTTGCATTGGAGAATGCTTGGAGTTCATTGATTTAAGAGAGCAAAAATAGAATTAAAGAGAAAAGCACTTTTATTGTCTCTTTGTAAAAGAAAATATCTTTCCTTTACCATTCTGTTGCTTAAGATTAAATACCTCATTAAGTACTTCTTTCTGCAAACTACTAAGTTTGTTGCATCGAAGGTGTTTTCACCTCTTAGCTGTATGGCAAACCAGTGATAAATTCAGCATATATCAGTCCAGGTCATTGTGTCCCTGGGAAAGGTTGTCTCCTGCCCCCTAGATACACACCAAAATTATTATGTTCTCTTACCCCTGAAACATTGCATCCCTTGGGGTCAGGACAACTTATCACCTAAGTCATCTAAATGTTATTTCTGCCCTCCCTGAAGTTATAAGCATTGTCCACTCTGATTCTAGGTACAATATATGTTGTTTGTTTTTCTCTGTTTGGAATTTGGGTTTCTCTTCATAGAGTACAGGTGTGTCTTATGTGTATTTGTGGTACACTGTTGTATTTTGACTTTATAATTCTTCTTGTTTATCTGGTCTTTCTCATCAACCTATGATTTAGGATTTTCATCACCAGGGTCAAATGAAATGTACGACCTAGAAAATTCCCTCACTTTTTACAGATGGGACTCATTTGCCTGTCTTTCAGAGAAGGATTGCTAGATTGTACTTAGGATATGATCGCCTTTCTGGAAATGGGAGTTATAGCAAGACTAGTAGTGATAGAAAGGCTCCATTTTTCATACTGTGTTTTTAACTTCCCTTCATCCCCAACCTACCCTTTTGGTCGCAAGGTCCCTTATCATTCAATACCTGTTCCCCGGGTTGGCTCCTATCAGTAACATATCTAAAGTTCTTTGAGGCCAAAACGTATAAACTCTTTCTAAGGCTATTTACATTTTTAAGCCTTATCTTCAAAATAAAAATGAAAAGTTTTGTCCCATTCATGGGAATTTCAAGATTAGTTCAAGGTTATATGCACCATGATTTTGACTGTATGGTAGTGTCATAAATTTATGTTTTGAACACAAGAGAAGGGCAGCCACATTACCTACGAACAGTTTAGATTCTATCTCCTTCCTACTCATTCTGTGAAAACAAATGGGGATATTAAAGTTTCTTTATTTTCTCAAAGTACATCTGTTTCTGAAAAATGAATAATATTTTCACCTATAAAGACTTAAAACTGCCTATTGTTGACTTGTGAATTGTCACCTATAACAAAGAGATTCCATATACACAGAGCATCCTGTTTTCATAATTTTTAGAATATGAAGAAGAAAATTCAAGTACATACGGACAGATGGATTTATTTTCAGAATAAATAATAATTGTCTGCTTGAGAGGAAAAACCAAGTTAGAACTGTGCTTCACAAAATGTATCTAAATCAGTACCAAACGGAATTCAGTTGATCCTAGAACAATGTGGGTGTTAGGGGCACCTACGTGCACAATCAAAAATCCACATATAACTTTTGACTCCCCAAACACTTAACTACTAGTAGTCTACTCTTGACCTGAAGCTTTACTGATAACATAAACAATCAACACATATTTTATGTGTTATATGTATTAGATATTCTTACAATCAAGTTAGAAAAAAATGTTATTAAGAAAATCATAAAAGAAAATTTATTTAGTGTACTGTATTGAACAAACAAGTCGGTGTATAAAGGGACTAGTGCAGTTCAAACCCATGTTGTTCAAGAGTTGACTATAATACGAAATCATAAAATATATACTCTATTAAATATCATATAATTTGTTAAATCATAAAAGAATAAGGAGAAATATGTAAATAGGTAACAAATAAGTGGAAAGGGAAAGCTTTTAAGTAGAAAGGCAAAGAGAAAGCAGATAGGAAAAAATGATGTATATATGTGTATCTGAATAAATGTTAACATCTTCTATATATGGTAAAAAAAATCAGACAAAAACAGGGAAACCTTGGCACATGAATTATATAATGAAATTAATATCTGTAATGTATAAGGAATCCTGAGAGAGTAATAATAAAAGAATGAATGATCCTATTGCAAAATGAGGCCAAAATAGGAATAGAAGACATTTATAGGACTAAAAACTGGAAAAGAATGTAACAGGGTCAACTTCATTAGTATTCAGGGCAATACAAATTAAAAGAGGAAAATGCAATTTTTTTTAGCCTATCAAATTGGCAAGTCCTTTTTTCATGTGGTGCTTAACCAAAGAAAAAGATGATCTATTTAAACCCAGTAGGAGATATGAGCTATGTTGGAGTTCTATACAGGGGACATGTTAGACTAGCCTCAACATAGTTGCTTCCAAGAAGAGATTTTTAAGGGTGGCTTTATCTATTGTTTTGAGATTTTATTCTTTTGTTCAATCTGTATATTTTTAAGCTCCTTTATTGAGGCATGATTGACATACAAAAGCTGTGCACATTTAATGTGTATATATTTTTGAGTTTGAAGATATTTTAAATGAAATTTTGCAAGCATAAAAGATAAAGAGAATTGGGGCACCTGGGTGACTCGGTTGAGCATCCAACTTCGGCTCAGGTCGTGGTCTTGCGGCTTGCAAGTTCGAGCCCCACGTCGGGCTCTCTGTGGTGACAGCTGGAGCCTGGAGCCTGCTTCAGATTCTGTGTCTCCCTGTCTCTCTGCCCCTCCCATACTCATGCTCTGCCTCTCAATAATAAATAAACTTTTAAAAAATTAAAAATAAATAAATAAAGAGAATAATATAGTGAATCTTCAAGTATCCATCAGCTACATTTAACATTTATTGAGATTTGAAGGCAACATTGATTGAAAACATATTTTGGCTTTCTGACCTAATCTTGGATACAATGCAAGTATATGGTTCATCACAAAAGACTTATAATGTGCAAATGGTACTTAAACCTCTTCGATATTATTCTAAGACAATAATCTAACATTTGAATGGTGAATTATTTTCTAGATGTTAAGACCAATAGAAAGTACCTTACTGATAAACTTTTCCTAAATGCACACTTCTATGATTTATGAAATCAGGCAGAAAATAGCCACCCTGCCTAAATGAAAGTTGAGACCCAGTCCAAATCATTAGACTCCAAAACTCTGCTCTTTTCACAATTTCAACTAGAAATTAACAGCTCTTAAATGTGTGGGGAGCACTTAGTGATTTAATACATATTCTCATAACCTTATTAAAGATCTAAGGTTGATGCTGTGGTTATCCCTCTCTCCAAGATGAGGATTATAAATGGCCCAGTATTAAAACATTGACATCATGTTAGCATCTGGCCATCAGAGATCTAGAGCTTCCATGGTGAAACACCAATTCCTGCTATGCTAAACACAAAAAATAAAAGGAAACTCTAAAAAATGAGTCAGTGACAGATGAATCCAGAAATGATGAGTCCTGAAGATACACTCAGCATTTATTTTGCTTTGTTTTGTTCTTTAAGAAAGGCATTGCTACTTATTTATGTTTGTTTATTTATTTATTTATAATTATTATTATTTTTTATTTTTGAGAAAAGAGCATGTAAGCAGGAGAGAGGGTCCCAGGGAGACAGAGAAAGTCTTAAGTGGGTTCCACCCTCAGCACTCAGCCTGCTGCAAGGCTGGGGCTCTCTCCCATGACCCTGGGATCATGACCTGAGCAAAATCAAGAGTTGGTCACTTCATGACTGAGCCACCCACATGCCCCTCCCTTTTGTTTTAATTGACTTTAATATTGTCCCACTAAAGCAAATGCCCTAGACACAATTGCAAAGAGCCTTATATGTAGAAAAGATACTTCAGCTCTTAGGTAGAGCTCAACTCTCCTATGAGACTTTTCTTTGTTGTTGTTTATATTTTTTTATAATAAAATACACTTACCAAAAAACCCACAGAAAACAAATGTGTGCTTCAATAAATTATTTCAGAGGACCCATTTTGTAACTATCATCGAGCTAAGAAATAGAACTCTCCTACCTACCTCAGTGTCCTTTGCCTATGCTCCTTCTCAATCATGTCTTTCCTCTTCCCTAAATAGCCATTACCTACATTTATGGTAATTATCTTCAATGTTTTTATTCACCCAAATGTCCATCCTTAGCCACATGAGTTTATTCTTGCTCCTCTATTTTAACCTTATGTATCTTTTAAGTCTCTCTTAATCTACAGATTCTCACTCTATTCTTTTTTATTTCTTACAATTGATCAGCACAATATTACTCTTAAAAACATTTTTATATGTGGTGGCAGATTTTCCTGTAAATAAATTCAGCTGTTGAACATGGGTAGTTATTCTGTGTTCAAAGACTCATGAATCACCCTTTAAGTCACAACAAATAACTCTCAATTTCAGGTCCCCCAATATGAATCCCCCTCAATCGTTATTTTAATGCTGCTTGGAGAAAGAAATTGTTTTGGAAATTAAATTTAAAGTTTCATTTGTTTTAGGAAATAAAATTGATTGAAGAGGTAAAGTGGGGCTCTCTGGAGTCTTCTAGTAGCAGGTAGTAGAAACCCATTGTGGTTAGCTAAAAGACAAAGGGGTATTTGTTACAATAACCTAAGAGTATTGTAGGGAAGCAAAAGCAATGACTGAGTGAGGCATTGTAATAAAGTGCTGTAGGGCAGTGCATTACAAATTAATGATTGTACATAGCATCTGAGGAATTTATGAAAATTTAGATTCTGATATAGTAGGTCAAGGGCAGGGCCAGAGATGATGCATTGCTAATGAAACTGCCAGGTGAGGTCAGTACTGCTGGTCCCCAGAACACTCTCTGAGTGGTCAGAGACCACTCACCAACTGCATCCAGCTGGGTTTTGTCGTGTTTATTATTGTGGGTCCTTCCACCATATTCATGTGTCGAAAAATAGGAGGAACATATACATGTGTGCAAGTGGGGTGGCAAACACATAAAACAACAGGTACCCATTGCAGGCCACCAAGGTGGAAACCCTAACAAAATTTGGTCTCGGCTGATCACAGAGAAATGGGCTTCCCCTTGTCTGGAGAAATCGCACCTGGAAATGATCAGCTTTCTGCTCTAGGCTCTCACGTCCTTCCAGTACCCCCATACACACCTCATTCCTAAATCTTCTCTGCCATTCTATGAAATGAGGTTCATAACAGCGATTAGAATCTGCCTTGAGGGAACAGATAAATCTATTCTATTGCTTCCTCTGTAAATGAAATTATCATTCCTTAAATTTTGTGGATGAGGTAGAAAGTTAAAAGCATAGAGCATGCTGGGCGGTCCTGGGTTTATTATTTAATCTTAACTCTGTCTCCTAATTAAGCGTGTATTGTTAAATGAAGTAACACCCAGGCTTAGAAATTGCCAAGCAGGTGTTTAAAAGCCATCAGTAAGCATTTCTGCGATTGTCTAATTAGTGTCCTAATACATTTTACAGTGCACTGTCATCAGTATTTCTAATTCATTAGTTGTTGATATATTCTACAGTGCATCTTGTAAAAACGTGCCTACCAAGTTTCAGAAAATACGACCATCTCCATGGAACAAATGCTACAAATATGTGTTCTTTTAAACACATGAATAAAATATTTAGAAAAACAACCTCTAATCTATGCATAATGTTTATTTGAATATGATAAATAAACTTGTAAATATTTATATTTGTGTAATTCTATTTACTACGTATTGCAGAACATTGCACAGAAGGATGAGCCATAGTCATTGTCATTTTTGTGTCAGGAAGCTAGTAAATGAGGTATTTCACCCCTACTACTCCCCCGTCCTCTCACCACCACACACGGTACTGGGTAACAGCAGCTATCACGCACGCGCGCACACACGCGCGCACACACACACACACACACACACACACACACACATATTTTAGCTCAGTTGAGTTAGAGTTGGCATATAACATTGTGTCATTTTAAGGTGGTGATTTAATACATGTATGCATTGCTGCAAAATGATTACCACAATAAGCTTTGTTAACACCTCTATCATCTCACATTGTTTCCTTTGTGTGTATGTGTGTGTGGTGAGAGTGTTTAAGGTTTATTCTCTTAGCAATTTTCAAGTTGATAATACAGTTTTGCTACCTGTAGTCACCATGCTTTATGTTAGTTCCCCAGAACTTATTCTTCTTATAACTGGAAGTTTGTACTCTTTGACCAACATTTCCCTGTTTCCCCTACCCTCCCACCCTGGCAACCCCCATTCTACTCTGTTTCTATGAGTTCAGCTTTTTTAGATTCCACATCTGAGTGAGGTCTTACGGTATTTGTCATTCTCTTTCCCATGGATTTCACTTAGCATAATGCCTTCAAACTCCATCCATGTCTCAAATGGCAGGATTTCCTTCTTTTTTATGGCTGAATAATATGCTATTGCATTTATACACCACATTTTCTTTATCCATTAGTTTGTCAGTGGACACTTAGGTTGCTTCCACGTCTAGTCTATTGTGAATAATGCTGTAGTGAACATGGGTGGGGGGTAACACATATATTCTTAATGGAGCAGAGGGAGGTACTGCCTGCAAAAATCTCTCCTTAAAGAAATTAACTGTAAGTTTAAGTTAATTAAATTAATCAGTATATTAATCAATTTTAAATAAGTTTAATGAAATACAATTTTCCTCCTGAGGTTGGGGTGTGGAGCATGATAGTGAGAAAAGCTATGGAAACAAGGTTCTGGCTCTAGGTACAAAGAGCTAAAAGCACAGATCATGAATTCAGCTAATATTTGTAGGGCACCGGTCAAGTCTGAGGCACTGTACTGAGAACTTGGGGAAGTCTGAAAGAGAAAAGACTTGTCCATCTAAATTACTTAAGACGTTTTTATTTTTCCTTATATAATTCTAATGAAAACTTGGTTAAAAATAAGTACATTTGTTATCACACCTACTTGTCACAGTCCAGTGACATGTCAGCTCCAGGTGAGACACTTTCACTAGATCAATACTGTCATCATCAGCTACTTGTTCCACCTTTCTTTCCTGTCCTGATAGCTCTTTATTCCCATTTTGTAAATTCTGTTCAGCAATGAGTTTCAATCAATTATAAAAACATGAATAGCCACAAGTTTATTTATCATAGTCAAATAAAGATTGAGGCTTGTGAGTGTTGGCTTCCATTGATTGATTCTGTGTTTATTGCTGCTGCCTAGATTTTCTAGTAGAGGCAGAAACCTGCACCCTTCACAGTTTCTCTTTATTAGCCGAAAAGCCCCTTATCCAAGCCCCAACAGCTCCCCCCCTCAGGCTACCTCGATAAGGAACAGGATCACAGACAGGCCACCATATCAATCATTAGCAAAAAGAATAAATTTTCTAAAATTGAATTAAATGGATCATCTCAGGTACTCTTTTCCTTTTTAAAGCTTTTAATTTTATTGTTATAAAAGTAGTGAGTTGAATTAAAGGTTGAATACGAAAAAATTATATAAGGAAAAACATTTGAGAATTTACCACATAAATTCTACAAGGCATGGTTTATATTTATCATCCAAAGAAATAATGATGAGCAGAAAAGAACAAATAACTTAGACCCCCTGGAAAAAGCCTAAAAAACAAATTATGTAAGTAAGAAGAATAAAACATACTAGAAAAACACACCTGAATCGTATATTTTTTACTTTTCACTTTGCTCTTTTCCTAGCTCATGAAGGAAAGTGCTTTGATAAATGCCCAAACCCAGTATGTTAATAATTTAATACATTATTCTTCTTAATAGTATTTTATTCCCAAATTTTACTTAGCACATTCCTGAAAAAAAAATGCAGTCAAATTTTGACGTAAAGATAAAATCAAGTGAAGTTTGAACAGAGCCCATTTAGAAGTTGAAGGGAATTAATTTCACCAGAAACCTGGGGTTATTTTTATTTTTTATTTTTTTTAATTTTTTTTTAAATTTTGTAACGTTTATTTATTTTTGAGAGAAAGAGAGCATGAGGGGGAAAGGGACAGAGAGAGAGGGAGACACAGAATCGGAAGCAGGCTCCAGGCTCTGAGCTGTCAGCACAGAGCCTAATGTGGGGCTCAAACTCACGAACCATGAGATCATGACCTCAGCTGAAGTCGGATGCTCAACCGACTGAGCCACCCAGGTGCCCCAAACCTGGGGTTATTTTTAGAAGCTGAAATTTTATTTTTAAATTTTCTTGCAATTAATTATAGTGATGTCTCATAATGAAAGATGTTAATGTGGGGGTAAAATCCCAGAATTAGTGGATTTTCAAATTGGAAATAGTGAAAATTCCAAAACTGGTGAGATTTCAAGGATGGCCCAAAGGTTTTAGGTTAGTTTTTTTTTATGTTTGTTTATTTCAGAGAGTGAGTGAGTGGGAAAGGGAAAGAGAGAGGGAGAGAAAGAATCCCAAACAGGCCCTGCACTGTCAGTGCACAGCCTGATGCAGGGCTTGATCTCATGAACCGTGAGATCGTGACCTGAGCTGAAAACAAGAGTCTGATGCCTAATTGATTGAGCCACCCAGGCACCCCTATTTTTTAAATAAGCTTTTAATTTACTATAACATGCATACAATTATTTTAACTTATTATAACATATAGGCATATTATCTGACTACAGCTCAATTTATTTTCCAAAAAAGGAGCCCACTCATGTAGCAAGCACCTAGAATATTATCATCTCCAGTAATCTTCATACTCTGCTCAATGGTAACCTGTACCACCATAGACTAATTTTGTGTTTTGAATTTTACATAAATGAAACTTTATATCTTATATTCCTTTCTGGCTTCTTTTATTCAGTATTAGGTATATGAGTTTCATCCATGGTGCAAATATTTTAGTTTGTTCTCATTACTGCATAGTATTACATAATGTAATAGATAATGATACTGTAAAAATGTTATTTATCCGTTTAATGATGAAGGCATTTGGGTGTTTTCCAGTGGGTTTTTTTTTTTTTTTTTTTGGCTATTTTGAACACTGCTATGAATGTTCTTGTGCCTATTTTTTGGTAAATATATGGACATATTTTGCTTAGGTATAGCATTAGGCGTGGATTGCCAGGTAGAAGGGAATGTACATACTCAATTCTTACAGATACCATTGTTGTAGACTCTGGGTCTAAAGTTCTCTCTTGTCTAGCAAAAGAGCAGGATGCAGGATTGAAAGTGAGAGATGGCTAATGTCTGGGAAAAGACAAGAGCCCTGAATAAGGGTCCTTGCCCCATTTTTATTAGGATCAGAAGGCTTACAAACATGGCGATGGACGTGCACAAAGGGACAATGAATCTGTGAACATTAACTTGGGAACATGAGGGAAAGGGGGTCTTGAAGATATTTGGGGTTAGGGGTTTGGGTTAATACAAAGCAAAATCCTGATGCCTACAGGACAGTAGAGTGGGAGGTTGGTTACAGCAGACATGAGGCACCACCTCTGTTTACCTTAGGGAACTTAGGGGAGGAGGCAGGTAGGGGGAATAATCTCAGGATTGACAAGGCACCCTTTCTTTCATTAAACATCTCCACTCTGGGCTGCTTTGCCTGCAGTGCAGAGGTCCGTAGTCCAATTCACCAATTTACCTACCATGGCCCTATTCTCCTATGAAAGCTTTTCTGCTATAGTACTAAATTGGGGGCATTTTTGCCCTGCATGCCTGATCTTGCTTACCTCATATACCTTTGTATTGGGAGCCTTTGTGTCCATTCCTATTTTGGGACTTTGCCCCTCTCTATTCTGGGGGCTCTGTACCTCCTCTCTATTCTGGGGTGCCTTTGCACCTCCCTATTCTTGGTTGCCTTGTCTTGTTTACCCAAACTTGGGTGTGAGCATCCTATGGCTTTGTATTTCTTTATGCCTTGGTGTAAGCCTGGAGGATTCCTAAGCTTATAACCCACATACCATCCAACAGTTTTCCCAAGTAGTTGAACCAATTTGTAATCTAAACAATTTACAGTGAAACATTCACTTAATCTGCATCCTCACCAGCACTTGGTATTATCATAGTTTTTCATTTTAGCATGACTCTCTCATGGTTGTTTTAATTTGCATTTTTGTGATGACTAATGAGGTTGATCCTTTCACAGAAGTATGTAAGTTATTTTCCTATCATCTTTTGTGAAGTGCCTGTTTAAGCCTTGGATGGCAATGAGTTTTCATCTCCTATACACAAATAAAATAATGTTCGCTGCTATCTTATGCTCTGTTATAGAAAATATTTCTGAGATTACACCGGGGTTCATTTGGAAATACATATATGACAGGTTAGTGATTTCTGCCTTGGGAAGGGGAGAGAAGATACATACACATATTTGCCAAACTTCATATGGATCATGACAAAAATTAAGAAAAACAGAATGGTAATTTTTAAAGCTTTCCATTGAAGGATTGTTTAAATGTTTTAGAAAAGTAAACTCAGTGGAGTGCCTGGATGACTCAGTCATTTGAACATCTGACTCTTGATTTTGGCTCAGGTTATGATCCCAGGGTTGTGGGATTGAGCCCCAAGTTGGGTTGCATGCTGAGTGTGCATCCTGCTTCAGAGTCTCTCTCTCTCTCTCTCTCTCTCTCTCTCTCTCTCTCTCTCTCTCTCTTCTCCCTCTCACTCTCCCTCCCTCCCCCCTTTTGTCCCTCCCTCCCTCCCTCTCCCTCTTCCTCTCCCCGTCCCCCTCACCCCTGCTTGTACTCTCTCTCTCTCTCTCAAAATAAATAAATAAATAGAAAACACTTAAAAAATAAAGAAAAGTACATTCAATGAGATCATTTTAAAATTGTCCTTCCTTGTACTCCTTATAAAGTACTTATTCAGGGATGCCTGAGTAGCTCAGTTGGTTAACTGTCCGACTCTTGTTTTCAGCTCAGGTCATGATCTCACAGTTGATGAACTCAAGCCCCTATCGGTCTCTGTGATGACAGCGTGGAAACTTCTTGGGACTCCCTCTCTCCCTGCAACATGCCCCTCAAAATAAACAAATAAACTTTTTGTTAAGGTACACTTTCATCAGCCAGTAGAGCTGTGACTGGTCCTTCCATAGTTTATTAATAGACTATGTTGCCTAAAAGAATAGGATAGAAACCATATCTTATTTACTTTAATGCCAGCACCTGGTGTAACATTTGGAAAATTGTAAACCCTCAAATATTTTTGAATGAAATAAGACACAGCAATAAGATATAGAATATTAAAGTTGGTTATCTACTAATTAAGGACTTTTAAATGACCAGAATAGTATGCCAGTTTCTGTCAACCTGCTGATATATAACCTTTGGCTTTAAGCGTATCACCTTTTCAAAGTGCACACCTCAATCTTAATTGGAGAAAAATTGATAAGAATCATTAATCCAACAAGTAACAGTACACAGTATAATCTAAGAAAGAATTTTATAAACCTTTCCCTGAAATGATAACTTTCGCTTTGTAGTAGTGAGGACAAACACCCATCAGGTATCTAGAATGCAAATTATCTTGTAATAAACCTTTTTTTTAATGTTTTTGTTTATTTTTGAGAGAGAGAGAGAGAGAGAGAGAGAGAGAGCAAGTGGGGGAGGGATAGAGAGAGAGAGGGAGACACAGAATCCAAAACAGGCTCCAGGCTCTAAGCTGTCAGCACAGAGCCCGACGTGGGGCTTGAACTCACAAACTATGAGATCTTGACTTGAGCCGAATTAGGACGCTTAACCGACTGAGCTACCCAGGTGCCCAAAACCTTTTTTTAAACCTCCTCAAACTTGCCTCCTCTTGAATTCATTTTTTTTTAATTTTTTTTGAATGTTTATTTATTTTTGAGAGAGAAAGAGAGCACTAGCAGGGACAGACAGAGAAAGATGGAGACACAGAATCTGAAGCAGGTTCCAGGCTCTGAGCTGTCAGCACAGAGCCTGATGAGGGGCTTGAGCTTACAAACCATGAGATCAAGACCTGAGTCAAAGTCGGACACTCAACTGACTGAGCTACCCAGGTGCCCCAGTTCTTAACTGCACTTCTTCATTTCCTAAGCCAGACACATAGGGAATCTGTTGCTTGTCCTGTCACTCTCCTAAACAGCCAAAAGTATCCACTGGTTTCTTTTAGGAAATTTCTTTCAAATCTGTCCACTGTTCTCTGCACCTAATGTCACTGCCTTATTTCAAGGCTTTTTTCCACCTTCATAGATAATACAAGTTCATTGTCTTGCCATGGCTTTGTCCGTACTCCAGTGGGCTTTCCATAACACTGTTAACACTGTAAAACAATAATGTTATTAGAAGAATCTAGTGGTGCTTATGTGCTACACAGGCTAAGATGGAGGCCCCAGGTCTGAGACGTGGTTGGTGAAGACCGTATGTCTCTCCATTCTGATGCATAATGCTGCTGGGACTCCATTTCGACCAGTATACCATATGTTTCCTCGTCATTGGCTGGCAAAGTTCTCAGAGATCTGCAACACGCCCCTTTCCCTGCTGGCTGTCCCAAACCCTCTCATCTTCTCTACGCTCCTCATATTCAATGTGCTTCACCTATACTGGCCTTTCTTGCCTATCCTCTTCACACCGGTTATGCTTCTGCTATTTTCCTTCCCATTCCCTCTGATAAGGACATGGTTATTCCTTCATTGTCTTCCAGTGTTTGTTGAAATGCTGCCTTGTCATAAAGGCCTTCTCGGATGATGCTATATATGCTCTTGAATTCCTTACACGGCTTTCATTTTTTGTTCTTAATGTGTTATCAGCATCTGGCATATTCTGTTTGTGGCCTATTTTCTCCTGATTAGAATGAAAGTTCTGTAAAGGCAAGCCTTGTTGTGTTGTATACACTGCTATAACCAAAGTGCCTACAAAAGGCTTGGTTGTATGTTTGTTATTCAATACCGATTTATCAGGTGACTGAATCGATGAATATTTGGGGGCACTGATGGTAAAGATGAATTTGGAAATGCTCATTATTACAGTGTTGATTACATGTTGATAAGGAGATGAAGGGTAGAATAAATGAGCTAAGTCCTCAAATTTTAACTAGATATTTAATACTGTCTTGTATTGATAAATCTAGAAGTACCAGTGTAAGTGAATTATTTAGGATTAGAAAGTAATAATTAATAGATCTAAGATCAAAATATTTGAAAGTAGTGATTCTGTGTAATTGGAAGACAGGGAGGGGAATAGTAGAGCTAGATACAATTGTTTCATTTTTAGTACTTTGATTTCTTTACAACAGGAATTGTTTTGACATTATTTTTCAGTTCAAGAATGTTCCCCAGCTTTCAAATATGCACATTGTCTCTTCTTACCACTATGACCCACTTGCAAAAATAATATATAAGAAAGATGGGGAAGGCATAGACTTCACTTGAAATTTCTAAAAGACTCTACATTACAAAAGGAAACTATAGAATCTTTCAAGGAAAAAAGGAACAATTGATGTGACTGAGTACCTGTCATATTAACCATCACAAAATGCACTGGGAGAGGGGGAAAAAATGAACACAGAAATTCAGAGTAAATTGGTGAAGCGGTTTTTAATTATCCACTGTAAGACTTTGACATTGAAGTTGAATGTCTGGCTTAGATCCATCTAATTCAATTTTTGAATTTCTTCCTTTGCAAGCCTCTGCCATGATGTCTATAAAGCAACTTATAAACATAATTTTTGAATAATCTCACTTACTTAAAATTATCTCTAGACATAATCTTCTCATTGTGCATCAACAATCCAAACACCTGTAAAAGAAAGTTACATAGGAATATGAACTGTAGTTCACAAAACCAGAAACTGGAAGACTGGGTCTAGTCTCGGTACCAATGGTGCAGAAGATAATAAAGCAATTTAGTAGATGAGGCATGATGGACTGTTTCATGAAATTGTTTGGAATGGATCTTTGGGTTTGACAACTTGTTAAAAATAGGCTAGGGAACAATGGAGGTAATATTTGGTCTTGAGGCTCATCACTCCAGGAAGCTAAGGTCGATAAGTAAAAGCATGACACCACATAGAAATGTCACTCAGTGAAAACTACAACTGAAATAGCCATTTATTTTGACATATGTTGGAGACTAAAGAGTAACACTTGTTTGTTCCGTGTATAACACATTATTGAATGATGTCAAACAGTATAATATCAGAGTCGAATGCTAGCAAACCTCTTGACAGAGTTTTGATTATCAGGGAAGGAATTCAAGTACACTTACGGTGTGTAGCACATCTTTTCTAAAAAAGAGCCACATTGATTTGGAACTAAAATAATGTACAGTGAGCAGTCGGAAAACAGAATAAGGAGTATAACATATTGAGAATTAGCTCCCCTAATAAAAATAAATTTTGGATGAAGATTTAACTTGTATGTTCAAAACTGTGTTTTTCTGCCCCGTCTCCCAAAAAGACAAAAATATAGACACACTGTTAATGAGAATATCATGGCATATAGACAGAGTACAACAGAAAGGGTAGTCATATAGTTGATAATAGTTTAAAGCACGGATGTTAATTTTGAATTGACATTTTGGTCATCCCATATACAATTAGTTGTGTATGAGTTTCAATTTGTGCTTATCTGGAATGTTGTTGACTCTATGAAGTAAGCTGATTGACCTATTTATCAACTAAGTGTAGGAAAGCTATTGTGCTTTATGACCTCTGAAGTTATGTCCATCCATGTTAATGAACCATGAAGGAGGGTTTAAAAACCCATTACGATAGCAGTGCATTGCATACCTGATTATTCCTGAATGACAAGGCCTATTCTGTAATAAATGACTTAAGACCCCAAATATTGAAAGTTCCTTTCTGGTATATAGGCCAAAAGAGTTTGAAGACAGACTTTCGTTGTTAAAAAAAACAAGTGAAAATCCAAAGCTCATTATTTTACGAATTACTCTTACCACATATTTAGAAAGGCATATTTTCAGAGCTATATATTATTTGGTTCAAGCCTGTTCATTTTACAAAACTAAAAATCAGTGAATGTGAGTAACTTCCTAAAGGTGGGACATAGCCCTTGACATGCCTCTTTCCTGGGGTGGATTGAATGTTGTATCATACGCTCCTTCTGTTTTCCTTACCCATTTTCTCTTATGGGTCAAATGAAGCTGGGACCTCTGATGCTCTTGGCTTCTTGGACTCACATCTGACTTTTCCTTCTGCCATTAGCTGTTTTACTGGATCCTCAGGATCTTCAGTGAAACCAACACATTTAAAGAGTGTAGTAATGATAAAAGATTTCTATCGAGTTCCTAGCCAGAGTACTCTGTACCTCTTAGGAGAATTTCGGCAAACTATGAATAATTCATGGCTCTGCTGCCCATGTGGGGAGACCACCTGATGTGTCCATGGCTTCTCTCAACCTGGGAGACATCTTTTTTTTTTTCTAATTTTTTTCATTGGTGTAAAAGAGGCATGTTTTCACACCAAAAAATTCAGAAGAACGTAATAATGCAAAAAAAGGAAATAATTTTCCTCTTAGAGAAAAATTGTAAGGTAATGTCCCATAACCTGAGCAGCCATCCCCAACCCCTAGAGGCACTAAAGATGAGATTCCTATCTGTGACCAGGTCCCCTTTGTCACCATTTATTGGATCGGAATCCATATGTGATCCAAGTTAGACCAATGAGATCCTCCTATAACTTTTGAATTTAGGGAGACTAGTCAGCCTTCCCTAATTGATTGAAATGAGAATATGTAAACTGGGACATAGTTGAGTGTTCATCTTATGCCATGCACACATGGAAGCAAAGAGAGCCAGTCTATAGAGGAGAATAAAAACAGGTGTTCAAAGGAGCAGAAGCCTTGAGGAAAGCAATTCCAAGAATGTGACATCTTTGTTTCTCAACAGCTCTCCAGTGCCCTGTTCCCATTTCTCCTGAGGCCTTCAGGAGAAGGGCTTTCTCCCGTTGACTTCATTTAAATGCCCCAGACCTCATGATACATTCACCTTTCTTGTTTAAGCTTGCTCTAGTAGGTTTATATTCTTTGCGATCACACCAGCGTTTGCAAAGAAATTCCCAGAATCCCTTTATTTAGTGATAACCAAACATTTCTCTGTGCATGTATTAAAGCAGGATTAGAGTCATATTATGCATAGTTTTTAAGTATCTTACTTTGTTTTATATGTTTATCGTGAACATTTTCCATGTTATTGTGTATTCTATGAAAATATTTTAATGGATTCACAGTATTCCATTGTGTAATTAAGCAATAATTGCTTTACTCAGTTCTCCTTGGACATTAAGTTGCATTGTAATTTTATCCTATTCTGAATTGCTTTGAAATGTACCAAGTTGATTACATGTAACCATTTAGGAAATATTCCTGGCATTAACTATGATGATTCAAATGGTGTAAGAACTTTTAAACCTTTGCAGCATGCTGCCAAATGCTTTGGAAAAGTTGTACCAATTCACAACTCCAATAGCATTTTTTATGTTTGTTGGGGAGGGGACCTGATAAGAGAGAAGTCAGTAATAATAGAGTTCTAGGTATGTAAAGGTGATTCAGTTTGAGCTTACAGATATTAAAAAACCCAGTTTTTAAATTGTGATAATACAAGTATAATCAAAAGATATCTCTGGATTGGACAGGGCTGGCAGTAGAAAAGAATGTTTAAATCAGATAGACTCAGATTTGAATCCCAGCTCAGCAAGTTAACACTATACCTCTGTCTCTTGGCTTGAAGGGAGGGCTACTTATGCCTATCTGAAACAGTCATTGTGGAGACAAAATGAGAAAATGTAAAATATACCCAGTTCAGAGACTGGCCCATTGTCAAAGCTCAATTTTAAAGATAGTACTTCTGGCTGTTTTATGAAAACATTTTTTATTTAGTTAGGAATCTGAACTTTAATCATTCCTGTTCTTTGGAACTCAACTGATTACTTAAAGTCTAGTTTAACTTCATCATTCCTACATTTAATTAAACATAATGACTTTGCTGAAGATAAAGAATTAAGTAGCTGAATAGAGACTCTCTAGAGAATCACCAAGACCTTAAGGGAAGTGGGGGCTTTCGGTTAGCTGGGTAGGGTTTGGTCTTAAGTGACCTTTTGTGCCTTTAATCTCTGAGCAGTGTCAGGCATCATTTACTGAGCAATTCACTCTATTAAAATTGTATTAGTTATGAGGCTTACGTGCAAGTGGCTGGCTTGGTTTTGCTACATTAGTTACTTTATCACATAATGGTTTTGTTGTCCATATGTGTATATCCCCCCCCCAATTTTTGCTAACTTTGAGTGATTTGTTTTCAGTGGTAGTAAATTACTATAGTGTCCCTAAAAATCCAACCTCTCAGGTTCACATATGAGGTGGCAGGAATAAAAGTATTTCTGAGAAAGTTCAGAAAGATGCTATGTACTGGATCATATGTGCATCCCTAGACAATTGATTGCCAGGACTAAAAAAAAAAAAAAAAAAAAAAAAAAAAAAAAAAAAAAAAAGTGGTATTCTCATTGGCTTAGGTCAGGGACATATGATCCACTCTTGAGCTAAGTGAGAAGCAAATTGGTTACTGAGAGAAAACTCTAGGTTACCCTTATCAGAAACAAATTGTCTTAATGCTATAATGGAAGAACACATGCCCATTAATTAATTCATGCTACCTGGAAGCAAAGAATTGCTCTGATTCATATCGTTTTAGAGAGGAAGTCATTCTTCTTTTGATATTATGAATTGTCCTGTTTCCTTCCAATTGATTTGTGTGTGTCTGAGTGTGCACATGCACCCATAAGTATATGTATGTGCTTAGTAACTTAAGTCTCTTTCTAGGGCTGGCAGTCAAGAAAGTTATGTGCATTTGCTTTCCCTCCAGCTATCCTGGTCATTTCTCAGTTTTTCCTTTATGGTCAGTAACACTTGTTTTAATTCTTCTCCCAAATTTAAACCTGTAAACAAAGGCCACAGAAAAATCTAATAAAATATATAAGAAACAGTCAAAATTACTTGGAGGTATTACATATATCCTTTGTTTTCCCAGATATCAGATTTGTTGTTCAAAAATACAAGGACGTATCTAGCTTATCTCTAAGGTCATTTGTATAGTTGTAGAGTTTTTAATGTTGGAGCATCTGAAATTTTTTTTTTCAGGCTGTCAGGATAGTAATCAGACTTTGAAAATCAA
Organism: Lynx rufus; assembly: GCF_022079265.1. Classification (NCBI taxonomy): domain Eukaryota; kingdom Metazoa; phylum Chordata; class Mammalia; order Carnivora; family Felidae; genus Lynx; species Lynx rufus. The sequence goes on along the minus strand of NW_025814856.1, from coordinate 41,084,114 downwards.
GTGCAACATGTTTATAATTTGATATGAAGTTGATTTAAATCTCATTTCAAAAAAAATTATTATGGCCACACACAAAAATTCTCAGCTATAAAAAGAAATGTTCTCTCTCATGACTTCTAAAATTCTATTTCAGACACCAACTTAAAAAATATGTTAATCAGGAAATCAACAGAATACCACCTAAAGTGAAAAAATAGCCATGATTTGGGGGCAATTTTGCTCCCTGAAACTTTAGGTTATATAGCTTTCTCAGTGTGTGGCCATTTCTCCTGAGAATCAATTATCAGAGGCCTATTCAGCTTATTTTACAATAATAATTAAACAAGCATTTTCCCCTTAAAAGAAAAATGTAAAATTTTTTTTGCTCATGATTCGTTGAAATACCCCCTTTCCCTGGGTGGTATTGTTTGACTTTACAAACCAGAACCATCAGTATAATCCTTAGAATCTAATAAAGATTCCATCAGTGTAAAATTGTTATCCTTAGGCAGAAAGAGAACCAATTCAATTATGATGTTGGTTGAAAAATTGAAAGGCTTTTTAACTTGAGGGTGGAAAGTTGTAGTACATATTAAAATGGTTAGTACAAAATTCGTGCATCTAGGCTAACAAATGCTAATATGTTCTTTTGTTACCCTCTAATTTATATGATTCATGTAAGCCTCCAGCCAGCGAAACTTGTACTAAATTTCATGTGCATTAAAAAATAGCAATGAATTGTGAAGTTATTAGCATTTGTGTCTACTTACATTATTAAGCCATACACATCAAATCTGGTAGTACAAGGAGAGAAATGTCATAATGAAGTACAAGAGTGTTTAATCAGATGAATTTCTAAAGGTCATCAAAGCATCATATAATATCCATTCATGCATGGCTGCAATCTGAAACAAATATCCAATATAACATAATAAGAATAAGTTTAATAACTATTCCATGTACTGTTTCTGTTAATGAAGGGATTTACCATTCTAATGTTGGAGATAAAACTGAATCTAGTCCCAAATCATATGTGCTGCTTCCTAAATTAATTACAGATTAACAAGGAGATAAGAAGGCACTAACACAAAGATTAGTATGGGGCTTATTTACTTTCTACCAGTGAGCAGATGACTGACAATTCCAATGTATACTTAAAAAGAGTTGCTTGACTTTCATCGTCTAGGGGAACCACAGGCTGTGCAATTCAAGTAAGCAATAATTTATTAATATTTCTTGTTTGTGGTGGTGCTTTATGTGCTTGGGGACAAGTATTCATATTTTCAGTACTTAAAAGCTGCAAACATTTGACCCCTCTAAATATTTTATATTAACGTTCTAGGGACTAATATGCTTTCTCCCTTTGTTGGGAGGCTTTAGTGAGGAATAACAAAGTAAATGCCCATATAACTGCTTAACTCAAGCTACAGTCATGTCTTCAATTTTTAATACTTGGGAATTTTGCAGTGGCTTTAAAGGCGATTGTAGTTTGTGCAGTTGGACAGACCACCGGGGGAACAGAGCACAATTTAAGATGGTTACCATGGATTTGTGCCTGGAACCAACTATCGCTTTTTATCACTGCCCTTCACACTTGAGTTTGACCCTGCGTTCATAGTCCAAGAAAGTCTTTACCCTTTTATAGACTTATGCCTGTCCAGGCCATCTTTTCTCTTACCTCAGAGACTCTGGTGACACCATGCGATTAGTAAGTAGTCTCCTGAATTTTCTTAGAGGCTTTCATTTGCTGCTTATGTTTCCTGCTCACCTCCTTGCTTCCATCTCCCAAGCATTTACCCTGTTTTACCGCTAAGATTGTTTGTTTCCTCTGTACTTTCTACCTTCTGCCCAGATCCAAACCAGGAAAATTAAAGTCTTAGATGATTTCACTTGAAGATGATAAACTGTCTGCTTGTATTCCGTAATGATTGAGGGGCTAAGGATATGAAGTTGAATAGCCAAAGCAGTGTTTTCATAAAATAATATTTAATTGTTACCACTTGCTCCATTTAATACGTCAGTTTTATAGCTAGTCGCTCTGTTCAGTGGCCAATGAGTTATATTGTTTGATTAAGACAAATATAGTTGTATAATATACATACAGAAAGGTATACACCTTATGAATGAAGATAACAATGAATTTCCCAAACACATCCGTATAACCAGCACCCTTAAGAAAATTAACATTATCAGTGTCCCTAAAATTCTTCTCCTTCTCCATCCCGGTCACTTCACAAATTAAGGATAACCACTATTCTGACTTTGAACAGCTTTATTTGTCTCTTTTTCTACTTTACACACAGATTCTCATAGAACAAACTCATTTGTCTGATTTATTTTGCCAAATATTGTTTGGTTGATTCATCCATATTGTCTGTAGTTGTAGACCATTTATTCTCTTTGCTGTAGAGCATCCCGTTATGTGAGTGTACCACAGGTTGTATATCTACCCATTGTAGTATGGAAACGTATTTTGCTATTTTCCATTGTAGGGGTATTACCAACAATATGGTGGTGATGTGCCTTTTGTTCAATGTACCAACATGTTGCTATAATGAGTATAATTCTAAAAGCATAATTGCAATAAATAGGAAAGCCAGGATTTAAAAAAAATAAAAAATAAAAGAATTGCTCAGCCATGGCTATGGCTATGTAATAGATACAAAAGCAGAAGTAATCTTGGCTAAGTTCCTCTAATGCCACTGTGATGTGTGAACTCAGATAAAATGGCAACTGGGGAAAGCATCAAACTAGATGCTAGTTATTATTTTAATTATTTGGGAACAGTATGGGACTGTTGTGAGATCTTGGCTCTGTGACTTGAGGAAGGGTATTGACCGCTATATGCTTCATTTTCCTTATTCACAAAATGGAGACAATACAGTTCACCTCATATGCATGTTGTCAGGATTAAATGGCATACTGTGCTTGGAGTAATTCCTAAGTGGTGGTAAGTGCATCAGTGTTGGCTGTTACTCTCTTATAAACATGAATTCCAAAAGGTTATTTCCCAGAACTTCAGACTCAAAGAAAGCAAAACAAACAAACAAACAAAGGAATTCAGTTATAGTATTATAGCTTACAATTATGGTTTGATGTTATCTAATTACCAAACTCTTTGAGTAATATTAGAATTACAGATGAGTGGATAAAATTTCACATGAGTGAGTAAAATCATACCTTTCATTTCTAGGTCAGAGCTCCTACATGTACATTCTGCTCCTCAGCAAAGCCCTTTTTAAATCCCATGCCACCATCCTGTTTCAGTTTCTTTTCTCTACATAATCTCTAACTTATATTCGTTATTATTCTTTCAATGTTTATTTTTTTTTATTTTTGGGACAGAGAGAGACAGAGCATGAACGGGGGAGGGGCAGAGAGAGAGGGAGACACAGAATCGGAAACAGGCTCCAGGCTCCGAGCCATCAGCCCAGAGCCTGACGCGGGGCTCGAACTCACGGACCGCGAGATCGTGACCTGGCTGAAGTTGGACGCTTAACCGACTGCGCCACCCAGGCTCCCCTCGTTATTATTCTTATAGCACTTTATTGAAGTTGTTTATAGTGGGGTTTGCTTCCTATGTGAGGCTGGGAGCTTCCAGAGTGCAAACTCCATGTGTCAAAATAGAAGAATCGAATGAGTGTGAACTGAATTTAAAAGATAACAGAACTTTTCAATATCCAGAAGCATTATCTTTCCTTACATTGGTACTGGTGGAATTCTTGACCCTAATAATGCCATTAAGTCATCACCATTAAAGAAATGAAGTCTATTTTCCATAAAGTTTTTTTAATGCTTATTCATTTTAAGAGCAAAAAAGGGAGAGAGAGAGCGGGGCAGGAGTAGAGAGAGAGAGAAAGAGAGAGAGAGAGAGGGAGAGAAAATTGCAAGCAGGCCCCACACTGTCAGCGCAGAGCCCAACTCAGGGCTTGATCTCATGAACCGTGAGATCGTGACCTGAGCCAAAATCAAGAGTCTGACGCTTAACTGACTGAGCTACCTAGGCGCCCCTTCCATAACTTAAAATGCATTTTTCAATATAAATGACACATTCAGTGATTGATTAGTTGAAATAATGCTATATTTTTCAAATACATTAAAAATTAAGCAGAATTGTGTAGAATGACTCTAGAAATGACATATTATTATAAAGTGAGAAATGTGTTCTAACATAGAACAAGTGCCTTAAAGCTGATTATCTAGGATGTAATTTATAGGCACTCTGGTTGACTGTATGTGATGGAAAAAATCTTGACTTGAATGGCATTTAGGGAATAGACTTCCATAGTGTTTTTGTTTGTTTTTGCATTTTATACCACTTTATTCTAATCTAAGCCCCTCCATATAAAACTAAATACTGGTGAACTATTTTCCTTACTAATTCTGAATTATTGTAAATGTATAAGTTCCACTAGCAGTTCAACACTTAAAGAGATTACATCATCTCTGGTGTGGTAGATTTCATATAAGTAAAATAACTAAAACAGTGCAATATACTGAACTGATTAAAATAAAATAAACTTTGTAAAACAAGGCTACAAGAGTGTTACTAGCATATCACAATACTCATGTTACAAATTACTGCTACAATGTTTATTATGGTTCTAACTAGTCATGTAGGAACAACAGAAGCCCCTTCTTTTCAATGGGGGAGGGAAGAAAAAAAATCAGATATCTTAGTAACTATACCTTTTATGTATTCCTAACCAACTCTTAAATATGACAGAAAAATGATAAACATATATGGAGACTGTATGCAGTACCCTGTTTACAGTACAGATGAAGATCAACTCGATCAACTTAACAATAATCAAGTTTGAAGGTACATAACTGTTAGCGCATTGACTATGACCAAAGTGAACTAAAGCCCCATTCTTGCCATTGAGCAGCAAAACATATGTGATGGCCAGAAGTCATTAAACTGAAATCCCAGACACCTCATTTGTTTCATTTTTGTTGAAGAGCTCACATGTTTGAAGGTAGCATTATGCACCAAGAGGCATTTATCAGTTTCCCTATTCGTAAAACAAGATGGGGTTACATTTGATTTATTTCTAGAGGTATACTTGTCACACAATATTATATTAACGTCAGGTATACAACAGTGATTGACATTTGTGTACACTGCAGAATGATCACCACCGTAAGTCTAGTTAGCATCTCCCACCATAGATGGTTTTTACAATATTATTGACCCTCTTGCCCATACTATGCAATACACCGCCATGATTTTTAATTTTTATACCCGGAAGTTTGAACCTGTTGACCACTTTTGTCCTTGTTACTCACCCCAGACTTGACTTGGGCAACCACCAATCCATTCTCTGTATCTGTGAACCTGCATTTTGTTGTATTTTGTTTGTTTTGATTTGTAGATTCCACATATAAGTGAAGTTATGCTGTATTTGTCTTTCTGTGCCTGGCTTCTTTACCTTAACATAATAACCTCCAGGTCCATCCATATTGTCACAAATGGCAGGATTCCATTCTCTTTTATGGCTGGTTAGTATTCTGTTGTATATACAACATCTTAACCATTCACCTATCAATGGGCATTTAGGCTGTTTCCATATCTTTGCTATTGTAAATAATGCTGCAATGAACATAGAGGTGCAGATATCATTTTTAATTAGTGTTTTGTTTTCTTCAGATAAATATCCAGCAGAATTGCTGGATCATATGGTATCTATTTTTAATTTTTTGAGAAACCTCCTGTTTTCCATAGTGACTACACCAGTTTATGTTCCCACCTTACTCTTCACATCCTTGCCAATACTTGTTATTTCTTGTCTTTTTGGTAATACAGCCATTCTGACAAATGTAAAGTGATACACCATTATGGTCTTAATTTGCATTTCCTTCATGATTACTGATGTTGAGCACTTTTTCATGTGCCTGATGGCCATCTGTATGTCCTCTTTGGAAAAACGTCTGTTCAGACCCTTTGCCTGTTTTTTCCATGTGATGGATCTGATGGATCCTTTAAATAAAGAATATTTAAAGGAGTTCTTTAAATATTTTGGATATTACCAACTTATTAAATATATGGTTTGCAAATATCTTTGCAAATAACCTACATTCAGTAGGTTGTCTGGTTTGTTGATAGTTCCCTTCACTATTCAACTGTGCAGAAGTTGTTGTTTTGTTTTTCTTTGTCTTTTTTTTAGTTTGATAGTCTCATTTGTTCATTTTTGCTTTTGTTTCCTTTGCATTTGGAGATGTGGAGTCAGATCCAAAAGAACAAAACAAAACAAAACAATATTGCTAAGAAAAGGAGCTCATTTTATGGTTTCAGGTTTCAGGTTTCTTGCCTGCTTTGTTGTAAATTAATCGACCATATATGAGTGGATTTATTTTTGGGCTTTCTATTCTCTATTCTTGATCTGTGTGTCTGATTTTCTGCCAGCACCATACTCCTTTTTAAAATATAGTTTTGTAGTCTAGTTTTAAATCAGGGAGTGTGATACATCCAGCTTTGTTCTTTTTTCTCAAAATTGTTTTGATTCTTTGGAGTGTTTAGTACTTCCATAAAAATTTTAGGATTATTTGTTCTAGTTCTATAAAACGTATCATTAGAATTTTGACAAGGGTTGTATTAAATCTATAGATTGCTTTGGGTAATAAGGACATTTTAACAACTCTTCCAATCTATGAGCTTGGAATATCTTTCCATTTATTTCTGTCTTCTTCCCTTCTTTTCATCAATGTCTAATAGTTATCATGCCTCAGGTCTTTTACATCCTTGGTTAAATAAATTTAACTAGGTATTTTATTGTTTTTGGTGAGATTGTAAATGGGATTGTTTTTTTTGATTACTTTTCAGGATTGGTTGCTACTAGTGTATAAAAATGCAATATTTTGTGTATTGATTTTGTATCTTGCAAATTTCCTGAATTCTTTTTTTAGTTCTAACAGTTTTTTGGGCAAGTCTTCAGAATCTTGTATATCTAGTATGTAAAGTATCATGTCATCTACAAAGTGGACAGTCTTACTCCTTCCTTTCCAATTTGTATGACTTTTATTTCTTTTTCTTACCTAATTGCTATGGTCAAGACTTCCAGTCCCTTGTTGAATAGAGGTGTGCATAGTGAACATCCTTGTCTTGTTCCTGATCTTAGAGGAAATTTTTCACTTTTCACCATTGAATATGATAATAGCTGTGGGTTTGTCATAGCCTTTATTATGTTGAGGTGTGTTTCCTCTATCTCCACTTTGTTGAGATTTTCTATTATAAATGCATGTTGAATTTTGTCAAATACTTTTTCTGCATCTACTGAGATAATTATATGTTTTTTTGTCGTTCATTTTATTAATGTGATGTATTGTGTTGAATGAATTTTGGATGTTGAACCATCCCTGGATTTCTGGAATAAATTCCACTTTATTACAGTATATGATCCTTTTACTGTATTGATGAATTTGGCCTGCTGCTGATACTTTGTTGAAGATCTTTGCATCTATGCTCATCAGGAATACTGACTTGTAATTTTATTTTTTGTCTGTGGTGTCCTTGTCTGGCTTTTGTGTCAGGGCATTGCTGGCCTTGTGAAATGCGTTTGGAAGCTTTCCCTCATATTCAATTTTTGGGAAGAGTTTGAGAAGTATTAAATCTATGAATGTTTGGTAGAATTCACTAGTGAAGCAATTTGGTTCTGAACTTTTGTTTGTTTGGAGATTTATGATTGCTGACTGAATATCCTTATTAATAATCTGTCTATTTAGATTTTCTACTTCTTCTTGATTCTGTCTTGGAAGATTGTATGTTTGCAGGAATTTATCTATTTTTTCTAGGTGGTCCATTTTGTTGGTGTATAATTATTCATTTCAGTCTCGTGATTCTTTATATTTCTGTGGTATCAATTGTAACTTCTGTTACATTTTTGATTTTATTTATTAGAACCCTCTGTCTCTTTTTAATTTTCTTGGTGAATCTAGCTAAAAGTTTGTCAGTTTTGTTTTTTTCTTTTTAAAGAACCAGCTCTTGGTGTCACTGATCTTTTCTATCATCTTTTTAGTCTCTATTTCATTTATTTCTGTTCTGATCTTTATTATTTCCTTCCTTCTACTCTCTTTGTGTTTCATTTTTTCTTTTTCTATTTCCTTTAAGTGTGAAGTTAAAGTAGGTAGACCTGTATTGCTAATTGCCTCTTAAAACTGCTTTTGATGCATCCCATATTTTGGTATGTCCCTCTTCTGTTTTCATTTGTCTCTAGGTATTTATTTATTCTTTGATTTTTTTTCTATGACCCAATAGTTGTTCAGTGTCACGTTGTTTAATCTTCACTTATTTGTGGTTTTTCCAGTTTTATTATTGTAATTGATTTCTGGTTTCATGCTATTCTCGTTAGAAAAGATGCTTGGTATGATTTCAATCTTACTGAATTTATTGAGACTTATTTTTTGGCCTAACATGTGATTTCTACTAAAGAATATTTCATGTGAACTTAAGAATAATGCACATTCTGGGGCACCTGGGTGGCTCAGTCAGTTGAGCGTCTCGCTTCGGCTCAGGTCATGATCTCACAGTTAGTGAGTTCGAGCCCCGCATCAGGCTATGTTCTGATGGCTCAGAGCCTGGAGCCTGCTCTGGATTCTATGTCTCCCACTCTCTCTGCCCTTCCCCCACTCGCACTCTGTGTGTATCTCTCTCTCTCCTCATCTCAAAAATAAACATTAAACAAAAAAGAATAATGTATATTCTGCTCTTTTTGGGTTGAATCTCCTGTATATATCTATTAAATGCATCTAGTCTAATGTGTTGTTTAAGGCCGAAGTTTCCTTTCCAACTTTCTGTCTGAATGATCTTGATTTTGATCAGTGACATAAGTGGACTATATGGTACTGTTAGCACTTTCTCCCTTGAGCTCCTTTAACATTTGCTTTATATATTTTGGTGCTTCTATCTTGGGTGCATATATATTTATAAATGTTATATCTTCTTGCTGGATTGACCCCTTTATCATTGTATAGTGCCCCCCCCGTTGTCTTTTATTACAGTCTTCATTTTCAAGGCTATTTTGTTTTATATGAATATTGCTTCTCCGTGTTTCTTTTTATTTTCATTTGCATGAAATATCTGTACCCATCTCTCCTCTTTAATCTGTGTGTCCTTACTTCTACATGGAGTCTCTTGTAGGTAGCATAAAGATGGATCTTTTTTTTATCCATTTATCCATTTATCCATTTTATCCATTTTTATCCATTTTTTCCATCTATCTTATGATTGGAGAATTTATTCCATTTACAGTTAATGTAATTATTGATAGGTATGTTTATATTACCATTTTGTTGTTTTCTAGAAGTTTTGTAGTTCTTCTGTTTTTTTTCCTTCTCTTTTTCTCTTGCCTTGTGGTTTGATATGACTTACTTTAATGTGATGTTTACATTTGTTTCATTTTCTTTTGTGTATTTACTGTAAATTTTTGCTTTGCAGTTTCCTTGAGGTTCACATATAACATCCTATGTATATAATTGTATTTTAGGTTCACAGCAACTTAAATTTGAATACATTCCCAAACTCTACATTTTTACTGCCTTCCCATGTTTTATGTTTTTGATGTCACTTTTTACATCTTTTTATTTTAAGTATCACATAACTAATTATTACAGTTTCAGTTAATTGTACTATGTCTCTCTTTTAAATTTCTTGGTAGCATCATAAGTGATTAATCCACTGCCTTTACTATATATTTACCTTTTCCAGTGAGATTTTACTTTAGTATGTTTTCTTGTCACTAATTAGTTCTAATTATTTACATCCTAAAGAAATCCCTTTAATATTTCTTATAAGGCAGTTAGTTATGATGAAGTCCTTTAACTTTTTCTTTTTCTTTTTTTCTCTCATTCAAATATGAATGATAACCATGCCAGGCAGAGTATTCCTAGTTGAAATTTTTTCCTTTTGGCACTTTGAATATGTACTACCACTCCCTTCTGGCTTGCAAAGTTTCTGCCAAGAAATCTGCTTATAGCTTTATGAAGTTTCCCTTGTATGAAACAATTTGTTTTTCTCTTGCTGCTTTAAAGATTTTTTATCTTTAACTCTTGACATTTTAATTATAATGTGCCTCAGTGTGGCTTTCCTTGAGTTATTTCATCATATCTGGAACTTTTTGGGTTTCCTGGACTTGGATGTCTGATGTCTGCATCTTTCCCTAGGTTAGGGGAATTTTTAGCCATTAGTTCTTCAAATACATGTTCTGGTCCTTTCTTCTCCTTTTGGAACCTCTGTAATATGAATGTTATTCTACTTGATGTTGTCTCAGAGGTCTCATAAACTATCTTCTTTTGTTTTTTTTTTTTCTTTTGGTTACACTATTTGCATGAATTTCATTGCTCTACCTTCCAGCTTGCTGATCTGTTCTCCTTCATCCAGTTTGCTGTTGAACCTGTGTATTTTTCAGTTCAATTATTTATTCTTCATTTCTGTGACTTCTGTTTTGTACTTTGTTTTCCATCTCTTTGTTGAAATTCTTGCTGTCTTTATCCATTCTTCTCCCAAATTTGCTGAGCATATGCATGACTTTGATTCTTTATCAGGTATATTACTTAGCTCCATTCCAATTAGGGTCTCCATTTGAGGTTTTATCTTGTTTCATTTGGAACATATTTCTCTGTTTCCTCATTTTGCTTGACTCTCTGTGTGTGTTTTGATATATTAGGTGAAACAGCCCCCACTCTGTCTTGAGAGAGTGGAGTTGTGTAGGTGATAATTCTCATTTAATCTTGCCTTAGCTCTTGGTTGTCTGTTAAACGTTGTGATTGTCTAAACCACCTGATTTATTCTTCATATGCCCTCATTATTGAGGGTGTGCCAGTACCTATTATTGATCTGAATAAAGGAGTCTTATTTTTAGCACTTAGCATCAGGCTGATCAGAGGCCAGACCCTCAGGCAGCAAGCAGCTTTTAAAGTATACAAATATATACAGTCCTGTGGGAACACAATTGTAATCCCTTCTGGTTTCCAGGCCAGAAAATCTGGAGGTATCCCTGGGAGATAATTGCAAAGATCGGGACTCCAGTTGAGAATATAAGTTCTTTTTGGGAAGCTTCATTTAGCTGTAGCAAATCCAGGGGGGTGCACAAAGATGGTGCCTTCCTACTCATGTTCCCTGGGAGCACTTTCTTAAGTTCCGGATGTGTGGGGCACCTGAAGCCTATCTGTTAGGCTGAAGCTCCAGAATAAGCAAATAGACCTTTTTCATAGGAAAACTAGGGTTTTATTTTGCTCTGCTGTCCTTCAAGTGCCCTACGGTGGTGGACTGCCAAGAACTATCTTATTGTTACAGTCTATGGAGCTCTGGAATTCCAGCCATCTTTACAACCAGGGCCAGGTGATCAAGGGGTGTCCCATGTGTGGATTGTGAATACTTGCTGGTTTTAGCAAGGCATGTGGAGAGTGTAGGGGGTGGAGCACACTCACTAGCCTCAAGAAAGCAATGAGAAAATGTCCTGTGTGTGACCAAGGACTTTAGCAATGCAGCAGGATAGTGCTTTCTCTTTATGTGCCAACTTTATGCAGAGAATGGGAGAATGCTGTCACCGTTTATGCTCATCAGCCCCAGCCAGGGGACTGGGAAGTATCACAACTTCCCTAGCTTGCAGATTGTAGGGAGCAGAAGAACTCTTTGACCATTTGCACTCACCCACTCCAGTCAGAGAGCAGGGGAGTGCTGCATTTGCCCAGGCTCTTCCGCCTCAACAAGTGCCAACTGCTCACCCCCCCATACCATCCCACCAAGGTGGCAGAAGGGTGCCTCATTTGATCTTATCCACCTGTGCTAACAGTTTATGTGGAGAGTACATCCAAGACATCTGCCATCACCTCTGTTTCCAGAGATTGTCTCAGCTTTCTCCTCCCCCTCCAGGCAATGCCCCCAAATCAGCAAATGAATCTCTCTCACAGATAATCTAGGTGCCTTTCAAATGCCTGTATTTTCATGGTCTGGGGCAATTAAGGTCACATACAAGCCCTGTAAGAGGGAAATCTCAGTTTCTTATAGCATTGTTGGACTCCCAGATGTCAGCTGTGTTGATTTTCCATGCAGACATTCTGAGAGTTCATCTTTCTGGTACAAATCCCAGAGGCTAGAGTGCCCAGTGTGGACACCAATCATTTGCTTCTCTGGGAAAAATGCCTGTCTATTTAGAGATCCCTCCCTATTGTGTGCTGCAGTGCCAGGGGTTGGGTATGTTGCAAGACAGTGTCTCTGACTCTCCTCCTTCTCCCTGTGGTCATTTATCCTTTGTTATGGAAAGCAATCTTTCCAGTTTTCAGATCTTTTATTTTTATTTTTATTGTAGTTAGTTAACATACAATGCAATATTGGTTTCAGGAGTAGAATTCAGTGATTCATCACTTACATGCAACACCCAGTGCTCATCCCAACAAGTGCCCTCCTTAGTACCCATCACCCATCTAACCCATCCCTCCACCTACCTCCCTCTGTCAACCCACAGTTTGTTCTCCATCATTAAGAGTGTCTTGTGGTTTGTTTACCTCTCTTTTCTTCCCCCCTTCCCATATGTTCATTTATTTTGTTTCTTAAATTCCAAATATGAGTGAAATCATGATATTTGTCTTTCTCTGATTGACTTACTTCCCTTAGCGTAATGCATTCTAGCTCTAACCACATCATTGCATATGGCAAGATTTCATTCTTTTTGATGCCCGAGTAGTATTCCATTGTATAGATATTCCACATCTTTTTTATCCATTTATCAGTCATTGGATACTTGGACTCTCTCCACTGTTTGACTATTGTTGATAGTGTTGATACAAACATTGGGCTGCATGTACACCTTCAAATCTTTTTATTTGTATCCTTTGAGTGAATACTAAATTCTGCAATTGCTGGATTGTAGTGTAGTTCTATTTTTAGGTTTTTTTTTTTTTTTTGAGGAACTTCCATACTGTTCTGCAGAATAGCTGCACCACTTCGCATTCCTGGTACAAAAGTGTTGCCCTTTCTCCACATCTTCGCCAACATCTGTTGTTGCCTGAGTTGTTAATTTTAGCCATTTTGACAGGGGTGATGTTGTCTCATCATGGATTTCATTTGTATTTCCTAGTTTTCAGATCTTTTTTAGAAGGAAATAATCCTTATGTAGCTGTAGATTTGATATGTCCATGGCAGGGGGTGAGTTTGGGATCTTACCACACCACTGTCTTGGATCCCCTCCAGTAATCTACATTTGATTTTTTTGTTTTACCCGATTTATAAAATAGCAGAACTGGCTATAATTTCTAAAGATATGGTGTGATATAAGATGTCTGAGGAAAGTGGTAAGTCATTATTAAACAGTTTTTAGCTTTTCTAGAGGGGACATCACATATGTGCATTTGTACACACAGTAACCCCAAGGATGAGTACTCTCAGATCTCAGACACTTAAGGTTGACAGTCCTGAAGACAACTGAACTAGCAGATTCAGCGTGTTTGTGGTTTATTTGCTCTGTAGCACTGATTATTGATTAATGACATAATAAATCTTTTTGAGACTTATTTTCCACTGTGAACATACCATCCTGAAATGAGAGCTACAAGCCCGAGTAGAGGTGATGAGATGTATGTCAAGTAAGATAAGTTGGTCTGAGCTCGTGACTGATGAATAAATGCTTTGGGGAAGTAACCTGCTTACTTTTCCTCAACCTTACACTATAAAATGTCTTTCAAAGCCATCAGATGCTTTCATTAGTTTCTGTAGCATTTATTTGGATCTAAAACTTTCTATGGTCTGCGTAATTCTAGGAAGCAAATTGAAAAAGGTTGATAGTATAATAGATGATTCTACTTTTTCTGGGGATGTTAATTTTAACTCCATGATATCAAAAGAACACCAAGTCTACATGAGGATTTAAGAAGATATGCAATGAAACCTTGCTTCTGACTCTTACTAGTTGTGTGACTTTGAAGTAAATACTGGTTTTCTTACCTACGAAATGGGATTCTGTCACCATCTGGTAATTAAGAGTTCATTGCTATAATGTATGTAAGGAATTTAGGACAGTGCCTTTGAAAGATGAGGACTCAGTGCATGGGAGGAGGCATTTCACCCCTTTTAATAAAGGAACAATTCCTCCAACCAACCAACATTCATATATTTAACCATCATTCATAAAATACCTCTCATAAGCCAAGCACTGAGCTAGCTACCAGATATAGATCATAATGGGGTGATGATGGTGGAATAACCCCCTTCTATATTAGAATATATAATATTTAATTCTAAATAGACTTCCCATCAATTATTATATAACACAAGTTATAAAATATAATATTTATACAAGAGCATGAGGCCAGATAATTGGGAGTTAACAAAGTGACATAAGATCAAGTCCCAGCCCTCAAAGAACCTAAGACTAGAATAGTGGTTCTTAATCAGAAGGGATATTTGGCAGTATTTGATATTTGGCAGTGTCTGGAGAAATTTTGGTTGTCACACAATGGGAGTGGCTGAATGTTCCTGGTATATAGTATCCTATAATGTCACTAAGCATTCTACAATACACAGTACAGCCCCCGACAACCAAAAGTTATCCTACTCAAAATGTCATTAGTGCCTGGGCTGAGAAATCCTGGGCTATGTGAAACAATAAAGCAAACATATGCAGAATTAATCCATAAAGTACATTGCACAGCTATTTACAAAAGTACAAACAGTGCTTGTAATCATAATAACCACTAAGTGTCTTGGTGTGGTTTTTTTGTGTACCTATATGTCTTAACCCATTTAATCCTCTTTTAATTCTATTTTATGGAAGTATGATTATTAAATCCATTCCACAGATGAAGAAACTGGGTTCTAGAAAGATTGTATTAATTGCTGAAGTCACAAAATTAATATGAGGCACAGATAAAATTTGAAACCAAGTTGTCAGCTTTAAAGCCTACTATCTTAACCATTACCCCAATTATGCAAAACTTGTTGGGAGCTCTTCTAACAAGAATAGCAATTTTTTTGTCAGAGGAGGAGTCTGAGGATCTGGATTGTAGTTTCACCGTGGTGATAAGCTCTCTAAAGCTGAGCTTCAGTTCCCTAAAGGAAAGATTTGGATCTTGTCAGCTTGTACTGTATTTTTAAGTTCTTCTTCAGCTTTAAGTTTTTATTATTCTGATATTAAGCAGATAGCATTATTTGAACAGATTTTTGAATGCCTAGATAATAAAATAAGGTTTCTGGACTGAAAGATTTTACATGGTCAATAACAGCTTAAACTTTATAAGGGGAGTTAACAAAAACCCCTGTGCACATATAGAAAAGTACGTATAGTTGATTAAGATACAATGTTCCATTTTTCCAATGAAGAAATTGAAGGCCAGAGCATTTGAATAACATTGCCAATGATATAAATTAGATTATAGTACTTACATATTATATTTTAAATAGTTTTAAAATAAACTGTGCTTTTAAAATTAACGAAATTCTTTCGATCATAGCATTGTAGTTGCTGTGAGGGGATAATGTTAAGTCACTTCCTAAGGTGAAAATAATGCCAGATTGTTTTTAGTTCAATTTACTCTTGAAAATTATTTATATTTGCCATAAAACATTGGATCCTTGCCATAGAATTTTCGTAAGGCTGTTTCTACAAAGTTCAACAAACTGGGTGGCTTAGAACAACAGAAATTTATTCTCTCACCGTTTTTACAGGCCAGAAATCCAAAATCAAGATATTGCTTGACCATGCTCCCTCTAAAGGTTCTAGAGAAGACTCTGTCCTTGCTTCTAGTGGCTCCTAACAGTTTATGGTGTTCTTAGCATGTAGCTGCATTGTTCCTAACTCTGCCTCTGTCTTCATATGTCCTTCCTCTCTGTGTGTATCTCTGTGAGTTCTCTCCTCTTTTTATAAGGACACCAGTTATTAGATTTAGTGACACACCCTAAGCTAGTATGACCTCATCTTAACGAATTATACCTGAAAAGAATTAACAAATTATATCTGAAAAGTTCACATCCTAAGGTTCCTGATGGACATGACTTTTTAGGGACTGTATACAATCCATGACACCTGGAATCATGTAATAATTCTGTCTGTGAATAGGAATGTTTGCACATACCCAGAAGATAATGATCTTGTAATATTTTTCCAGCACTTTATCTTTAAACAACAGAATCAGATGCAGCATAATGAGACACTTAAATCATTAGTAGCGGTAAGACCTGAACCACCTCATATTAACATTCCCAACTCATGCATTGTGAGCAGAATTGCCTGCACTATTTTCTTTCTCTGTCTTTGGTACATAGTTAATGCCATTAGACTAAAATGATATTCAGTATGTATTTCCTCAAGAAAACACTGTTGAATCATTGTGATTATTCTACCTTGTGATTTTTCTGTGTATCTAAATGTTTCTATTAAAAATGAATATTATTATTTTAGGTAGATCAGAATGCCCTAACCTTTACTATGCACGTTTCAAAATTCTTTACCTTACTATATCTATTACTATTCTATTGTAAAGTTCTTTTTTGAATATTTAACATTGTAACTGTAAAAAAAATCTGTTTATTAGAAACTCCACCAGAGTCATATAACATCTTATAATATTTCAATTCACAGCAATATTTAGTACATTGAATTCATTCACTAATGTCTACATCAAATGACAGTGAAAGTATTAGTTAAATAAAATGCTTAAGAAAGCCATATGCTGAGAGCAATGAAAAACAAAGTTAATCTGTTACAGAAATGGAAAAGTAAACCACAAGAAGCACTTTTGGAATGGCACAGGAAGGGCCTCCAAAAATCTCCTCCTCCAAAAGAGCAATAAAGATTATTTGCAAAAGTAGTAAATACCAACTTTTTCAGAACTCAGGAAATCAATCAAAACTTGCAATGATAGGAAGAATACTTAGTCAAGAAAAATGGCCAAATGTTGGTAATAACAGCAAGCTTTTTAACTTGCTGTATTTATAACTCCCTCTCTTTAGGTCTCTGGTAGCCTTGAAATTCGGCAGCCTTCCAAACCCAGTATACTTTGAAAGTAGTGGCTTAGCAATAACTGGAGGTGCAGAATTGGTTTAGAGCTTCCCCCAAAATCACACACCCAGAGAATTGTCACTATCTGATCTGTCTGATAGCTCCCCAGAAAAGCTCCATTTCTAGGGTTTGTCTATTTGACTGAGTCAGACCATACTCAGTGGGGAAAGCCTTTTCCTCAGAGTTATGGTTAAAAATAATCAGGAGCAATTGTTTAACTTTAAAGCTTTCTGAGGCAGTCATATAGCAGTTAAGAAACATAAGAAGCTGGCCAAGAAAACATAAAAAGAAAAACTGAGGAATGAGGTGTCATAGCAGGCTTTGAAAAGCTCTGACATATTCTGGATGATCTTGGAGGCTGTGCATATATGCGGGGCTAGGCACATGCCAGGAAAACCCAAGAAGGAACTTACTTCTCATCTCTGTCCGACACTGAAGCTCTGTGCAAGGAGGAAGTGGAAACCAAGGCAGAGATGTAAACTGCCAAACTTTAAAGATTTCTCCCAGAATACACAACGGCCTTTGGCAAAGGATGAGAGACTTATTCATCTAAGACAATTAAGAAATTCTCTGTCCATTGATTAGCCAGTCAAAGTTAATTGAGCTGAGAGTTCAGGGGCATATAATAAAGAATACAGACTTCACATGAGTGGTGCAGGAAAATCATTAAACAAAAAGACTTCTACAACAATAACAACAAACTGGGGGGTGGGATGGGGAAAGTTGGATATAATTTCCAGAGTTGTCCCATTAAATGATTTACATCATCCATTACAGTAGACACAAAGAAACTTTCCCATACTTATGGTAAAGTATGTCCCATAAACAGGAAAAAAAAAATCAGTGAATAGAAAATATCCCAGAAGAAGTGCAGACATTGGACTTACTAGTCAAAGACATTAATCAGCTTTTTAAAATATGTTCAGAGAATTAAAGTAAAACGTCTCAGCAAACAAGAGATTAAAATGATTTTTAAAAGATCAAAAGGAAATCTGAAACTGAAAATTACAATGACTGAAACAAAAAATTCTAAACAGAGACATACTAGCAGATCTGATTCAGCAAACTTGAAGATAAGTCAGTTCAGATTATCCAGTCTGAGAAAATAAAGAGGCAAAAATGAAGAAAAACAGAGTCTCAGAGAACTGTGGGACACCATCAGGTGGTCCAACATATGCATAATTGAAATTCCAGAAGGAGATGAGAAAGAGGCAAAAATATTTGAAGAAATAATGGCTCAAAATATCCTAAATTTTCTGAAAAACATGAATCCCATGTAAGAAGCTCAACAAATTCCAAGCAGAACGAACTCATGGAGATCCACAGGTGGACACATTATAGTCAAAATACCAAAGGTCAAAAGCAAAGAAAGTCTATTAAAAATTATGCACATGGATGTTTATTGAAGTTTTATTCATAGTTTCCAAAACTTGGAAGCAACCAAATTGCCCTTCTGTGGGTGAATGGATTAACAAACAGGGGTGCATCTAGATAATGGGGTGTTATTCACTGCTAAAAAGAAATGAACTATGAAGCCATTAAAAAACCATGAAGGAAACTGAAGTGTACATAACTAAGTAAAAGAATCTGAAATGGCTACATACTGTATGATTCCGACTATATGACATTCTGGGAAAGATAAAACTATGGTGATAGTAAAGAGATCATTGTTAGGGGCGGGGGGGGTAGGAGGAGGGATAAATAGGCAGAGCTCAGAGGATTTTTAGGGCAGTGAAACTGTTCTCTATGATATTATAATGATGGATACATGTCATTATACATTCATCCAAGCCCATAGAAAGTACAGCTCCAAAAGTAAATGCTAAGGTAAACTGTGGGCTTGGAGTAATTATGATATATCAGTGTAGGTTCTTCATTATAACAAACATACCACTCTGGTGAGTAATGTTGATAATGAAGGAGCCACTGGATGTGTAGAGATGAAAGTAAGTCTCTGTACCTCTCTCTTAATTTTTCTGTGAACCTAAAACTGCTTCTAAAAAATAACATCTTAATACAAAACTCATCACCATACAAAAAAGTTGTCTTCAAAACAGCAAGGAGAAGTGATTCATGAAGTACAGGGAATTCTCAGAAAGCTTAATAGTAGAGTTTTTATCAAAAACCAATGAAGCAAAAATTACTTCTCCCACTATTAGAAGCTAAGGAATGAAATTAAAAGGTCACAGCCAGGTTTCTGGATGAAATTCAGAAAACAGGATTGGCTTTTACCGTGACCTTGCTGAATGGAATTGCAAATAGTGATGGGGGTGGGATTAATGTGCCATCTAAAGAATAGAATCATCTACAAGAAAAATCCATTTCTGGCTTTTATTATTTTATAAATCATGTCCCCAATGTCTCTTTGAACTGAAATTAAGCCTAATCTCTCATATCATAGGCTTACTCTTTCTAGAACAAGTCAAATTGATGCAAATAGTTTACAAGTGTAATGACAGATGTAACTGGTGGAAGAGGTATGTATTACGCATTTGATACAGGTTTTATAGATTAGCACAAATATAGAGTTTTATTTTTATTTTTTTAAGTTTATTTATTTATTTTGAGAGAGAGAGAAAGGGAGAGAGGCAGAGAGAGAGAGACACTGGGGGAGAGGCAGAGAGAGAGGGAGAGAGAGAGGATCCCACGCATGCTCTGTGCAGTCAGCACAGAGCCTTATGCAGGGCTCAAACCCGTGCACCATGAGATCATGACATGAGTCAAAGTCGGATACTTAACAGACTGAGCCACCCAGGTGCCCCAACTATCTAGAGTTTTATACTTAGAACTGTCAGCCTCCAAACTTTTGACTAATAATTTATTTGCATACATTGTTGGTATGAGTGGCAAAAGAAAACCAATAGCCTGGATGCCAGAAAAACAAATCCAGAAAAGATCTTTGTAACCTAAGAAGTCCTGCAACAAAAGAATTTTTCTGAGATCAAGGATGGAGAATAGATATAAATTGTAACTAGTCAAGCTAGACCAATTAAAAACCTTACTTGACTTCAATTAATTAATTTAATTCAATCCTCATGAGTGAGGAATACTTTCATTGTGTGGTCACATGTATGGTGAGCCACACTCTTATTTATGAGGCAATAAATCATCTGTGGTTTCTTTATTGATAAGAAATCATTTTTTATATATCTTGATCTGGGTCTCAATGGCACCCATCCTCTCACTTCTTAACTGGTTCAGAAGAGCTTTCTGTCACATATCATTTTGTAATTTGGTTCCATTTTGTGACCTCCATTTGAGCTTTAGCTGACTGTGAAGAAAAATAAGTGTCACTTTGGATCATGCCCACTCAGACACTTACATAAGCATACATGTGATCCTTTATTTCCATACTGTTTCTTATTAGTACACATTTTCTGTCATTCTGAGCATAATCGTTGGCTGTTTGAGGCCAGGGGCACTCCTTTATTTCTCAGTTCCTCCTACCTTGGTGCACAAAAACAGCTTAAAATGTGTCTGGGTGAATGAATAGCTACACTTGGTATGTAAAGCAAATCTAATCAGTTTATGGTAGTTTGGCTCTTTCCTAGGCTACAGTTTCTTGTTTTCCATATACATGTTAGAGCTAATTTCCAGTAACCAGCCATTATCCACTCTGAAATTTGAAAGTGAGTACATCACCCCCTCATATGTAAAATGAAATAAAAATAGCCCTTACCAGGTAGGGCTATGATACAGATTAAACATTTAGTGTATAGAAAGTACCTGTCAC
Source organism: Lynx rufus (assembly GCF_022079265.1). Taxonomy (NCBI): domain Eukaryota; kingdom Metazoa; phylum Chordata; class Mammalia; order Carnivora; family Felidae; genus Lynx; species Lynx rufus. The sequence continues at coordinate 41,063,414 of NW_025814856.1, read as the reverse complement.
ATTCATTCATTTATTCTGCATATTCAAATGAGAGCCTACTGCTAGAGATACATCAGTGAACCAAGCAGCTAGAAAATTCCTACTTTTGGGGAGCTTATAGTCTCTCAACAATAGGAATACATAGTACAGGGTTTACATGTAAACTTGCCACTAAGCCAGATAAAATCCAGAATAATGTGTAAGGTAGACTTGTAAGCACTTAGAAAAGGTAGTCGTGATTGCTTAAATCCAATGAAAAATTTCACAGTGCACTCAACCCATTCCCATTATATTTTCAAGGCCAGTAAACTATAAAAATGACAATAGAATGCCCTTCTCTCGAGTCTAAATATTCCAGCTGTGCCGTTACAGGGACAACACAATGAGTTAAACCACCTTGTGTGGGAAATCTTAAAGAGTGTAAATGACCACAAGATCAATATGAGGAAGTAGTAAGATACGGATACAAAACGAAAGGGAGAGAGAAGGAATTTGCTTTTAATTCTAAGGCTGCCACAGAAGCGTAATTCTACGAGTCCTCTGATACTCTGAGTCATTTCTGAGCTGAGTGTGGTAAGAGTCTCAACTCTGAAAGAAGTATGAATAAACCAGAATGCTTCTGGGTAAGACCAGTCAAGAACAACCAGAGTACCAATGTGTGAAAAATAATGTTATGTGGTAGGACACGGATTCTTTTTTTTTAAATTTTTTTTTTATGTTTTCATTTATTTTTGATGGAGAGAGAGACACAGAGCATGAGTGGGGGAGGAGCAGAGAGAGAGGGAGATACAGAATCCAAAGCAGGCTCCGGGCTCCAAGATCCGAGCTGTCAGCGCAGAGCCTGACACAGGGCTCAAACTCACAAACTGAGATCATGATCTGAGCTGAAGTTGGATGCTTCACTAACTGAGCCACCCAGGTGCCCCTAGGATTCTTAAAGAAACTCATCGATCTCCCTTGCAGAGAAGGTTTGAGGGAAAAGTAAGAGCTGGAGGAACACAGGGAGGAGAAGCAACAGGACAGAATTCAGATCCAATGAGCAAATCTAGAGAAAAGCAGATTTAAGCTAAATGTAAATATGAAGAGCAAAAAGAAAATAAAGTCCATGAGCTAGTGAGATACATGAAATCAGTACTTACAGAACAGTTTCCATGGAGGCTGGAGGAAGGCGGTGTCCAGGTCCCGCCCAGTTTGGCACCTTTTAACTTTGATCTTCTTTTCAAGATCTAATAGTTACTTTTTTGGACAAGTTTACATAGACTCGAAGCCTGTACATTTAGAGCAAATAAAAATAAATGTAGATAATTTTCAAAAGAGTAGGTTTTATTTTTACTGCTGTTAATGAAAGACTTGCTCTTGGGAATCTACCAAGCATGAATTCATAAGATGGTTAGTGAACCTTGAAATTCATTTTTCCCTCAAAAAGCAATGTCTTAAATCATGATTAATTATCCCCACAGGCCCTTTAAATCATAGAATCGATGAAGATTGAAATCAAGAGAGTATGGGAGGCCTATAACAGGCCTCCCTTACTTGAAAGCTGTGTTGACACGACAGGTGGCCAGTAGGTTTCTTCTTTTTGATCAACTGCATTTAATTGGAAACAACTGCCTCTATATCTGTGTTGAGAAGGATTCTGAAGCACAGTCTCTGATCGCTGAGGGGAAAAAAGACCACGCTAAGCATTGTTTACCATTGGTAGAGGACCTGTACTTTGTAACATACCTGTCACGTAGCAGATATTCCTGATGAAATCAAGAGAGCTGTTTGCCTTGGTGGGTTATAGTTCCTCCTTCCAGATTTCAGTTTATTCTTGGGGCCCCACTTCATGTCCAGCTTCCCCTGCCAGAGGACAGCCCATCTGAACCATAGCCAGCAAAGCCCCAAATCAGATGCAGAAGCTATAGCCTTGCATGGACCTGCCCCCACCCCACCCCCTGCTCTCACATTCATGTAAGTTCCTAGAATCATAAATCACTCACAGTAGTCCTCCTCTGATGGAGCCATCACTGATCCCCTTGCTGAAAACCATGCATGAACTGGGAACAGATGTGGAAGGCTGAGAAAAATGTACAGTATTTTCTATTTGTAATAGTCCCTGATGAGAACAAATGCCTAGTGGTTTTTATTTGATATATAAATCATTAAGGCAACACAAAAGCCTGTAAAAGCTCTTGCTTCAGAAAAAAAAAATTTAAGTGTATTTATTTATTTGGGGGGGGTGGAGGTGGGCAGAGAGAGAGGGAGAGCGAGAATCCTAAGCAGGCCCTGCGCCGTCAGAGCAGAGCCCGATGCAGGGCTCTATCTCCCGATGTGAGATCGTGACCTGAGCCAAAATTAAGACTCACACTTTTAACTGACTGAGGGACCCATCTGCCCTGATTCAGTCAAATGTTGAGTCAAATCTTTATATAGATGGCCACTCTGATCAAGCAATAGGAGGCACCCACCCTGCACTTCATGTGTTCAGGTTGCTTGTTTGTCAGATAAATTGGAAATGAAATCCTCTGGGCAGCTCTGTTTCCTAGGGTTGATCTGGAAATTGATTTTAAAGTTAATTGATATACCTTGTAGAATGTTCAGATACAATGCCTTAGTTTTGGAGAAAGGAAGTGATTGGATCCTTTTGTCTTATTGTTGCTACCTGTGAATAAACATTTTTTTTTTTAATGCACAGATACTTCCATGAAAAGAGAGGAGCCTGGATGGCTCAGTTGTTTAAGCACCTGACTTTGGCTCAGGCCATGATCTTGCAGCTTGTGAGTTTGAGACCCACATGGGGCTCGCTGCTGTCACTGCAGATTCCAGCTGGTGAGTTTGAGCCCCTCATCCGTCTCGCTGCTGTCAGAGCAGAGCCCGTTTCAGATCCTCTGTTCCCCTCTCTCTCTGCCCTCCCCCTGCTTGAGCTGTCTCTCTCTCTCTGTCTCTCTCAAAAATAAATAATAAAACTTCCATGAAAAGAAATGAAAATATCATATAAATGACTTTTCCCTCTTTAGATTTATTAATTACAAGAAATGCGAGATACCGTTATGTAACATGTATTGTTTTTATAGCTTCTTAATACCTATGGGCAGTTGATGAGGAAGCCCTCTTGCTCTCCCCCTCCCTTCCATCTGTGTCTTCTATGCACACGTGAAAGGGGGTTACCCCTCGAATTAACAAATTAAGGCAACTCTGTCCATTTGGTAGAAGGAAAACGTTTTATAGATGCAGTTTCCTTTCCTTAATAGTGGACAGTTTACAATGTAGGAAAAGTTCTCATTTCTACCTAAGGCAATTAAAAGAAAAAAACCTCATAAAATACTGCAACATTTCTGCTCACTTATACATGGCTCAATTTTTACAGCTGGCTTGAAGAAGATGCCAAAACCCCTAGCTGAAAAGAAATAAATAATAGTTCTCTTATTCTGAAAATGTGTGCATAACTCAAACTCAATTTTGAATGAGAAACAGAAATGGAATTCAGAGCTCATGGTGAGTTTATTTGACGAATGTAGCAGTGTTTTCGCTTTTTCAATTGTATGCTCAATTTCCTACTTTAAAAATATCCTAAAATTCATTAAGCGTTCAGCCCTACTGGGCTGTGAGGAGATAGAGGCACAAGTTTTTTCCTTAGGGATACTCCTAATTAAAAAATGTTGTTGCTTGCAAGTAGCTTGAGTTGTTCTGTACAGAGAGCACCATGAATTCTCAACCTCTATATGGGTGAAGATTTGGTATAATGAAAAAAGGAAAAACCTATAGCAAGTAGAGTAAAGTGAAAATGTCTCTTGGATGGCCAAGTAAAAAAGGAATTCAAAGATTCCAGATTTAATACTCGTCTCTTCTGCTTAGAATTCAGGGTTTTTTTTTTCTCTTGATCTCTCCAGTTCAATGGATCTTAGATGTCAGAATGCATCAGAATTACCTGGGAAAGTTGGCTTAAAAAAAGGCAGATTGGGATGCCTGGGTGGCTCAGTTGGTTGAGCATCCACCTCTTGATTTTAACCTGGGTTATGATCTTGGGGTTGTGGAATCGACCCCTGCATTGGGCTCTGTGCTGGGCGTGGAAACTGCTTGAGATTCTCCCGTTCTCCCTCTGCCCCTCTCCCTTGTTTGTGTACTCTCTCTCTCAAATAAAAAAATAAAAAACATTTAAAAGGCAGATTTTTCAGGGCTCCCTCCATTTATTCTTAACTGAATTGATAACAAGTCCTGGAAGTCTACTTTTGTACCAAAGTCATAGAAATTATGGCAAAGAGACCATTTGAGTGCAACAAATCCCAGTACAAAGCATCCAACCAATAATATGAAACTTTACAGTGAAAAATACAAAAACACCTAGTGAAGAATTTACACTGTACCAGACCAGAAACCCTGATGATGTAATTCTCCTTGTTCTCTGTAGCCTTAGTAAAGGAAGAGGGTTCTCAGATCTTTCTATATGTGAAAATCACCAAGTGTCTGAGCAAAATGCAAATTTTAAGGCCTCAGCCTTTCCCCTGGAGATTTAATACATTTGGTTATGATTATAGGAATGTCTGCTGTTCGTCACATGTTGTGGGATCCTGCTGCATGTGGTTCATAGAATACACTTGACACACTTTTGCTTAGGAAATGCCATCAACACAACATGGGCACCAAAGGCATGATTGTGACAACTATAACTTGATGCAACCACAAATGAATTGAGCAATGAATCCACGTTATGCTATGGACCGCACAGAATTTTTTCACCAAGCACATGAGCTTTGGGTATTTCTGTTAGGATCCTTTCTACCTAGTAATAAAATTTCAAACCACCCTAATTTTATTAATAATAAAAAAAGAAGGGGCGTCTGGGTGGCTCAGTCAGTTAATCATCCGACTTCAGCTCAGGTCATTATCTCATGGTTTATGGGTTCTTGCCGCACTTTGGGCTCCATGTTGGCAGCTCGGAGCCTGGAGCCTGCTTCGGATTCTGTGTCTCCCTCTCTCTCTCTGCCCCTCCCCCACTCACACTCTGTCTCTCTCTCTCAAAAATAAACATTCAAAAAATTAAAAAAAAAAAAGAAAACCACTGGGCTTATGAATTTAAAAAGTCCAGTGTTAGCTCTGTCTTCAGGGATCATATGGGGTCAGCAGAACTTTGTCCTATTTCTTGCCTCTGTGGTCTGTGTGTGGACTTCTTCCTCTGATGCCAGCCTCCCTGCTGTGATGGAAAAGTGGTTGCAGGAGCTACATTTTCATAGCCTCTCAGGTTCTTATACTGTAGAAATGACTAGAATCTTGTCAGCTACTTCCTATAAAATCTTGAGAGTTAATGCAATTGGACAAAGTTAGGTCATGGGATTGAGGAGGTGTGATATGGTGATTGATGTAGCCTTGTTATATAGGTTGGTGGGAGTGAAAACTCCCAAGACCGTACTTACTGAAAGAACATAAGGAATATGTCCATTCATTGGTTGCTGTTGCCAGAAGGAGGGGGATGGATCTGGAGAGACATCCCTAATAAACATCCACTGTGGGATTATTATGTATGTACAGAATCAACCAGAAGTAATATGCAGGGATAGTGTCTATAAGGTTGCCAGATGATTGGTATTGAAAGAGACACCCTAATATTTTCAGCTTTTTTGCTAGAAAACACAGGGAAGTACTAGAGCTCTCAGTATTTGGAGTTTCTAATTAAGTCAGTTTAATTATTACCTTGTCGGGATCTGTGGTTTGTTCTTGAATTCTTGGCTACTTCCCCGACCATACCATAAAAACCTTGTCAAGAGTCTGTATGCACGTGTAATCTTTCTTTGGGGGTTCTGTGCCATAGACCCCTGTGGCAACCTGATGAAGCCCATGGACCCCTTCTCAGAAAGATGTTTTTAAAAGCATTAACTAAAATGCATAGGATTACAGAGAAAACCAATTTTATTAAAACAGTTGCATATGTTGTAAACAAATTTATAATGTAGAATTATGTGCTGCTTTATGACCAGATTACATTGCTTAGTAAAAACAAACATGTTACTTTTTTCCCTTTGGCCACCCCCATTCACAGACCCACTGAATTTCAGGCAGTGTTCAGGACTCTGGATTAAGAATTCCTATCACATAGATGCTGGTGGCCTCTTAGCAGAAGTGACTGTCTAATTCCCCAGTTTAAAGCTCTCCAGTTGCTCCCAACTTTTCTCAGGATAAAGTCTGAAATCCGTAGCATGGCACACAGGCCCTATTATAACTTGAGTGGGCTCAGTCTCTCAAGCTCCCTCATCTTATAATTTAAACTCACACTATACTAGAAAGCATGCCATTCCACGAAGAAGCAGTGTTTTCTCAGCTCCGGGAATTTGTAGCCTGTGGGTATCTGCCAGGACACAGGCTGCCTCTCTCTCTGCCATTTCAGCTGGCAAAGTCTTCATCATCCTTTAGGATTTGAACTCACTTCGTCCAAAACTGAGCTAGTCACCCCTTCCATTGCCCCTCCTCACCCTGTGTAGCACTTACATTCTAGTCCAAGTTAATTAAGTGGGGGGGGGGGGTGCGTGCCTTGGTGACTCAGTCAGTTAAGCCTCCGGCTTTGGCTCAGGTCATGATCTCACAGCTCATGAGTTCAAACCCCATGTTGGGCTCTGTTCAGACAGCTCAGAGCCTGGATCCTGCTTCAGATTCTCTCTCTGCACTCCCCCACTCCCTTTCTCAAAAATAAATAAACATTAAGAAATTTAAAAATATATAAATAAACTGGAGAATCTACTGGGCAAATATCAGAAAGATTGCAGGCATAATAGAGCATTTACTTCCTTAGCGACTATAGCTATGGCAAATTGTCAGGCTTGGGTCTCCTTTAAATAGTCAGTGCCCTTATTATTAAAACTATTTCAAGTATCTTACACTTTTGGGCCAACTGCTGGTGTGAAAATAATTTTAATTTTCTATTTAATACATAAATCTGTGATCAAAACAGATTAACTATTGTGTCAAATAAGAGTGAGACTTCTGTGCATATTTTTTAATGTGTATTTATTTCTGAGAGACAGAGACAGAGACAGAGCATGAGCAGGGGAAGGGCAGAGAAAGATGGAGACACAATCCGAAGCAGGCTCCAGGCTCTGGGCTGTCAGCATAGAGCCTGATGTAGGGCTCAAACCCACAAACCTGAGATCATGACCTGAGCTAACATTGGATGCCCAACTGACTGAGCCACCCAAGTACCCCAATTTATGTGTATTTTATTTTATTTTATTTTATTTATTTTTAATATGAATTTTATTGTCAAATTGGTTTCCATACAATACCCAGTGCTCATCCCAACAGGTGCCCTCCTCAATGCCCATCACCCACTTTCCCCTCCCTCTCACCCCCCATCAACCCTCAGCTTATTCTCAGTTTTTAAGAGTCTCTTATGCTTTGGCTCCCTCCCTCTTTACCTTTTTTTTCCCCTCCCCTCCCCCATGGTCTTCTGTTAAGTTTCTCAGGATTCACATAAGAGTGAAAACATACGGTATCTGTCTTTCTCTGTATGACTTATTTCACTTAGCATCACACTCTCCAGTTCCATCCACGTTGCTACAAAAGGCCATATTTCATTCTTTCTCATTGCCAAGGAGCATTCCATTGAATTTATTTATATTTTAAATTGTACCATCATATCGATAATGATAGGGGCGCCTGGATGACTCATTTGGTTGAGCATATGAATCTTTGTTTCCGTTTGGGTCATCACCTCACAGTTTGTGAATTTGAGCACCACCCTGGGCTCTGTGCTGACAGACAGAGTCTGCTTTGGATCCATTGTTCCCCTTTCTATGCCCCTCCTCCCCCCCACTCATGATCTCTCTTTCTCTTTCCCTCTCTTTCTCAAAAATAAACATTCAAAATAAGTACTTTAAAAAATGGATAATAATGTCACAGACATATATAATGTCATTTATAATTTATAATTTCCTAGACTCAGTTTTCAGTGCATTTATTATATTAACCTTATTTTTATCCTTGAAGCAACCCTACAAGGTAGCTACTATTCTTCTTACTGTTTCAAGGAAACTGAAGCTTGCAGAGGTTGAAAATCTCATCCAAAGTCACATAGCTGATAAGGGATTTGAATCCAGAAAATAAGGCTTCAGACCTCTCATTATATGTCAGAACATGTAGCATAATTCCCATTTTTATCCAAAAACTCCATATCATACATGCATATAATGGATGTGTCTGTATGTATGCATACATAAATACATACATGTATGCATGTCTATTTTTTGGTGTATATATCATTTTCACCATATTTTTCTGGTTGAACATCATGACTGCTGTGCAGATCCAGTGTTAACAATTCTCCTCCAACACTTGGTCAAATTTTAATCGGGAATAGATAATGAAGTAAACATGCCCATTGTACCTGAGACTTTTACCATTTTGCTAACCATACTGATTCTCTGCCTTGACACGTTTTACCAAAATGGGAGTGTCTGAGTAGGTCTGTCATTTGAGCATCAGACTTTTGATTTGGGCCCAGGTCATGATCCCAGGGTCTTGGGATCATACTTCAAGATGGGCTCTGCTATAGGCATGGAGCCTGCTTTGGATTCTCTCTCTCTCCCTCTGCCCCTCTTTCCAACTTGCATGCTCTCTCTCTCTCAAAAAACAAACAAAACACAAAAAACAACAATTTTTACCAAAATGTCATCTTGAATTAGTTGCTAGAATAATTGCTACTATGGAATTTGAAAGGAGTACGCCTGTGTTGAAACCTTAACATGGCCCTTCACACCTTTGAGATTAACCCGCTTAACTCCATACCTCAAGCTCCTCTTACATAAACACACACACACACACACACACACACACACACACACACACACAAATTATGTATGACTCCTGCTCGCATTTAAAAGTTAAAGAATGTAACAGCATTTTGGAATTTCTAACTATTTTTATTTGTTAACATTTTAGGAATTTGAGATATGGGTCTCCTTTAATGCAAAATGTGTTCTATCTCTACAGTCTTGCAAAGTCTCCACTTCTGAGAAAGGACAGACTTATATATGACTTTATTTGCCAGGTTGCATTATTCTCAGTCCACCTTGATAATTCGTGTTGCATCTAAGTATCGTCTGTTCACACTATTGTTATTTATCCTTTTCTTTCTAAATTGACCCACTTCTTCTTTTATGGAAATAATGCAAAAGGGGAACTTTGTAATTTCTAAACTCACTGGCTAGATAAAATTTTTTCTTTACTGCATCAGGATAAGTATAACACAAAATAAAAGCATTCAAAAAAAGGTCCACTAAAGTCCTATCATCTCACCTATCAATGGTAGTACATGTACTTCCTTTTGGGAAATACTGCCATAACATTGTCACCTGAAAAGCCCTTGATCAAACTTCCCCTTACTGAAGTGTCTGGCATGAAAAGGGGTCTTCTGTCACTCACTAGAACTTACTGTTGAACTCTTCAGTTACACACAGCTTTAATCCTATGACATTATATGTATAGACCTGGTCATGGTCAGGAGCTAAGGGCAGAGGAAGCCCTTGGCAAGAGGACACAATAATTAAAAAAAAAAAAAAGGTTTAACTTTGACTTCCTTCAACTTCTTCCTTCTCCACCTGTCTTACCTCTTCAGGTATTCTAGGTGCCCCTGTGCTTCTCTTGCCCACTTTTCACTCAAAGCCCAATTATGGTTTGTCCTCTAGAGGCAGAAACCCTTTTTTGGAAGAAAGCATTTCTTTCATCTGTATTCATTACCTTGTTCTGCCTCAGAACTTCAGAACATAACTTTCCTGGGTAATATTCTCTCAGATATATGGTTGGTAACTCTCTGATCTAATATACTGATTCCTGATGAGTTTTCTAATTGATAATAATGTGACCAAATTTCTTAGTCTCTGCTAGAGAGCGATTTAAATTTTAACGAGGGGAGTGGCCTTGAATCATTCTCTTTTATTCTAAATAATAAGTGCCTCAGAGAAGTTAAATGCCCTTCCTGGGTAGATATTTCTCAAGCAAAGAACCGTCTAACACCATCCTTCAGATCATACCATGTAGCCTAGGAATTCTAAATCTTTTGGAACTGAAGTCCCATTAATTGTTCTGGGAAAGAATCTGGAATCTTCAGAGAAATAAACAAGAAAAACTTTCCCTTAAATAATTGTAAGTATGTGTTAGTGTTCTCATCTTGGAGAAGCTTTACAAGTGTAAAGTAGAAGCAGAATAGTTCACAGTAAATTGCATTGCAACTTCCTAATCATTTTTATGAAAATCTGGCATCTGGCTATTTTGTGGAAGCCTCAACATATCAATAGTGATATTATAAGCTAAGAATGCCTGAGGGGGTGCCTGGGTGGCTCAGTGGGTTAAGTGAACCCATCATGATTTTGACTCAGGGCACAGCCTCACGGTTTGTGAGTTGGAGCCTCACATCTGGCTCACTGCTGTGAGCTCATAATCCACTTTAGATCCTCTGTCCACCTCTCTCTTTGCCCCTCCCCTGCTTGCACTCTTTGTCTCAAAAATAAATAAACATTAAAAAAAAAAAAAGAATGTCTGAGGCACTCACCTGCACCTTTACTACTTGTGGTAAGTCCCCACAGACGTTTATCTAACTGACCTGAACCAGTGTTGTACCTGGACTGGTCCTTACGGTTCTTACTTGTGATTGTAAGATACATCTCAGCAACAACCATCAGGAACGTTGGTCCTCGCAGAGACCCCATCTGCCCAGGGACCACATAGCCGGATTGTGAGTAGAGAAGGGGAGAGCCGGAGCAGAACCTGTGTTCTGCCTTTATTGGGTCCAAGGGTGGGTGCCTAGGGTGGTCCAAGGTGGGTGGGTGAATCCAATATTGGATTCAAAGATTTTTAATCTTTTTTGGTGAATTGAAAACAGAGAGATTTGGGGCATGAGAAGGGAAAAGTGGTGTCACTCAAGTGGTCAATGATCTTCGTTATCCAGGGTTTTCTATGAGGGGATCTTCCTGGGTGGGCCAGCTTGATTTCTTACTTAGTTGTTTAGCTGGTAGCTGTCTCATACACCTAGCAATATATTTATTCAGAATGGGTCTCTTTGAAATAGACGCCTCAGTAATCAAACACTTACACTCAGGCCCTTAAATTAGAATTAAAACTTAATGTCAGGTTCTTACACTCTGCTGGTCCACGCCGTTTCTGCCTCCTACAGGTGGTAGCCTATGCGTAGCTGAGAAGCACCCGTAGTTGTGTAGAAGCAAATTCACTCTGACGATGATGGAGTTGCTGGACTCCTTGCTTACATGGGCTCTTCATAAGATTCTGGGAGGAGTCTTAGAATGTGTTCACCATAATGTGCATTTGTAAAATTTGCAAAAATAAGACATTTTGACTTCAGTTGTTCAAGGCTACTGTCGACCTCCTCTGATTTGCCTTCTGTCACATTTCCCCTCCTGTTGAGTGACCTTGGCCATGACCGTATGTGGGATCTACTAAAGGAGATTAAGTTGGATGAAACACTTAGCTTGGGTGTATATGGCATACAGTTAGTTCTATGAAACTATGGCTAGCCGTCCTGGCTTAGGAAGACTCCAAGGAACTTCTGCTGGTGTCGTTGGCATTGTCACCCAAATACAGGGTCAAATTTGTGTCCAAATATTAACTAAATATTTTGGGGTTTTTTTCCCCCTGGATTTTGTGTGTTTGTCATATTATTAACATTCTTGATTAGCTGGTTGTGATTTCTTTTCTCATCCGAAATAAGCATCCCCTGTTATACCTGGTTTCGATTCAGGAATTTTTATTTTTTAATTGTTTATTTATTTATTTTTTTTTACTTAGCAAGAAGGCCCAAATAGCTATCGCTTTTCCCACGCTTGGCACTAGTGAGGCCACTTCAGCAGACTCTTGTCCCTCCTGAGATAAGTTCTAGAACCATATTTGGTTTCAGGAATTTCATCTCTGGAATACGGATGCCTCAGTTATTATTTTGGTAATTGATTAGTAGAAACGCCCGGTGTCATTCTCCATTTCTAACACCAACTACTTCAGCGAGAATGTGTGCCACTTCGATGGCTATTTGTTTTCCATTTTTCCCCCCAAGAAGTTTTCATTTAGGTTTATTTCCTTCATCCTTAAGGCACTCCTCTTAAACCATTACCCCTGATATTTGCTTTCTATCTTCCATGCCTTGGAACAACTTCCCAAAGATTTAATTAGCTCTCACATTGATGAAGCAGCTCTTTGCTTTACTGCCTCTGTTTGTCAACAGGAAAGTCTTTTATCTTTGGCCGCCTAGAGAATTTGCTACTCAGAATCCATTTCCCCATCCAGGTTATTACTTCTTAAGTTCAGAATCATGCATACCTATAGTTATGCTTATAGTTGCCTTACCTTAGGGTCTAAGACTCAGTGACATAAATGGCATCTTCCACTTCAATATTGGATTCAAAAGAAAAAACACCCCAAAGACTCCATTTCACATCCACCTTTCATTACTTGGTGAATTCTGTATCCTTAACAAAGTGAGGGATTTTTTTCCAACTTTCTAGCCGGTTCCAATGCTATTAAATAGTCTCTCTTTTTCCAATGACTAATCAATGTTTGTTCACATCTCACACTGTACTATTGTTTCATTTAAACAGTGAGTGCTTTATTCCATTATGTTGACTCACTTGCCTTTCTTCATGTCTCCTAAAATGACTCTGTCTCTTAACTTACCCATTCCGGCAACTATAAACAATAGCTAGAGAGGGCATACTCCAAAAATCTTTTAAATTTTCCTCTGAAATAAATCTCAGTAAATCCACATTTAATGCAAATGAATTGTTTAAAGTCGTTTAACCTGAAATGTCTTTCAGTTTTAAGATTTATTGTTGAAAATGATTTTAAAATAGTTTTTTTTTTCATATTCATGCTTTATCCTAATATATTTGACCTGATTTAATTAAATATTATTTAGTCCTTGAGGATTTCCATGTGCCTAAGGTCATTATTCTGATCTTGATAATTTCCAATCGTACAACATTTATAGAAACTATAAATGTCAATGGGACTGCGTTGAAGGCTGATTGATACCAGAATTGACTAGGAAAGTTTAAAAAACTAGATAAAAGGAAGACATGTTTCTTATCACAGTTTTTTTCCTAGTAAATTATATAGATTTAAGAATACAATACAATGAATTATTAAAGTGTGGGTCTCAGTTAGGACTTTTATTTCTATGTACCAGTTTTCAAGATGCCAGATTTGTTGTCTGAATTACTTTGTGACTAGTATTGATTTGAAATGGGCTTCAATTTGAACACATAGTTGATAAGAAAGCAAGTTGTTTGAAAATACTCTGGTTGGTATTTAACCATCTGGCTCTGATACCTAGGCTTCTAGTTGCTAAACTGTCCCGTCTCCCCAAAGCAACAGTTATAAAATAATGAAAATACACTGTATATTTATTTAGGTGGAGCTTTAGCTAGATATAAAACGTATTTGCGTACAGAGTTTGATTTTATTTCCTTAATTCCTCAGTGGAAGAAAGAGAGGAGATGTTATACCCCTGCTCTATAGGAGATTAAATGGAATCCTTGAAAAGTTGATTGTTACATGGGAAGGATACTTTCCGAAGATAAATGCATCTTTTGTTTAAATGTGGCATACTTGACAGAATTCAAGGTTATAAAAGGTACATGATGGGAAGCGTATTTCTATCTCCTATCCTCCGCCCATCATGTTTCTTTTCCCTAGAGGCAGGGGTTGCTGCTTAGGTTTTGTGTTGTGTTCTAAGGACGTAGAAGGCACCTTCCAGAGCCTGCCGTGACCCAGGATTGGCACACCGCAGTCCCCAGGCCAAGTCTGGCCTGTTGCCTATTTTTGTAGAAAGCTTTTTAGAATACAGCCATAGCCATCCATGTATGTATTGTCTATGGCTGCTTTTGTACTATAACAACAGAAGCCATCTGCCCCACAAAGCCTGAAATATTGATTATCTGTCCCTTTACAGAGAGTTTGGCAAACAAAAAGTTTGTCAAATTTAACTCTCAAATACCAAGTGTATAATGCCTCTTACTTCAAAGCTTGCATACTAGTCGTGAGTAACCCATATGCTGTTTGTTGACACTGACTAAATCAAAGAATAATCTTCATTTTGGTTTATGAACCTTGTCCATGTAGAGGTGAATGTGTCTGTTAGTATGTTCTTGACTAGGTTTGCTAGGAAGGTGACTGAATATTGAGCAATCTGTTTTAAACAAGCTCGGTCAGTTGATTTTGGGGCTTTTTGAGCATTAACCTCTGGATTCATTTCTCACAGTGCTGGTTATCTTCTGCAGAAACCCTCAGGACATCTGCAAGGTGTCCACAAACTCTTGGCCCACTGACAGACAATAATGATGTGGATATGGATCCTATTGTGATAATTACATGGTATCAATCAGAACTTGTCAGATGCTCAAATTCTTAAATTAGTAAAGTGAAAATTAGGCATTGTTCAATTACCTTTGACAATTCAGTAAATTTCTGTACACTGTACAGGGATATTGCCTCTTACTAAGCCCAACATGAGGAGTTTGTCCTCCATTTTTATCTTGTTGGTTGAGAATAGATGAAGGTTTGGGTGGGTGTTCAGGAATCATATTGTATGCAAGTTCCTAACCTTCACTAGAATCACTGTCAGGGTGATAAGATGCTCATACTAAAACCACTAGGGACCGATACCAAGGACAGGGTGTCTTCTTTTCTTTTAATGTTTGTTCATTTATTTTGAGACAGAGAGAGAACCCTTGCTCATGTTGGTGGGAGAGGTGCAGAGAGAGAGGGAGAGAGAGAATCCCCAGCAGGCTCTCCACTATCACTGCAGAGCCCCCCGTGGGGCTCGATCTTATGAACCATGAGATCATGACCTGAGCTGAAACCAAGTATCAGACACGTAACCAAGTGGGCCCCCCAGGTGCCCCAGAAAGAGTATCTTCAGTTTTAGGATGATATGCTGAGTGGCAAGAGGGAGGAGAATCACCAATTCTTTTTTTTTTTTTAACTCTTACTTATTTATTTTGAGAGAGAGAAAGATAGATGGAGAACAAGCAGGAGAGGGGCAGAGAGAGTGGGAGACAGAGAATATCAAGCAGGCTCTGCATGCTGTCAGCACAGAGCCTGATATGGGGCTCAAATCCACAAACTGTGAGACCATGACCTGAGCCAAAATCAAGAATTAGATGCTTAACTGACTGAACCACCCGGGCACCCCAAGAATTGCTAATTCTAACAATTATTTTTCTCCTTTACTTTTTCATGCTTTTAATTCTTTGAGGAAACTGTGTGTATGATTGAATCTCACTAATACCTCTCTTATAATTTTAGGTATTTAAAAATTCTGCAATAATATATTTTTGTTACTAATAAATGCTATTTACTTTCTTACAAAATATTTAAAAATTCTGTAGTAATATATTTTTGTAACCAATAAATGCCAAAAGTTCACCAACTATTATTCTGGATGTCAAGAAGAGAGGGTTTTTATATGCTGAATGCTACCTGCCATGAACCGTTTCAAATGACCTTTTCTCTTCAGTGGGATTCTCATTTTCTAACTTCCTCTAACCAGGCAGGCAGCGTCTTCTTATAGGCATAAATTAAATACAGGATATCAAAATTCCTGGACCCTCTCCTTAGTGTCTAGGGGATACAGGCTTCAAATAATAGATAAGTGGAAGTTTCTGAGGTCATTATGTGACTATACATAATACCGCGTGGTATTTGAAAGAGAAAACAAGCGTTAGTTAAGGCACAGCGTACTATTCTAATAAAACTCCTGATAAAATCATTTCATGGTAAGGAATGCTTGCAATAATTTGGTTTAGGTGAATGATTACAATATTTTCTCCAGAGCCCATACTGGAGGACCAGGTTAAAATAACCCCTCCTAATGGGATGGGGCGCTTGGGTGGCTCAGTGAGTTAAGCGTCTGACTCAGGTCATGATCTTATGTTTCACGGTTCTCGAGATCAAGCCCCACACCCGCTGTCAGCGCGGAGCCTGCTTGGTACCCCTCCCCCCACTTGCATGCTCTCTCAAATAAACATTGAAAAAAAAAAAGAAGCAGCCTTTATAAAAAAATAAAATAAAATAACCCCTCCTATCCACTAATAACGTATAAGTAATAGGTCATATACCTTCATAATGAAGGGTGGATAACATATGAGAGGATTTGGAAGAATTTCAAAACTCCCTTATGTATACATCTTTACTAATCAATGTGAGAAAAGTTTGAGGAAATCTGTTTGCTTTCCAAAAATAGCAATTTGTTTATAAAGCACGTGAGACATCCATGATGAATGATAAGCCCAAATTATTATGACATACGATGCTCTGCTCTCACAATTTTCTTAGGAATGAGGATTAGAAAATAACATTCTACCTTGCATGGCATGAATTTTAGAAACTTTAAAAAAGTGGAAAAAATTCTCTCTGGTATTGTAATGCATGCTGCATGATCCATGTTATTAAAGAAAAGAAAACCAGGTGGCTACATTACCACTTTTATTCTATGTTGAGTTTTCAGTAAGTGTTTAAAAAAACAAAACTGCAGTGTGTGCACAGAGAAAGCTTTTGGTTGCAAGCTGCTTTGGTTTTGTTGTAGAAACTAAGAAACAGAATTCATACCCAAAGAGAAAAAAAAAATATCATTCCTTATGAGAAAAATCTTACTAAATCATACATGCTCCTACTACTAAACATATCTACTTCAGCTACTATACATTCCTACTAAATCAGGAGGCTTCAGGTAACCCACTTTCAGCTGTGAATCGCTTGAAGCTTATAAAAAAAATTCCATGCGTCAACAATAAGAAATTCAAACTCAGAGTCACAAGATTGAGAATGTTAGGATGACGTCCGCCATCATGATTCTATCAGAATTGTCTTTTCATTTAATGATAACCCTGATAAACACAGCTCAAAAAAGCCACAGATAATTTTTTGAGCTCAGTAAGTATACTTTGCCTGGGATTAGAATCCATGGGAAAACTTCTAGAACGGCTCTCAGGAAGGTTGGGTGCCTGTTTTTGCTGTAAATGTAGCAGAAACAGTGCTCATCAAAATCTCCTCAGTTCCCCTACATTTCTCAGTCTTTCTTGTAGTTAGTTGGGGCATCCTGTGACTAGTTTTGGCCAATGGGCTGTCGCCAGAAGAGAGACATGTGTCAGTGGGGAGTCAAGACAGCTAAGAGGATATCCCTCCTGCCTATCTGTCCCTTCCTGTCTTTGCTGCCTTAGAAGCCACAGATAGCATAGCTCCAAGGGAAGAGGGTCACCCAACCCTCATTAAACATTGTCAGAGAGAGGGATCCAGAAGGCTTATGTTTTTGTTGGTTTGTGCAATGTTGTGCCTAATATGAATTAACAACTGATATGGTGAACGCAAATCATAGATTCTGTTTTCATTCAGTTTTTGTATGATGGTAAACTACCTACTGATCTCAAAAATCATTTTTGTGAAAATACTTGGTAAAACTGAATGTTAGGAAATTGCCAGCCCAAGAACCAGGAATAAGTTGTTTTAAACTGTTATAGATAAAGGAGTCCATCTGCTTAAACCTGATCCCACAAAGTATTTAATATTGCATTTTTATGAATCTTTAGTTACTCAGGATTTCTCCAGCCACAATCTAAGGCTTTAACATTTTATGCAGTTTTTGAATAAAGAGGGGAAAATCTGATCACTACCTTCAATATAAAAAGCTATTAGTTGCTTGAAATAAATACTTAAAAAAATATTTTTAACATTTATTTATTTTTGAGAGACAGAGAGAGACAGAGAGTGAGCAGGGGAGAGGCAGAGAAAGAGAGGGAGACATAGAATCTGAAGCAGGCTCCAGGCTCCGAGCTCTCAGCACAAAGCCCAACATGGGGCTCATACTCACAAGCCATGAGATCATGACCTGAGTCAAAGTCAAATGCTTAACTGACTGAGCCACCCTGCTGCCCCAAATTAAATTCTTTTTAATTCAGTAGAAATAATTTAGCACCCTTTTTTTAAAAAATCAAAATGATCTGTTTTCTTAAAAAAAATTTTTTTCTAATGTTTGTTCTTGAGGGAGAGACAGACATAGTGTGAGTCAGGGAGGGGCAGAGAGAGAGGGAGACACAGAATCCAAACCAGACTCCAGGCTCTGAGCTGTCAGCACAGAGCCCGACGTGGGGCTTGAACTCACCAGATCATGACCTGAGTTGAAGTCAGATGCTTAACTGACTGAGCCAAGCAAACATCCCAATCTGTTTTCTTTTTAAAGAGAGACACTGTTTCTCAAAGAGGTAACTGAAGAAATTTCACTATTTGCTCTCCTAAATTTTGGGGCTAAAAACTATGCACACAATTTATTGATGATGGATTCAGGCAGTACCTATAATTTTGCTGTTTAAGGTGTATATTCAGATTGTAGTTAAGCCTGCTATATATTAATGATTCATTTTTAGCATATTACCCTGGGTCACTCGGAACTCGTTCTTTCCCAAAAATAGAACAGAAATCTTATCTCACTTTATGTTTTCCATTTTTTTTCTAAATGCTAATTTGAAACCAGGCCATGGAGCAGGAAAATATGTGAGAATTTGATTTGTCTTAACAGTATTTACTTACTGTTATACATACTATTACATGTACACTGTTATAGATTATATATATAATGTATATCATTATATATACTTCACATACAGTGAATATGCAACTTGAAATGAATGATTCACCTTTTTATTTTTCCATATTTCAAAATAGATTATTATAAGATTAAACTTACCTTAGTTGTGGGGTAGGCGTGACCCAGGGGGAAAAATTCATCAAAGGCTTAGATTATTTCCTCCAAGTACTTGCGGTAACTGGAAAAGACATGTCCACACATGGATAATGTTACATTGTAAATCAGCAAATGATTGAGCTCAAAGTGAGAAGGAGCCACTCAGTGCCTTTAAACATTTTAGTTGGAGTTAGACAGACTTAGGCTTGAATGTTGATCCCAACACCTAATGACCTTAGGCAAGTTACTTGACTTCTCCTGAACCTTAGTTTCCTCATCTGCTAAAACAAGTACAGTGGTAATACCTATCTCACAGAGCCACTTAATAAGCGTAGCCATTGGCATGAAGCAATTACTCAATGAGAGCTAACAAACAGTAATAATAGCTAGAAGGACACTATAGGGCAAAAATGACTACATGAGTCCAGACAGTTCATTAATTCAGTTATTCTGAGACTATGCTCTAAGCTCTTGCTATACTTCTTAATATTTTTTTTAGTATTTATTTTTGAGAGACAGAGTGTGAATGTGGGAGGGGCAGAGAAAGAGGGAGGCACAGAATCTGAACCAGGCTCCAGGCTTTGAGCTGTCAGCACAGGGCCTGCCATGGGGCTCCAACTCACGGACAGCCAAAGTCAGATACTTCACTGACTGAGCCACCCATGTGGTCCGAGCTCTTGCTATATTGAAGGCCCGGGCTGGTCTCCCTGGGCGGAGCACAGTTGTGTCAGCATGGCGAGAATGGCTAGTTAACCACATAACCTCCCTTGTGTGAAGTTGTTGGTAGCAGGCTGCTGTACAGCCTGAAACTATACCTCGTATCCTCCTTTGCGCCTCTTTGTGTCCACGTGACTAACTCTTGTCAATGGAATATCAGAGGAAGTGTGACTTGTCATCTAGTCCTTTAAAGAAGCAAGTGTACTTCCTTCACTGTTTCTTTCCTGTGTCTTGGCTGGTTGCAGGAGACTCCCAAGCCAGAAGGGAGCAGTCACAAGATGGACAGAGCCTGGATCCTTGACGAACGATACAGACAAAGCTTCCCATGTTGGACTATTATGTAAAGAGAACATTTATAGTTTTGAGCCATTGAAATTTAGGGATTCATTTGTTATAGTAGACAGTGCTCCTCCTAACTAATATAATCAGCACTTTGCCCGAAGTCACTTTAGAGCCTATACGAATACACATATGACAGCAGGTTGCCTTATTATTGTGAGCTGATAGGTGTGTCTGAGCAGGGCAAGCCCTTTAGTGTTTTGAGAACTTATGGCCATAATAAGACAGCCATTACTTCCTTTTTCCTCTTTTTTGCCTTTAATTTCCCCTTGATTAGAGAGACGTGAAAGGAATCTACAGATTCATGTGTTTCACTTTTATTTCTGTTCCTACTACTCACCCTCCTATTGGTGAAACTCCAGGCCAGTTTGAGAATTCTTCACCACACATAATGAAACTGTCTACCACCTTTTCTGTTTCTGTTCACTCTGCCATGCTGGTGTGTGGCACACTGAAACTGGTTCAAGATTTAATGAAAATTTGAAATAAATTGGAGTGATCTAAGAGTTCAGGTTTCTCTAGACTGTGAATATAAAATGACATCAAATTCACTTTTAATGGCTTATTTAGAATGACTCAAACCTTATCTTCAAATAGCCCTTGCAAACTATTTATGTCTTACTTTTAACTGATCCAGAAGAAGTCTTTTAAAAAATGTAAATACCATTTCTAGGAAATGTTTGAGGTCTTCCTCCAACATTCCTTAAATGTTGAGGTCAGCTTTAAGTCCGCTTCCTCTAGTATTGTTAAAAACTTTCCCCGTTGTGGTTTGGCAAAATGTGTCCTATAATTTGCCTCTATGAACTTCTGCATGACTTTTCTTAGATGTCAGGTGGCATACACAAACCAACATTTATGTCTCATGTGTCAGTGCATTTCACCTGATCCAGGCCAGGCTCAGCTGGTGGGCCCAGTAATGTTGGTTTGGCTCTCGTACACATGTGGGAGCTGGCAGGGGGTCAGCTGGGCTTGGATGGGGTTACTCAGATCTCTTCCACTTGTCTCTCTTCCTTCTCTTGGGAGCAGTGGGCCAGCCCGGGAACATCCTCTTCTTGGCAATGACAGAAACACAAAAGCATAAGCTCAATCTTGCAAATAATTTTCAAGCTCTGTTTGCATCATGACTGATGACATCTTGTTTGCCAAAGCAAGCCATATGATTAAATCCAGGTTCAAAGGATCAAGCAATACACTCATCCTTTTCCTGGAAAGACCTGCATGATTACATGGCAAAGGCAGGTCCTACTAAAATTTAGTGCTTGGACCTTTGTGGGGCGGGGGGGTGGGGGGGGTGGAGGGGGAAGGGGGCGGCGCCTGGGTGGCTCAGTCGGTTAAGCGAACGACTCTTGGTTTTGGCTCTGGTCATGATCTCCCCAAGTTCGAGCCCTGCATCAGGCTCGGTGCTGACAGTGCAGAGCCTGCTTGGGAGTCTCTGTCTTGCTCTCTCTCTCTCTCTGCTCCTCCCCCACTCACACTGTCTCTTTCTCAAAATAAATAAATAAACTTAAAAAAGATGATTTAAAATTTAGTGCTTGAAATTTCTGGAAATCCAGAAGGTAAAGTATTGATTATTGCCTATTATTTACCTATTGCTAAATTGCCTAAGGCAGTTTGCCATAATTGGGAAATTCAAGCTCTTTTCTTAAACACAAACATTTTCCATTTGAAGCAAACTCTTTTTTTTATTAATATTAAGGAAAAAAGACATGTCCTTAACCAGAAAAAGTTACCTAGGAAGCAGCAAAGCAGTATTTTTCAGGGAATTTTTGGTGTTAAAATTTCAGCCAATAGCAAAATTTATCTTTCAAAGAGCATATGTAAATATGTATTCATAAATTTATTCTTTCAACAAATATTTGTGGCACTAATAATGTATAGAAAGCCCAAATGCTTTTTAAGGACAAAATGTTAATAAGATAATGACTCTGCATTTTTAGATGAATCTGAATTGGAAAAATGACCCCTCCCAGAACCACCACCGACATAATTCATAACAGTACAGAAATCCAACAGGGAAAAGGACTTTTAAAATTTGTTTTGTTCTATTTAATATGGTGCTCATCACAACTTGGACCAAAGAGCAATGTGTACCATTAGATATGTAACTTAGTGTTAAAATGTTTGCTAATAATCAATGATATTGGATTTATATGGGATTTGCCACAGGGCTCTGTTAAACTGGAAGATAGGAGCCAAATAGAAAGGCGGGCAAGCATTAAAATTTGCACGGTGAGTTGAAATGAGCTCTGTATAGAAAACAGCAGCAGACCTGAGACCACTATCCTTAGAAAAGACTGCTTACAATGTTGGCCCTTGACTGGCCTCTGAGAAATGAGATATTAAAAGATTTTCCACCATGCCTAAAACTGATAAGCCTCTCTTACTGTGCCTAAACTGTTTATGCAAACAGTATGATTTCTGCTGCACACTGACTTTTCTTCAGTGAGTTTGGAATTCTGGTACCTACCCGGCAGCATATGCCTTTGTGACCAACGCCTGGTAAAAACCCTGGGCTGTGGGTCTGATGAACTTCCCTGATAGACAATATTTTCCATATGTTGTTACAACTCGCCGCTAGGAATTCAAGCAAGTCCCGTGTGACTCCACTGGGAGAGGGCTCTTGGAAGCTTGTGCCCACTTTCCTAAGGGCTTCACCCTGTGAGCCTTTGCCTTTTCTGACTGTGCTCTGAATCCTTTTGCTGTCATAAGTCATGGCTATGAGAACCACTGTATGCTGAGTCCTGGGACTCATCAAAACTGTGTGTGGTCTTGGGGGCCTTTAACCGAAGTGTAATCTTCTATTTCTTTGTTCTTAGCTTCCAAAAGTGACAGTTTCATCCTTTCTTTTTTAAACTTTTTAAATGTTTATTTATTTTTGAGAGAGACAGACAGAGCATGAGTGGGGGAAGGGTAGAGAGGGAGGGAGACACAGAATCCAAAGCAAGCACCGGGCTCTGAGCTGTCAGCACAGAGTCTGACACCGGGCTAGATCTGACCTGACCACGAGATCATAACCTGAGCTGAAGTCAGTGGCTTAACCGACTGAGCACCCAGGTGCCCCTCTTCCTTTCAATGGAGATTTACTGGGCACCTACTGGGCAATAGTCTTTGGGCTAAAATCTGGGAGTAAATTTGTGAATAAGACCTACATGGCACTGACCTTTGTGGAGCTTTGATTACTGAGTTGAAATAATACAAAACAAATTTATTTTTACCATGTCCTTCCCACCCATCCACCCCCCCCAACTTTTTTTTTTCTTTGCTATCATGGTAAACATGCCAACCAGTTACAGAGCAGTAAATAGAGGACCTGACACCTTAACAGAACATTTCAGTAAAATTTAGTGCTTGGCTTTTCTGTTTTCCCCTGGAAAAAAAATAATTATATAAATAGGGGTAGAATATGAATTTAAAACTCCATAAAGGTATAAAGGCAATAATTAGATAAGCATTGTCCTGTTATGTAGGATGATGCTAAAATGGTTACTGTGTATTTTCATAACCAAGTTTTCCAGAGTGTTCCAAGGACTCCACTTACAAGAGAAAATAACAGATGTCATACATGTATTATAACTGGAAACTGCTGCTATGAATTCTGACAGCAAGTTTCAATAATGAATTTGTAAGTAGAAACAAAACATACTGGGTATTGTAATTGATTTTTTTAAAGCAACTTCAGTGTTCTTGAAATAATTAGGTCAGATGTAATATTTGAAATATAAGTGTGAGTTTCAAAAGGGATCAAAGGACGAAGTGAAAAATGGTGGCATTATTACCCCTTTGGAATGAAAACAAAATTGCAGTGACATATTGGAAATTTAAATTGCTTGCCTCCTTCAGCTTTATACACATTTCTTCTGGGTGCAAATCAGCCTCCAGTTTTTATTTTAAGATGTTCTTAGAACATATGAACCAGATTAAGTTAGCTTCCATCTGCACAAAAGTGGGAAGATTTCACTGCCTGTTGTATCGACCGGCAAATATTTTCTCTTCTTACATCAACTTCTGCTGGGAGATTGGAAAGAAAAAAAAAAAAAAAAACTAGATGGAGGAGAAAGAAATGCCACCATGATCTAATTTCTTTCAATTACGTTGGGTCTTACTGGAGCATACGTCTTATATTTTATGGACACCCATTCATCTCCTGTGCTTTGCTGCCTTTGTAATCTCATCATTAACAATGTGAGAGAAGAGTAGGTCTTCAGATTTAGCCATGGCTGTGATTTCTTCATGGCTTTCAGCATGGCAGGGGGTGGATTGGCTTTTGTTATGAATCATTTGTGCGCGTGATTTAATACATGTTTGGGCTTTAAGTCTGGCTTTGATTTTTAAACATTTGACAGATTGAGTCGATCTTGCATGAAAGTAAGTACCCTCAAATGCAGCGTACCCTCAAATATCTCCTTAAGCATGGGTTTTTCAGCCATGTAATCATTTGAGGTCATGGCTTTGCTGAAGTCACAATCATTTTGAATTAGAATTTAACCTATGCTTGTTGCCCAAAATCTTAAATAGAAAGAACTGTGAAGAGAGTTTGAAAAAACATTGAATTAAGAAGCACTGAAAATGTTAATTTGGTGACAAAGTTGAGTTTAGCATCAGAAGGGTATGTGTATAAACCTTGGGATTCTTTATGTTGTACACGCTTGAGGAGGTTAATCACTTTCAAGAACTTATTTCTTCACTCGTAAAATGAGGCTAAAAAAAGGATTTGCCTCCTGAACTGTTTTTTTTTAACATTAAATGGCATAATTCTTGGCACCCGATTATCTCAGTGACTCAATATATGTCACCTATAGCATATAGTGTACTTTTTTTGTAGTAACATACATAAAGAAAAGTGCCCAAAACCTAACGTGGTAGGTCAGTAAATTTTCAAAAAGTGAACACTTCAGGGTGGATGGCCCTGAGATCAAGAACCTGGCTGTTATTACTGTTCCTTCCAGAAACTACTTCCCATCACCACACGGAAATAATTATTACCCTGAGTTCTTGTCATCACACTTCTTTTGCTTACTTTTGAACTTTGCCTGCTGATTCTTTCTGGTTTTCTACAGGTACTCTCGTGTTACCTGTGAATAAAGATGGATTCTTCCTTCCCAGCTCTTGTCTATTCCCCTGCTTCCCTCATTGCACTGGCTAGGAGTTCCCACAGTGTGTTGAGTAGAAATGGTGATAGCAGTCATCTTTGTTTTATTCATTCAAGCAGAAACTACTTAATATTTGATCATCATGTATGATCATCGATCTCTTTCAAAGAGATAGTATCATATTAAAAATATTATTACCTATTCCACTTTGGCTTTTTGTGATTTTTTTGGAGTGGTTTTATTTTGCTTTGTTTTGTTTTTAATAAGAAGTATGTAATCTATCACAAGCTTTATCTTCACCCATATGATTTGCCTCTTTTTGTCGTTAATATGTCCACTTACATCCCCCCCCCCCCCCGCCCAATGTTAACTAACCTTGCATTCACAGAATAGACCTCACTTAATTGTGGTATACAATCTTTTCTGGATAGTTTTAGATTTCATACAGTACTTTATGAGGATTTTATATCTCTTTTGATGGAAAACATTTGCCTGTAATTTTTCTTTCTTCTAATGGCCTTATCAGGATTTCTGTCAAAGTTTTTTTTTTTTTTTTGAAATTCACATTCTCTTCCTTAAATACTTAAATGTTTGAAAACACTCACCACTGAAACCATCTGAACTTAGAGTTTCTTGTATTGGGTTCGGTAATCACAGCTTTTAAAAAAATACGTATTTTTCATCTAGATTGTCAAATTTGTCCTTTGTTCTTTATTGTTTCCTTCCTTTACTTTCTTGGGAGTCATTTGCACTGCTCATTCTAGTTTCTTTTTTTTAAGTTTATTTATTTATTTTGAGAGAGAGAGAGAGAGAGAGAGAGTGCACAAGCCAGGGAGGGGGAGAGAGAGAGAGGGGGAGAGAGGGAGAATCCCAAGCAGGCTCCATACCACCAGCACAGAATCCCACACAGGGCTCAAACCCCCAAACTGCAAAATTATGAACTGAGCCAGGGTCAGATGCTTCACCAACTGAGCCACGCAGGTAGCCCTCTTTTTAGTTTCTTAAGATAGGTACTTAGTTCATTGGTTCTTAGTGTTTGTTACTTTCAAATATATGAATTTTAAAGCTATAGATAAGACTCTAAATACTGTATCACAATATATCTTAGAAGATTTCATATTTATTATCATTTAGTTCCAAAGTTTTCCTGATTCTTTTTTGTGATTTATTTCATGACCTGCAGTGTATTTAAAAATGTATTGCTTGGGGCGCCTGGGTGGCGCAGTCGGTTAAGCGTCCGACTTCAGCCAGGTCACGATCTCGCGGTCCGTGAGTTCGAGCCCCGCGTCGGGCTCTGTGCTGACAGCTCGGAGCCTGGAGCCTGTTTCGGATTCTGTGTCTCCCTCTCTCTCTGCCCCTCCCCTGTTCATGCTCTGTCTCTCTGTGTCTCAAAAATAAATAAATGTTAAAAACATTTTTTTTAAAAAAATAAAAAAATAAAAAAATAAAAAAAATAAAAATGTATTGCTTAATTTCAAAGAAGCTGATGGATATTCTAGTTATTATTTTACTGGACTAATTAGTCAATTAATTGCCACATGTTCCAAAACCATAATTTGAATGAATTGAATTCCATGCAATTTCTTTAGTGTTATTTGATTATATGTTGTATACTTTATTTTGGCAAATGTTCTCTGTGGACTCACAAAGGGTATATATTCTTTCACTGCTGAGTGCAGCATTCTGTGAATGTCAGTTAGGTCTATGGATGTCAAATTAGGTTAAAAGTGTTGTTCAGATCTTTTATGACACTACTGATTCTACTTGTTGGGGGTTGGAGCTCTGGGATCCTGCCCATGATTCCACCTCACTTTTGAGTGGAAGTCACTAATCTATGGTTTAACTTATTAATTCTCGTACTTAATTTTAATAAAAAAGTCTTAATTTTGACAGAAAGTAAGTATTCATTTGTAAATTGATTCTTGAATAATGAATGTTAATATCAGTTTATTTAGAATTTACATTTAGTACATTGCTTTATTTAGTTGTAAAGCCATTTGACTTATTCACTAATTTAATTTTTCTAGAAGACCTTGTTGTCATAAGTCATGACATATTTTCTTCATGGATACCTAAAGGTTGTTGAGAATGAAATGCTAAACCCTATTTTAGAGCTCAGTCAGTGGATAATACTGATGATGCCTAATTGTCCTGAATTTGGAAAGTTAAGTGGACCAGCTTATGCCATAACAATTAGGGCTTCATTAACTCTAGGTAATTAGTCATCCAGTGTTCCCAAGTGGAACCCTCAGAGGATTTTGAAATGGTAAACGAGTGAACTGTCAGACCACGATCTCCAGTTGGTAACTGTTTTTCATATAAATGAGCTAAACATTTCAGGCCAAAATATTGAAACATTTGTTGCCAAGCAGGGAGCTCTATTGTGTCTAATAGCATAAAACTCTACATAAGAGATATGATTCTAAAGGTAGTGTTTATGAATGAGCCAATTGGACAAGTTTTCAATATCAGACACTTTTTTAGTTATCACCTAAGAAATTTCTTTGCTGGTAAATTTGGTCTAACCTGTCATATCTATGAGCAAATATATGGAACTAACCCAGTTGGCTTATTGCTGGGAATTCATTTTCGACTTTTTAATGCATGCCCTTGATACAATTGTAGTTTAGAAGTTTAAAATTGGTTACTCTGCATTCCAAGACTATCCATCCACTGAAAGAATTTAAGCCAGGCCAAAATGTTGCAGTATTTCTTTGCCAATCTTTTCTTTTTGTAATTGCCTTGTCTCTGAAAATAAGAGCTACAATGAATGAAGTGTTTTTATCAGAGCATTCTGAACAATCCCTGATAAATATTGATTGTACCCAAAGCCAGTGGTCCAACACTCTTCAAAAAATACATGATTTCTATTTTTCTCTAATCCAGAAAGCAGACGTTTCCATGTTCGCAAAATGGTAAAAAGTTTCACTTTCACTTTTAACTGGTCTTTTGAAAGACCAAAGTGATGCTGCTTGGGAACAGCAGGCTGTGAACAGTGGAGGTAGAAGGAGGGGGTGTGGGAAAGGAGACTGTGTAACCTTCTAGGAACTTGGTTTGTAATATTTGGAAACTTGGTGTTAGGATTGGCAGAAATGATATTGATCATAAAGAGGATTTAGACTATTGGGGAAATAATATTTAAGGGATATTCTTATTTTTATTTTCTCTGCATTTTGTGATTGAATATCTGTCCCATCCTATCTCACTGTGAAAACATTTTGCATCCATTTTCTCCCAAGGCAAGGTGTGCTTTGATATTCAGAGATAAACTACAAGATTTCCATCTAAGAAAAGAAGCTTAGCATTCAAAGTCACCAGAACACAGCTGACCACATTCCTGGTCTTAAAAGAATTATTTTGAATGCACATTACAGAATTGGTCACATGCTACATATTCAGTTCTTTTATTCTGGAAATGCTACAATTTGTTTTCTTCTTAGATGTATTAGAAAAAAGTGAATTAAATAGAATGCTTCCTAGAATTTCTTATAATATGGCTAAAGCTTGTGTTTTAAGCACTAGCCACCTTGCTTTTTTCTCTCTTTTAAGGTAAAACTCATAAAGAAAAAAAATTTAAACATTAAAAAAATCTTTTCAATTAAGAAAAAAACCAATATGAGTTATCTTACTTTATTTTCGAAATAAATTTTAGGATAGATCACAATTCTAATGCTAGACATCATAATCAGTATGTAGTCTTAACTAAGACTTTCATTTTAAACTTTATATACTTGAAACTGTGGCAGATGACAACCATTGTCAGAGAAACTGATTGAACTTTTTGTTAAAAAGAATCTTTCCCCATCGAATGGTCTTGGCACCACAGTCGAAAATCAGTTGAACACATACAGGTGAATATTTATTTCTGAGATCTTTTTTATTCTCTTGGTTTGTATGTGCTCATACTGGTACCATGCTGCTTTGGTTACTGTAACTTGAATTAAGTTTTGAAATTAGGAAGTATGAGTCCTCCAAATCTGTTATTTTTCAAGGTGTTTTTGTCATTTGGAGTCCCTTGAGATTTCAGGTGAAATAATGGATGGGTTTTCCTATTTCTGCAAAAAATATCTTTGGAATTTTGATAGAGACTGCTTTGAATCTATATATTGTTCTGTGTTATGTTGTCATCTTTAATGAGTACTAATATCTTCTCTTTAACTTAGGTCTTTAATTTCAGCAACATTCTGTAGTTTATAATATTCAAGCCTTTTGCCTCTGTAAATTTATCCTTATTTATTTTATTCTTTGTGATGCTAATGTAAGAGCATTTTTCTCAATTTCCTTTTTTCATTGGTCATTGGTAGTGTATAAAAATGCAACTGACTTTTGAGTTGATTTTCTAACCTGTCACTTTGTGGAATTAGTTTATGAGCTCTTACCCTGTGTGTGTGTATGCACGTACATGTGTGATCTTTAGGGTTTCTATGGACAAATTATGTCATCTGTGAAGAGAGATAATTTTATTTATTGCTTTTCAATATGGATTTCTTTTATTACTTTCTCTTGCCTAAATGCTCTAAAACTTTCAGTACTCTCCTAATAGAAGAGGGGAAAGTGAACATTCTTGCTTTGTTTCTGACTTTAGGAAAAAAGGTTTTAGTGTTTCACCACTGAGTATGGTATTATCTGTGGGTTTTCTCACAGGTGCAGTAAGTTTTTCAGGTCTTATAGTCCCTACTGGATTTGTAGAAGCTACATAATTTGTACATTTCATTATTAACATGAACTTGGAAATGCACATTCCTAAATGTTATTTCCAGAATGTCTTTAAGATGTTTATATCAGAAAACCCAAATAAGAATGGCTTAAAGAAGATTTGGGTTTATTTTTTTCTCACGTAGTAAGTTCACAAGCTAAAGTCTTATAAAGTAATTCCACAAGGGGTCCCTGGGTGGCTCAGTTAGTTAAGTGGCCGACTTCAGCTCAGGTCATGATCTCAAGGTTGGTGAGATAGAGCCCCGCATTGGACTCTTTGCTGACAGCTCAGAGCATGGTGCCTGCTTCAGATTCTGTCTGTCTGTCTCTCTCTCTTCCCTTCCCCTGCTCACACTCTGTCTCTCTCTCAAAAATAAAGAAACTTAAAAAAAATTAAAGTAATTCCACAAAAATATTAGGGTACTTGCTGCTCTGTATCTTTGGGATAGAACTGTCTTCATTATGTATATGGAAGGTAGATAGAAAACTGGGCCAAGGACAAAGGCTCTTGCCTACTGAATTTCTTACTTAAAAAAATATTTTTTAAATTTTATTTATTTCTTTTTGGGAGAGAGAGACAGAGCACGAGCAAGGGAGGGGCAGAGAGAGAGACACAGAACCCGAAGCAGGCTCCAGGCTTTGAGCTGTCAGCACAGAACCCAACGCGGGACTCCAACCCACAAACAGTGGGATTATGACCTGAGCCCAAGTCGGAGGCTTAACTGACTGAGCCACCCAGGCACCCCTGAATTTCTTCTTTCTTTACAAAGAGTTTCCTGGAAACTTCATTTATTTACTTCTGCTGATATTTCATAGGCTGGAACTTATTTTCATGGTCACCTTTATGTGCAATGGTTCCAAGGAAGTGCAGTTTTTAAGATAGGCACATTGGTTAAGTCAAGGAAGAAGGATGAAATGATGATGGTGAAGTTAACAATCTATTCTACGTTATTGTGCATCATAAATAAGGGAGGAAGTATCAATATTTTAAATATATATGTGCAAATGCCTGGCATACAATAAATATTCCAATAAATATTTATGCAATGAAATGAGTTACTGAATATATATGTAGGTTTGAAATGTTTGAAATCAAAATATCAGAAAGTTGCTTTGAGACATACTTTCCATTTTCCATTGTCTTAAGAGCAATAGTAAAAGTAACGGGATTCTTCCACTCTTTACATTCTTCAAATGTGAATATTTTTTTTGCCTGATTTAGGTGAATGGTAAAAATTAGTAAACCTTACAGCGTGGCTCTATGAAACCATTATTAGTTCATTCATTATTAAACAAACTTGATAGTAAAAGATAGTTTAGGGGAGGTAGATTTAGGAATTGAAAATCCTTATTGTATAAAACACATATATAAATATTTATTGAAAGCCTAAATATCTCAGAGTTCGTGTCTTATATGATCTATTGCCAACTTACTCCAATTGCTTATTTTACCCAACAATTTCATTAATATACTCTAAGGCCAAGAAGATTCTCTTGTTGTTATTGTTGTTGTTATTTTATTGCGATGTAATTGAGATTAACATTAAATTAGTTTCAGGTGTGCAACATAATGGTTTGAAATTTGTATGCACTGAAACAACCACCACTGTAAATCTAGTTATCATCCATCACCTTACAAAGTTACAAAATTCTTTTTTTTTTTTTTTTTCTGATGACACCTTTTATGATTTACTCTTAGCAACTTTCATTTCTGCAATATAGTAGTATCAGCTGTGGTCACCACACTGCACATTACATCCCCATGACTTACTTATTTTATAACTGCAAGTTTTACCTCTTGACCCCCTTCACCCAATGTGCCCAAGCACCCACCTCTCCTCCTCTCTGGAAACCACCAGTCTGTTCTCTGTATTTATGAGTTAAGCCAAGAAGATTCTTGGAAGATAAGTACCTTACAAGAGCCAATCACATTTGTCACTTCAAAAATTAAAATGTTCTCTGTTTACTCTTGCTTTTCATATGCATTAGTTAAGGAATGCAAATTACACAATTAGATGCATTTTGTTGCTCAAATGAAAATTCTATGTGCCAAAATCTCAGCTCAAGAGTGCCAGTTGGTAAATCCCAACCTCAGACCCTGCACTGCATGCTGATTTGTATTTTTGCTTGCTTAAATCTTTCCTACTTGAGAGTTTAAAGTATCACTCTTCATTGTAAGTATTGTTTTGTTAGAATGCTTTTGATTTCTAACTAAGAGTTGTAAGTGATGGATTGAGATTAGATAGTTACACGTGATTCACTGAGTGTTGAAATGTTTTTTACCACTGTTTTCCTTCTATATCACAAGATAAAAATGAATCAAAATGAGAGACACAGTAGAGCATGGGAAATAGTACTACTTTAAATGGACCTCTCAGGACAAATCGGAAAATCTCTTCATGAATCCATCAAAGTTTTTTTTCAGATACTATAGAATAATAGGTTTGAAAATATTTTACCTTTAATCCAAATTATTGCTAAGTTCTGTGATAACAGGCCCAAATATTTTACTATTATATTGTAATGGGTAACATTTATTGAGCATGTAGCTGGGCTAAGCCCTCTGTTAAAAGTGAATTTGTCTTATCACATTTAATCCTTACAAAAACTCTGTAAGATATATAATTTTATTATCCCCATGTTATAAATGAATTTACTCAGGCACAGAATCACAAAGTTAATAGACGGTGGAGCCAGGACTAGAATTCAGATAATCTTTATTTTAAGCTGATGATCTTAACTGTTAGGTTATATGTGTTCACTGAAATAGATACTGCATTAATTGAAATATACATATATGTGTCTACACATGGACTGGTGTATGTGTTTGTGTGTATGTGTGTGTGTATATGTACACACCAAACTGAAGAATAGTTTTCTTAGCATCTATGAAGAAGCACAAATAATTAACAGAGAAAGGTTTAAAATTGTAATTTTATTGGCATTTAGGTCATTTAAAGTGGTGTATAAATTATGCCATTCAGAAGAGACAAGTTAATGCATTTATTGAAAATTAACTCTTCTTTAGAAACCTGGGAGATATTGATTAGGATTATTGTAATACAAGCTGAATCTAAAAACATGTTTGCCTTCATTGTTTAATAACATGGGAAGTGTTGCCCCAAATAAATGTAAGAATAAAATGTAGTAGAGAATAATTCTGCCTATAAAATTTAGGTTCATGTATTTTGGGAAAAAATACCATGGTTTAGAGAGTAGAAGTTATTCCAAGGTACTTCATTAAAATAACATTGTATCTTACCATAATAGTCTTTACTATTTCAAGTAGTTCTATTTTATACCAAGATCCATCTGAGTTAATTACTAATCTACCAACAGACATTTTTTTTCTCTAAAGTGATGCCATAATTTTGGGTCCCAAATTCTGCTATGCAGGGTAAGAAATGATATAATTTTACAAGAAACACTAATACTTTGAAAAACTAGTAATTTACTAAAGGCTTTAAAACAACACAACAAAGCAATTGAATGCTCAGTGGTCTCAAAGAATTAACATGATAGATAGATTTACATTTTTACAGGTAAACTATTCTTTGTGGCCCTTATTTCATTCAAAGCCTATAGTTTTGTTCCTTACTATTAATTAAATCATATTTTAACTATGATAAAGGAAACATAAAGCAGTAAAAATCTAAAATTTCAGAGAAGCTGCTATCAAATTAATATACTTACAATTCAATATATTACATTAATGGACAAAGTAAGAGGCAGTGTGGACAAGAGCCACTCCTGACAGTTACGTACCCCATCCTGACAGTTGGACATTCTAGAGAAAATCATGTCAAGGCTTTGTGCCTCAGTTTCCCTAGCTGCCAAATGGGGATAGTAAGAGTCACCATCATATGTGGCATAAAATAGATAATGTATAATTTATTTAGACAGTGCTTGAAGTACGTACTTTATTATCTATAATTATTATCCTTTTTACCAGCAGTGTAATCCTAAAAATCTTTATTTTCACTTACCTGTCTGAATTTTATTTACTTTTGCCCTCAGGAGTCCTGCAACACAAATGTGGTTGTTTCAATGTATCCTAACACATTGTGCAGATAAAACATCAGGAGGCTTTAAAAATAATGTTTGTTGCATTTTTGATGAAAGTCCTTGATTATTTGCTCAGTCATGCCTGCATTAATACATTTATTCAGTGAATACCTTTCAAGTGTCAGTCACTAAGGACAAGGGATTTCACAAGATCAGCATGGTCTCTACTCTCAGAGTGTTTAGCAGCCATGATGGAGACAAACATTAGACAGTGATCACACATGTTACCAATTGGGATGCATTCTAGAAAAGGATAAGGAATAGTGAGGGATTTTAACAAAGGAACCCAACTGAGATTGGTGGGGACAGTTTTCTGAGGAAGTGACATCTAAGAGGTGACCTAAAGGACTAGTAAAGATTTGTCCAATAAACTAGTTTCTAGAGGCAGGAACAGAATGCTCAGGGGTTCTGAAGTAGGAAAGGCCAAGGGCACAGTGTTGTAAGAGCATGCAGAGCAGAGGTGAGATGGGGCTGGATTTGACTGGAGTATGGACGGGGCCAAGTCTTGGGGGTCTTCCAGTTTGAGTGAAAAACCTAAGATGTTTCTTCTATTCATGTTAGGAAGCTCTTGAAAGATTTTTAGCTGGAAAGAAATTGGACCGAGTTTGCATTTTGAAAGAAGTCTTTTGTCATGCGGAGAATGGATTGCACGGTCAGATTGGGATCCTACAGGAGACCATGATGGCTGGTGGATAAGAGATGACAAAGTCTTGGATGCTTAACATGAGGTGCTGGCCCCTTAGATGGAAGAACAGGCAGAAAAGAGACAAAAGTTTGGGGGCATAATTGACAGAATTTGTTAGTGGAATAAAGGTATGACAGACCTTTGTGTAGAGCTCGCTACGCATGCCCCTTTGCGAAATACTCTAAATTTCTTTCCCTCTTTTCTTTCAAATGCGGAGTTGCCATTGCATGGTCTTGCCTTTCTATTCCACCAGTAACGATTCTTAAAATCTTTGCTTCCTTCAAGAGATTTGTAAAAATTCTACTTTTCCCATAAAATCTGCTCTCAATTGGAATGAACTCAGTGCTGTGCGATTTGCATATTGCTTCACCTCTATGTGAGCATAATGATATTGTGCGGCCTAATGGTCACCTGTGTAGAAGCCTACTTTCTCCTCCTGCCCTATTTCATGGGCATCTTCAATGCCACATCTATACTTTGCTCACCCTACAGAGCAGACCACATTACTCTGTAGTCAGCAGATGTTTCGGCAATTAGTTTTTGTTGAAAGGTAAGAATAAGAACTTTGGTGACAGAAGCCCACAATCCATATTTTGGAGGATGTTATGGATTTTTAAAATAGCAGCATTACAACCCGTGCATAGTTCAGGGATTAGTGTGTATTTGGTGCTCTCTTGGACTCTTTACAAGTCTATCAGCGAGGGACACTTTAAAAATCTAATATAAATCCTGCTGATTTTCGTACTTAATTATGCTCCCCAACCTTGATGTTTAATTCTTTCCCCCATGTTGGCTCTGTGACCACCAATGTGACTAATTTTTTTAAAAAGCAAAAACCATATTTTTCTTTGCATCTTACAAGATGTCTTTCCAAGTTCCTGGTTTTTTTTCCAAATTTTCTGTTTTCCAGAGCCACACTGTTCCTACAGCTCAAAGGATTCGTTCTGGACCTACCTAATCTTCTTCTTTGGAGCTCCCCACCTTGGCTTAATTTTGAGTATATGCATTCCCCATCCTAATCCTCTGGGTTTTTCACTCTTCCCATACTCTTGGAATCAACAATTGTCTCCTTAGTTGTTGCATGTTCGCCAAATTTTGTTGGAGCCATACAAGGGTTAATTTTTTAATATCACAACCTTGCCATATACCCTGGAAGGTGAGTACATCCACCTTTGGCTGTCCTCATGGGGATTTTGCATCTTAACTATCTGATGTGTGATACACTTCTCAGCATATGCATGTAATTTTATGGCTCAGTGATCTAGAAAGAAAGATAATGGAGAAATACCGAATAGTCAATTGATGTAAAATTCACATTTTCACCTAGGTTAATGTTCATGGTGGAAAATGCTGGTTATTTCACGGATCCATTCTGTCCTTCTCTAGTAATAGAGCTGCCCATTTGGTGTTGGGCACTTGGCCACCCAGCCATAGATCATACTTGTCAGCTGCTCTTGCAAACAGATGAAGCCATGCAAGGAAATGCTGGCAATGGCATGTGAAGGAAAGTGCTATGGTCTGAATGTTTGTGTCCCCCTAAAATCCATCTCTTGAAATTGTAACATGTAAGGATGAGGGTCTTAGGCGATGGGGACTTTTAGGAGGTGCTAGGTCATAAGAGTGGAACCTTTATGAATGGGATTAGTGCTCTTATAAAAGAGACCCTTGCTCTCCTACTATGTGAGGACATAGGGAGAAGATAATGTCTGTGAAGCAGGAAGCAAGCCCTTGCTAGACCTTGACCAGCCTGGCAGCTTCATCTGGGACTTCCCAGACTTCAGTACTGTGAGAAATAAGGTTCTACTGTTTATAAACTGCCCACTCTTTGTGAGTTTGTTAAAGCAACTTCAACAGACAAAGACAGAGAGTGACGTGAGCAACTTCAGGGTCATGGCCTTAAAGCACAGGAGCATGGACACTTCTTTAGTTGCTGGAAAAGTGGACATTGGTAGGTCTGGGTAGCTATGACAGACCACAAAACAGAAGCCATTTCTTGTGGCTGACAGCATACAAAGATCAAAGCCTCTTGGATCCTCAACACTGGAGAGCGATGACTGCGACCCTAAATTACCTCTGTTCTAATACTTTGCTTTGGATAGAGCAGCCAAACTTCAAACCAGACACAGTGTTGTTTCCACTGATTCCTGAAGAAGCACCTGCTTTTTGTTAGGTACTATATGTGATCTCATTTATCCCCACAGTAATCCAGAAAGGTTGATAATGATGATCCTGTTTTACATGTGATGAGGTTAGATTTGAACTCATCCCTGATTGTCTCCACTTTGCATTTAATAACCACCCATCATGGGTCTTGGTACTGTACTTCCTGGATTCTTGTTTCTCCACCATCATTTCAGGTAACTGCCAAGAAACCTTATTCCATAAAATACAAGAGAGTATATATTTTAGACATAGAGGGCTGTATGGTCTGTGATAAAACTATGCAACTCTGTCATCGTAGTACAAATGCATCTGTAAACAAAGAGTAAATAAATGGGTGTGGCTGTGCTCTAATAAAACTTTATTTACACAAACAGGTAGGAGACTGGATTTGACTCATGGTCCAGGGTTTGCCAGCCCCTGCTCTAAAATATTGTTCTCTCCCACATGTTTGATGCTGGGTTCCCACTACATCCATGCTCTAGCCCCTTTGAAGGAGGAATGAGGAAATAAACGGAGGGTGGACGATTTTCTTTAAAAGATGTGAGAGATGTTGCAAGTATCGGTTATCCTCACAGTCCCTTGGTAAGAAGCTAATTGCACTTGACTTGTAGGAAGGCTTAGAAATATACTCTCTAGCTTCTTAAAATGCAAAGGGGAGATGGTTTAATCATGAAAAGGAAGTAAAAGAGAAAATTAGTCTTCTCTGCCACAGTGTAGATTTGTCCTTAAGTATTTCATGATTTAGAAAGGGATATAGTTAAATAAACAAATATTTATAAACTTTGCCTTATTTTTTCTAGAAGATTTTCTAAAATTATAGAGTCACTTGCTCAAAATAATTCAAATTGGATTCTACACAAAAATTAATCCATAGTTAGATCTATTGAAGTCGTCTTTAGAACTTCAAGTTTATAAAAGTAAGAAATTCAGTCCCCAAGCTCTTTAAACTGAGGTCTAGCTATATCAAGGTCTAAGAAAAGAAAGCCATAAGCATCATTTTCTTTAATCGTTTGCAGTGATAAAAGTCAGGAAATAATATATCCCATGCAATGACTTTTAATCCCACTAGGAAATAACTCGTTTCTCTTTTGCACTTTGTGATTTCAATTTTGAAATGTATCTCTGGCTCTAAATATAATTCTAACTATACTTTTAAAACTTTAGTATGACAGAAAAAGACATATCCCATTAGAGAATTAATGATCTTAAGCTTGTTTCTTACATGGAACATATGAGTATTTCAGCCTATATTTAAATATTGAAAATTCTGTGCACTCGTTATCATTGGAGACATTCATCACTCTATCTTATAAGCAAAAAAATCCTCCAAAGGGTAAGGAAAGACATTATTTTAAGGTTTCAAGGGATCCAAACCTCCCAGGAGAAATTTGACAAAGTCACGCCTTAATGAAAGTGTTTGAGTTTTTCCCATTCTTAAGAATCCAAAGGTTTGGAGCGCCTGGGTTGGTTCAGTTGGTTGAGTGTCTGGCTCTTGATTTCAGCTCAGGTCATGATCCCAGCCCATGATCTCAGAGGGCTCTGTGCTGAAGCTGGAGGCTGCTTAAAATTTTATCTCTCTATTCTTCTGCCCCTCTCTCCAGCTCACCCTCACTCTCACTTTCTCTCTAAAATAATTTTAAAAATCCAAATGTTTTCTCTTTTTTAGTATAACTGATATATACAATTATATTAGTTGGAGGTGTACAACATAGTGATTTTCCATTTATATACATTACAAAGTGATCACTGTAATGTCTGGTTACCATCTGTCACCATAGAAAGTTAATACAATATTATTGTTTGTATTTTCCATACTGTACGTTACATCCTTGCGACTTACTTATTTTATACCTGGACATTTGTACCTCTTGGTCCCTTTCATCCATTTCACCCATCCCCAACCTTGCTCACCTCGGGCAATCATCAATCTGTTCACTGTACCTAGCAGGTTTTGTTTTGTGTGTGTTTGTTTTTTTAAGATTCCACATATAATTGAGATAATAGGGTATTTGTCTTTATCTGTCCGATTTATTTCATTTAGCATAATGAAGGTCCATCCATCCTGCTGCAAAATGATAAGATTTCATTCCTTTTTAATGGCTGAGTAATATTCCATGTGTATGTGGTATGTGTGTGTGTGTGTGTCTGTAGATATATAGATCTCACATCTTTGTTATTTAGCATCCATTAACGGATACTTACGCTGCTTCCCTAACTTGGCTATTTTAAACAATGCTGCAATGAACATAAGGGTGCAGATATTTTTCTGAGTTAGTGTTTTAGAAGTGGCATTGCTGGATGGTATGGTATTTTTAATTTTTTGATGAAACTCCATACTGTTTTCCACAGTGGCTGCAACCAGTTTATATCCCCACTGACCATGCATGCGAGTTCCTTTTTTTTCTTTACATTCTCACCAGCGCTTGCTATCTCTCTCTGTCTCTCTGTCTCTCTCTGTCTGTCTCTCTCTCTCTATTTTTTTTTGATAATGGTCAAGCTGACAAGTGTGAAGTGATATCTTATTATGGTTTTGATTTGCATTTCCCTGATGAGGAGTGTTGTTGAGCTGAGTGTTAACTCTTGCAATGCCATAGCAAAGTGTGTTGATGGTATGTATGTAATCATTAGGTTTCACAGAGGTTGAGGTTTTTTTGTTGTTGTTGTTTTGTTTTGTTTTTGTTGTTACATTGCTGGTCTAGATTTCAGGTGAACTTGTCATGCTGGAGTGCATGTGTCCTTGTTCTGAATCTCTCCCGTTCTCGTTACTATAGTGACCAACAGGAATCCAAAGAGAAGTGGAAAAGAGGAATCTTCATTTAAATAAGCAGGTTCATCCAGCACCGCTTTAAGTCACAGCCCTCTTTCCTTTGCTTGTGAAGGTTTATGTAGCAAGGAGTATTCTCCTATTTTGCAGTTGGGATTTTATTCTCATGACTCTTAAAAAATAGATTTGTTGTTAATTCCAAAGAAATAATTGTAACAATTCCAGAATGTAAGGGTCAAAAAGAGACAAAATATTTATATTCTGGATTACAGCTTTAACATTATTTTGATAGAGAGTATTCTACGAATTTCCTTATTTTCATTTTTTATTTAAAGCAGCGGTTCTCAACCGGGAATCATTTTGTACCTTAGGGGACATTTGACAATGTCTGAGCCATTTTTGGTTGTCACAAAAATGTGGGGCTATTACTGGCAAATCTAATGGGTAGAAACTAGGGATGCTCCCAAATATCCTACAATGTATTAGTCCTTCAAAACAGTGAATTGTCCGGCTCAAAATGTTAATAGTGCTGAGGTTTTGAGACCCGATTTTAAAGCATCTGTGATTCATTAAAAAAAAAAAAAAGATACTAGGGGTGCCTGGGTGGCTCAGTGAGCTAAGTATCTGACTCGATTTCAGCTCAGGTCATGATCTTTTTTTTTTTTTTTTTTTTTTTTTTTTTTCAACGTTTATTTATTTTTGGGACAGAGAGAGACAGAGCATGAACGGGGGAGGGGCAGAGAGAGAGGGAGACACAGAATCGGAAACAGGCTCCAGGCTCTGAGCCATCAGCCCAGAGCCTGACGCGGGGCTCGAACTCACGGACCGCAAGATCGTGACCTGGCTGAAGTCGGACGCTTAACCGACTGCGCCACCCAGGCGCCCCGCAGCTCAGGTCATGATCTTAAGATTTGTGAGTTTAAGCCCCATGTCGGGCTCCTCACTGATGGCACAGAGCCTGCTTGGGATTCTGCTTTCCCTCTCTCTGCCCCTCCCCTGCCCTCTTTCTCTCTCTCTAACATAAACAAATAAACTTAAAAAATATATACTACACTGTGAATTTCCTAAGTAGACAAGTTGACAAGTCTGAGTAAGGGCTGATATACTAATTCTTGGTGTGGGGTGCATAGAAGAAAGACGAAACATTTATACATCTAATATATTTCTCTGTACATCCATAAATCATTGGAAGAAATAGTTGCCACATAAATGTATTTGAGTGTTTCTGAACTATTTCTTTCATCAATCCTATTTATATAATTCAGTCTTCGAAGCCTTTTCCCTTTTTTGCTTATCTTTAAAAAAAACTTGCAGTATAAGCCTGAGAATTAGATACAGTTTCAATTTCTGTCATGAATTTCTGGGAGCTGGTAATTACATTACTAAAAAGAAGGTATATTTTGAGTCTTAGGAACCTAACTTGAAGTTCTGGTCTGCCTCTTCCTGAAT
Source organism: Lynx rufus (assembly GCF_022079265.1). Lineage (NCBI taxonomy): Eukaryota > Metazoa > Chordata > Mammalia > Carnivora > Felidae > Lynx > Lynx rufus. Next base: position 41,022,762 of record NW_025814856.1, on the reverse strand, counting down.
GTATTTCATTTTGGAAGATAGACGCTTTTTCTGCAGAGATAGGGTTTTCTTTGTTTAGGTTCCTTAAAAGCCCTGACTGTAACAACAGTAGGTGGATAAAGGAGAGAGAGTAGTGCATGTCACATATTAGCACTTGGCCATCTTCAAAAGGGATAGACTTCACGATGCGGCAACACAGTCCACAAAATCAAGAAAACACTCGCTAAGTATGGCTTACCATAGTGTGGCTGGTGGTCTCATCCTCCCCTCTGTCCTCGTTTCCTCGTTCTGGGCTGTACTGTCTGTCGTACTTGGGGATTTCATGGTTAGAAACATCAGACACTTTTTCTTTCCTAAATTGGAGTTGATGCATGTGTATTGAAAGCCCATGCCAGAGTGTGTAAACAAAGGTGAACAAATTCTCTAAGCCTATGTCTTTTGGAATTCTTAAAAACAATTGTTATCTCATGCAATTGTTTAAACGGCAAATAATGTAGGGGCCTTTGCACAGTGTTAGGTTTGCCTCTCCATCCCTACTCCCTTTTCTGACATCAATACTTTATCATTTAGGGAGCCCCCACCCTCTCCTCTCAGTTCGTGTAGCTTAAACAGGGCCAGCCTAAATAAATAAACGTTAAAAAAAATTTTTTTTTAAATAAGGGGGGTGGGGTGTGTGCGCCTGGGTGGCTCAGTCGGTTAAGCGTCCAACTTCAGCTGAGGTCATGATCTCGCAGTCCGTGGGTTTGAGCCCCGCGTCGGGCTCTGTGCTGACAGCTCAGAGCCTGGAGCCTGTTTCAGATTCTGTGTCTCCCTCTCTGTGACCCTCCCTGTTCATGCTCTGTCTCTCTCTGTCTCAAAAAGAAATAAACGTTAAAAAAAAATTAAACAGGGCTAGCCCTATCTCCAGCTCCATAGGTTGAGCACAGAACACAGATACTGCCAAGAAGCATCTCCTTCACCTAGCAATCAGATTCAGTGATGGGCAACTAAAATCAACAAAGAGAGATATACTGTGAGTTTATTGGATATAATGGTCCATTATTCCATAAAAACTAAAAAGGCAGCACACAGAAAAATCTTCGCTTAGAGAAAGAGACCAGCTCTGGCATCATCTGAGCATCTGGATCCAGCAATGCCTGAAGCTAGACACCCCTTAATATTTTAATTATATGCACCAATAAGTACATCTTCTTTTCAAGTCAGGTTGATTTCATCTTCTGCTGTTCATAACCAGGAGTGCTAAAAATGTACTGAGAGGAAAAAATTGAGATGTGAAATAGCTGAAAATCAGAAGGTATCTGTGCCTTAGAAAATGAAACGCTTACTCCTTTTATCTTCCCTTTAATATGTAAACTTAATTTTAAAGCGTTGTTTCAACCCATTTAGCCAATTTGTTTTTTATCTGACTCTTTTTTTCTCCTAATGGATGTATTACATTTTGGAAGATTGGCTCTCGTTCTATAGAGAGTTGATTTTCTTTGTTCTCAATATCAAAATAGCCTTCCAATGAATAAAAGAAAATTTCCTTTCAACGTTATCCATTGTGTAATGAAAATGATTGACTCACTAAACACAACCATGAGACCAGTCAATCTTGTTGATTCAACAAAAGTATCACCTGCCATTGAGAAATCCTTTCAGTTCCTCAAACTAACTTGTAAAACATTTGTGATAATCATGCCTGGAAATACTGAAAATAGGTAAGATTTTTTTATCTTCTTCACTGAGGAATGATTTGAGAAACAAGAAAGAGGAAATCAATCCATTGAAAAAAACCCCACCCTTGAACTATAAACAACGTATTTAAAAACAAAGAATCCTAGGGGCGCCTGGGTGGCGCAGTCGGTTAAGCGTCCGATTTCAGCCAGGTCACGATCTCGCGGTCCGTGAGTTCGAGCCCCGCGTCAGGCTCTGGGCTGATGGCTCGGAGCCTGGAGCCTGTTTCCGATTCTGTGTCTCCCTCTCTCTCTGCCCCTCCCCCGTTCATGCTCTGTCTCTCTCTGTCCCAAAAATAAATAAACATTGAAAAAAAAAATTTAAAAAAAAAAATAAAAACAAAGAATCCTTAACATTTCTGAGTAGAGAACGTGGCAGTCTCTCTGGATTTCTCTGACCATTTGTCAGTTATGGATCGATTGCAATTAAAATGAATGTGAATGTCATTAGAATTTTAGAAATTTTATATCATTAAAGTTTGGAAATTTAATTTGGAATTTTCTATGATAGGATTTATTGCTTTCTTAATATCTACCTTACCAGGAAAACCTAACTGGTAATCAGTAAGTTTAGAGCATGTTTCCATTTGAATATCAATATCACTATTTTTAAGGCACTGATCCTCAAACTTGTCTGCATTTTGTAATCCTTTAAGGACTGGTAATGAATGTACACAATTTTAAACCACCTGCGCTAGGGATATTTGAAAATCTCTCCAGGTAATTTTTACGTACAAGGTTTGAGGATAATTGCCATAAAACACTATTCTATAATTTTACTGCTCATATAAATCACTAGGGGCTGCTGTTAAAATTATATTCTGATTCCGTAGGCCTGGGATGCATTCCAAGATTCTGCACTTCAAACTTTTCAGATGATGCTGGTGTTACCGGTGTGAGTTCCACACTTTGACTGGCAGGGCTTTAAGGCACTGATTGTATTTTTTGAAGTAATTGTGAATAATGAAATTTTCTAGACTCACCGCTTATCTTGAATTGAAGCTGGCGATCTGTTGTAACATAGGTGTTGTTGGTAATCCAGTGTGATGTATGGGGGACATTTTGTTGTAATGAAGACCTGTTGAAACATCTTGTTCCTTCTTTTTTTTTTTTTTTTAAATTTTTTCTTTCAACGTTTTTATTTATTTTTTTGGGGGGGACAGAGAGAGACAGAGCATGAACGGGGGAGGGGCAGAGAGAGAGAGGGAGACACAGAATCGGAAACAGGCTCCAGGCTCTGAGCCATCAGCCCAGAGCCCGACGCGGGGCTCGAACTCACGGACCGCGAGATCGTGACCTGGCTGAAGTCGGACGCTTAACCGACTGCACCACCCAGGCGCCCCAACGTCTTGTTCCTTCTGATGATCTCACCTTTGCAAGAGTAGGGGAAAGAACTTAGGTGCTACTGAGTCTGCTGGTTTTCACAGGCTCTGACTCTACTCACACAGGGAAGCTTTGGGCAAAATGGCAAAGCCTGACTTTCCTACCTCCACCCTGTCACTCAGAACCTCCCCTCTCCTACTTGTCAGCTGGCCCAGCCACCCTCCTCCCTGCATTGGTCTCTGGACTTCTGGAGCTTTTGTTTTAACTAATGACAAGTACAGTTTTGAATAAATAGGTTTCAAGATCTTACTCCCTCTAGTTACACCATAGCACAAACCTCCTAATGAACGAGTGGCTGGCAGGCCTGTTAGTGGATAATTCAGGCACGTATGGTCCTCGGTTTGGAAATGGAAATGAAATCTCCTTTTCTTCACCTTCAGTTCAGTGTTCTACTGATAGTTCGCCACGTCCCACCGTCGCATCCTTTTCTGAAATAAGGTGTCACTGCTAACACATCATAGACCATGTGCTAAAGTACTTACTTCAAGGAAGACCCCAATTCGTAAGTCTCAAAAAACCCAATTTCAGGTCTAGTCTAGTGTATTACAAGAATAGTTAGCATAAAAAAACACAATATGGTAAAAATTGTATTTTCTGAGCAGTAAAATTATCTTGAGGGGAGGACCTGGTTTTCTTGGGTGAACATTTTCATATGTGCGGGTAGAGTGGAGCCTTTCAAGGGCATGCTTGAGAAAAAATAGAAGTTTGTTCTGCAGTTAATTAGACTGTGTTGTTTTGCCAAGTGAGGTATAGAAATTGAAAACGGGAGCTGAGAGTAGCAGGAAAGAGTTTTGGCAGCTGTGTGTGGAAGAAGGCAGAGAGATGGTGTTACTAGCACAAATACTGATGTTTTGGGGCAATTGGAGATCAGATACTGAAGGGAATTTTAAGTTATTTATTCAGTGTGGTATGCAATAGGAATCGTCTCCCATATCTCCTTATGGTACCTCTAGTAGACTCTCCATTTCTCAGGAACCTGCTGGAGTACTTTGATATCTACTTTATACTTTTAAAATGTGAGTTAGAGAATTCCTTGCCCACACTCAAAACTGTCTGGTAGCTTTCCACTGCAAGCAGAGTAGGAACTAATGGCTTTACAATAATCTACAAGGTCCTACATGAGCTAACCTCCTGCTCTGCTCTGACCTCATCTCTTTTTCCTCCTTTCTATACCTCATTGTTCTTAGAACATGTGGCCATGTTTCCTCCCTTGTGGTCTTTGCCTTGGTTATTCCTCTCTCTAGAGTGATCTGTCCTCAAATGCCTATTCAGCTCATTCCCCCCTCAAGTGCCAGCCTTTGCTCAGATCACTTTCTCAGCACCTAGACTGAAAGTTGAATGCTCCTTTGCCACTTCCCAGCGTTTGTCATGCTCCTTTTTTTTTTTTCTTTCGAAGCACTTCTCTCAATAAGCTGCAGAATTTATTTATAATTAGCATCCTCCTCCACTCTCAGATGTACACTCCATGAGGATAGGGATTTATGCCTTTTTTTCTAATGATGGAGATACAGCAGCTAGAACATACTTATTGAAGAAATGAATGTATACAAATGCCCGTGAAGACTTCCAAGTTGCCCATAAGAAGTTAGTCACAACCAAATCATTTGGACATTGTTCATCATAATGCTTCCAGCCAGGGGATGGTAGATTTAAAAAGTTAAAAATATGTGAATTATTGCCCCATGATCCCCCATCCCAGCTCTCATCTCTTTTGAGACATCTATATTCTCAGCCTAAATCCGGGTGCACCCAAAGCAGTACCATCGTTCTTGCAGCACATGTGAGGCTGTCCCAGCAGTGGCGTATGCTGTGTTCATACGTTCATGTCTCCCTCCCGCCCTGTAACTCCCAATGGCTGCTTTCCAGGTTCATCTGTGCACTTCCTTGTAAAATCCAGCATTGGCGAGAACCATGCAGAGTCATTTTAATCAGAACCCCCAACCCTTAATATCAGATCGGGTTCCTCACCCTCCAGCATCCATCCTCGGACAACACTGTCTGGCTTGTCTGTAGCAAAAATCCTTTTATGCCAGGTTAGCCAGAATCCCCTTACCTCTTAGGGTTTCCTCTTAGAAATCTTCCACCCACTGACCTCCGCACTTACACCCTGGCTATAAATTCCCAACTGCCTGTGCTTACTTCACACTGAGTCCACTCTGTCTCCTCCACTGTAAAAATCCCACTGCAGTGGCCCCTATACCTGCCATGATGGTCCTTACCGTCTATCACCAGTGTCACTGACTTCTTTTTCTTTACCACGTTTCCTCTCTCTCTACTAATAGTTTCATATACAGTTTTTATTCCATTCAGGACCTTTGCTCAGAGACAAAAACAATAGAGGTTCAATTCAGGCTTTGCTATTATATGGCTGTATGGTGTTGGATATAGTATTGATACACTCTAAGACTCAGTTTTCATGTCTGTGAGAAGGGCCTATTTCTTCTTGTGTGTAAGATGGAAATGATGATTTCCATGAGCTGTGACCTCATGATGAGTAGTATTAAGTGAGAAGTTGCATAAATAGTGTTCTTAACTAGGTGGTAAGTTAATGTTTCTTCCTCCTTTCTTATCCTTCCTCCTTTTATTAGCTTCGCTGAATCACAGAATCATGAAATCTTTAGTTTGAAAAGGACATTAAGGCCATTTGGTGCAGCTATTCATCTACAAATCCATTCTTTATCATCTTAGCAAGTGTTCATTATGCCTCCTGTTAAAGCTTTTATTTCCCGCCAAAGGAGCTTGTAATCTATTTGGTGTAGATATTACTAGTGTTCCTCATATATTGAGATTGAATTGCTCACCCTAAAACTCCCATTCTCCATTGTAACATCTAATACTGGGGGTTCTATAGAAAAATTTCAATGAATTTTTACTGCATGATAGCTTTTCAGAGAGTTGAAAATAGTTATCCTGTCTTTCCGTGTTTTTAATCATCCAGACTAATTTCCCAGAATGATATTCATTACTCAAAAAATGGTATTTTGATTTCTCTCCCATCCCAGTCATTTCTTTAAGAAACTCTTGTCTCATGAGGTACTGGAGCAAGGGGGTTAAAGATGCAGCCAGAGTTTCAGTCTGAGCTGTCAGAGACGAGCAGCAAACCTGGGATAAACTCTAAATCTCTGTATCTTCATCTGCAAAATGGATCATATTAATGAAAGGCATTCCATGCAGGTGGTTGGGGGAATAAAGCAGAAGATGTGTTCCGTGGACTTAACACTTATCCTGTGGTTCATGCTCTGCAGGTGGGAGGGGTCGCCGTGGAGCCCCGCCCGCCAGGTGCAGCCCAGGCAGTGCAAAACTAGAGCAGCTGTCCCACTTTGTTCTGGAAACTTCAGTTTTGCTTCCGTAGTCTTAGATAGAAGGGGCTTTTGTTGGCACCTCCATCAGTCAACTCATGCTCATTTCATTTAGAATCAATAATACAAAGGATATAAGTAACATGTTCTCACTGAAGCAGTCAGTACAGATGCCAAGAAAATGAATGGTAAAGCCTAAAGAAGTTTAAAAGGATTGAAATCTAAAAATTTATTCTATGACCAGAGAGATGACATTTTAAGAAAAGGGTTTAGTAAGACAGGAAGACTTCACTTATTCATTCATTTTTTTTTTTCAATAAATATGTGTTCAGCCCCAGCTCTATGCCCGACACTGTGCTAGGCACAGGTAACTTCTTCCCTTTACATGCATTCTCGGTAGTGGTACATGCAAAAAAAAAATATATCTAATTTCATTTTTATTTAAATTGAGTTGTCTCCATAAATATAGACGACAGAAGAAAATACCGTATGGTTTTATTTGTTCTAACTTGGATTGTAGGATTTGAAGGCCTACAACATGAAAATACTCATACAGTCTGACCGTGTTCTAAACAATAAAGCAATGCAGGCCTAAAATTTTAAAAATTCCTGAGAGTTGCAGAATGTCATGTTGGGTGACCTGTTGACTGTGTCCAGCTTGTTGCCACGTGGGACACCGGCTGGCATTTGTCAGAGTGTGGCTTCGATTATGTGAGTTTTAAACTGTGCAAGGACTTTAAAAGGTATCATGTGCCGAAAAAAAGAGTGACTTTTGCAATATGTGATTATCAGCCCTATTATCATCTGTTTGGTTCTTAAAATAAGGGATTTATGACAGCAACACAAAATATCCTGCAAAGTATCAGTAAAGCATCAAAGGATGGAGACTTTTGATCATGAGCAATTGGTGGGGAAACAATACAGCATTAAACCTTGCAGCACAAGAGGTTGCCACCATGCCTTAGCACGGTTATAACTGTGAGGGTGATAACATTCTGCAGGCATTCGACAGACAAGGGAAAATAAATCTATAGAAAGATGCTTTCCATTGAACTGATCTGGAATAACAAAAGGATGTTGAAGGGTTTGTCTCTATTATCTGAATACTGACTGAGCTACTCAGGGAAGACTACCATCTTTCATTTGAACTGAATGCTTTGACCAGCGTCATGCAGAAGGAAAAAGAATCCAGGCATATGCGTGTGGAGAAACATATGATTAAAATATACAATAAGTATGTACGTAATTCTTAAATATTAAAAGAACTTTGACATGGGACTGACAGTTTCCCTCCATGGGGATGCTATTTTGTTTTTCTGAAGGAAGAAAACTATTGAGGTCTAAACCAGTGAGAGGTTAAGCAAAGGGAATCATTCCCAATAAGCAATTTGATTTTTAGAGGAGGAATTTTATGTACTCTGTGATAGAGGTTCTGGGTCTTGCTTTCTCTGCACTAAGCATAACAAGAATGCACTATATCAAAATCGTGAGTTTAGTTCTTGTGATGTGCAAGGAAAAGACACTCAGTAGGCATGATTCGTAAAACATGAAATCTCTTTAACCCGCATAGCATGCAAGGTGCATAGAGAGGATTTTTTGGATTGTTTTTATTTTAACTTATTATTAAAATGGAGAGAAAAGGGGTGCCTGGGTGGCTCAGTTGGTTAAGCGACCGACTTTGGCTCAGGTCATGATCTCACGGTTTGTGAGTTTGAGCCCCACATCGGGCTCTGTGCTGACAGCTTGGAGCCTGGAGCCTGCTTCGGATTCTGTGTCTCCCTCTCTCTCTGCCCCTCCCCCACTCATGCTCTGTCTCTCTCTGTCTCAGAAATAAATAAACATTAAAAAAATTAAAATGGACAGAATGGAGACAACAAAAAATTGTGGATAAGTTTGTTTTTAAGCATAAAGGATCTGGTCAGAGCTTCCCTCAGTATACTAGGAGGGCAGCGTGTTTTACTGATAAAAGCATGGACTCAGGGACCAAATTCCTTGAGTGGGTGTCCTGGCCATACAGTTGGGGTAATAATAGTACCTACCTTTCAGGGTTGTTGTAAAGTCACATGAATACATTTGTAGAGCTTAGAACAATGCCTCACATAATAAACACTCAGTAAATATTACCTATTAGAATTATATCCAAAAATGAATTCAAATCAGCTCACAATGCCAGCAAACACTAACTTGCCTTCCAGTTTCTTTCTGAAATTTAAAAGAGGAGTAAAATATGTAATAGAACAGAATCAATTTCAATATTCAAAAAAAGCTGCATTTTCTGGATAAAGGAGGTAAAATGCGCATGATCTCTCTTTCCTGCCCGTTTTCTCTGCACTGTCTGCAGTTCTCAAAGAAATGATTAAAGGAATAGAGAAAGAGCAAAAGAAAGTAAGCAAAAGGGTTTGGCCCGTTCCCAAATGCAACAGAATATCTGAAAGTTAAAGCATCAAAGAGAGGGCTGATCCATTCCAAGGAAAGTACGTCTAGATAGAAGATTACACAAGCATCGTACTGCAGGAACACTCTCTATGAAAGAGGGGTACGAGCTAGCGTAGATGTGGTCCGTAGAAGATTTGCCAGGACCAGGCACTGGGCCCCACCCAGTGTGGAACTCCTTCTCCAGTACTCAGGAGCAGTGAGGCTCAGCCTGCGTGGTGGGTGATGAAGACCAGCATCATAGCAACAACAGCCATGGGGCTTTCAGGGGGTTTGCTAAAACAACATGGACACCGCCTCCCTTGGGTTCAGAGAAGGAGCTTGCCAGGGTTGCTATCTTTCTTCATTTGCGTAAATGGTAAATATTTCCTATGCTGTTTCTCACTACACCTGTCTTTTTTTCTCTTCTCTTCAGCACAAGTTACTCTTCCTCACCTTTCAGATCTCAGCACCCCTTCTGAAGACTCTTCCCTGCTCCAGCCACCTCTGCTTATAGTCCTGAAGGGACAGTATTTGATAAATAATCTCTTCTGGAAATGTTTGAGCCTGGTGAAGGAAGCTTAGAAAAGGCAGTGTGTTAGCTGCCTGAAGGAGGACTTTAAATGGATTGTCATTATTATTTATTTTTTGAAAGAGAGAGAGAGAGAGAGAGAGAGCAAGAGCACATGCATGCACACACAACTGGGGGAGCAGCAGAGAGAGAAGGAGAGAGAATCCCAAGCAGGCTCCATGCTGTCAGCACAGAGTCTGACATGGGGCTCGATATCACAAACTGTGAGATAATTCCCCGAGTCAAAATCAAGAGCAGGACGCTTAACCCACTGAGCTACCCACGTGCACCAAGACTTTTAATATGTAATAGCATCCACCCTAGTTTCTGGATCCAGAAGATACTATAGAGACCCAAACACTCGAGCTTTTGACTCATGAGAATTCTGGATAGATAGGCAAGTAATATGTTTGTCTCTACTTCTGCTTTGATTTCAAAACTTTTCACTTCCTTTCTTTTCTGCTCCCATCTACCTAAGGAATGGTGTTTTTTTCTACGTGGAAGATCATTTCTAGCAATGGGCTTCCCCATTGGCGTTTCTAACTCAGACTGGGGTTCAGGAATAGTTTATAGAGACTCTTAAGAAGAAGGTGATACTGCTGTTATCTCCTATTAAATGTTGTTATTTTTTTTTTTTTTTTGCTTTTATCAGCAGCTGTTGATAGATCTCTGGGTTTGACTCTTTTTGAAATTTTCACAATGGTATTCAGGTTTGGTTGGATCAGGGGATGATTAAAATGTATGACAGGTGGTAGACAGCTTAACTTGCCTGGGTTACCCTGTATACCAAAATTGATATTCTAGCTATGGAAATTTAAAATGGTTTATTGGCTATAATGCAATTCCAGACATGCTACCACAAAATACGGGATAGTGAATCCCTCAGATCGGCATACTGAATATCTTAAGCTGAAGGGATTTGAGAAAATGGCAGAAACAGGAAACTTACCCTCTTATCCCCTGTCTCCAAGCCCTTTTTACCCCTGAAACAAGTCATAAAAGTCTCATGTGAAAGGTACCCTCCTTGTACCAGGAAGAAAGAAGATATTTTCACCACTACAGAGTGGGAATTTGGGGCTGAGAAATCTGTACAAACTTTGTTAAACTAACCTTTATCTTCCTGGTTCTTCACCATTTATTACCCTAGTTCAAACCCCTTTGTCTTGTCACTTATTTTACAGGGTTTTTTTTTGTTTTTGTTTTTGTTTTTGTTTTTGTTTTTGAGGAGGTGTCTAAAAAGTATTAAAGCTTCCAGCTCTGATCAAGTGATCAGGTCTTTCTCTTATGAAGGCTCTCATGTACATGTAAAAATTCCATGCTCTTTTCCTGTTCATCTGTGTTTCTCAGTTTAATTTTCAGATACAACCAGGGACCTTAAGAAGGTCAAGGAAAACTTTTTTCCTCCCCTACCACTGAAAATCATGTATTCATTATAATACAATGAAATCGCAATCCCACAATGTTTTCTTAAAATGTTTGAGTAGGAAAATCTTAGTTTAAAAACAAGCCGCAGGTGCGAATGCACTCTCATAGACAGTCACAGAATTTATTGGTAATTTGAAGTTATTGAAATCTGATAGGAGAGCTCTTTGCTCTAACATTCATTTGAACTTGAAAATAACAATAAAATGTGCCAAGTGAAAGAGATGATTTTTCTTCTCTCTCTCTCTTTTTAACTAGTCATCCTGGTTTTAACACATGAGACACAAGTAATCAATTCTAGTGTGACTTAGCAATTTATTTACACAGTTTTACTGCTTTGGACATAACACAGCTGAGTTTCAAGCTTGATGAAATATTGTTATCCACATAATTCATTTTCTGCTGTTTCAACAAGGTGTTTGGATTTGTGGGAGCTCCCGTTTGAGGTTGAAATTGAATTGAAAATTCATGTGAAAGCTGTACAGACGAGGCAGGTCTGAGTATCAGAGAAGTGTCAATTAAATTTACTCTCTAGTCTCTGGCATAAAAACCTGTTTCGAAGGCCTTGAAAATAGCTCTCATTATCATATCGACTGGAGTCAACAGATATAACTCAAATCTAAGGTGAGCATAAGTTTATTCCTAGATATTTGTAATAAATTCCCAATATATTTATATATATATTGTCATATAGAGTTTAGTGTAAGTTATTAACAGTTACCATAATGATTTATTGGCTTTTAATGGGCAGTCCTCACTTATTAAAGATGTTATTGATTGAGGTGAAATTAACAATTCCCTATTAATTCATAATTCATCTCTTAGTGGTAGTCATAAAATAAAACAAAGCCTGCATCAGCTGTAAATTCATTTAAAAACAGACACGGAGGTGGAAATAAGACAACCACAGCTGTTTTCTCACAGGGTACTGAGTAACTTAACAGTAGAGAAAAATTTGAATAGAAAAAACTTCTTCTTCCCCTAAACAGTTTGCTTTTATTTAAATGAAAAGCAATTTGCTAGAATCCAAAGGCAGGGGCGGGCGGTGGGGGGGGGGGGGGGCAGGGAATGCTCTCACCATCTGTGAGAGCCCAATATCAAGTTCTTTAGAAGATCTTTATTTTTTAATTTTAAAAAAAGTTTATTAATTTATTTTGAAAGAAAGAGAAAGCATGAATGGGGAGGGGCAGAGAGAGAGGGAGAGAGAACCCTAAGCAGGCCCCACACTGTCAGTGCAGAGCCAGATGCAGGGCTCAACCTCAGGAACGTTGAGATCACGACCTGAGCCAAAACCAAGAGTCGGACACTTAACAGAATGAGCCACCCAGGCGCCCCTCTAAAGAAGATCTTTAGGTTTTAGATAGTATTCCAACATTACAAATAAAAAAATTTTTCGGTGGAAAATGCCATTGAAGGAAGGGTCCCCGAAAAGAAATGTTTAGAGCTCTCCATTGGAGAATCTTTCTGTAGATTGTATCTCTAAATCCTCACATCTTTAGGAATGTGAAGGAGATGGCTGAAAAGGTGGGGGAGGGTCCTACCAGTTCTGCTAAAAAGGTACTGTTGTTGGTCAAAGGCTGTGGAATTTATTCTGCTTTGGGGTAAATACCGCTCATTCTAGTCAATTAAGGTATCCAAGTGCCGTGTATACAGTTCCATGGGACAAAAATCAAAATCATAAAGATAAAGGGTTAAATTAGGTTAGCAGAAATGATAAAGCCTCTGCCCCTAAAGAACATACACCCTAGTCTTTGTATTCCCAGTGGAGGGATTAAAAAAAATTTTTTTAATGTTTATTCATTTTTGAAAGACAGAGGGAGACAGAGCACGAGCAGGGGTGGGGCGGAGAGAGAGGGGGACACAGAATCCGAAGCAAGCTCCAGGCTCTGAGCTGTCAGCACAGAGCTTGACGTGCAGCTCGGGGCTGGAACCCACCAACTGTGAGATCATGACCTAGCCGAATTTGGACGCTCAACCGACTGAGCCACCCAGGCGCGCCCCCACCTTTTTTTTTTTTTTAAATTTTTTAAAAAATGTTTATTCATTTTTTTTTTCAACGTTTATTTATTTTTGGGACAGAGAGAGACAGAGCATGAACGGGGGAGGGGCAGAGAGAGAGGGAGACACAGAATCGGAAACAGGCTCCAGGCTCTGAGCCATCAGCCCAGAGCCCGACGCGGGGCTGGAACTCACGGAGCGCGAGATCGTGACCTGGCTGAAGTCGGACGCTCAACCGACTGCGCCACCCAGGCGCCCCTGTTTATTCATTTTTGAAAGACAGAGAGCCCAATGGAAGGATTTTAGTCCCAAGAGCAACTTAGGGAGTGACCATGAAAGCGTGCTTGAGAAACACTGCCCTGGCCTAAAGCATGAGAAAATCATTGAATTGATGCAGTTTGGCACGGTATTTAAAAACAAGGGATTCCTGACACCTCACCTGGATGGTTTCCTAACTTCTTCACTTACTGTGTGATTTTGAGCAAGCATCTTAACCTCTCTGCTTCAGTTACCTCATCCTTAAAATAGAGATAGAGTATCTTCCTCCTGTAGATGCGGATAGAGTATATACCTCACACTTAAAACGTAGTAAACTTAAGTGTTTCTATCATTGATCTTTCTGTTATTATTTATTATTATTTGTTTCTTATTAGTGAATGAATGTGAGTTACCACCCCAGGAAACTTGGGTTCAATCCCCATTCTGTGATTTACGAGCTGTGACCTTGGGCGCGTTGCTTAAACTTAACAAAATCTCCATTTACCCACGATTTAAAACGTGGATCAGTCCACCTTTTAAGGCTTTTTGTGAGTGTAAAGCAACTTGGTATATGTACGTGGTATGACCCTTCATGAGCACTCAGAAAATAATTCCTCTCCTTTGTGACACAAAGAATAAAAGGAAAAAAGAAGAAAGAAATGAACGTCTGTTAAGACTCATAAAAGAAAATGAACAATTTAGTGACCTCTGTACATCACCTCTGTACACTCACAATCGTGAATTACTCATACTAAGTATCAGCATAGGAAATTAAAGTGGCTAGTAGAGAAAGGTAAGGATAGCAAGTATTGAGTAAAAGAAAAATAGGAAAATATAATAAGATCATTTTTTTGAGTGTTTATGGATAGTTGCCCTTTCTTATATAGCTAAACAAAAAATTCTCCTCCCTCCACTCTTTTGGCTATTTCAATTCATTCTTTTCAACACTTTGTACGTTCATGCAGATGAGCTCTCTGTCACTATCCATACTAAGTGGTTGAGAATAACAATACATATCTTCATGAGATCGACTGTATCAGTCAAATGCAAAAACAAAAACAAACAAACAAAAACAAAACCCACAAGATTAAAAACCCCAAAAACCCAAACCGAAACCCAAACCCTTACCCTGAAGCTGGCTCTAGTCCAAAAGCAAGGTTAATGGGAGTAAAACAGCTTCAGACATGGCTGCATTCAGATCAAAATACATCAGGTCTCTGCCACTCTTTCTTGGCTCAAAAGATAAAGATCGATGATATAAAGTGTCGGTGAGTCTATCAGACGTTCTTATGCATTATAAGAGAAAGAAATCTCAGAAATGTCCTGGGGAAAGCTTCTTTTCCTGTCCAGTCCTAGTAAAAGTTCCCTAGCCAAGTGCAGGTAAGCAATGAAGCTTCTGTATCCATTGCATACATTTCTGAACCAGTCAGTGTAGTCAGAGGGCCAGAATTACACTGAATTATAGATTAAAGGTGTCTCGGTGAAGAGTGATTCTGGAAAGGCTTCTAAGCATGGCTCCCTTTCCCAGATGGCTGCCTTTTGAATAAAGTGTTGGCACTTTGTACAATAATTGAATGTTATTGCAGTTAATAGAGGAGTAGGATATGTTACTTTTAGAGGTGAAATTGTAACCATTTAAATGTGCTTAGATGCTTTCTTGAAACTTAGTTTCTATCATTGTTATACTTTATTGTGGAGAGAGCAAGGGGTGTTTAAAGATGAAAGCATGAGAGCACAAAATAAATGAAAACTTGTTAAGGTCAGTAGACCAGGAAAAGAAAGACGCAGAATTTCCTTGAATGCTAATCTGCAAAAGGATGTTAGCTTTTCTAAGTACAAAACACATCCATTAAAAAAAATCATGTAGTTCCCTCCCCTCATCTCTAGAAGCTTTGGGGCAGAAACAGAGACACCCATCCCTCAGTTTTCAGTACTATGGTTTGTTGGTTCTCCAGGGCTCCTCATTTATCAGACACCCAGATTACAATAGGTTTTTCTTTTCTTTTCCTTTCTCTTTTTTCTTTTTCTTTCTCTTCCTTCCTTCCTTCCTCCTTCCCTCCCTCCCTCCCTCCCTCCCTCTCTCTTCCTCTCTTTCTTTCTTTTCTTTCTTTCTTGTAAACCCTATAGCCAAAATGGGACTTGAACTCACAACCCTCTGTCTCTGTCTCTGTCTCTGTCTCTCTGTCTCTTTTTGGCTTCCCGTCTGTAGTTCATCCTTTGAAATTTTATTAGCATTCAAATGCCTTGTTCACACTGAGGCCTTCTTTCCTCTGACTTGAATGAAGAAGTGGACATACCTGCTCTTTTTATTTAGAAAGAATTCTTTAAAAAAAATATTATACGTGTCAGTAAATGAGCTCCAGAGGGATCTTGGATCTTCTCCCAGGTCCCCGAGGATGACTCAGTGATCCAGCACTTATGAAGATGAAGACCAAAGAACTGAAGCTGGAGTCCATTCTGCCTGGAGCCCACTGGTTGTTAAACATTCTGATTATCTACCTGGGCCCAGCCCATCTTCTTCTTATAGTGTTAAATCTTCTGATCTAGAAGAAACACTGGAAATCTTGGTTTCTACATCAAACTTCACAAATGTTCCGGAGGTAGAAATGAATTCAAAATACTGAAATATTTAAAAGAAACAAAAGAAAAAGAATAGTTGTGAAGAAAGGGGATAGTTGTGGTAGTTCTAGGCTGAATGAAGACAACAGAAAAAAAAACAGGGAAGCCTCTGTTTACGGTTGAGTTTAAGTGATTTTTAAATTGGCACTTCTCAGCCCAGGCATGGACAGTTATTTGTTTGTTTGTTTTGATTGACCAGTAACTGGGTCACCCTACATAGTTTTTAAAAAATAACTTATCTTTGAGTTCATATATATTCTATAATTTTAAAAAATATTTATTTAATTAAAAGTTTAGATTGCTTCCAAATCTTGCGGTTATGGTCTGGAAGAATATTTTGCACATAAAATAGTTTTTGACCATCTCTCCTCTGTAGTGGGAGGAAACCAGATAAAATCCTTGAAGTAAAATGGCTGGATAAAAAGTACATGGATGTTGTAATGCTTTGGGTGCATATTAGCAATTTTCCCTTTACAAACTTTGTATGTATTTGTACTTGTAGCAGCCTGTGACCACCCACTTTTATAAGTCTTCTTTGGCCCTGAGTTCACATTTATATTTCAATAAATACAAACAGTAGTTTCCTGGAATTTTAATAATATATAATATATTATTAAAATTAAACTCTTTTCAAGTGCCTTGTCAAATGAGTTTGGACCAGCTGCACAATTTGCAGGTAAAAAAAAAAAATCTCCCTAGGCCTCCTATAAGAAGAAAGGTTATCTATTGGATTTTATCAATCAAAGAAACTCACTTCTAGGCTCTTAGGCTTATTCTTACCCTCCTAGTACCCGGGCAAGATCTTCTCATGGTTCTGGCTTCCTTCTCTCAACAACGGATGTGGCTGAAAATGAAATCCTGTTGATGGCTTGCCACACTACTGTGTCTGGCCCAGGTTCCTGTTCAAGGAGAGTGGGAGTAGGCTCAGTCATAGAATACCTTGCAACAGGACAGATTTTATGCCAGTTCTAGCAGTTTTGGCCTGCATCCCAGCCCGAGATCTCCTGTAGTTTTCCGTTTTCACCTTCTTGTGCATCAGAGCATGGCTGGGTACTGACTGGTCTACCATTCACAGGGAGTTTGGATGAGAACTGGGGACAGATCTCTTATTGGCTTATCTCCCTTAACCCACTCTGGGGAGTAGACATCTAGTAAGTATTGGCCCAATGGATTGAAAATACAAAATCAGAAAAATCTAAATAGTTTCTGGTCAAGTTATGCCAACCTGGATTTCCGTGGCAGGTGCTGAGTATATAGAGATGGGTGAGATCAAAATGATATGCTCCTAAAATACAAGTTGTATTTACAGCACTTAACTTAGACTTATGGTAGAGTTTATACCAAAAAATAAGTCCACTATTTCACCTGAATGTAGTTAAGTACAACTTTTTCTTTTTCTAAGGGGAGAGAATTCAGACTATCTATGGAAAATTCTTTAGTATTGCTGACAATGTGTTTCCCCTTTTTTCTTCCCGTGTCTCAGAGCAACATAGGTGTACAAAGAACTTTAAATTTCATGAAACTGTAAATCATTTATTCATCCAACATATCTATTGAATGCCTAAACTATGATAAATGCTGTTCTAGGTGCTGTGGGTATGGCACTGAACCAAAAGATCTCATGGTAGGGTGATAGAAAAACGAATGAATGAATGAATGAATGAATGAATGAATGAATGAATGAGTGAATGAGGTTTACGTAGAAGGCGCTTTTAGGCAGCAGGCTTGAGCAATGGAAACTTGATCAAGGGAAAAAGGCCCACAGCAACTACCGAGCTGAATGCAAACAGGCTCATTAAGCGACCACTCAAAATAGACTTGAGCCCTAACTGACCAATGACAACAAGGCACCAAAGGGGACATTTCATACATTCCCAGACTCCCTCACTCCATCCTGTGACAGAGCCCCCCCACCCCCCCCCCCACACACACACACTACCTCACCATACACGGTCTCACTGTCTTGCCTGCTGCTTCCTTGTAGTGTATTCAATAAAATTTTATTTCTTTGTTTTCTGCCCTGGATGAGTTATTTCACTGTCCATGCCCCTGGCCCCCATCCAACTGGGACACCTCCACATTTTGTGGCCTTCCCATCCAATCCAATCAGGAGACACCATAGTTAGTGCTCCAGAGAAAAGTAAAGCAGAGTAAACAGGGTGCTAAGAGAGAAGAGTTTGCTATTTGATATGAGCTGGACATGAATGACCTCTCAGATACGGTGACATTTGAGCCAAGAACCAAAGATATGAGGGAGATCCATGCTGGGGGGAAGGACATTCTGGGCAGAGGGAGCAGGAGGTAGTAGCCCTGTAGGAGCGCACCTGACATAATGGATAGGATTATAAAAATGCAGCTGATAGTAGTCGAGGTGGGAAGTGGTCAGGTTATGCCTGCATTTTGATGAGATTTGTGGGCAGATTGAATATGCAGTGTGAAAGACAGGAGTAAAGATGGCTGCAAATTTGGGGCATATGAATGTGTGAATCTGCCTTTTACTAAGATGGAGAAACCACATAAACGTAGTTGGTTTGTTCATGAGGTTCCTTGTATATAAAAATATGAATCCCTAAATGGCAGAATCACAATTAGTACCTTGAAACAAAGAATTTGTTAGTCCCATTTCCCTTCTCTGACTCATTTAAGGCATATGTTCATGGAGAAGAATGGCAGGCAGAATAGCACAGAATATTTCTACCTTTCTTATCTTTGTGGTTAGTATGGACGATACCTGTGTGAAGGTAGCAACCTCTTCTAGAATGACAGGCCTGGAACTGTGGAAAAATACAACAAGACAGACTTGTACAGAATGCACAATACAGTTTCATGTTCATCATTTCTTCTTTGATTACTTTTTATTCTTGCAAACTTTTTTTCCTTTTGGCGATGCTTATAAATAAATCCTTTAACAACATTGACCTTTACCTGTGGGAAATAACCCCCCTGACACAAAGGAGGGGCACAAAGACTTGGAGTACACTGAAGGGAGGTTTTAATCAATGCTCTTGCAAGAGCAGGTGTGTGATGGAGAGGCACACATGGGACAGTTACAGCAAACAATTTGTTTCCTAGCATGCAAACCCCTCCCTTCCTCACTGATTCCTCATTGGCTGAGTACTATAGAGGTTACAGCCTTATCCAGACATCGCCTATGTGCACGTAAGGCAAAAAGCAGTCTAATTAGAACAAATGTACATTCCATGAGGTGATGCAGAGACTTTCAGTCCCCCTCCCTTTGTTCTTTGGCCCATGGTCATTGCAAAGCCCGTGAAAATAAGCCTACAAAATGGAGAGGGGAAGAAGAACCAAGAAGTGAGTGTCTAAGGGTTTGGGACTCCATTATTGGGGGAGGAGGTTGTACATATTTCCATTAGGTTGTAAACCTGTTAACTAGACAGCACAGCTTTTATTTGGTATGTCTACGAATGAATCATCTCCCTTACTTCTCACATTACCTGAGCCCATTGCCCCTAGAAAATAGCTGTTGTCAACAAATCTAATCCCCTTTTTGTTGGTTAAGAGGAATGGCTCACTGCCAAGAGCTACACATCTCCATAAGACTTGGATAAGATTTGTGGATGCCCCCACACTCTTGTTTATAGGCCAGACAAAGAGAACTTCCAAATTCCTATTCTTTGCTGCATGAATGATTAGCTGACCTGTTTCCTTCACCAGTTTGACTAAACTTGAGTCAAACTTCTTCCTTCCCCTACACTCCAAGACATTTACCCACCCTTGAGCTATCATTGGAAAGTCAGTAGCACCACCTTAATGGTCCCTATGGAGAAATGGCTAACCTTTGGGAAAAAAGTTCCTGAGGAACTATCAAGGTTATCACCTACTTATCCCACTCACTCACAGCCAGTTCCTCCTAACCTTGTTTATCCTCCCCGCCCCCTCAAAAAAGAGAAGACTTTCTACCTGTCCTTTGAGACACTTCCAATTAGGGTGTTCTCTGTTTTGCAATAGTCCTGAATTTCTTAACTGCAAAGCTCTCCTTGTCTACATTGCAGTAGTAATTTTTTAAGTCTGCTTATTTTGAATGAGTGGTGAGGGGCAGAGCCTGATGTGGGGCTTGATCTCGAGAACTGTGAGATCATGACCTGAGCTGAAATCAAGAATCAGACACTTAACTAACTGAGCCACCCAGGAGCCCCACAATAGTATTTTTGAATTCTATCTCTCCTCCTCTAAGTCTAGATTTGTTTTCCACTTGACAACTTTTACTATTAGTAGCTTACTGTAGTATGTTTATGTTTTCATTCACTTACATTCAACAACTTTTCATTCTGTCTACTGTGTGCATTCCTGGAGCTAAAGCAATGAACAAAACAAACAAAATCCCTTCCCTGTTAGAGCTTACATTCTAGTTTGAGGAGATAGCTAAGTAAGGGAAGTTTTTAAATAGTGTAGATGGTCTTTCACGCTATGGAGGAAATTAACTCTAGTGAGAGATGGGTTGTGATGGGAGGATTACATTAAAAAAAATTTTTTTTAATGTTTTTATTGTATTTTTGAGACAGACAAGATGAGTGGGGGAGGGGCAGCGAGAGAGGGAGACACAGACTTTGAAGCAGGCTCCAGGCTCGGAGCTGTCAGCACAGAGCCTATTGTGAGGCTCTAATTCACTGATGGTGAGATCATGACCTGAACCGACTGAGCCACCCAGGGGCCCCTGAAGGATTACGTTTTTAAGTAAAGTGCTTAGGCTTAATTTAGGTTATTTCTACATTTCAAAACATTTGTTTTAATGTTGATTATTTTTGAGAGAGAGAGAGAGCGAGCGCGCGCGCGCGCGGGCGCGCGCAAGTGGAGGAGGGGCAGAGAGAGAAGGAGACACAGAATCCCAAGCAGGCTCCAGGCTCTGACCTGTCAGCACAGAGCCCGATGCGGGGCTCAAACCCGCAAACTGTGGGATGATGAACTGGGCTGAAGTCGGAGAATTAACGAACTGAGCCACCCAGGTGTCCCTATTTCTACATTTTGAAAGAAAATACAGACTGCAGGTCTCTAACCCTAAGGCTTATAGATTGTAATTATTGCAGTTTACGAACACAAGTGATATTCAGAGTTAAGTAAGGAGGTTCCCTGAGCCATATGGAAAAGTTTATTTGCATTTATTTCAAATCAAGATCGTAGAAGTAAATAGGGTTAAGAAGTAGGATTTTCAAACTGGAGTCCTTAAGGATCTAGTATTGTCCTCCAGCTGACATATTGAAGAGAAATTCCCATTCCAAATTCCTCACACCCATGCTGTACTAGCAGTAAAAGTGAGTACTAAATGGACCATCTCCAGCCAGATTTTGGTCATTTTCTTTTGGATTTTATCACTCCAAAAGATTACCACATCCTAGTCAATTACTAAGAAACCCAAAATAAAGATTAGTTGTTGTTTTAGAAAGTTGTGTTTTCTAGGGTTTTCTTTAAAGAGTCCGTGATTTGAAGTGAAGTGTTTTGTAGTGTTTAGACAGAGTTTTGTAGCATTGTAACTTACTTAAGTAAAACATTTCCCTTTTAAATGCTTTGTGTTATACATCTGTCAAGACTCTGAGACAGTTTAAATGTTTAAAAAAATGACACTGTGACTCAGTGCAGGTTGAAAGCATTTTGTTTCATAGAAGAAAAAGGCTGAAAATGTGAAGGCTCATAGACCATATTTATGAATTAATTGAGATTTTTATTAGTATTTGGTATGTTCCAAACAGACCCATCCATCTGTAAGCAGGCAATATAAATCAAATGAAGACATAAGTGTTGACTCTGTCCAGGGTTCTCCAGGCTGAGATACTAAATACCAAGGCAACATTAATTATTCGATATTTCTTTTATAAAGCCCAAGAAAAGAGCCAAGGTGAAGCCTTGGTATTTTTTTCCCTCTTGTATCTAGCCCAACATATTCCATCAGTGTCTAATAAATTTCTCATAACCGGCTTTCAAATAACACTGCAGAGCTTTCAAATAGGTAGCACTCAGAACAAAATGGATAAATTGGAAAGCTTATATCAAATCTAGTAGGTTGATCCTCTTTGGTACAAATACTCAGAAATAGAGCTCCTTCAACTCCCTAGGTACTTTAAAGGTAGCTAGCTGGTATTTAAACTCACTCTGGCATTATATCCCAGATCACTCAAGAAGCAATAATAGAAGGTAATCACTAAGCTATGGTATCTTGCCCTCTAAATAATAGTAAATTATAAAAAGTGTTGAAATGGCTCAATATTGTCTAAACTGGGTATGATTAGTGGTTCTGCTGGTAGCCCCTATCATTAAACTGGAGCAGTATAGAATAAGTCCTTACTCCTGAAGTATTTCTAATCAGTGTGTATAGTACTTGAGCTTATCCCAGTATGCTAAAGTATTAAAAATGGGGGGAGGAGAAATCATACTCTTTATTTTCAGTTTTCCTATTTTGTTCATATCAGAATCAGATTAAAACATTGAGATTTTCTCATTTCTGTTCTACTGTTTTCCCATTTGGAAACAAACATAAATCACCAAATGTTTCATCTTAGCTCACCACCATTGTTCAAATTTGTATGGTAACTTCAGGCAGATGTTGCCAGGGTGATTGCCGAGCAAATGAGAAGATTTTAATTGATTTATTTGATTCAGGCTTCAAAACACTTAAAAAAAATTCTAGACTATAGCTTCAATTATTTCAGTTATAAAGACAGTCAATGGGATTATCTTTTGGGCAATTGACCGATTGAGCACTTGTCAGCCTGGAAAACAATTTAAGCTTCAAGTGGTCAAATATTGACGATGTAGCTATGGCCTTTGTTATAGAGTATGACTTGAAATTAAAAAATGGACTGAATCATTCACTGATTGATGGGTTGCATAGAGGTCTGAGCTGTCACATGGCTTTCAAAACGGAAGGATTTAGGAGAGAATGATATCACTTATATTCACTAATGCTAGAAACTAACACAATTTCAAAGATGTGGTGTGTGACACAGGATTCAAGCACAGTTGCCTGCATCTAAACTGAACTGTTTTTCTGTAGTTTTCAAAGGAAATGGATTGTACTAAAAGAAGATGCCCAGTTTCCACCTATTTTTGCTAATTGCAGCAATTTTCAGTGGTTTCTTGTTGGAATGGCCATCGTTTGCATTGTTGATGCAACCATTTTGCCCTTGGAAAATCTGCTATAGCGAATTAAGCTTCTAGCAGCACAAATGTTTATTTGTTTATTCTTTCAACAACAATTATTGAGATACATTCTTTGAGAAGACTGTACTAGGTACTAGGATTAAGCTGTAAATAAGACTCAATTCTAAAGGAAGTTTCTAGTATGACATATAAATAAGTAAACAATTATAATTGAGTGTAATAATTGCTATGTCATTATAAGTTCGGGATGTATGGAACCTAATGACAATGTCACCTAATCAATCTTGATTTAGGTCTTCTCAGAAAAAAGTGGAGTCTAAGCTGAGACCAGGAAATTGAGTAGGAGTTAGGTAGAAGTGAGAATGTGGAGAAAAGTGTTTTGTACCCAGAAGTACCATCAAGTGCAAATTTCCTTGACTGAGAGGGAACAGGGGACCAATCCAGAGAATTTGCCCATCATGTCAAGATCATGGACTTAGGGGCTGGAGAGGATGCCTGGGGCCACGTACAAGAAGCATTGTCAAACATTAAAAGCATGTGATACTTTCTCCAGAGTTCAGGGAAGGGCTATTGAAGGTTTCTATGCAAAAGAGTGGAATAGCAGAAGCTTTAAGGGTGAGGGGTAGGGGAATAACACATCAGCAAATCTTAAAAAGAGAAAGAGAAAGCTCTACAGATATTGTTATTAATCACATACCTTTTCACTAGAATAATAAAATACAGACAGCTGAGACTGAGAGCTTATAGTATGGATATTCTGTATATTCCAGCCCTGTGTGGTAAAGTTATTGTGACTAATTATAGTGCCTATTTGAATGCATCATGCCCCATATTGCAAGAAGAGTTCTATCTCTCTTCTGCAGACTCAAAAAGACAGCCAAATAACAGCTTTGTGTATATAATTTCTTTCCCAAATTTAAATTTTAAAATAAGTAAGTGAAATTGCAATAGCACAATTCTCCGTTTCTACTGTGGGAATGAACTTTGTTTTTAATTCCAGCCAAATATGAGAGTGAATAATTATAGTAAAGCCAACTTTACTGTATACATCTGGTTCTTTCCATGATTGCCTTAATTATGGGGTGAAATCCCTAGGAAACAAAGAATAATCTTTACTGGAACAGATTACATTATTATATTTTATGAACTTCTGAGGCTTTGTTAAGTCACTATTTTTTTCTCCATGCTTAAACACATGTATCTTTGAATACCAAGGATCTATTGCTGCACTTTCAGGGTATTTAAGATTCAGGTTCTACCTAACTTCCAGGAAGTTCCCAAGACATCCTGATGCCTATCTTTGGAAATGTGACCCGTTAAAGACTGGATCCACCTAGTCCTGTTCCAGAATAATGTCATATCAAAGACATGTAATCCAACAGCCAAAGTAATTTTTAAGGAATCCATCCCTTAAAAGATAATGTAAAGCAGGGCTGCCAGATTTAGAAAAGAAAGAAAAAATAAAAGAAGGAGGGAAGGGAAGAAAGGAAAGAAAGAGTACCAGATGACCCAGCATTTGGGGTGCACTCACACTAAAATATTATCTGTTTATCTGAAATTCAAATTTAATTGGACATCAGTATTAGGGGAAAACCAGTTTTTCCCTCTATGTCTCCTTAACTTAAAAAATTTTTTTTTCTTTAACATTTATATATTATTGAGTGACAGAAAGACACAGAGTGTGAGCAGGGGAGGGGTAGAGAGAGGGGGAGACACAGAATCTGAAGCAGGCTCCAGGCTCTGAGCTGTCAGCACAGAGCACAATGCAGGGCTCCAACTCACAAACTGCGAGATTATGACTTGAGCTGAAGTTGCATGCTCAACCGACTGAGCCACCCAGGTGCCCCAGTGTCTCCTTAACATTAATACATAACATTGCTGACCCTTGTGGTTACCAAATGTGCGGGAACTTCCTCCAAGCAATTCTCAAGACACCCAGTGGGTGTCCTACAACTTAACTCAACTGTGACACTGTCTACTGGAGATAGCATCACATCACAGATTAATGTCCCCCAAGACTGCTCCTACCAAACTTCTGATACCAATTTCAAGTCTGGACTGTGCCCTGTACATCTGACCAATCTGAGGTTTCCATGACCACTTCCTCGATTTTGATTAATGTGCTAGAGTGGCTCAGAGAAATCAGGGAAATGCTTAGGTTTACTAGTTTATTAAAGGATGTGAGGGCATCTGGGCTCCATCAGTTGAACGTCTGACTCTTGGTTTCAGCTAAGGTCATGATCTCACGGTTCCTGAGTTGGAGCCTTGTGTTGGGCTCTGTGCTGACAGTGTGGAGCCTGCTTGGGATTCTCTCTCTTTCTGCCCCTCCCTGCCTCTCAAAATAAATAACAAATAAATAAATAAAGGCAGTGATAAAGGAGGCAGACAAACAGCCAGATGGCAATATATGTTGGGTGAGGTCTGGGAGTGTCCCTAGTGTAGGACCCTCTGTGCCTGTGCATTTAGGGTGTGTCACCCTCCAAGTCTGTGGCTGTGTTCACCCACCTGGAAGCTCTGGAAACCTCCTCATACTTTGGGGATTTTATAGACATTTGCTCACATAGGCACCTGTGATCTCTCTGAAGGATGGGGAAACGGAGTTGAAATTTCTAAGCTTCTTTATCATGAGTTGATCTTTCTGGTGACCAGCCTCCATCAGGAGCCCACCCAGACTCACCTCATTAGAAAAAAAGATGCTCCTAGTTGCTATTATAACTGAGGAATTTACAAGGGATTCAGGGGTTTTATGTCAAGAACTGTGGGCAGAGACTGACATATATATTTTCTGTTATCTCACAACATTCTATTTTGGGGGAAGCAACCTTACAAAAAGGGGATCTAGGGACATGCCCCTTTGTCTTCTACCCACTTCCATCACATGTACAGCATAATTTCTCTTTCCACAAATTTTTCATAACTTCTCCCTTTTCTATAACATCCATTCCTTTCTAGGTCTCTCCTATGCTCTTTCTCAATCCATTCTTTTATCCTATAGCTTAACGTAGCTTCTTTACAGCAGAATGGGGTATCTGCTATTTAGGAAGGGGAAAGGATGGAGGAGACTGTTGTGCCAAACATGAGACCTTCTGTGGAGGACCAAGGGAAGGTATAAAGAATATGAACATTCTGCAATTCATTTGTGTCCTGTTACAGATACAGAAATCTTAGTATCACTGTGACTAGGCCTCTAATTTCAAAGGTGCCAACGAAATTTTTTTTTTGCGTATATGTCAGTGAAATCTACAAGTAAAATAAATTGTGTCACAATAATAAAATAGTTCTTTGACTCTTAGACAATTAAATGAACTCCTTGAACTTAAACTGTTTTCTAGTTTGCTCTACATTTTATCATTGTTTTCACTTTCGCTTCACTATCCATATGCTATTCTAAATGTTAGTGTTACTCCTTCTCTTAGAAATCAAAGCTAGGCTTTGAAAATAGAGTTAATTATGTTTCTAATTGTCAAACAAAAGAATTCACTTGCATGTTAAAATACAAGAAAAATTGATGTCTCAGTAATATTCAGAGTTGGGAATTACAGACAATATTCATTAAAGACTGAAATGAGGAACAAAGCTATCACAATGCCATTTTTTCTTCTTAAGACAAATCCAAGAGTACTTTTTTCTAATTCTTTGTGATTTAAAAAGGGCTTTGACAGCTGATTGTGTTTATATTTCATGGAAAATTTCGGGTTTATTGTAGAAAATTGTAACACTGTTAGCAATAATGGCAAAGCCAAATGTTTTACCATATAATTACCATTCTCCTGGCAAATTTGGGGTTAGGGAGAAAGAAAATTAGACAAAGAACCTCTCAAAAATTCTATGTGTCCAAGTCCTTTGTCCAAAGATGAAATAATAGGCACATTTCAGAATAATCATTATAATTTTAAGAAGACATTATGATCTTTTGCTCTTATAATTATGAAGGTTTATTTATTCTAATTTGGGAGGACATTTTGGAAGAAGACAGGATAATTAATCAGTGTAAAAACATCAAAGGAAAGAAGTCGCAATTCTCAGATTTAAAATATCTGCCTCAATGTACATTGATTATAGACCCTTCCTCCAGATGGTCCAGTTGTTCTTTCTGGCTATTCCAACAACCAACATCAAGAGAGAGGATTTCCTTATAATCTTGGGTTACTGTGATATCCTGGTCACCCAACTCAACCTCTCCCCATCCAGCTTTTATTCTGTTAGATTAATTTTCCTGAATGATTATTTTCATTATAAATAATTATAAGCTTTTACATACTCTACTGAATTCTTCAAATGTGCACCCTTCATTTTTTCTGCTCATGTGAAACTTGCCACCCCTTTTTGTGGAGTGGCCATCTGCCAGCCACACTCTGTGGTTATATCCTTCATGGAAACCACCTACTGATAGAAAGAGCTTTGGACCAGAAGCGAGAAAGCCTGGCCTGACCTTTTTTTTTTTTTTCTGTCTGAACTTGAATAACTCACTCTCATTAAGCCACAGTTTCTGTATTTGTGAATCAAGGCTAATAATTCCAATGCCAGAGAGCGATGTGAAGAGCAGCAAATTGATGAATTCTAGCATATCAATAAATACGTCAATCAATATATTTTATTTAATGGATTGTAAACCCTCTTGAAAAATTTTCCATGGTTCTTCTTTGCTTCCAGGACCTATCAAGGTGAGATTTCTGATCCTAAAATGTTAAACCCCCTTACTGTCTGGTTCACTCATACTTAGGCAACTATTAAATTATCATTCACAATTATCACATACATATTATATGCTGGACAGTGTGACAAACGCTTTGTACCCATTTTCACATTTAGACAGCACAACTATACTATAAGAAAGTGCCGTTTTTGTGCCTTTTTATGGAAGAAGAAATGAGGCTTGGAGAAGTTAGATAATTTGCCCAAAGTTAAATGGCTGGTGAGGGGCAAAATCATTATTCACATCTGGGCAGTTCAATAACAGAATATGACGTCTTAGCCATTGAGCTGTACTCTGCAAAGAAACTCCTGTTTTACTTGGGCTGATCAATTGTCACTGAACACACTATATACATATATACGTGTGCACCTTCAGTTGTATCTATTTATACCTCAGGGCTTTTTCTTTTCCCTTTTCTCTCTGTATCTTCATATTCCACTATTATGACTTTGTGCTTTTTCCATTCTCTACTGTGTAAATACACTCAAACCTAAGCTCTCTGGCATTCAGTGAACACTTTTGTATTGTACCGACCAGAACCACGGTGGATTGTATTACCTTGTATTTTTCTCTAATTCATTCATGTTTAGAAACCACAAAAATGGACCACCCTCAGCAGTAAAGAAGTGGTCTTCTACCTTTTTTGCACATCCTAAATTGTGTGGAAAAAGCTGTGGCCAATAGATGGTATACAAATTACATAAAAGGAATAATTGTTAAATTCTATAATAGTCGTTTGAGATTTACAGTCATGCATTGTTATGGATGCTGTCTACTCAATTCCCAGCAATCTTTTCTGACCAAACTCTTGAATGAGTCAGCTTATGGCAAATACTTCCTCCTCTTCTAAGCTTCCATTCTGCTGACTGCAATGTTTCCTCCCATGATAACACCTGGCAAAACTATACTGCAGTATCACAAGAAGGTTATTAGTATTAATTCAGTCAAGATATAAAACATTTCCTTTGTCATACGAATTTATGATATAGGTCCTAAAATTAAGGTCCAATATTGTGTTGCTTTCTTATCTGGGAAAATAAAAGGCACTCAAGTAGCGTAATCGTAAATTCCCTTTCCCATTCTGCTTCTGCAGATAAGGTCCCCTAGGCAAACAACCTTCTCTATCATGGGGACCAGCACAGTTCCTGCTTATCCCTGGAGTTAATAACTCCAGTTTCCTGGCTGACTGTGGACATATTCAAATTAGCCAGTCGCATCCTTTCATTGCAATCCTCTTGAAACTGCAAAGCCTCCCTCAAACAACCTCTGAGTGTTCACTGTGCTCCCAAGTACAACCCTCACTGTGATCCTGCATGATGCAGTGTTTCTTCATCCCTGGGCTGTAGGTATATGTGACTAATAAACTGCAGTCAATCTCATTTGCCCCATGAGGGGTGTCAGGTATTTGGCCATCTCTATAACTGTAGGGTAGGAATCTGTTCCTCACTAGTGGGGTGTAAGGGAGGGGAGTAAAACAGACTTTCTCACATAGGCTTTTGCAATGATACCACTTCCCTTTTATCCACACCCCCTTCTCAATCCCTGGTGGCCACTAATCTCTTATCCATGTCTAGGATTTTTTTTTTTCATTTCAAGAATGTTCACTGGAATTATAACAACATATAATCTTTTCGGATTGGCTTCTTTCTTTCAGCATCATGCTCTGGAATTCACCCAGATTCTACATGTGTCAATATTCTGTTTCTTTTTACTACTGAGTAGAATTTCAAGGTATAGATATACCAGTTTTTAACCATTCATTGAAGGACATCGGATTGCTTCCAGTTTTGAGCTCTTAGAAATGAAGCTTATGTATACATTCACGTACAGAATTTGTGTGAACATAAGTTTTAGTTTCCCTTGGACGCTCAAGAGTGCAATTGCTGAATCATATGGTTGTTGCCTGTTTAGTTTTCTAAGAAACTGCCAAACTTCTTTCCATAGTGACTACTATTTTACATGACCACCAGTAGCTCATTAGTAATTGAGTTCGTCCTCATCCTCACCATGCTTTGTAGTTCTATTTTAGCCTTTCTTTTTTTTTAATTTAAAATTTTTAATTTTAATTTATTTATTTTTGAAAGAGAGAGAGGGAGCAGGGAAATGGCAGAGAGGGAGAGGGATAGAGAGAGCATTCCAAGCAGGCTCCATGAGCCCTATGTGGGGCTTGAGCCCACAAAACATGAGAATCAGATGATTGACTGAGTCACCCAGGCACCCCTATTTTAGTCTTTGTGATAGGTACGCACTTATGTCTCATAATGGTTTTAACTTGAATTCCCTTAATGGGTAATGATATTGAACATCGTTTCATGTTGCATCTCTATATCCTCTCTGGTGAAATGTCTCTTCATATCTTTTGCCCACTCTTGAGGTGGATTTTGTGTTCATTTACTTTTGAGTTTTGAGGGTTCTTTGTATATTCTGGAACATAGTCCCTGACCAGATATGTGGTTTGAAATTTTTTTTTTCCATTCTGTTAATCAGATGCATTTCTGAGGCACCTTTTTAAATCTCTGGACTTAGCTGTAGTAATCTTTCTGTGATTAGTAGATTGGAAAGTCTGGTGGCAATTTGAGAGTCTCCTACAGGGCTAAAATGAAATACTAAAAGCATAATAAATACTATAAATATACTAATCACGTCAGTGTGCTACAGTGAAATGAGCCCCAGATTATAAATTGAAGAACATGATTCTAGTCCTCATTCAGTCAATAAATAGAAGTTGTTTCGCTTCTCTTGACCTGTTTCTTTATTGGTAAGGAAGGTTTAGGCCCCTAAAATACTCTCCTTCTCTACCATACTGTGATTCTAAGTTTAGAAATTAAGCTGCATGAAGCTAATTTTTCTTTCAAAGCAAAGATACTATCTTCTACGTTTGAGGTAACTGAGAGCCTTAGATGGAATATTTTTTTTAATTGAGAAATTTTCAAAATAGCACATTGCAACAATAACCTTTAGAATTCTCTTGATGTTTACCCCTAGTGGAAATATTATATTTCATCATCTTAAGAGACATGTTT
Source organism: Lynx rufus (assembly GCF_022079265.1). Taxonomy (NCBI): domain Eukaryota; kingdom Metazoa; phylum Chordata; class Mammalia; order Carnivora; family Felidae; genus Lynx; species Lynx rufus. Next base: position 40,992,274 of record NW_025814856.1, on the reverse strand, counting down.
GCAAAGTAAAAGTTTTAATTTTGACAGAGTCCAGTTTATATTTTCCTTTTATGGATCAAGCCTTTGGTATCAAGTCTACGAATTCTTTGATAAGCCCAAGATACAGGAGATTTTCTAAAACAAAATTATTGTTTTACATTTATGTCTGTGAACCATTTAGAGTTAATATTTCTATAATGTGTGAGACTTGGATTGAGGTTCTTTTTCCATCTCCCTATGGATATCCAGTTTTTCAAGCATCATTTGTTGAAAAGGCTATTTTTATTCATTGACTTACTTTTGCATCTTTGTCAAAAATAAATTTGTATATTTGAGTGGGTCTGTTTCTCAGTCCTCTATTTCATACCACTGATTTGTGTTTATCCTGCCACCAATACTACTTGGTCTTGTTTACTGCACATATACAAAAATTTGTGAAATTAGAAAGAATATTTCCTTCCACTTTGTTCTTTTTTCATTTCGTTTTAGCTATTTTAATTCCTTTGTATTTCCAAGTATATTTTAGAGTGATCTAGTTTATATCTACAAAAAAAAAAAACCATGCTGCCTTTTTCATAGGGATTGCATTCATGTATATAAATTTGGGGAGAATTGCTACATTGGGTCTTTCAATCCAGGAAATTAGATATCTCTCAATCTGTATAGATCTTTGATTTCTTTACCAGTGTTGTAGTTTTCAACATACAAGTTTTGTTAGATTTTTACCTGAGTATTTCTTTTCTTTGAGCAGTTGTAAATGATATTACATTTTAAAAATCTTGGTGTCCAGGTGTTCTTTGTTAATACATGAAAATATAATTGCTTTTTTATATGTTTATACCATATCTTGTGATCTTGATCAATTTTTCTGTTGGCTCTACTATTTTAAAATATTCTTTTGGATTTTGTACATAGTCAGTTATATCACCTCTAAATAAATGTAAAGCAACAGTTTTGTTTTTGCTTTCTAATTGGTATGCTTTTGTTTCCTTTCCTTGTACTATTGCATTGACTAAAACTTTTACCACTATGTTACATAGGGGAGGTGAGAGCATGCATTCTTGTCTTGTTTCCATTCTGTGGAAAAAAGAACTTAGTCTTTTACCATTAAATATGTTAGCTCATGTATTTGCAGATGTTCTTTATTAAGCTGAGGTAATTCCCTTCTATCCCTATTTTCCTGAGGGTTGGTATCACAAATGGGTATTGAATTACACCAAATAATTTTTCTGTAAAGGTTCATAAAATTCTATAATTTTTCTTCTTTAGTTTATTAATATGGTGGATTATACTGATGGTCTAATTTTGATACAGCCTTGCATTCTGGCTATAAATGCCATTTGGTCGTGGTGTATAATCCTCTTTATATAATGCTGGATCCTATTTGTTAAGTTTTTAAAGAGCTATTTTTGTCTATATTCATAAGGAATGTTGATATGCCATTTTCCTTTTTTTGTGCTATCCTTGCCAGATTTTGATATCCGAGTAATATTAGCTTCATGAAATAAACTAGGATGTATTTCCTTTCCTTGTATTTTCTGGAAGAGATTGTTTACAATTGGTGTTAATTCTTCTTTAACTATTTTGTAGGATTCTCCAGTTAAACCATCTATGGAGATTTCTTTGGGAGATTTTGACATTGAATTTTATTTACTTAAATGGTTGTAGAGTTATACAAATGTTCTATTTCACATTGGGTGTGATGTGATACCTTAATGTTTTTTGAAAAATTAGTCAATCTCATTTATGTTATCAAAAATATGAATACAGAGTTCTTTGTACAGTTTACCTTTTATTCTTCTGATATCTGACATGTCTGTAGTGGTAGCTCTTTTGTTTTTGTTTGTTTTTGGTAGTGTTGGAAATCTATGTCTCCTTTTTTCATTGTTGGACTTGTTAGGTTTGCCAATTTTATTAATCTTAAAAAAAAATCAGTTCTGGGGCATCTGGGTGGCTCAGTTGGTTAGGCGTCTAACTCTTGGTTTCAAGTCAGATCATATCATGGACTCATGGGATCAAGCCCTGTGTCAGGTTCTGTGCTGTCAGCTCTAGATTCTCTCTCTCCTTCTTTCTTTGCCCGTCTCCCATTATGCTCACTCTCTCTCTCTCAAAATAAATAAACATTTTAAAAAATAAAAAAAAAGTTTGTTGTTTCATTGGTGTTCTCTTTCTCCATAATTTTTGTGTTTTCATTTTCATTGATTTGTGCTTTGTCTTTTTCTTTCTCTCCTTCTTGCTTTGGATTTGTTTTACTATTCTCTTTCTAGGTTGTTGTGGTAGAATCTTAATTAATTAATTCGTTAACTAATTAACTCATTCATTCATTTTAGAGAGAGGGAGACAGAGAAAGGGAGGAGCAGAGAGAGAGAGAGAATCTTAAGCAGGCTCCATGCTCAACACAGAGCCCAATGTGGGGTTCAGTCTCACAACCATCAGATCATGACCTGAGCCAAAATCAAAAGTCAGATGCTTAACCAACTGAGCCACCCAGACATCCCAGACCTTACATTATTAATTTGAGATATTTTTCTCTTCTTTAATATATGCATTTAGTGCTATAAATGTCCTTCTCAGCACTTGTTTAGCTGTTTCTCATAAATGTTGCTGTATTATATTTTCAATTTCATTTACTTTGATGTATGTTTTAATTTCCTTTGGGACTTTTTCTTTGACTGATGGGCTATTAGTAATGTGTTGTTTCATTTCCATGTATTTGGAGATTTTTTTTCTCTTATATATCTTTATTTTACATTTTGATTGCATCATAGTCAAGCAACATACTCTGCATGGTTTCATTTCTTTTAAATATGTTGAGATTTGTTTTATGGCCTAGAATATGGTCTATCCTGATATGTTCATAATCACTTGAAAAGCATGTGTATGCTGCTGTTGTTCTGCAGAGTATTCTGTAAATATCAATTGAGTCCCACTGGAAAATGATGTCGAGTTCTATGTCCTTGCTGATATTGTGACTTGATATTTTACCATTTGTTGAGAGAGGGTCATTGAGGTCTCCAATGGTAATTATAGATTTTCTATTTTTTTTTCAGTTTTACTAGTGTTTGTTTTACATATTTTGCATCTCTGTTGTTTGGTACATACATACTTACAATTGTTTTTTTTTGGTATCCTTTTAATATTATATAATATTCTGCTCTGACTCTGGTGATATTCACTGCTACTATGTGTACTTTATCTTCTTTTAATATTACACTCCTGTATTCTTTTGATTAATCATGTATTTTCTTACTTTCAACTACAGTAAAACCTTGGTTTATGAGCAAAAATCATTCCAGAAACATGCTTGTAATCCAAAGCACTTGTATATCAAAGCAAATTTCAAGAACCACTGGCTCATTGGTAATCATATTACATTTAGTGTCACATACTACTCATATTGCAAGACATCGCTTGTTTATCAAGTTAAAATTTATTAGAAATGTTCACTTGTCTGTGAAACACATGCAGAACAAGTTACTCCCAAGCCAAGGTTTTACTGTATTTTTGAAGTGAATTTCATATAGACAGGGTACAGTTGGGTCATGTTTGTAAATCCATTCTGCCAGTCTCTGTCTTTTAATTGGTGAATTCAGACCATTTACACTTAATGTATATATTGACATATTGGAACTTAAAACTGCCAACTTTTTATCTATTCGGTTTTCTTTTTCCTGTCTTCCTTTGGGTGACTTGAATATTTTTAATCGTCTTTTCATTTATTTCTAGTGTTTTCAGGATATATATTTGCATAGTTTTTAGTGGTTATTGTAGGTAGTACATCACATGTACATAGCATCATAATCTACTCATGTCATCAATTTTCTATTTAGATTATACTGAAGACATTTGATTTTCCTTTCTGTCCCTTTAATCTTGTGTATTTGTAACATGATTGTCTTGAATATTCCTTTTTGGTTTCTGCTTAGAGAACTTAACTTAGCCACTCTTTTAGGCTAGGTCTATCGGTGACAAATCCTCTAAGTTCTTTTTTTTTCCTCTGAGATTATCTTGATTTCCCCTTCATTTCTGAAGGTATATAGAAATCTGGGTTAATCGCTCTTTCTCTTAGCATTTCCTTCTGAACCCTATGGTTTCATATGAGATATCTGCTGTCAATTGAATTAGTGTTTTCTCTTCAGGCAGTAGATTTCTTTCTTTCCATCTGCTTTCATGGTGTTTTTCTTTGTCTTTATTTTTTAGAAGTATAATTATAATGCATGTTTGTGTGAACCTCTTTGGATTTTCCTTTTTGGAGCTTATTCTAGAATATTTAAGTTTGTGTTTTTTGACAAATTTAAAAAGTTTTCAGTCATTACTTCCTTCACTACTTTTGTAGTGCTACTTTCTTCTCCCATTTAGGAGCTCCCATGGCAATATTATTAGATCTTATATTATAGTCAACAAGCTCTAGAGGGTTTGTCCACTATTGTTATTTGTTTATTTTCTCTCTGTTGTCCAGGTTCATTAATTTCTCTTGTTCTATCTTCAAGTTTTCTGAATTTTTGTTCTGTATTATCTCCTCCATTTTGTGATGAGGTCATCCATTGAGTTTTACTTTTTTTCCATGGCTGTATTTTTTTAGTTTTAAAATTTCCATGTGGTTTTCTTTATAGCTCCTATTTCTTTGCAGAAACATTCTATTTCCTGACTTTCTACTTTTTTCACTTGTTTCAAAAGTGTAACTTGATTGCTCATTTTTTATGATTGAGACATTTTTATGATGGCTGCTTTGAAACATTTGTCAGATAATTATACATTTCTGTCACTGCGGGACTAGCAGCTATTGATTGTCTTTTTTTCCATTCATTTTGGGACCTTTCTGGTTCTTTGTATAATGCATGGTTTTAGATTAAAGCTTGCACTTTTTGGGTACTATGCCAGACTGGATCTTATTTTATGTTTTGTATAGCATCCTTTCACACTGCTAAATCAGGGAAAGATATTTACTGTTTTGTTATTGCCAGGTGGAGGTAGAATTCTTGGTTCTCCACTCAGTGTCCATTAACACCCAAAGTAGTGGGTAGACTCCTCATTGCTAAATAAGGGTGGGAATACTAGATCTCAAATAGCCTCCACTGATATGATAGGTCCCTTGCTGGAAGGGATAATAGTTCACCATTACTGCTCCCATGTGTCTTTTACTGACATTATGAATTGGGGTAGGGGCCTTGTTACTACCACTAGGTGTTGGTAAAATTCTTCACTTTCCACCAGGCTTCTTCTGACATCATTCTAATGGAGATTAAGTATATAGCATCATTATTGGTAGGTGGAGCTGAAATTACAAATTTGCCATGTGGTCTTCATTGGCATTACAGCTAGGGGGAGAGTGGGTTTCCTATTGTCCCATTGGGTCCTAATTCCCTAATCAACCTTCCCTGACACCAGGTAGGAGGGAGGTTTGGAGTACGTCATTACGGTCCAGAAAGGATGAAAGTTCAAGCTCCCACTTAACCATTGCCGGCATTGGTACAGGTTGGTGCCACAGTTTTTTCTGTGATGGTTTACTGGAGCAGAGTGCTATTGTCTAAATGTTTTCTGTTTTGTTTGGCTGCTCTTTCCTGGCCCTTTGTCTATATAGATCACGTTTTTGTTGGGACTTATTGCCTGCACCCTTTGGCATTCCAGCACCGTATCTGGTATAAACAGAAAACCCAGGAACCCATCACCCTTTTGTTCTTTGTGTTCTAGTTGCCTAATCAATTTCCATTCTTCTTATGCTTGCTTTATATATTGATTTCCAGGGCTTTGAGTTGTACTTGGTGATGAAAGCACATCTACTCAATCTTCCCAGAAGTGGGAGTCCTCTGCTCTGTTTTTATTTTACTTAGTGCTCTACTTACTTTATATTAGTAGCATTCATGTCAGTAAAGAGTTTAGATTTTAGTAAAAACCCCAGAAATTATATATTGAATCGGATTAATGATTGGGAATACTTTATGGAACATTAATTTTTTTTCTGAAAAAAATTAGAAGAGGTAAAACACATAAAGTTTCAAATATACTTTCTGGTGCACTGAAAAATCATTCAATAAATGTATCCCAAAGTTTTTTGGCTTTGTTTTGCTTTATAGGATATTGTAGTAGTTAACACTCTGGATTTGGAGTCTAGGGTGGTCCTACCACTAAATTAGTATATGTGCATTTGGAAAATTACTTAGTTGCTACTATTGTCACTTTCCTGATTTGTCATTTGAGGATAATAACACTTACCATAAAATATTTGTGTGAGGATAAAATAAAATAATCCGGAGACTAATTCTCATTCATTTCCTACTGACACATAATAAGTGCTCAATATATTTTAACAGCTACTCTGGCTGCTGCTGCTATTATATTAAGTTACCACAAAAGAGATACCTAAGGTGCAGCTCTTAACCTTTTGGGGGGGATATTGAGAGAAGGAGTGGATTCTTCTGTTTCTTAATTTTTCGGAAGCACAATGTGGCTTGCAGCTAGTGAAACTGGCACTGACCATTGCCCTGGTATATTTACCAAGTATAAAGCTGGCAAAGGGAGGAATGTATTCACATCTTTTAGCAATTAATGTTCCTCATCTCTCTTGTTTTTATAATCTCTCAAACTCCAATAAACTGCTTTAAAATATCCCCCCTTTTATTGTTACAAATTCCCCCAAATTTCCCTCTTAGTCTTCCTTGTTGTCTTTTCTCTTTTCTCTCTAGAGAAGCTCTAGAATAAGAATTCTGTCTAGAATAAGATCTTTATTATGTAGACCTACTTATGCTTGTTAACTCGCTACTTGTTTTCACTTCCCCTTATGTGGACTTTGTCCATTCAGGAGCCCTCAGGACCTGACCAAGTAGATAAGAATAATTCCTTTCTTGGAAGTAGTGAGTGATATTTCCAATATATGTAATTTAATGTCTTTTTTCCCCTATAATTGCCATGTAAGATACCAACAATAAGCCCTGGGGCAGCTTCTAGAAACCCCAACTTGATGACACTAACAAATTTCAAAGTACTCCTTTAAAAATCTCAAATCTCCTCTCAAATTATAACATTAACTTTCTGCCCGACAAGGCAGGACCATTGGCAAGAATTGGGATATTGGTGCTTTGTTAAGATTCTCATTCATTTCCCACTCCATTTCTTTCATTTCCAGGCTAATTACTTTCTATTCCAAGAATGCAGTTACTTCTCTACATGGCTGCCTTTGTTTCTTTTTACACCTGCACAATAACTACTTCTTATAGCCAAGGGGTTAGATCATTAATTTTAAGACAACAGCTCTGAGTTCTGTGGATTTTTCAAAGCAGAAGTTTTATTTCACAGCAAGTTGAATTCTTCTCTTCTTAATGGAATTAGTGAGCTAGAATCATATTATACTTTTTTTTCCCCCAGAACTGTGATGACATAGGTAATTAAATTAAACTAAGAAGCACAATTTATGTCAGCTGTTTACCTCCTTACAAATATATCAGGGCAACTAGGGAAATAATTGTACTGAAACATATTAAATTTGGTGCAGGTTGCTTTTAGATATCATTTTTATCTGTCAGGTAGGACCTCCTCATCCATTGGTTTGCCAGGAACAGGGATGTTTATGCATATAGGGTTGCTACAGTACACGTCTTTATGAAAAATACACAAACATGAAATGCTGTCCCTACTTTCAAGAGCTTACTACCTATATGGAAATACATACAAATGAAGTGGAATTAGAAGAAAAGAAGTCAGTAATAATCTAGGATAAAGATAAAGGAAATCCACCATGCTGTGCATAAATAAGAATCAGATAAAGGGTGGAGGCTAACAGAGTCTTTGGAAGGAGAGAAGGATGCTGTAGGCTTATTAGGGGTAAGAATTACCTCTTAATGACTGTCTCTCACCTGCCAGGCATTGTGCTAGACATTTCATGTTTGATGTTTCCAATTTAGGAAAACCTTAAGATATGGTTAATTTTAAAACTACATTTCACATGAAGACAATGTGCAAACTTTTAATAAATACTAGTAAATGGCCCAGGTGAAATTTGAACACAGAAATATTTGGCTCTCAAGCCTGGGTTCTTTTCATTACCCTATGCTGCCAAAATATGCTTGGCAATGGGAAGTAGGATTTAATCCAATTATTAAAAAGAAATAGGAGATAAGGGAGAGAATTAAGGAGGGAAAAGGAAGAAAAACCAACATTTTGGAGGTACAAAAATGGAAGCAAAAAAAAGCATAGCATGTTGGTGGGCAACAATTATATGAATTTGTCTGGGTCAACTGTAAATAATGCTTATGAATGTCACCAAGAACTCTGGATTTTGATGGATTAGTTTAAATTCAAGCTCATCCATTTGTAACTGACTTCCCTTAGATCGATTCCAATACCACATAGAATAGTTGTGATGGCTAAAAGAGCTGATGGAATATGGGTACAGGTTATCCAGATGTGTTTGCTCTATGAAAATTCATCAAGCTATATAATTATGTACCCTTCTCTGTATGTATATCAAATGTCAGTAAATGATTTTTTTTGATGAAAGGAGCTAATGCTTGTAACAGTGCTGATATAAGTAGTAATTCATTGCTCTCAGTATATTAAAGGCAGTAAGGTATTAGAATAAGGTTTTAATAGAATGTTGGAGCAATTATAGAGCAACTCTATATCTTTATGGGGTCAAGGAAAGATTAGAAAGATGAAGGCATGTTCACAGTGTTATTTAGGAAACTTGGTCTTTGTGACATTGTGTAGAATGGATTGGAATAAAACGTATAAACCAGTAAAAGTATAAACAGAGATCTGTCCTAGTGAATGGGTTTGAACAAAATGGTATAAACCAGTGAAACCAACAACAAGATTTTGCTGTTACACAGGCATCAGGTAACATGGTTGTGGATCAGATGATGGCAAAGAAAAGACCATGAATTCCATGAAGGAAAGATCAGTAGGATTGGGCAATGGGATGTGATAGGGAAAGAAAGTAAAGATTCACAAATAACTTCTGCAGTTTATGCAGTAAGAGTGACTTGAAGAAAAACCTGATGGGGTGAGATGGCAAGGGGTATGATGATAAATCAAGTTCCAAGTGTCAACATTTTGGTGGCAGCTTGAAGTGTCCATCACTTGTAGAGGATATCATCCAGGAAGAAACATGGCTTTACAAGACCCAATTTGCAACTATATAAAATATAAATAGTTTCTTGTGGTGATGTAGCAAAGAAAAATGCAAAAATCAGTTCAAAGAGAATAATTTTGGGTATGATTATGTTTATTTTGTAATTCTATATTCTGGTCCTATAACTTAACTATGTTTTCTTCTCTCTAAAACTTTAATTATTTTTTAAATGTTTCTTTATTTTGAGAGAGAGAGAGAAGAGAGAGAGAGAGAGAGAATGAGCCAGGTGAGGAGAGGCAGAGAGAGAGAGAAAGAATCCCTAGCAGGCTCTGTACTGTCAGTGTGGAGCTCAATGCAGGGCTAGATCCCATTAACTGTGAGATCATGACCTGAGCTGAAATCAAGAGTTACACCCATAACTGATTGAGATACCCAGGTGCTCCTCTAAAACTTTAATTGTTTAAAAAAAAAAAAAAGTATCCATGTCAACCTATAGAAACACCTATGCCCAATACTATTTTCATTATGGGGAGTTAGATTTCTATAGCCACAATGGATAGAGTTTAAATGAAATGAATGTCCCTTTTTGAGTAAAAGTGCATTGTTTTTTGTTTTTTTTTTTTTTAATTTTTTAACCTTCATTGATTTTTGAGACAGAGAGAGAGAGCATGAACGGGGGGAGGTTCAGAGAGAGGGAGACACAGAATCTGAAACAGGCTCCAGGCTCTGAGCTGTCAGCACAGAGCCCGACGCGGGGCTCGAACACATGGACAGTGAGATCATGACCTGAGCCGAAGTCGGACGCTCAACCAACTGAGCCACCCAGGCGCCCCAAAAGTACATTGTTTTAAGTTTATTTATTTGAGAGAGAGAGTGTGTGTGTACACCTGGGGGAGGGGCAGAGAGAAAGGGAGAGAGAATTCCAAGCAGGCTCAGCCACATCAGCGCAGAGCCTGATGTGGGGCTCAAACCCACAAACTGTGACATCATGGCCTGAGCCAAAACCAAGAGCTGGACACTTAACCAACTGAACCACCCAGGCGCCCTAGTATAAGCACATCTTTTGAAGACCCTATGTATTCTCTCCTTTGAACAATATTTATTCTGTCCTGAACTTAGTTTTAGGACATTTAGAAATAAAGGATTAATTATTTTGCAATTATGAGAACAGTTATATACATTTTTGAGGACATTCTCATATATCTACCAAAATGTTAATCAGTCTTAAGATATTGAAAACATTTATGCCCTATTCAAAAAAAATTAAAAACAAAATCTTATACAATATTAAGCTAATATCATTTATATTTTTCTGTGACTAAAATAAAATAAAGTAAAATTAAGTGTTCAATTATAGACTCCAGGAAAAATAGTTGTGTATGTAGGTGTGGGTATGTGTGTATATGTGTGTGCATGCATGTGTAAATATGAAAGGGTGGGAGGAAAATTGTAAAATAGGCTTATTCCAGTTCCTATCCAAGGGATATTAATTTTATAATTAAATGCTTACAAAAATTATCCTGGGGTGATTAAGTATGTTGAGAAGCAGGAGACTGACATTTTAAAATAGTTGTGTTGCTAAAGGCTTTTAATTTTTTATGGAATCAAACATTGATTAATTAAGATGCTAGACTATGCAAAGAAATGCCATTGACACAGAGGATATTACTTTACCAGTCATGCCTCAAAATAGCAATACTCCTTCAGCAAACACACTTTGAGGTATCCAGTGGAACATGAGAACTGAATCAAGTCCTCAAAGAACATACCTTTGAAATCGAGAGCTAGACTATGTTATTGCTCTCCAAACCTTCTCTCCCCTCTATCTGCTCCAGACAAAATGTGAGTCGGTCACTGGTGATTGCTTCAATGCAACCTCCTCATTATTTCCTGCATGCATCGTATCGCCAGGTAGAATACAAAATAGAAACACACTCCCTGCCCTCAAACAGCCTAGCTGGCTATGTGCAACATAAATACTTACAAAGGAAAGCTGATAATACAAGGTGTTATATGTACCTAAGACCATGTAACATGCAATAATTTGCACTTTAAAGGGAAGGAATCCAACACTGATGATGTACTGTGTTCTAAGCACTATATAGTATATTTTATACTTGAGTTGAGTTGTTCCTCACTGCTGTACCCTCAGCATATAGAAGAATGCCTTGAATTCTTGGACACTTAAGTACTTATTGAGTAAATGAAGGAATAATTCTCTTATATAAGCCTCACAAAATCTCTTTGCAGGAGATAATAGCTTCCCATTCTACAGATGTTGAAAATGAAACCTGGAAAGTACACACTAAACCCACAATCACATAGTGGCACAAGATTGAAATCCAGGTCTGCCTGCCACCAAAAATCTTACTTGTGCTGCTGAGACCTGGCAGAATTCACTGAAAATGACCCAGTTCAGTGTTGACTTGGACCAAAGTACATAGTTTAAGCAAACTGGCCACAATTTTACACAAGCTTCATTATTTAAAAATGAATATAATTGATAATATTAAGCACTGAAACTGTTAGAGCTCAGGTACATCTAATCTAAGCTAGTACACTGCCAGCCTATCAATATTTAATTTCCAAAGAACACTAGCATTGTTTATAAAGGAATGCTTGTCTTTTCCTACACTTAAAAATGAACAGACAGCAAAACTGACTTTCAGCTTTTTACAGGATTTTTACATCCAACAGTAGAAAGTGCCACATGTAAGATTCACACTTGACTAGCCTGGTGACAACGGCAGCTACTGTCCTAACGACCTACAAGAAATGCGGGGACAAAACAAGAAGATGAAAATCATGACATAAAGCCTTACATGAAAGTTTGATTTTGAGAGTGAGAGTTATATAGGGTGCAAAGTTTCACAGTTGGATCAAAGCAATTTTTCCAGTTCCCCAAATATTTACATGCTGTTGGCAAATACTCTATTGTAAATGAGAGTATATTAGAGTTAATGACAAACTTCAACTCAAGATCTCCTAAGCCAATTAAATACAAAATCATGAAAAGATTATGTAACATCTGATGTGCAAAAAGTAAGCAAAATTGTTTTAGAACAACAAGGGAAGGAGATGTCTCATTTGTTTATTTATGTGGAAGATGTTTATCAGTGTTGCCATTCAGTGCAATGCAATATAATACAATACATGCAGTAAGGGAGAGACAGCATCACACGTCATCTACTATGTTCCACAATTTTTATTTTTGACCCTCAGAATTAACATGGATCTCATTCCAAAGAGTAAACTGGAGTATTTTCAAACAATGGTCAACATATATTGTTGCCAAATTAAATCAAGAAGGACAACTAGATGCCACCTATGTGATCCCTTCTTGCGTACCTCCACAAGCCCTTGGACCCATGGCCAAGATCATTGCTCTCTATTGAAATAGTGTTAATGGCTTAATTGTGCTGAATAACATGCCCATGTTGTCCATGTGCTTTGCTAACTTGCTTTACATGCTATTGTCCCCTATAATCTGCCCTATAGTCTTTTCATACCCATACCACTTTGCAGATGACTGCATTAGGGTTCTCCAGAGAAGCAGAACCAATAGGATATATCCCCATCTGTGTCTCTGTCTAGAACCATCTATCTAGTTTTTATAAGGAACTTACACAATTATGGAGGATGAGAAGTCACACACTCTGCCACCTGCAAGTTGGAGACCCAGGAAAGCCAGTAGAGAAGCAGAAGATCAGTCGGTGTTGCAGCTCTTTAGCAATTGAGCAGAGAGAGGTACTTGTGTCCTCTTTTTGTTCTATTCAGGCCTCCATTGGATTAGAGGAGGCCCACTCACAATAGGGAGAGCAATCTGCTTTGTTAACTCTGCTGATTCAAATACTAATCTCACTCAGAAACCACCCTCACACGTATATCCAGAACAATGCTTCACTAGTTATCTGGGCCACTCGCAGCCCAGGCACACTGACACATAAAATTAACCATTACAGTGAGTAAACAGGATTAAAGGGGAGAGTCAGTTTCATTGGTTCAACCCAGACGAGTGGTAGAATGTGCCCTGTGTTCCTTCCCACTGCACTGTGGTGACTGGCCTTCTCAGACAAGAACTCAGCACAGTGCATTGGATAATAACAAAATGTGATCAAAGTTGGCTTTCAGGATGAATCATATCCTCCATTCATGAGCCTTTTCATGGATAATTCTCAGATTCAAAAATAAAATGATATGTGTTAGGGAAAAGGAAAAAGTAAGATTGTTTGCAGAGTGAGATCAGATTTAAAAAGAGAGAGAGAGGGACTGGGGAACCTGGATGACTCAGTCAGTTAAGTGTCCTCTTGATTTTTGGCTCAGGTCATGATCTCACAGTTCATGGGATCCAGCCCGGTGTAGTTCTCTGTGCTGATAGCACAGAGCCTGCCTGAGATTCTTTCTCTCCCTCTCTCTCAGCCTCTCCCCTGCTCTCTCTCTCTTTTTCTCAAAATAAATAAATAAACTAAAAAAAAAAAAAAGGGGAACTGTAAAAGACCAGCAGAAGAATTTGGAATTTGGACGAGGAACTGTAGACTAGGACCAATATGTTCTGCTTTGCCAGTGGCACTCCCAGTTTTAACAGTGAAAGCACCATGTCCTGGGAACCCTCCTGGTCTCAGCAGAACAGAATGGTTGGCCACCTTACAGTAGAGAACTGTTGCTAAAGTTATAACTGGTGAAAACCACTTTTTATTTTATAACCCATCGCTTACCTATACTTGTAGAAAATGTAAAAAAACAAACAAACATGAATTAGTAGAAAAATGAGAGGAAAAAGAATATCCAAAATACAGGCTGAAAGCTTCATCATTTAATTGAATAGATGTAAAAAACTGTGCCAAATAGTTATGAAGGCTACTAAAATCCCTTACTCTCCATGTCTGTACTTACCTTGTCAAGGGCCAATTACCAACCATTTGGAGATGGCCCTGGTACACAGACCACACAAGAATGAGGGAGTGTCTGTACATCTGAGAAGGAAGAGACTGTGTGAGCCCCTTTATTCTGGCACAGTTGGATTGACATGGAAAAGCACTGGAGCCAGGAGACTGTATGTCATACAGGGGGGAAGTAATGCAGACATGCAGGAAGCAGGAAAGCTTGTGTTTGGGTATAGATTTGCGGAAAAACGACAAACGGAGCCAACTTTGAATTTCTCACCAAAGGGAGTTTTTGGCCTTAAAAGCTAAAAAACAAAATGTATAAGAAACAATTTTTTACAAATCAGTGCATAGAGTGGTTAAGAGAATGGGTTTTGGCTGTGAACTGCCTATGCTCAAGTCCTAGCAACTCTAGTTACTAGTTAATTAAACCACAGCCAGTTATTTAACCCCTGTCTACCTTGGTTTCTTTATCAATAATATAGGACTCTTAGTACCCTTATTGAGTTGTAGTACTCAACTTAGCACTTTTATTGAGTTGTTAATGATATATTAAACATATAGAGATAGAGATTTATTTATCTATAAATTAGTGTTTTAATAATTGATACCTAGCTAATGGTTATTTGTTGCTTACTATAAGTATTAATAAAATATCTTAGCAATAATCATCCCCACCTCATATCTTTTGAAAAATACTTTTTTTGATTTACCTAAATATCTATAGTAATCTATGAAAAAGTGTGATTCCTTATTTATCAGGGGAAAATTGCAGAATATCCTTGCATTGACTCAAATTCGTCAACACTTGTCAACCCTAAGTATCTTAATTTTATGCTTGATTTATCCCACAATTGCTTTATTCTCTGGGAAGTATCAGGCCTTGTTGAAAGAAATGGAGGCTCGTTAATAGTGACCAATTTGCCTATACTTGCCCTGCAGCTATTTGAAAGTCTTGCTGTAGCACACTACCCAAGGCATTGTTTTATTGCTCCTTAGTATTTCTCCATTTTCTCTCGGTTTTCTTTGATTCCATTTCTTTCTGAATCTCATTTACTCTCCAGACATTGCTTGTGCCTCTTGTTTGGGGTGTATATATTGCAACACTCCTAACCTTGGTTGATACCTATTCCGGTGAAATCATTCCCTGTAGTCAATACAGTTTTGTCTTCCTTGTGCACATTTGTCATGGTTGGAGTAAAACTTAACAAAGGCCCTGAAGTAGTAGGCTGCCTGAGAAAAAGAAAGAGGAGTTATGGCCAGAAGAAGGGGAGGTGGCCAGAAGAAGGGGAGGTGGGAA
Organism: Lynx rufus; assembly: GCF_022079265.1. NCBI lineage: Eukaryota > Metazoa > Chordata > Mammalia > Carnivora > Felidae > Lynx > Lynx rufus. Next base: position 40,977,045 of record NW_025814856.1, on the reverse strand, counting down.
GAGTGGTAGACACTGAGATCCAAGGAGAGGAAAGAGTCTGGTCATGGGCCCTTTAAATTATGGAGGTACTTTCTTTACGCTTCAAATGTGATGGAATGTATTAGAATGTTTGAAGAGAGAATGATACAGACTAACACATAGACAGGGTCATCTGGCTGGTATATAGATTAGACCATATGGGGGCAAAGGTGGAAGTGATAGCACTAGGAAAGACTCACTATTATATAACCAGTCACTGTCTCTTTGGTGATCTTAGGTGCTCTGATAACACAAGAGACTCTGGTTTTACTCTGTGGACTATTTGAACTTGGAAGCCATGCATAGCCATACAAAGTTGAGCAGAAGGAGAACAGAAGCAGCAAGAGTAATCAGGAAAGCCTTTGAAACCCCAGAGTTATGGAAAATAATCCGAATTGACTCCTGACTCTGTTCCAGGTCCCATCCCTTAGGAGTCTCAACTGCCGTTGTTTAGTATGGGGTGGTGTGACTGGAAAAATTAAAGCAAAAAAAATAAATCCATAGCCTTTGCTTATTTCCATGGTATAAATACTTTCTCCTTGGCCAATTTCAGGTACCAACAGGATGTCACTGAACATAGACTTGGGAAAAGATAGGCATAATCACCCCCTTGCTGGAGTCTCTGGCTAAAGGAGGCTTGGCACAACACTGGTGAGTGACATTAGCATGAATATATCCAGCAAATTTCCTATTTTATTAGTTTCTTTGAGAGGATATCTGTTTTAACTTGGATGCTGGATCATCACAGTCACATTTCACCATTTGATCCTTGAGCTTGAACTTCCTTTTAAAGAGTTACCTTGTCTTTCTGGCCTTTCCTCGATTCCCAGTTACCAGGAACATTAGATAGTTACAGAAGATGTTTGTAAGTCCTGGGATATCATACTTAACTACATGGATTCATCCATGTTTTAGTGTTAATCTTAAAAAAAAAAAAAACATTTTTTTTATTCCTCATACCACTTCTCTTAGGCAAAATGAAAAAAATGGAAAAACAAAATTATTTTTAATACACTGGCATTATGGTATAAGGAAATTACCTTTAATTACACCATTTAAAAAAAAAAACCCACACTGTCCACACGTCAGAAAAGTTTCCTGGAACTGTTGACTTTGTAACCACAAAAGTATTCCATGTTTTAAGTGCTATTTTCTACCCAATTATTTCCCAAAAGTAGGTGAAAGATAGCAGATCTGTGGTGAGCTTGAAAATGAACTTATCTTACCAGCCCACTGAAATTCTTATCTGTGAACAGGGAAACACATCCAGCGAATGAGAAATGAACGACAGAACTATCCATTATTTTTGGCAAGCTAAATTATAGTCTCTACTGCCTACTCTAGAATAAGTGGTTTCACCTGGTTTCAGAAGTGACAGGAAGGCTTAAAAAGAGAAGCTCTCCTGGGTCAATACCTTTGCATCACTAATACGATCAAGTCGTTAAACCATTGAAAGAACTGTGGAAACCTCAGAGTTGTTTTCAGAAAAGTAGCATTTTAGAAAGTCAGGAATATCACAGCTTCTTGTAGCCAGGGTGGGTATGAGAAAGTAAAGCAATTAAATTTGCAACCCTCAAACTGCCAGGTCCTTAGATGTTGCACGGTTATTAAGAGGAAGTTCTTAATTTGCAAAAGAGTCTCTGCTAATACGCCTGCTAATTAAATTACTAATCATGTAATAATTCCTGATGTTATATTACCTAGAAAATAGAATGACAAGGTCATAATCATCCAGAGCATTACTTTAAAAGACTTGGGGAGAAAAGCTAAGTAAGCTATGGCTGGTTGAAAAGGCAAGATGATGTGAGGACATTCAAGTGGACATAGTCCATTAAACCACCTTCCTGGCTCTTCAGAAAATTGCGTTCAATAGTATCTAGCTCATTTAATACCTGGAGCACCATTCAGATGGTTAAACAAATGAGATTCATACGAGCCTCGTCACCCTGTAATTCACATCTCATTTGCTCTTTCCTTTGTGCTAACATCTGCTACATCACTCTTACTATCTGGAGAACTCTTGTAAGCTCCCATGCTGAAAAACGTGTGAGGCAGTGTTCTGATACATGGACATGATATATGTGCTGCCATGTCTATGAAATGGCATGTAGACACCTTTAAAATGTTGTATTGGACCTTATGCTTTAGGGAACACCTATGCATTAAAAAAAAAAAATTGAACCTGAAGAGGACCAAATACTGCTTCACTGAGCCCAAAGTCATACGCTTGAAATCTCATAGAAGTCTAATTCTGCAAAATATTCTTTCACACATGCTGAACACTTTCATAGTGAGGAAGCATCTGGTATGTCTGATAAACCTGTGTGCTGACTTTACAAACCTGTCTCAAGCCTCTAAATGAACCATGCAAAAGTATCTTGACTCTCCATTATTGTGGGGAGTTGCTGATGCTCAAATCTAGCTCATTTTTTTGGCCTTTCTGTTCCATGCAAAATGTTTGTGGGCATCTCTTATAAACTACCATATTTTATAAAGTAGTAAAGCAGATAGAGATTACAAATTCCCTCATTTAAATTTTAATGAAATGCTTTCTTTTCTACAAGGAAAAATTTTTTTAAGTCTAAGTGTCTCTTGAACTATATGGTTGAGAAAAAGGTTGAAACATCCCTTTGAAAGGTAGCTTTTCGTAGTTGTAGAAGTTCTTCTAAGACCCTAAAGACATTCAGATTTGGATATTTCTGGGATACCTAGAATTGATTAGAATTCATTATGCATTAGATAATCTTATAGAAAATCACTTTTTCCAGGTAAGATTAAAATAAATTTCTAAAAAGCTGACCTCAAGAGTCATCTCAAATATCAAGTAGAAGTCAGACAATCTGCAAGTCCCGATTGTCAAATGAATGCTGTCCATCTTGGGCCAAAATATTAACTGAGGGACTATTCCAAAGAAGGTATATACAAAGCTGCCTAGTAAGATAATGTCATTAACTCTAAGGTGGTTTCAGCCTATTTTGTTTATATTTTATTGTAATAATCTAAGTCCTGTGATGTGTCACTGGTGGTAAGGGCTATTCCATTTTTTTCCTCCACTGTATTTTCAATGCCTGTTAGGATGCCCATGCGTAGAAATCACTCTGTGAGGATTTGTTGAAGGAAAGAAGGACAGACATGTGTGATCATGGAACACAAAAAAATCACATTTTATCTCAGCTCAATTCAAACACTGAGTACTAGAAGGGGTTAAACCTAGTCTTCTACTGTGAATAAAAATTCACTGAGCAAAATAAGGAGGAGACAGGTTGTCCAGACAAAGGAAATGGAATAAGCCTGGACTCATGAAATAGCATGTTGTGTCAGAGAAAAAGTAGCAGTTTGGTGTTATGATGGAGTAAAGTGCATGACGAGAAGAGCTGGGAGGGGAAAGCTGGTGAGAGTGGAGGGCAGAGAAGCCTGTGGGTGCCTTGCTGTACAGCAGAGCCTCAGGGAGGTTTCAGAGCAGAGAGTAACTTGGGCACCTAGTTTTTGTGATAGCTCATTCTGGCTCAGACAGGAATAGATCAGAAGGAGATCTGGAGATCTGTTACCAAGCTATTGTAAGAGTAGTTGAGAGATATGATGACAAGAACGAGGGCAGTGATTTTAGGTGGAGAGGGTAGCAAAAGAACTGGAGAGGTGGTATAATCAGCAGCAGGTAATAGATGGGAAATGGGAAATAAATGGCAAGTGGCTGACGTAGACTTTGTTAAGGTGCTCACCACCAACTGAGAGAATACATAAAGAGTGGGTGTATGGGGACAGGTGATATGTCAAGCTTTGGTCGCTTTATGTTTACGGAACATCCATGTGGATGTATAGCCCATAGACAATTGGATATGTGGTGTGATTTTCTTGGGTAAGGTGATTCTTTGGGATTCACTAATATCTCAGTGGTAATTGAAACCTATGAGTGGATAATGTCACTCAATGATACTATGTGGAGTGAAAAGAGATAAGCCCTGAGATCACCACTGTGTATTTTAATTTTTTTAACATTTTATTTTATTTGTATTTTTGAGAGACAGAGAGAGACAGAGCGTGAGCAGGGAAGGGGCAGAGAGACAGGGAGACACAGAATCTGAAGCAGGCTCCAGGCTCTGAGCTGTCAGCACAGAGCCCAACAAGGGACTCGAACCCACAAACTGTGAGATCATGACCTGAGCCGAATTCGAATGCTCAGCCAACTGAGCCACCCAGGTGCCCTGAAATCACCGCTGTTAAAGGCTGAGCATAAGGGCGCCCGGATGGCTCAGTCGGTTGAGTGTCCGACTTCGGCTCAAATCTTGATCTCATGGCTTGTAAGTTCAAGCCCCGCATCCATCTCTCTGCTGTCAGCACAGGGCCCAGGTCAGATCCTCTGTCCCCCTCTGTCTCTGCTCATGCTCTCTCTCTCTCAAAAATAAATAAACATTAAAAAAAAAAAGAATTCTCTAAAGGCTGAGCATAGGAAGAACCCCATGGGAAGGACAGATACATAGGAGGAAGGCCAAGGGGGGCAAGAATAATTTCTCTAAACATTAGTGCATGGAGAAGCACCCCCGGAAGCTTGTTAAAAGTTACAGTCCAGGGTAGGGTCCAAGAATCTATATTTTAACCAGCTCCCTAAATTATGTTGATCTACCCTAGATTTTAGGATTTGTGGGATAAAGTTTTCCCACAAGAAAAGAATAGTCTGGTACCATTTGCTACAGAGAGATCCATTAAAGATCCATTAAAGTTCAGCCCTTTTGGAATACACTTTGGCAGTATCTGTTAAAACTTTTTCTTTTGACCCACCAATTACATTTCTAGGGATTCATCTTGGAAAAATATCTCTCCAGTGTGTACAGAGAGAATCTACAAGCATCTTCATAGCAGCAGTGTTTTTTTTTTTTAATGGCCAAAGGTGGGAAATAATCTAAATGTCTACAAATACAGAAATTCTTAAACTACTTATTGTACTTTGCATAATATCAGTGGAGTAAGGGGGGAAATTCAGATAAAGTGGCATAAGAAGGGAGAAGACCCAATGAGGAAATGGAGACATTGAGTGTTTTAAGAGGTTTAAGGAGGAAGGCACAGGAAAGAGCAGTAACTTGATGAGGTTGCCATTTGCCATGGAACAGGTTTGAGCATTGCATAGACTGAGTGGAAAAGGGAAGAAGAAAGAAGTAAAAGGGTGAGTGCTGAAACATTCTCCCCCATTTCACCTGTATCCCACACGACACTTAGAATGGATTTACTATTATTCCAAGATGCCATTAGGTTTAATCATGGTGAATGCTTGTCCAGTTTTTATAGACCTTTGTCTTATGTTGGGTAAGACAGGGCTCCTATGTTTTATGTATTTTTGTAGTAATAGCCCAAGAAGGGAAAATAAGACAGGGTTATTCATGCTCTGTCTTCAAGGTTGCAAAGTGCTAACCAGCTTTTTTTTTCCCCATCACGTTCAAGACAGCATCTACATGGTCAGTCATGTAGCACATGTAAATTGATGATGAAACATTAAAGTAAAAAAAAAATCATCTTTCTATCAAAGAATCAGTTGCCCAGCCTTCTGGTATGGTTGCTTCCAAAATCAACAATTCCTTCAAGGCAATCAGATGCCATGTTTCATCGTAAAACATCCCTGGAAAATGTTGTCTAGTTTATGATTCATGGTTATAGACTAGATCTGATTTTTCATAAAAATAAATATATAGCTATAAATTGCTTTTTGATGATAAAATTTTGCCCAGAAAGTAAATACATAAAACTGTGTTTCTCTATAGCCACTCAAATTAATAAAATTATGTAGCCCTATAAAATCAAGGCCACATTATGCTTTTCTTGGGCTCTAAGTGTATTTGCCTTTGTGGGCCCCTTCCTCCAAAAAAATTAAGAATTTTGTATTAAAACATGTGCTTTGACCTAAAAGTTCTTTTTTTTATTTTAAAAGAAATTAACATGTTTTTGTGGCTCCTGAGAGTATTTGGTCCCTCAGTACTGTGTCTACTGTGACTGGGGATAAATAAACTGTATCCTATGTAGGTACATGTAGCATGTGAAAATGGAACCACATCTATTTTTTTAAGTTTATTTATTTATTTATTTATTTATTTTGAGAGAGAGAGAGAGAGAGAGAGAGAGAGAGAGAGAGAAGACAAGCAGGGTAAGGGAAGAGAGAGAGGAAGAGAAAGAATCCCAAGCAGGCTCCCGACCACCAGTGCAGAGCCCGATGCAGGGCTTGATCCACAATTATTACAGTATGATCTGTGCCAAAATCAAGAGTTTGACACCAACCAAATGAGCCACCCAGGCACCTGGAACCACATCTATGTCTTAGTTGCAAGTTGCAGAAAATTTAGTTAAATATTTCTTTTAAGACTTGGTTTCTTTAAGACTTCTTAAGACTTTGTCTGTCTTTTTAGATTATGCATATGTTTTTCTGTTTGTTTTTCCATGTGTGAATCAAATAGCCCACATCTCTTAGGATCTGATCTGGAAAAGATTGAGTCAACGATTGTTTATTTCTTTCCTTGTGGACTTGAAAAAAAGGAATTTATTGAATATAATCCTTTCATATCTCTTCATTTATTAGCTCTCTTTTTCTGTCGCTGCTACTCTGCAATGTCAAGGGCACCTTCAAGAAGAAAATAAACCATAAAGGAAAATGCAGTTTAAAACAGCAGAAAAAAGATGTCATTGCACAGTCTGTAAGTTTGGCAAAAATTTAGAAGTTATGTTCATATTGTTGCACTCCTGGACAGCCAGAGCCTCAGTGTTGTGGGACCAATCAGACAGGTCATAACAATACCTGAGATAGACACCCAACAACCCCAACAAGCAGCAGGTGCAACTCCTGGCAGAGATGTATTTCTCAGATTTGAAATCTTAAGACAGGTGTACTATCCTTGAATGCTGTGTAATAATAAATAATGAAGAAAAGGATGAAAAATTATTTCTTAACCATGCTTCATGTTTTATAAATTCAATAGAAAAATCTGGTTCTTGTTAACCCTGAACAGTTAATTTAAAACTTCAGGCAAGACGGCATGGCAAATATTAATGTTATTGAAAAGCAAAAACAATAAAAGGTATCAGCACAAAAAGAATTATGCTAATAGTGGAAGCACTGAGGGATCTGGAAGCCTTGTGCTGTGCTGGTGGGTGAGGAGTTGCCATTTGATGGAGATCCCCTCAGCAGTGCTGAGTCTCAGCAAGCATATGGATACCATTAGATCCAGAAATTCATGTCTGTCTCCCAGACTGACAGGCGTTAGATGCTAGGAATGTCATTGTTGCACTGGTGGGGCGGCAGACAGTTGGAGGTGACTTCGGTTCCATTATTAGGAGAAAGGATGCAGAAATGTGTTGTGTACATATAATAGGATGCTCTGCAACCATCATAAGTAATGAACTTTACTTACGCATGGCTGCATGGATCTCAAAAAAATAATATTGTGTAACAAAAGAAGAAACAGAATGAGATATGTGTTGTACTACCCTTCCTGCAATGAAAACAACATGCAGACCAGCACTGCATTTTAAAGAATCCATAGATCTAAATAAATGTTTCTAAGGAGCCATATATCTAAATAAATCTATAAAATATGGATTGGAAAGACATTTTTTAAATACACTGGAGGGAATGCCAATGGTAAGGGGAGGGAATTGGGAGTGGAGACATATCCATCCATTAAAAAAAAAAAAAAAACAAAAGAGAAGACAGAGTAATGGTGAATGTTGTGTCACATGTTGACAAATGTCACTAACTCAATTCTCAGTGCCTTAAGGCCAGAGATTTTCAGTGAAAAATAAATAAAAATTTTAAAAGGGGGCATCCTGACAATGTGTGAAAAGTAGGGTTTGCAAACTTTAATGCTTAGTGAGGACTATGGAACACTGGTGAGTACATCTGCCCTTCAACTCAGCACCCACCATGCACCTAGAACTAAGTGATCCCATTTAGACCTGCCAACCTGGGATAGCTGAAACTTCTCGTTTCTTCAGGATAGAACATTGAATTTGATTTAGGGCTATCATCTTCCAATTTGAAAACATTGTTTATGGAGTATCATCATAAGTCTCATACAAATACAAAATGAATACATATAAAATGTTTTACTGAATTCATTAACGAGGAAAAGCAGTAAGATGTTATAACATGTTCAAAGGAGAATCTGAAGAGACAACAAATATGTAGACAAACAGGATTGCTGAAATGAATTTGCTTACTTCATGCAAATTTGGTCAATATCCATAGGGCAATAATAATCAACTCTATTACAGATGGGACAATTTGCATTTCTATGGATAAGAATCATTTGTGTTGTTATCAGTATTCTACAGCTTTCAGAGTTGTAAAACAGCTCAAAGACAATGCGGATACAAAGACCCCATAGAGTCAGACAACCCTGGGCAGTGCCTAGTTTTCTGTTGAGGAAGGGGGTAAGCAGTGATGCTTTTAGTCAGTAAGTATTTCACCTTTTTCTCCTATAGTGATGAAGTCAATTTTAAGAGAATAACGACCACCCTACAGCACAAATATAAGCTGTCTGGTGTGCATTTGGCTACCAGGCCTCCCCTATATTGTTGGTGTGTATGGAGAAAGAGTTCAGTCCTTTTATTTGGTGACGGTCAGAGGGTCATCATCCCTCTGAACTTCTTAAGCTTTATTTTCCCTCCTTTTGAAAGCTTCCTTCCGCCCCCTCTCCTTTGTCATCTGCATGTACAGACTGGCACCTGCCTTATTGCCTCAGAAATTGTCAGAAAATGGGAAAGAAAATGCAGGTGATAATCAGCCTGTGTTACAAAGAATGGTGAACTGGAATACATAGAAACGCAAGACTGTGTGCATCTTAAAGAAGCTGGTTCTTTTAACCAAACAAAAGCTTTCTCATATGATTCAAATCATTCTTTGCCAGAGAGAAAGGTCAGATCTGGGAGGAGTTGTAGCATAAGAGCCAAGTAGAGGGGAGAAGTTGAGGAGCCAGTAGAGTGCTTCTTGCAGAAAGCCTAGCTTTGAAACTTTTGCCGGTCGCTGAGCTGCGGCTTTCCAATTATTTTGTGATAGTTCGCAGAAACTGCCTGCTTGGTTTTTAGTTTAAAAGTCACTTGATCTTTGACAGAATTTACAATTTTGCGAAGTGTCATCTAATCACCTTTCCGAAATTCAAGCAGATTTATGCCATTGGTTCCCTTTTGATTAGGGCTAGAAGAGGAATGCTTTGTCTTTTTAGGATAACGGGCCCCCTATAGTAGAGTCATAAATGTGGTCTACAGTCTGATCTTGGCTTTTTCCAGATTTCTGTGTTGGTATAAATCCTGAAACATTAACTTGAGCTAAGTTAATTGCAGTCTTGAATTTAAAATACCTACTTCATAAGCTTTCTCTCTATGGGGCAATAATTCGTGTGGACTCCAAACCATTTTGTCACAGAGTTAGGTGAGATAGGTAGATATACGATCCGAGAGCCTGCTTCCAGGAAAGCTTTTGCCTTGCTGTTGAAATAATTTAATACTTGCATATTTGTGTTAATTCGAACGGCGTGACCTGTGGCAGCAGACATATTTAATCACCAGCACAGAAGTTGCTATGTAAAGGATAAATTTGTTCTGAGTTAATGTTTGCCACGAAATGTATGCTATCAATTCCCCTCAGTGTTTTGGTTTAAAGCAGATGCATCTCTGTCTTGGAGAAGGAATGATGTGCAACTAGCTCTGATCTACTTTTTGGGCAGTGTTTTCATTCCATGTAAAGACAAGGACCTTTCCTGCTTTGCTTGGCTGATTTCACTCATCACTGGTGGTACTTTAGAAGTCACCTAAGGGCCCATCTCTGGTCACTATTTTTACCTGATCTGGCTTTGAGCCTGGAGCTGGCTTTGCTCATGCCCTCTTTCGGGGTGTCAGTAAAGCTCACCACTGGTATAAACTGCCTTTTATAAGGCTTCCTTGCCTGTAAGCAGACGCTTCCCAGGAGTCCGGATTAGAAGGCCTCCTTTGGACATGTGTCCTAAATAGCAAAGGAAAGAGATCCTCCCATGTGATTTCAGAAAATATGATTAGCTTTCACATGATGACCTCTCTGTTTCTGAATGGAAGGAGTTAACAGCCCCTTAAGATTTAGGGCTCTTTACAAATTGTGGCTCCATCACAATCTCTGCTTTTATCAAGAGTCTGAATGAAAAAATTTGGAAGGCTGGGCAATGGACGATTTTTTTTAAAAAGTTTAATTATTTACAAGGGTAAGAAAATAATCAGTGCATCTAGTTAAAGAGGTTGTTTGTTTGTTTGTTTGTTTGTTTCCAACTTTGGTGCTATTGATGTTTTGGACTGTTGATGTTCTGGGCTGTGTTGTGCTTTGTAGGATGTGTGACAGCATCCCTGGGCTCTACCCATGAGATGCCAGCAGCATAACCCACCCCCACCTCTGGTTGCAACGGCCACATGTGCCTTCCAAAATTCAAATGTGTCCCATCACCCCCCCTGGTGATCACTGGTTGAAAGTCAGGTGGCGTGGTAAACAAGTGAGGTTGTCAGCCTTTCACTTTTTCAAATCTGATTGATTGCTCATCGGGACCCTGGTATTTGGAGGAAAAGCAGAGGGAGTCACGCAGTATTATCAGTGAGAAATCCATTCCATTGTAACAAACAGTTTTATACAAAACACCAGTTCACAACAGATACTGAGCAGGTATGCTGCTGTTTGCTTCTGGACCACTGTCTCTCTGCTTGCTTGGTATGGTAGGTGCGTCTACGTAGATTCCTCTCTCAGATTGGATAATTTGATTCTAAGCACAAATTTTATAAGTCAATTCCATGGTGGACAGCAACCCTTTTGAGAACAATAACAAATTGATTTTGTCTGCATTTTTTTTTCCCCGCTCTGTTATAAAATTGAATAGAGCTCTCTTAAGAAAGGCCACAGTTGTGTGGTCTGTGTCAAATAATGGATTTGAGCTATTTGTACGAACTAATCAGCTCTCCTATTAGATTTGCCAATTAGTCTAAATTCTTCCTCATTATAGAAGATTTCAAGAGTGTAAACATTCTCCCCCAGTTAAAACCCCAAAGAGTGTCAAACTGAGCATTTATGATGCCTTTTTGCAAACAAGGCGGCTATGGTTACTGCTTAAATAGCTTTCATGCTGTTGCTCGCTTCTTTGGAATACAGAATGCGTTTGTTTAAAAATTATGCTTAACTTCAACTTCACCTCTGGGCCCAGGAATAAGCCATATATTTGAAGATTATTAAGAAAATGAATCAGATTTGTGCCATTTCTGTTGGTAGGAGGCTTTTCGTCCTGAGAGAACCTTGATTTAACGGCACTTTTATCTTCCTTAATTATATTCACTTTGTTAAGAAAAATAAAGACGGTAAATTACAATATTAAAGATCCAGAGGCTTAATCTTCTCAGGGTTCTAAGCTTTTCTGAAGCCAGTATCAAAGGGGCTCCTAGTCCTTTGGCAACGCAGAAGGGAAGAGGGACATCTATCCAGTTACCCCGCCTCTAAGACAGGAAAAGGTAGCTCAGTGTTATTCTTTCCCCCTCCACTGAACCCTTAAATTTTACAACCACTGTCTCCTGATTCCCAGTTTAAAGGAGCATCTGTTAAATTAGGGAGGGCTTTTGAGAAGGAATGTTGTGATTGTGAATTGTGAAACGCAATCGTGTCTCAGGCAATTCTAACCTTCTCAATCAGCGGTCTTTTCTTACCTAATTACACGATTCTAAGAAAATCTAATGAAGTGCTGTCAGATTTACATTGGAATTATTTTAAATGTTATCACAGTAGCCATGGTAATGATATATAAATGGACGAAATGGCAAAGATCTGGAGAACTGTCACAATTACACCCACAGTCGCTTTTCCCATAGGCATTAAGTCAATGTATTTTAAGGCTTTGGGGCCCTGAAGAAAAGGAGGGTATTTGATATGTTTTAAAAAAAAATGTGATATAAAATGGAAACAGTTTAAATCACACTGTCGAATTGGTCTTTATTTCTTTTTATTAATGCTCAAACAAGTCAAAATAGGATCCAGATCTATTTCCTCCTGGTTTTTTAGTTCTGCCAAGTATGGCTCTTTGACTTTTTAGGGGATTTGTACTATGGCCTACCTTATGAAAATGTTAGTTATCTTAATACTTTGTGTTTTCTATGGCTTCTCAGGGAGCTGAAATAACTTGTTATGTGCATTTACTTTGAAAACTCTGGAAACAAAAGAATCAATTTTAGATTCAGTTGTCAATCAGGCTGCCACTTTTAGAGGCTAAATCTCTCTCCCATGGGGCCATGTGCAGCTAAGTAACCCAAGAACTAGATGCTTCCTTGGCCCCTGTGGTAAGAAAGGGCACAGACAAAGCATTTTGGAGTTTTCCAGGCTCTCACAAATCTTGAGAGATGATTATCTTCATATTTCCTTACATGTATGACCCAAAGGGAAAAGCATGCAATGTTTCCCATTTCTGTAAAGAAACATCATCTGGCTGTATACCTCTTTAAAAATAGCAATCCAGAATAGAGTTAGCGAATATATATTTATGTCTGTGTGTATATACAATCTCCAAACTATGGCAGACATCACTAATTGATCTTTGTACAACTTTTGTCATATTTTTCAACCTGTTCTCCACAAAGCTTCTAACTGTGCATCAAAGTTGGCATATAAAAGGAAACCAATCTACCATCCCAGAAGTGGAAGCTAATGGTTTACATCAATTTTATGGGTGTCTGGGTAGCTCAGTTGGTTGAGTGTCCGACTCTTGATTGTGGCTCAGGTCATGATCTCATCGTTCATTTGTTTAAGCCCCGCATTGGGCTTGTGCTAACAGGACTGAGCCTTCTTGGTATTCTCCCTCTTCTCTCTCTCTCTCTCTCTCTCTCTCTCTCTCAAAATAAGTAAATATACTTAAAAAAAAAAGAGGTAGCATAACACTGGTGTAAGATAACTTAGCTTTACAGAGTGACTCTCCTACTTACTAGTTATGTGACCTTGGACACATTTATTTAATGTTCTCGCTCCCCAATTTGCTCAAGTATAAAAAAGATAATAAGAATACTCACATCAGAATTGCTGTGAGAATTAAATACATTATGACACTTGGAACAGTGCCAGGACCCATACCAGCTGCCTAAGAAATATTAGCCATCATTATTATTTAGTGTTGCTATGGTTTTGATTAAATGATTAATAAATGCAAAGTGCCACTTAGACAAAGTATTGTAATCTTTGGATTACATATCCCATTAAGTGAACGTCCATGTCTTTCTTGTTTAGTATTATATCTATAGTTAAGAATACAGTGAGTCTAAAGAAGTACAAAGGAAAAAGGTAGAATAGGAATGACATGTGCAAAGGTACCAAGGATGAACCAATCTGCTGGAGGATTTTTTCTATTGGCCCAGCCTCCACTCCTAGCTGTAGAAGAATTTTAAGTACAGGCTTTTGGTCATAGCCGTGATGGAAGCATATTGTTTTGTAGTATCCATTTAAATGTCAATCTTTCCCTTGGAAAGTATACTGCAAGGCAGGGAATGTGTTGGATATTTCCTTCAATGGTTAATTTATTGGTTGAGCAAGGGAAGTGATAAATAAACTACCGCATTGAAAATTGTTTATTAATTTCACTTTTAGAAATTGGATTTATGTGTATACCATCTAAATTTGAGCCTCCCCAAACTGGCTTTCTTTTGTCTCTGGGTTTTGTCCACATGGGTTCAGAAAGTACTGCAGAAAGCAAGAAGGTGCAGTGTCAGGCGGAATATAAGATTCTCTGCTCCCTGTGCTAAAACTTTTCGGTGTGCATGTTATTAAAAGGATGAACATCAAATTGTATACTGGGAATTAAACAAGGTCATATGACAAGGATACCTGTAAAATGAGTTCAAGTAATTACACTAGGCAAAGAGTTTGATTACTCTATCTGATCCGTTTACCTTTCCCGTAACTCAGAGATATGCCTGAGAGGGCAGGACTGACATCAACCCAAGTCAGTGATTCCAGAGTAGCAAATGATGAACATAATATGGGACATGGCCCCATAATAAAACCTGCTGGGACTAGAACTTGAAAACTCATTTCCTAATGGTGTCATGAGGCCCTTCATTTATTTGTCCTGCTGACTTTTTCCTTCATCAGGCTGATTGCTGATAAGGATTCACATACTAGAGCAAACATATCAGTCACCAAGGCCACCACTGCTTGTTAATGATGTCCAAATCAATATTGTAACAGGATTTTTTTTCCTGTTCAAAAGAGAGGAATGTTATGAGAAGGAAGAGATAACTTTGCAAGAAGCAGCTAAGCATGTAGAGAATGACAATGAAGCCTCTGTGTGTGTGTGTATATATATGGGTATATTGAGTGTATGCATGTGTATGTGTGTGTATGTATGGGTGTATGTGTGTATCCATTTGTGTGTATGGGTATATGTGTGTGTGTATATGTATTTATGTATGTGTGTTTGGGGTGGGGTGGGGATTGAAAAACACAAAGAGAAATTGAGTAAAAAGCCTAATGTGTTAATGGAAAGATTATAATCACCAACCCGGAGAAAATTTTCTGATAGTTAAGGTGAAAGCTCTTTTCAAATAGTAAAGCAAATACAGGTGACCAAGCAGGAATCTTTTAATGGGATGTTAGTAATTTCTAAAGCCAATACTTGCCTCCTTCTTAGATTCCTCTGCACAGTGCATTTATGTCCACACGCTGGGCTATTTTTGTGGGGAAGTACACCAGAGCTCTGTTCCAGAATTGTGTTCTCAAATTACACAACCTAGAGCATCTCTCAAAAACACTATTTTTAACAGATGCCAGGAGATTTTCTCTGAAATTCTCACAGAGTTGAACAATTCTTTGAATTTTGCGGTCTTGATGTATTTGAATGGGCTTCCAAAGGGATTTTCCAAAGTAGCCCTCATGCTCTTTCAATGACAACAAACCTGAGAGCAAAAACTGATCGGTGGTGGCCATTCAGTCTGGTTGGTGAAGTGACTTTTCAAAATTCTCCTTCTACAAAAGGTAGTGAAGTAAATTAGACCAGTTATCTCATGAGATCTCTAGGCCCCTTGAAATTTTGACATGACTGACCTGATCCTCATGCCTGCTCCATAAAAGTACAAACCCCTCTCTGGTATTTCAGGGGATTCCTGGGGGCTTACCATTTCACAATCAACTGGGAGTCCTTCTTCTGAACCAGATGTAAAATTCAGTCCATTCTCAGTTGATGCTGAAAAATATGTAAATAAATGAAGAGCATTACTCCTACTATGTACTTGTGAGTGTAGTGACTGGTTTTACTAAAGATGTGGAAATGAGTTGGGAGAGGGAGTTCATCACAGGTAGTCAAACACCTGATAAGCAAACATTGGAAATTTACATTCTTTCAAGGTCCATTGGCCCACCACACAATGGTCCCAGCCTCATTCCGCCTTACTTTCCCTGCTCCTGAGATTATTTGCTTTGCTTCTTTGCTTTGCTTCGTTTCCCCCTTCCTTTTGAGAAGCAACATTTCTCTTCCCTTCTCATGAGATATATTTAGACTTTTTCCCATGTGCTTTGGCTTATAGATAAACAAAAGGTGATATATTCATTTATGCACACCATGGGTTACTATTCAGCCTTAAAAAAACTGAAATTCTGATCCGGGCTGCAACATGGAAGGACCTCAAAAAACATTATGCCAGTGAAATAAGACAGTTGCAGAAACAAACAAAAAATCCCCAAGTAATCTATGATTCCACTTACAGGAGGTACCTAGGGTAAACAAAGTCATAGAGACAGAAAGTGGAAGAGAGGTTTCCAAGGGTTCACAGGAGGCACGAATGGCGAGCTACTATTTAATGGATACAGAGCTCATGTGGGGGATAGTGAACAAGTTCTGGAGTTGGATATTGGTGATGGTTGCAAGCACTGTTGCCACCCTAAAATAGGCTGCTTTGATATGTTGATTGTTTTGACCTGTAGGCACTTGAAGGAAAGCTGATACAGGAAGAATCTTTCTCTGAACTGCCCTTACCTGGTTAAAGACAGATTTTCTGAAAGTAATTTGGTTGGCCTAGAAAGCCTCCCTGGGAATGCCAGCAAACAGGGAAGATAGGGTCTTAACCACTGCAGAGGAGACTGGAAGTAAATACCATACACAGACAGTCACAAACTACCATGCCTCCCATCCACTCTTCCGAAGGCCCATTCATCTTCCCTAAAAATCACTTAGTCTTCCCTAGGAGGCCTCCACCCTTTCTCCCTTTCCTTGGTAGGTTGGTATCTGAGTTCCAAGCCACCTAATTTCACATTTCTCAATTTTAAACCCCACATCTTTCAAGTACTTGCTGGGAGGAAACTGTTAAGGAGCTGAACATTGAGAAATCTGAAATTAGAACAAAAATGTGAACAGAATTGGCTTCATGTCAGCCTTTAACAAGATGTGTGCTATTGCAACGCTTCTTTTATTCTTTCCACAGCCATGAGTTTCACACTTAAATAATGCCCTGAATCATTTGTTGTGATTAGTCTTGTGGAAGTATCGACTGCACCGTTAGAGAACGCTTACAAGGATTTTATGAAATCTGGCCTGAAGTTTAACTTCCTTACCATGTTCATGGAGATGTCATTCATTAGGTTCCCGAGGAGGTTGGACATACTTTCATTTCATGACTCATCAAGGTTCATTACATATGAAGAGAAACACATTTCCAAAATGTTGATTTGGTTTCTCATAAAATTGAAGTCGCAGGGAAATAAAACCAAAACTTAATCCAGCCATTTCTGGTAAAATAAAAATTAGGCTGCCGAACAATTTTGTTCTTTACTCAAGTTAAATATTTGACCCAGATCATATAAAAAAAAATCTAAAACAAATATCAAGAAATTAGTTTCTGGCTATTCTTTTAGGAACGGCAGTGAGTAAAGAGTCTCTCATTCAGTCTCGCTACAGAACTATGTGTCTGTACATTCTAGACTCAGCAGCGAACAACCAAAGTCTCTTTGTGCCTAGCAGAACTTACTCTCTTAGTGTAGAGAAACAGAAATAAACAATCAATAGATAGATTAATATCAATAGATAATACTAGGGAGTGGTAATTACTATGGAAAAATGTGTAAAGAGTAGAGAGAGTGGCAACAGAGGGTTGCTATTTTATATCAGATGGTCAGAACGTATTCCTTCCACTGGTGCAATTTATTGTCAGTAATAGATTTTCTGCATCTCGTCTGCTTATCTAATGCCATATAACCAACCACGCTGACTCTTGATGTCTTAAAATGATGATTGTATCGATTTTGCTCATGAATTTGGAATTTGTGCAGCATCCCGCAGGGACACCTCCTCTCTGCTCCCCTTCATGTCAGGTGGGACAGCTTGAAGGTTAGGGCTGGCATCATCCAAAGTTCACTCACTCATGTACCTGGCGCTTGATCTGGGAAGACTCTAGAATTGCTGGGGCTGCTTAGGCATCTCTCTGTGTCTTTATGGGGTCCCTCCACATGATCTCTCCAGCATGGGGCTACAGGGTAACTGAATATCCTACCCATTAGCCAGGGAGAAGTTGTGACCTTCTGGGAAGTCTCACAATGTCGGCTCTGCTGGACTCTATACACCACACAGTCCCAGGCATGCTCAGGTTCAAGGGAGAGGAAACAGACAAAGGAAACAGACAAAACATACAGAACAGAAATATTGCTGTGGCCGTTTAAAAAAAATACTACCACGGGAGCTTTTTATTTAATGTGGAAAATTGAAGATAGCTTTTTAAAAAAAAAAAAAGTTTATTTTGAGAGAGGAAAAGAGTGGGGGAGGGGCAGAGAGAGAGAATCCCAAACAGGCTCTGTGCTGTCAGCACAGAACCTGATGCAGGGCTCAAACTCACAAACCGTGAAGTCATGACCTGTGCTGAAACGAAGAGTCAGACACATAACTGACTGAGCCACCCAGGCGCCCCTGGGAAGATAGCTGTGAGTGCAGATATCTAGATCTCTTATCCAAGGTCAGAAGTTGAAACTGATGCAGCTAGAGGGTGTCAGCTCTGCTTCCTTCCACATGTCTGGGCCACACCATCTTAAAATAGTAATTACTGCTTTTGCCCTTAACATGCTCATCATGCTGGTATTTCACAAAATTCTTTTATAATGCATTCCTTTTAACTGTGCTTATGAGAGAAAATGATCAAAGTGGATGTGTGTGACCCTCACAGAAACTGCGTTGTGAACTGTACAAAGGTTGTGGTAACTCATACCTTCCAGCTCAATTTGAAAAATACACCACACTGCCACACCACCACTTTAACACTGGCGAAGCAACTCAGCAAGAGGTTATAAAAGGGATGTGATAAGTGGTAATAGCTCAGTACTCCAGAACACTTGAGTATCGGTCCCCTGCAGGCTGTGATTCCAGAAAAATGAAATGCCTGCCAGACATCCTTTCTGTGAGATCTCCAGTTCATTCAGACAGCGTGGTGGCAGCACCTGGTACTCTCTCTTTTTGGAAGCTGGGATCCTCTGGCTGCTGTTTGCCAGGGTCCCTTCTGTATACCCTTTCCTTATTAGACCACATAACTGAAGGGCAGTCTGTGCTCTCATGCCTCTCCACCCGAAAAGTCCTCAGCAATTTGACATCAGCCCCAAAAGATAGTCTTTGCCAAAGGCCAGCAATAAGAAATATTTTTCTGAAGGTCACATGGGAATAAAAGCACTAAAGTACCACACTATACAGCATAAACATAATAAAAACTCATTTCTCAGTGATCTCGTCTTTCCTTCCCGCCCTACAACCACACAGCTCTTGACTTTTTTTAAAAAAGTTATTTATTTTGAGAAAGAGTGCAAGCTGGGGAGGGGCAGAGAGAGAAGAAGAAAGAGAGAATCCCAGGTTCCACAGTCCCAGCGCAGAGCTCTACTCAGGGCTTGAATCCATGAACTGTGAGGTCATGACCTGAGTCAAAGTCGGACACTCAACCAACTGAGCCACCCAGGCCAAACACGCACCCCTTTAAACATTCCCTCTATTCTCTGGAACAGTTCAGATTTCCCTGTTTACCAACCCATTCACAGCCCAACAAAAGCATAGGAGATGCCCAACACTGTATATCTCTCATTGCTCGAGCAAGACCAAGGAGAGTCCTGTTTACACTGGTTCAACCCAGACTGAGTCCGTGGGTCCCCTGGCTCTCAAGCTTGGCTGCACATCAGCATCCTCTGGGATGCCCAATCTTCGCCCCAGACAAGCAGAATGTGAAGGTCTGAGAAAGATCCCAGGCTTCACGTGATTCTCAGACAAAGGGAGGCAAGTCAGGGACTTCTACCTTAGCGGGGACATGTGCTTCTTTCTAGTGTTTCTGCCACTGCTTTTTTCTCGTGTTCATTTTTCTGGTCCCATTCCACCTGTCCCTTCACTCTTAGGGTCTCTCCATGCCAGGAAACAACCAGAATCAATTGTTGGCCAGGTTTTCGAGGTATAGATTTTAAGATGCATTTCTTTCAGTGGGGGTTCAATGATTCCTACCATTAACAGGACTTATAAAATCTGAGCATGTTTCATGTACCAAATTAGGAAAGTGATGGAAAGAAATGTAATAAGTGAGTCAAACACGTGGAATTGTGCCTTCAGGCACTGTGGCTGTTACAAACAGAAACTGGCATGTGAGATTGAGTTGATACCCACTATTCCCTCAAATATGATAGGATATTTGCACGTCTCTGTGTATCTTTGTAGGCTTAGATATATTTTCAAATGCAATGTTTTTTCCTGCGTTAAAAATACTAAATTTGGGGGGCACCTGGGTGGCTCAGTTGGTTAGGTGTCTGACTTCGGCTCAGGTCACGATCTCACAGTTGGCTCATGAGTTTGAGCCCCGCGTCAGGCTCTGTGCGGACAGCTCAGAGCCTGGAGCCTGCTTCGGATTCTGTGTCTCCCTCTCTCTCTGCCCCTCCCCCCACTCATGCTCTGTCTCTGTCTCAGAAATAAATAAACATTAAAAATTTTTTTTTCAAATACTAAATTTTCACACCTAACAAATCATGCACTTTATGGGTTGTGATGCTTCCTTGAGATAAATGATGTAGAGCTTTTAGCACGATGCAGGGCCAGGGCTAGGGTACAGTGAATGAGGCACCTGGTACAAAACTGAAGGACTCAAACTCAATAATTAAGGTAAGTCAGTATTTTTATGCAATATTTCTCCAAATCAAAATTAATGCAAAACATCTCAAGGTGAGCAAATTATCGGAACGGGGAATAAAGACAAGATCACTAACAGCACCCTAACACATACTGGAGCCTGAAACCAAGGGAAAACAATAATAAAACAGATGCCATCTTTATTTCACGTTTTGCTATTTTCTTCATCATGAATTTATGACATTTATTATGATTTAAAAAAACATTGCATTGAAAAGTCCTGATTGCTGAGTGTTTTTTGTGTCCCCTTTAGATTTTGCACCTGGGGCAAGTGCCCCGCTCGCTTCACCCTCGTCCCGGACCTCAGAGTGCTTGGCACAAAGTAGCTCCCTAGTAAGTGTTGATCTCTTGATCACAAGCAAGTCACACTTTCCCGTGTCTTGCCCAATCTCAGATGTACTTAACTCTTCAGCTCTAATGGCAACTAGCTACCCAGCCCCAAATACCTTCCTCTTTCCTTTCTCCCCTGGTGGCGGACTGGGCATTCACCGCGAGTTGTCACTGTTGGGAAGCTGGGTTGTTTCCTCCACACAGTATCTTTTCCATAATTGGATTCCCTTTTTAACTCTTGCAAAATATCCAAAGTTTCCTTCCACTCTCTAGGAAACTCCATCTGCTTTTTTTCTTTATTTAATTAAACCAGGTTTTCATCAAATGCCAGTCAATTTTATGAAAATATAATTTTGCTTAATCACGATTACCGGGAACTGTTTTGTTGTTGTTGACTGTTGACAGTGTTTCATTTATGGTATAAGTAGCTGTGATGTCATGGGAAGTGCCCTGGTTATGGTGTTGCAAGTTCTGGATTCACGTTCTAGCTTCCTACTCAATACTAATTATATGATCTTTGGCAAGTTATTTGACTCACTTTTTCTATTTGACAGATGTTTTGTAGGCTAAAGTATTATACATTTGTATGCTTTACTATCATTGTCAGTACTATTATTAGAAATTTAATGAGGATTCTGTGCTAGTTTTAGAATCTAGCCATCAGCATTTAAATCACTCTATATAAAATACATCTTAAGTTGCATAAAAATAAATTATGAATTCTGGAAAATAGTTTTTTAACAACGTGAAGATTTTGTGTGTATGAAATGAAGCAAGTATAACAGAGGTGGTAGATTATATACTCCATGATTGTAACATATATGATGTTATATAATTATTGTTTTCTACATGTAACCTCTTCTACTCTTCCTCTAGTTCAGTGTTGCTCAAAATTTCATGTATCCTATTAAAACACAGATTTCTGGGCTTTACTGCCCGAGAGTCTGACTCAGGAGCTCTGGAGTGAAGTCTAAGGATTTTCTTTTTCTTTCTTTTTGTTAAGAACTTTATTTTCTAGCAAGTTCTTGGATGATACTGATGCTGTTTGTCCTGGGGCCACACATTGGAAGCCCCTGCTTTACTGAATCTCTATTAGGGGATTTTATCCTCATTTTCTGCAGGACTATGATTCTACTGCACTTATGAGGGAGAAATAAAAAATAAGACCCAGAGTTTAATCTTTTATTGTTATTGCACCCTGCATCCACCATCACCATCATGCTCATCAACAATGGTCCTTTTATAATTTTGTGGTTTTAATCCACATTTAATTTAATTTCTAATTAAATTAATTTTTTAAACTTGCATAAATAATTCTCACCCTCATATAACTCCTTGGTTCCCAATACATTATGAGATCATGATACATAATTGAGTGAGCAGCCTTTTCTTTTCCACTGTAGAATCCAGACTTTGATTCTGATTTCTGATTCTAGAAACTTCCTTGACTTTAACATTAGCCATTATCTTCTCTCTCTGTGCCGACCTACTCTTTAACTGGCCCAGCCTCAATCTTGGCAAAATGCCCTGATGAAGCCAGGAAGCAGAGTTGATTGCTACCAAGAAAACCCTGCCCTATTTCTCCATTCCTGTAATCAGTTTGGAAGGCAATAATAGCTGGAAACTTCATCCTGCTCACAGAGTTCGAATATTCAAAGCCGCATCTGAAATTTTGCTCATTTGAAAACAACTGAGTATCCAGTCATACTCACTAGTGTTTACCTGTATCTCAGTAATATTTGTCCAGCATTGCCCTCTAGTGCTTGTGGGCATGTTTCTGCCAATGTCTTGCACCTTCTAATTAGGGCATTTGGAATTAAATTAATTATTTAGGGAAGGATCCCTCCCCATAGTTTCACAGCAGGCAGAGAAAAAGTCAGGACTTGGGCAGCATTAGAAATTTTTTGAGTGCTTTTTATGTGGTTGAGAAATAGCCAAAAAAAATTTACATATATATATATATATATATATATATATATATATACACACACACACACACACATATATATATATATATACACACACACATATATATATATGTATATATATATATATTCACACACACACATTTATTGGGATATTCTACTTTTGTTCATTTTATCCATTATGACAGGCAAGATTTATCTATACTTTTGACCTGCCTGGAAGAAATTCAGTGTAGAACAGCAGGTTGCTTAAATGAAATAATTTAAGCCACATTTGTTCGTGTGTGTGTGTGTGTGTGTGTGTGTGTGTGTGAGTACTTCAAGTTTCTTTTGCTCAGTAAATTTGTCATTGCATATATTGTCTACACACGATAAAGCAGGTTGCATGCATGAGGTATGGTAAAGAAGTTTTTTCAAGAATAGCTGAAAAAGTTCTGGAGGGTTAATTATTTTGGGGTGGGGAGGTTTTATTCATTTAGCAATATCTGAGCAATACACGGAAGCTTTTCCTTTCTCCTTGACACAGTAAAACAATAACAAGAAAATAAAAGAAAGGGAAAAAAACCCAAACACACTCTTATGTGTTTTATTTTGAGCACTCTTTCTTAAGCCATGCAGGTAGTTCTCTGCACAGCACGGCCGCCAAAGGTCACAGACAGTGTCTGCCACTCTTGTCTGTTCAGATGACAAGAAAAGTGCCCTCCGCGTTCTGGTCTGAAAAGCCAAAATGCAAGTATATGACCTTCCTGATCTCCTGAGTTGTTTTTTGGAGACAGAGCTTTTGTGTTTCTAATTGGGTTAGAAGTGCAGTTATGGTTTCTGCTTTGCTGGAGAACAAGGATACGTTGGGATTTTCCAGGCCGGTTTGACTGTAATCAACACTATCTGGCACTCGCATCATTGAGGACTAAACCATGTGACATAAAAGTATGATCACGTTCTTAAAGACAGTCTCCAAGGTATAAACCCTAACTATTTAACTCTCTAAGTTAATAAGCGTCAGCTGAGAAAATAAATTTCCTTACAACTTGCCCTGATTTTAAAATGAAAATCAATAGGAAACCGTATGCTGTAAGAATATCTACCAAAATGTATTTTTAAGTGATGAAATTATCAGTAATGAGTACTTTCTACTTTCTTTCATAATCTAAATTTTATACCAAAAAACCCATGTGTTTCACATATTTTACAGTTTTGTTGATGTATAAATTATATAAACAAAATTCATGTAAGAAGACAATTGGGTGGTTTAAGATATTAACATTTACAAAGTTATATCATCATGCCTACAGTCTAATTTAGAACATTTCATCACCCCCAAAAGAAACCTTGTGCATATTTATGGTAACTCCCTAACTCATGGGAATCAATTATTTATGTTCTATTTGCCTTTTCTGGGCAGTTCAGATGAATGAAATCACATAATATGTGGTTCTTGTGCCTGTCTTCATTCAAAAGTTTACCCACGTTGCAGCATATATCAGTACCTCTTTCTTTTTGTGGCTGAATGATATTCCATTTGTGTCAATATCCTATATTTTGTGTAACATTTCAGCAGTTGATGGACATTTAGGTTGTGTCCATTTTTTGGCTGGTGTGAATAATACTGTCATGAACACATGTTTTCATTCCTTTGAGTAGGTAGCTAGGAGTAAAATTGATAAGTCATACTGTAAATTTATGTTTAATATTGTAAGAAACCATTAAAGTGTTTTTAGCAGTGGCTTCATCATTTTATATTCCCACCACCAAGGGATGAGTCATCAAATTTCCCCACACACTTGCTAGAAATAGGTGTTATCACTATTTTTAATTTTTTTTCTTCTGATATTTGTGCAGTGGTATCTAACTGTGGTTTTAATTTGCATTTCACTAATACTATTGAATCTCTCTCACTCTCTCTCTCTTTTTGGTCTGTTTTAGGCCATTATATATCTCCTGTGGTGAATGTTAGTCAAATATTTGGCCCGTTTGAAAAAATAAGAATTCCTGGTTCCTGGTTGGCTCAGTTGGTTAAGCGTCTGACTTTGGTTCAGGTCGTGATCATGTGGTTCGTGGGTTTGAGCCCCACATCAGACTCAGTGCCAACAGCTCAGAGTTTGGAGCCTGCTTCAGATTCTGTGTCTCCCTTTCTCTCTGCCCCTCCCCTGCTCATGTTCTGCCTCTCTCTCTCTCAAAAATAAACACTAAAAAAACTTATAAAAATTTCATTTTGCAAGTTTTTTGATTTATAAAAAAGTTTCAAGGGTAGCATACAGAGTTCCTCTATAACCTTTACTCGGGTCCATTCATTACTAATACCTTGCATTAACATTGTACCTTTGTTATAAATAGATGCATTACTATTAACCACACTCCAAATTTTATTTACATTTGCAAATTTTCGCATTAATGTCTCCTTCCTATTCAGGATTTATTCTGGAGCACCATACCACATTTAGTTGCCCTATCTCCTTAGTCTCCTCTGGTCTGTGACACTTTCTCTGTCTTTCATTGTTTTTTTGTAACCTTGACATTCTTATGTAGTACTGGCCAGGTATTCTGTCAAATATCTCCCAAACTGTGTTTGTCTGATTTTTTTTTACCATCATTAGATGAAGGTTATGAGTTTTTGGAAAGAATATCACAGAGATGAAGTTTTGCTCCCTTTAATATTTTCCTTTGTTTTATCGTTAATGAGTTATAAGTATTATTTATATACTGCACACAAGTTCTTTATCAACTATGTGATTTGCAAAAGTTTTAACAGAATATTTTAGTTATAGAATTAATATAAATACCTCAAATCCAGCAAAAAAAGCAAGTGCAGAAAGCATATTTTGTCAACTCAATAGAGTGTTATAGAATATGATGAAAGAATTTCTTCAATAGTCAGTGGGGAATGCAACCATCACCTTAATAAATATTGTGCTTGAACAAACCTTTAGAAAGTCATATATATCGTCTCCTGGTAAGTTCAACCCAGCCAGATTTTCCCAGCAGCTTTGAAACTGTCTTTCTTTTTTTTGATTGAGTACCGGATGAAGCTGAATTGCCTTTGGGGGACATTTTGTACCAAAATATGTAATTTAATGTGCCATAATGTTTGCACCAAAAGAGCAAGGGAATAGGGAATTTTAGAAAGAAGATGAGGTTCACATGTTCCATCTTTCAAACACTTCACTCATTGACTCCCTTTGTTGCTTTCTCTCTGTCTCCTTACAAATGAATGTGTGTGCTCAAATTTGTCCAAGTGAAATTCTCCATATAATGTGAGGCTGTGTGAGAGTGGTTCATTCTCTGAAAAAAAAATTGCTGCCTACAAACAAAGAAATCGTTTTGCTATTTGTTACCATTTTCTGCAGGTCCACCTGCCCTGGGACAGGCAGAGGAAGGATGCACAGAGCAAAATCCGTGGGGATGCAGATTTGACCCATTTTGTCAAACTCTATATGCAATGAGCTGATAAGTGGTCTTGTCTGGTCAATAATAGGAGAGAGGTTTGGAAACATCCTTGGGCTCTCAAGGGGAGTTTTTGCATCCCTCTTTTCTCAGAAGGATCCCTTCCTCTCTCCTTTTCCTCTTCCATAGCCCTCTTTTATCTATTGTCTCCAAGGATACAACAGAATCCATTTCCATCATTCCCTGGGTGGTAGGGTAAAATTCCTGAGGTGGGTGGAATGGGTAGGGAGGAGAAAGAAAGAAGGCAGGGGAGTCCTTATCATATAATTGAGAGATTTGGTAGTTAGTGGAGAAGGAAGGTAAGAACACAGTAATACTTAAAAAAATACTCTTTAACTACATTCTAATATATGTGATTCTTTGATAGTACAAGTCCATGAAAACTGCTGAATTACACACACATATCTACATAGTTGTTTATTTGCCCTTTTAATATTGCAATCGTATGTTATTTTTAGTACAAGTTATTACCACCAGCTAATGGAAATGTTGAATTGAAACCTACTTACAGTATTATAACACTGAATGTCAAAAACAGTTTTAACAAGTTTAAATTTTCCTGCATAGAGTCTCTAGCATTGTAACAATGAGCCAAATTAATTTGTAATAGGCAAGAAGATTTAAAATGTAACTTTCTGTAAGGATATCTCAATGAGTATAGGCCACAAAATAAAAAAATAAAAAATAATCAGATTTCCCAAAATAAAAAAGAGGCAGATGGCCATTCACTCTAAAACAGAGTTGGTGACATGGTGACAGATATTAAGCACATTAAATATTTAAATATTCAATATAAAATTGAAGTCTCAACTTTTTAGGAACAGACCTATTTTGTAAGCTTGAAATCACCTCAGTTGGAAATGTTTTTTATCATTCAATAGAAAATATGTTGAGCTGACATTGGAAATACTAGGCCTTTTGGAATTTGATGGAACAAAGAAAATGATGATACAGTTCTTGTCCTATAGTAGTTGATTAGACTAATTATGAAGAGTTGAGGAACCAACAAGGAAAAGCTAACTAGTGATATGAGGGGATGCTAAATAATGATGGGGTGGCCAAGAAAATAGAGCAGAAGAAACACAGGCTTGAAATCTGAAAGTCTGGGGTTGATGTTCTAGCCCCATTATTTTAAACACAATTAATGAAATATAATTCACATACCATACAGTTTGCCCATTTAAAATATACGGTTCACTGGGTTTTTGCATATTCACACAGTTGTGCAACTACACCATAATGTTACAACATTTTTATCACTCCCCGAAAAAAAGGCCATACTCATTAGTGGTCTCTCCCCATTTCTCTCCATTCATGCCTTCCCTTCTCAGCCTAAGGTAACTGCTGTTTTATTTTCTGTATAGATTTGCCTATTCTGGTCATTTCCTATAACTGGATTCACATTATATGCATTCTTTTGTAACTGCTTCTATAATTTACATGTTGTAGCGTGTTTCAGTATTTCATTCATTCTTTTTTACTGCCAAATATTAGTCTATTGTACAGGTATACCACATTTTGTTTATCGATCCTCAAATTCTCAGTTGACGGGCAGTTCATTTATTTCTCTAATACTGTTTTTTCAATATTTATTTGTTTATTTTGAGAAAGAGAGCACGCAAGCAGGGGAGGGACATAGAGAGACAGAGAAAGAGAATCCCAAGCAGGCTTCATGTTCAGTGCGGAGCCTGATTTGGGCCTTGATCTCACAACTGTGAGATCATGACCTGAGCTGAAACCAAGAGTCAGACGCTTAACCCACTGAGCCACCAAGATGCCCCTCTCTAATGCTATTTTTACCTATGTGATCCTGGACAAATAATTTAGTGATTAAGAGCTAGGCTCTGTATTCAACTGCCTGGTTTCTAAATCTGATGCTACACTTATGAAGTATGGGTCCTTGGGCATGATTCTTGAGCTCTGTATGCCTCAGTGTTCTTGTTTGTGAAATACGGATAATAGTGGTGGTACCTTATGGAATTGTCTGAGAATTGCACAAATTAATACTAAAAAGCCTTTAAGACAGCCTTTGGCCCATAGCATATTCTCAGTAAATGGTAATGACTATGATTGTGGCCTTCTTAATATTATGATTCTTTCGAGTTTTACAATCTCCTCATCTTGGAACCAATAATCCCTCTTCAATGAGCTGTTCTGAGATTAAATAAAGGAGAATATTTGGAAGCCTTCGATTCAATATCTGGCATATA
Organism: Lynx rufus; assembly: GCF_022079265.1. NCBI lineage: Eukaryota > Metazoa > Chordata > Mammalia > Carnivora > Felidae > Lynx > Lynx rufus. The sequence continues at coordinate 40,948,980 of NW_025814856.1, read as the reverse complement.
CTAGGTGTTCAGCAATTTACAGGATTTAGGGGAGAAATATCTTATTCTGTGCCAGAAAGTCAAGATACAGAGCTTGACTTTACAGAGTGAGCTTTGAAGCACATGCCAGGTTCAAAGACTAGGTGAAGACATAAGAAGAAAATGGCTCTTTCCTAGAGATTGAACTTGGTGACCAAAACAATTGCCAGAGACATGAATTTAGTGTTACTTTCTTTCCCAGGTTCTAATGATGGTCTTATACATAACACAATGGCCAGAGGACAAGGAGCAGAACAGGTGGTAGAGGTGAGGCAAGCAGGACTGGGCTCACCAGTCCCTGAAGGAAAGGAAAAAGGCACATTCAAACAACTTGAGTTCCAAAAATTCCAAAGCAACCAAAAAGGATGTCAGAATGTCATCAACTGTGCTTAGGATAGATGTAAGCAATTTTCCGTGTTTCTTCTTTTCCCTTCCCCAGGACCATAAAATAATGGAAGAAGGAGCCTGGAAACCTGGATTCGGATCTAGATGCTGTTTCAAAATAAATGCAAGACCTTAGGTAAGTCTTTTCTTGAACTTCAATCTTTTTCTAATTTGTGAAAACACAGGTTTGGAGGAGAAAATATAAAAGATTCTTTTAAACCCCAGGAAATCAAACTATATGTTTATTTTCCATCCCTGGCAAGTTTCCGAAATGCTTCTAGAAGTAGAGTGCCCTTTTGCAGCCCCCACTGTGATGGTGGCTGCCGTGGCTGCTGGGGCCCTGCTGATGGAGTAGGGATAAGAGATGATGGAGGGAAAGACACCAGCGGATGTTCTTGAGGAAGTTATTTCACGTACGAAGCTTGGTTTCTTCTGCAAAATGGTGCAGTATAACTCCTGATTTTATAGAATTGTTAGGTGGTGGGTCGATTATGAAGTGCTCTGTTATTTGACATTATGAGCCATTGACAAGGAAAAGTCCAAAGACAAAGTTTACAGATTTTAGACAATTAGCTCTTCCATCCCACTTTCTTTTCCTTAATATTTTCATTGTGTTGCAAATGAATTTGATTTTTGAACATTGAAAAAAAAGGTGTTGATTTATTTGTCTTTAATTGCATGGTGTGATGTATTCGTATAAGTTGCACTTTTAAATCACACTTGAATTTGTGAAATGAATCATACTCAGCTAAGGGTGTCATTCTTCGACTTTTAACATGTTGCAAAACTTTATTTGCTGCTTACCTTCAGTTCTTTATATTGTGTCAATATTCAAAAGTGGGATTCATCTGTAACTTTTTTTCCATGTTTATTTTTGGGCAGGGGGTAAATAATGAGTCACCACAAAGATGCCCACATTTCTAGAACCTGCGAATATGTTACTTTCCATAGCAGAAGGGATTTTGTACATGTATTTCAGGTTATTTGCCTCGATAGGGAATTTATCCAAGATTATCTGTGTGGGTTCAGTCTAATCAAACGCCAGCCAAGGCATGCAGGCAGCTTCTAGAAGCCGAGAACAACCCTCAGTTGACAGCCAGCAAGGAAATGGGGGCCTCAGTACTACAACTGCAAGGAACTGAGTTGTGCCAACAACCCACAAGAGCTAGGAAATGGATCTCTTCCTAAAGGCTCCAGAAAGGAGAGAGGCCCTGCCAACAATGTAATTCTGGCCTGAGGAGAGCCATGTCAGACTTCTGAGCTATAGAACCGTGAAGTAATACATTTATGTTGTTTTAAGCCACTAAATTTGTGGTAATTTGACATGGCAGTAATAGAAAACTAACAGGAAGCGATCTTTGTTTTGAAACAAATAGGATGTTGTGAAGAGAATTTGGAAGTTGTCCTTCTTTTAACACTCTCTGCAACAGTTTTAAAAAAGTATCAGATTTAAGTTTTGTGAACATTTTAAAAAATGTACTGGGATATTGTCTGAAACTCTGAAATGAAGCCTTGGTGTCTTCCTATTGATTTTTCTCTTTTCTATGCCATCAGGACCCATTTTGTCTCCCCAAATTTACCAACAATAAAAAAAAAATAAAATAAATTCATTTTAGTCAGGTTTTCAAGTGTACTCATAGAGTTTTGAAGGATTACTCCCATAATTCTTTTACTTTCATCTTTATCTGTGCTCATTTCCACCTTTTCTTTTTGACTGGTCCCATTTTATTCTTGGTTAGTGTAACTACAGATTGATTTGACTATTGGTAAATGGAAATGACAAGCCCCTGATGTTTTAAATCAATTTATTTTTTTGCTTTTTAAATTTGATATTTTTCACTTTATCTCTATTTTCTGCTATTTTTTATAGTTTGTGTGTCCTTTCTCCACCACTCCCACCAGAGTTAAAGGCTTAACTCACTTATTTTCATATTTCCTCAACTATTTACATGTTGTTGCTACAAATTTTCTTCCAAATACAACTTTAACTATATGTGCAAAGTTGGATGTATTTTTATTACAATTTTTTAAAAGAGACTTGGTATCTTCAATTTTGGATTCTTTGTTAGCTTAGCAGTTGTTTAAGGCAGAATTATTTTGAAATCCAAGGGCGTTATTTTAGGGTGTACTTTTTATCTACTATTTTCTTATGTATACCTACTTTTATTGGATCAGTTGTCCAAAAATAAGATCTTTACTTTTTACCTTCTAGAATTTGAGATTTTTTTGGTGGTCATATGATGTAAGCAGTAAGTAAAGATGTATGATATATTTAAAGGATTTAAATAGATACATTAAATGTATCTCAGTTCATATTAACATAGTAAGTAGATGTTTATTATTATAAAAATGATTTATTATTATTACAATTTTAGTAATATGACTCAAATCTTCTGAAACCTATCCTAAATTTAGTATGTTTTATCTGTCATGGGCTCTCAGAATTGAGTTAATATTAATTGAGTTAACCATGTGTTTCCTTTTTTCTTCCATTTCCTTCAGAGTCTATTTTGATTTCTTTTCCTGCTTTGTTCTTTGTTGCAGAAAATGAGGGAAAGACCTTTGGGAGGGTGGAGTAAAGAGCTCCATAGATTCTTACTTTAGAGAAACAACCCTAACACATGAAAACTATTAACATTTATTTTTAAAAAAACATTTAAAATTTCTTTAAATTATTCTCAAGGACTATAACAAGTGAAGAAACAATTAGGAAAATCTTCTAAATCTTGGTAATTAAAATGAAAACAGTAACATTCATCCAAACAGTATAGCACTCTGCGGTCACATGGAGATCAGTGGCACAGAACTGAGAGCACAGAAATCAATATTGTCAAACGATTTCCATAAGGTGCCAAGACACTGCAAAGGGGGAAAGAATAGTCTCATAGCAAATGGTGCTGGGATATCCACATGCATGAAGTTAGAACCCTTCCTCATACTTTAAACAAGAATTCACTGAAAATGGATCATAAACCTAAATGTAAAGGCTAGAACTGTAGGGGCGCCTGGGTGGTTCAGTCGGTTGAACCTCTGACTTCGGCTCAGGTCAGGATCTCGCGGTTTGTGAGTTCGAGCCCCGCGTTGGGCTCTGTGCTGACAGCTTAGAGCCTGGAGCCTGTTTCAGATTCTGTGTCTCCCTCTTTCTGCCCCTTCCCCACTCATGCTCTGTCTCTCTCTGTCTCTCAAAAAAATGAATAAATGTTAAAAAAATTTTTTTAAAGAAAATTAGAAAAAAAAAAGCTAGAACTGTAAAAATCTTAGAAGAAAATAGGGATGAAATCTCCATGACCTCAGGTGAGGCAAAGCCTTCATAGGGACAGTACCCAAAATCATGAGCCACAAAAAGAGGAAAAGAAGATAAATTGGACTCAACAACATTATAAACTTTTGTTTCAAAATTACCACTGAGAAAGTGGAAAACAACCCGCAGAATGGAAGAAAATGTTTGCAGATCATATTGCTTGGTCTTCCTGTCCTCTTCGGAGAAAAATCTCCAGGTTTCTAAGAATCCTGTTAGAGCTTTCAGGAACCCATAATAATTTCAACAGTCTCTAACCTTATCCCCTTCCTTTGTTCTACGCTGATATATCCAGAGAAATGAAATATTCTCCCACCTAGGTGATTAGATTCCTTTCCCTCTGTGCTTTCCCAAAGCCATCATTTAGATCTGTGGTTCCTGTGGCCTGGTGCCTCTACTGCTCGTGGCTGTGTTTTGGGGCCTGTACAGCTTGATTCTTTCACCTGTCATCATTGGGAAATCAAGGAAACCTCATAATGGGAAAAGGGAGTCTTCTTTCATGTATAAAGAAATATGACACATAAAAAGGAAAGGCACATATTGTATGGAAAACAGAAAGGGAAAAACAGTGATGTCAGCTCCTGTGCTATGTTCCAAGTCACAGAATGTCAAACAAATCTGTTGACTAAGCCAAGGTACTTCTTATTTATTCAGGAAGAATTGTATCGTACAAAGCAAGGAGCCTGAATAAGAAATCCACACACTCATTTGAGACTCACAGCCATGTAAAAGAGTGGTTTATTAATTTCCTTCAGCCAGTTAATAGAGCTTTTTGGACCAATTCATCTCACCTTTGCTTGGGCAAAACCACCCCTTCAAGGAAGAGCTAGGCTGTCATTTTGTGTGTGTGATGTTAAAATGACTGTTTAGGTCCAACCCTCATCCAACCTACATTCCTTCCCAGCTCTCTTCTGCCCAAAAGAGAACAATCAACTATTTCAGGCACTAAGAATTATTTAGAAGCAATCTTACTCACGATCCACAGGGAAAACATCCATACCGCTGCTCCCTAAAATAATAATGACTATGAAAAAAAAAATTACCTACAAAGCCATTTCTTGTGAAAAAGCATTTCAGTGCTAGAATGTCCATGATTTGGATTTACTGGTATTAATCTCTCGTTCGTACAAAGAGTTCTTTCTGAGAGAATTACTTTTCAAAATAACATTATAAGAAGCCAGGTTAATGGATAAAGTGCTAAAGTTCAAATAAAAGAGAGTGGTATTTTTTTTTAATCTCTTTCCTCCTTTGCATGTGAACCCTTGCTGCTCCTCAAGGGTAAACAAGGATTAATTAGTACAAGCATATGACCACTTTGCTCCAAGGGTCACAATATTTCCAATTTTATCCCCGCTCATAAATGTTTACTTCTGTCTCTTTGCACTCCCAGGATCTGTGCCAAAGAAGATCATACCCAAGGCTTGATTTCCTTTTTTTCATTAATGGGCCATGAAAATGCATTGTATGTCCTTTGCTCCTCTCTGAGAATAGTTAAGAGCTGGCTATGAAAATGAAGTTCCAGTAAAGAAAAGCGTATGTAGACTGATACAAACTATATCCCTTCTTTTCATTCTCTTCTTCTCACTTTGCTTTTTTTCTCTTCCTTCCCTCTTTCCTTGGTAGCTAATACTTGTTGAGCCAAGTGCCATACCCAGGCACTTTAAAAACATTTTCTTCATTACTGACCCATAACAAGTCCAATGGATGTTAGATCACTCCATTGGCTTGGAGTTTAGGTAACCTGTCCAAGTCACTTTGGGAGAGCTAAGATTTGCAAAACCTATTGGACCAAAGGTTGGTCTACATTTCTTTGCTCTCTATCAACATGTGCAATACTTCCTTGACTCTCCTTATCTCACACTATCAAATTAAACATAAAATGCTTTAGCATATCGCTTACAGAGTACCTTACCAAAATACTGTGCTATTGATTCATTGTGTGTGTATGAAAGCCTTTGTTCCTTAAACTTGTGATAAATCCCTGGAGAAATGAGACTGTGCCAGTGCCATGGACTGAATTATGTGTCTCCAAAACATATACGCTGAAGCCCTCACTCCCAAAATGACTGTATTTGGAGATAAGGCCTGTGAGGAAGTTTTAGTGAGGTGATAAGGATGAGCCCTAATACAACGGAGCTGGTGACCTTTATAAAAAGAGGAGACACAGGGGCGCCTGGGTGGCGCAGTCGGTTGAGCGTCCGACTTCAGTTCAGGTCACGATCTTGCGGTCTGTGAGTTCGAGCCCCGCGTCAGGCTCTGGGCTGATGGCTCGGAGCCTGGAGCCTGCTTCCGATTCTGTGTCTCTTTCTCTCTCTGCCCCTCCCCCCTTCATGCTCTGTCTCTCTCTGTCTCAAAAATAAATAAACGTTAAAAAAAAAAAAAAAAAAAAGAGGAGACACAGCTGCTCTCTCTTCACCACCACATGAGAACATAATAAATAAGAAGGCAGCCATCTGCAGGGAGAGAGCCCTCACCAGAAACTGAATTGGCTAACCCCTTGGTTTGGACTTCTCAGCTTCCATAACAGTGAGAAATAAATTTCTGCTGTTTAAAGCCACCAAGTCTATGATATTTTGTTATGGCGACCTGAGCAGATTAAGTCAGTGCCTTACATATTTTAGCACTGATTGCTACACCTGGCAGAGTTCTTTGTACGTAGTAGATACATAAAAAAGGAGCTGTTCTTACCCACCAGGTTAAGAAAGTGACTCTGAAACCATGTAATCGTTTTACATCCTAGGGACAATCTCCTAAAACTTTAGTAAATTGTTTCCATGAAAAATAAATGCGCAAACATGGAAAAGCAGAATTTTGCATATTGAAGGATATTGAAGGGAAAAAACCCACAAAATTTTAGAAGATGAAAAACAGTTGGACAAATAGTGACTAATACAGCAACTAAGTGGAAACTGTATGCCAGGTTGGCGGGAAGTGTTGAGAACCACCCCAGCTCATACCCCGTATTCCTGAAAGGGCAGAGAACGAGCGTGTCTCTGAAGCTATGGATAAAAGGATGTGGGGGAGGGTGGGATGGAGAAAATGGGGAAGAATTGGTGAAGTCTGTCTGAGAATATGTGAACACCTAGATTCTCTCCCTGCTCTATGCCCTAGCAGCTCTCCCACTCCAGTAGAGCCCCGCAGATTTGTTTCCCTGAGATGCTGAAAAAGAGGATGAGAGGTACAACCAGGAGTGGTGGGGGTTCCCAAAACAGAAGGATTAAGTAGTTCTGTGGCTAACATCTGCAGCTAAAATGCTGACTGTAGAAAATCCCAAGCTGGGAGCACTTGGGTGGCTCAGTCGGTTAAGTGTCCAACTTCGGCTCAGGTCATGATCTCATGGCTCATGAGTCTGAGTTCGGCATCAGGCTTTGTGCTGACAGCACAGATCCCGCATCGGAATCCCTGTCCCTCCCCTCACCCCATTCTCTGCCCCTCTCCCCCACTCACACTTTCTCTCTCAAAAATAAATACACATTAAAGAAAGAAAGAAAGAAAGAAAGAAAGAAAGAAAGAAAGAAAGAAAGAAAGAAAGAAAGAACCAAACTATTCCCTCACTGAGTTCTAGGAAAATTCGTGGCCATAACCCTGCAGGTTGTGGACGGGTGAATCTGAATTGCCCAAGAAGAAATATCTAAGGATACTTATATTGGGTGTTATTCTAAAATGGCCCACCCATTTCACCAGACAATGAAGCTCAAAGTTGAAATGCCCCACTCATATTGCTCAAAGCCTTTGATTAGGTTTCTAAAATCTAAATCTCACCTAAAATAGATGCCCTGGATTTCAGATATTTGAGGAAAACTTCTAAAATTGATAATAGAAACCAGAACACACACACACACACACACACACACACACACAGAAATAAAGCAGCTTGAAGGAAGCAGACCACTCAAAAAAGAACATTAATTTTAAAAATTCAAGATTAAGGAAGATATTGCATCCACGAAACAAAAACAGGATAATTTGAAAAAGAAATGTTCTGAACACAAAAAACAAATATAGAGACAACTACTCTTGAGTTTTATTTCTTCCAGACATCCAGGTTTTGGTTAGTCTGCTGGACGGCTCACCCTCGGTGAGTGTTACAGTCCCTGGAAGTATCCCTGACTTTACCCACTGATGGTCCCATACTGAGCGTTTCTAAACTGACGAATGTCGAAAGCGGACTCTTACCTCAAGTCTCTGTCCCCTTACTTTCTCCAGGCAGCCTTTACCTAATAGTGGCTTCCCCTGAAAGCCAGAATATTCCTACGTGCATAGGAGTTTGCTTCTCAGCTTAACAAAATGAAACAAATAATGTTCAGTGAGGCATATACAAGTGGTAAAACTATTTGATGCCCCAGCTTGGGTAGTGCTTACCTTATATTTGAAGCAGCAGCAGCATATGGGCACTTTAGAGGTACTGGTAATGTTCTTTCATCTTCTGGTGGTGTCTCTTTTATTGTTCTCCAAACTACACAAATGTTCTGTAATCTCCCTACGCATGACACATTTTACAATTTAAGTAGTTAAGAAGTGGAATGAGGCACTAGAGGTACAAATATCATAAGTCTTTCAAAGGGCAGTTTTGTGACTTTAAAAAATCTTTCTACGTCTCCATTCGCAAATGGGGTTAATGCAGACTCTTCGAGGCTATTGTGCTAATAATTAGCTCAGACCACATTGCTTAGCTGGTTCTCAAGAAGTGTTACTTGAATTTGCTTTCAAGACAAATTACCGTTTGTTCAATCTAATGGCATTGTTCATTTTTGTTTTTGTAATTTGTTTTGATTACTTTGTTGGTTTAAAAAAAAGTGTAGACAGAGGCGCCTGGGTGGCTCGGTCGATTTAGCCTCCGACTTGGACTCGGGTCATGATCTCACAGTTTGTGAGTTCGAGTCCCGCGTCGGGCTCTGTGCTGACAGCTTAGAGCCTGGAACCTGCTTCAGATTCTGTGTCTCCCTCTCTCTCTCTGCTCCTCCCCTGCTCATGCTCTATCTCTCTCTCTCAAAAATGAATAAACTTAAAATAAAATAATAAAATAAAATAAAATAAAATAAAATAAAATAAAATAAGGGTAGACACACAATGTCCTTCATTATTTTCATTATCTTATGTTTGGTTTTATTTGTTTGTCTGTTTACCATTGTTACAGATAAAGCACCTGGGAAATTACTTGGCTTAATTTATATTGTCAAAAAAGTTTTCCTGAATAAATTAATTAATTAATATTCAAGTTTTAAAACTTGAGCATAGCACATGTTTACATTTGAAATGAGACTAATGCTTTAAGTTTGGAAACTAAAAGACTTTGCTTTTTTTTTTTAATTAAAAAAAATTTTTTAGTGTTTATTTTTGAGAGAAAGAGAGAGAGACAGAGCATGAGTAAGAGAGGGGCAGAGAGAGAGCGACACAGAATCCAAAGCAGGCTCCAGACTCTGAGCTGTCAACACAGAGCCCGAAGCAGGGCTGGAACTCACAAACCATAGGATCATGACCTGAGCCAAAGTCAACACTTAACCGACTGAGCCACCCAGAGGCCCCAAAACACTTTGCATCTTTTTAATTTTTTTTAATAGTTGTTTTATTTTTGAGACAGAGAGAGACAGAGTGTGAGTGGGGGAGGGGCAGAGAGAGAGAGGGAGACACAGAATCCAAAGCAGGCTCCAGGCTCCCAGCCATCAGCACAGAGCCCAACGTGGGGCTCGAACTCATGAACTGTGAGATCGTGACCTGAGCCAAAGTCGGATGCTCAACTGACAGAGCCACTCAGGTGCCCCAACACTTTGCATCTTAATACATATTTATGATCATTTAAAAAATAAAATGCTCCAAAAGATTTTCTTTCTATAAAATGAGGAAAAATTAATCACAAACATGAAAGCAGGCAAACAATGTTATATACCTTATGAACTATACACACACATACCTGCACACCTTTTTTTTTTTTTAATTTTTTTTAATGTTATTTGTTTATTTTTGAGACAGAGAGAGAGACAGAGCATGAACGGGGGAGGGGCAGAGAGAGAGGGAGACACAGAATCGGAAGCAGGCTCCAGGCTCTGAGCCATCAGCCCAGAGCCCGACGCGGGGCTCGAACTCACGGACCGTGAGATCGTGACCTGAGCCGAAGTCGGACTCTGAACCGACTGAGCCACCCAGGCGCCCCCCTGCACACCTTTTAACATGGGTCTTGATTTTATATATATATATATATATATATATATATATATACACAAACATACATATACACACACATTTTTAACATTATTTTTATGACTATACATTAACATCAGTGGCTATGTCTAATCTTGAAACTTGTAATACTGTATTAGAGTCTAATTTATGTACATAGCTCTATGATTCTGATGAACCTATACTCTTTTCCAGATTAGAATGTTTTACTCATTGAAATTTCATAAACTTGAAGGATATCTGCATATATGTGAAAAGTTGCACATAGAAGAACAAATATAAACAGTCAAACTTACTAATTGGCCTGTAGTTTAGATATTTGTAAATGGATTTGATAAGCCTGCTTATATAGCACTATGATTTATGATGACCAGGTATCATGTTTTCATGCGGAAAGATCCCTCAATGGTCCTCAGACATCACAAATATTTCCAATCAAAATGAAGTTGGTTCTTTAAGGATGATGAAGACACTGTAGCCAAGATACTTATGTGTGGTCCTACGAAGAGTTGATGTACTGAATACTAACATAAAAGTGAAATTTCATGTGCAGGACTTCCTGTTTTCTGGAGCTAACCACCACGCAAGCAGAGAGTGCAAAAACCATCAGATTCCAGGGCAGTTACATGAGGAAAATTGGCAGAATGAGCAAGAAGATGCGCTTCTCTTTCCAAGTAGTTCTGACCTATGAGAATTTCATTATCAGCTCATGTCTTTTACTGTTAAGATGTTAAGAGGGAGATGATCATTTGCAAACTAAAAGCTTTCTGGGGAGCCTCACAATAATTGATTTTTTTTTTCATTAAAGTTCTTGATACCTAGCACTCCAGAAAAGTTGAAAAGGTCTTTGGAAAGCTTTCTTTGCAATAACATATGCACAAAAGAAAAAACTAATGCAAATTACCCATATGTATTTATAATGATAACAGTTCAATAGAGGTTGGCCTCCAACTATGGCTAAAAGCTACTGCTACATTTAAGCAGCATTTCTAAGCTGTCCAAGGGTATTCATTAAAAGAAGCAGCTCATTAGACGCATTTCAGTATATGTAAAAAGAAGAAAATAAGCACGTTAGACTCAAGGAAACCAGCTCCTTTTTGCATGATACTCTATAAATCAACCTCTGAGGTCCTGAAATACATGTCCAAATGTTTTTGATATTTTGAGTTCAGACTCAAAAATTGCCATCTTTCCTAAAACGTACCTGAAATAAATTCTGACAATTGTCCTTCCTTTACACCCCACATGGAAGATGTGTACACCTAAGTAAAGCAATACTACAGGACTGTGGGCACCAGCAGAATTCACTTATTGTTATGACTTAGCTGTTGGCATTATTTCAGGAATATAAGAAACCATATTTGATCACTTGGATTCTACCTTCAGAGTCCATATTTTAAAAATGAGTGTTGGGCAGCAGGTATTCTCATTGTGTCAGAGAAGAACAGAGCAGGAAAATTAAGACAAATGAATAGAATTTTTTCAATTTTAAGGTGTTTTTCCCCCTCCCCCAAAGTTTTTTTTTTTTAATTATTTGCATCTGCTGTGATTTAATTGCAGCAAAACAAGCATTGGAGAAGAATTTGAAATTGGTGGACTTAATATACAGTGGTAGTTTCATTTTTAGGGACATATTTGTTTATCATTGTGATTTTTTAAAGATTTCATTTTGTAGTGTGAATATTTAATTAAATTGAGCATCCCTAAGTTCCATGAACTTAAGCAAATTATGTAAGCTTGTGCTAACTGCATTCATGATATTATTATTACATATAATGATACTTCATTATGTTCTGAGGGGAAACTACAACTTCCAGGTGGTTCTACACATGAACAATTTTAGGAACCACTGAACTATAAAAATACCATTTCTTTACATTAAGGCACTTAGCCCAAGTGAAAAGCAAACATCAGTGGGAACCATTACTACTCCCCTTGCCAGTCATTTACAACCCAGTGAATTTACAAATTATCTTTCTCTTATTCTCTAGCACCCTGTTTATTTTATAATAACTATCACAAGCTACAATTTTTCCTTAAAAAGTTTTTTCTTGCCTTTCTGCTACACCAGACAGTAAGTTCTCAATTCTGTCTTCAGACTCAGCAAGTCACAAAGTGAAAGCTCAGAAAATACTTGTGGATTTATTGACTTCATTTGGTGGAATTCCAGACTGGTTTTTATTATTGTTCTTGTTCTTATCTTTCTTCCTCTCTTCCTTCTTCTTCTTCTTCTCCTTCTCCTTCTCTTCCTCCTCCTCCTCCTCCTTCTTCCTCCTCTTCCTCTCCTTCTTCTTCCATGAATTGACCCATTCTTTGACAAATTGACTAAGTAGCTGCAGGATGAAACAAATTCAGTCTGGGGTTTTCTGAGTTTGCACATGATATCAGAATCAGAGTACTAATTATGAAGCATGTTGCTGAAAACCAGAGTAGACTCCCTAAAACCAAGACAGATGTATGCAAAAAATAATACCTATTTTCAAATCTGTGGCTATTCAGTTGTCAGGGGATACAGCAGACTGCGAAAGTTGTCAAAGAAAACCAGAGCTAGGTAGGAGTCAAAGTATTAAAAAAAAGATTTTATTCAGGACTATTGCACCAGAGGAAAAGAGACCTTAGTGTAGACCAGGGCTCAATTAGGAATACAGGGCAGGCAAGTGAGATTTATAGCCAAATGGCACAGTGGGGGTTAGTGGATGAAAAGTTATGAACAGATAAAATCAGGAGTAAGTGGGATTCTGGCTAAACCAACCTAACAAAATGCTTGTTGAGGACAGGTCAGATGATTGGATATCATCTGTGGGTGGGTAGAGGACAGGGAATCTGATGAGATACTGAGGATAATCAGCTACTGAGTGGGTGGTTCTGGTTAAATTCAGGCAGCAGGGTTTTTTGTTTTGTTTTTGTTTTTAAATGTTTGTTTATTTTTGAGAGAGAGAGTGCAGGGGAGGGGCAGAGAGAGAGGGAGACAGAGAATCCCAAGCACAGAGCCTGACACTGGGCTTGAAACCAAGAACTGTGAGATCTTGACCGGAGCCAAAACAAAGAGTCAAATGCTTAACCGACTGAGCCACCCAGGTGCCCTTGAGTCAGCAGGGTTCTTAATAAAACTGAATTTCACAAGGACATATACCTAGATGGACCTAGAAGGTTCAGGAAACTGACCAAAGTTTGGTCAAGTAAAGAACCTTTGCCAAAAGGGGTAGTAGTAACCCTAACTCATGATAATTGCTGATTTTACCTTATAACAAACTCTGTTATACAAAAGAAACCTTCAAAAAGGTAATACTTCTTTTATTTTCAATTGTTTTTCAGTGCTATCAATATTTTGTAGCTTATAGAGATAATATAAATCCTCCCATATGTACATTGGAATTATTTCTTTCATTTCACTCCACTAAATTACATCCCAGTTCACTTTTTGAGAACATTATTTCCACGTCTTTGCTCTAAAGAACATAAGTACCTCAGGAAGCCATTAAGCACAGCTCTGTTCTTTTTGAAGGTATCATTAAGACCAACCCTTTGATGCATTGCTATCTGTATCCCCTAGACGCTCCATTGTGGCTAACTCTGTTGCCAACAGGTTTCATTTTTTTCTCCCCCTTTTGATGCCCAGCACAAAGCCTCCTGTGATTTTTGATAAAAGCTGCTTGCTGGCCCCATGTGAGAATCCATAGAATATATATTTTGTTCATTTTTTATTGAGATGACTGGGTGTGAACAGACACTGCCTTCATGTGCTCTCTCTGTGCACATTAGGAAGCACACCAGCTGCCTGGGACTTGTAGCTGGCTTGACGTCCCCCCGGGGTAAATAGGCCCTCAAGCAGTGGCCTTAAGAAGAGCTTTGTGGGGGCGCTTGGGTGACTCAGTTGGTTAAGCGGCTGACTCTTGATTTTGGCTCAGGTAATAATCTCACGGTTTGTGGGATTGAGCCCCACGTCAGGGTCTACACTGACAGCACCCAGCCTGCCTGGGATTCTCACTCTCCCTCTCTCTCTGCCCCTCCCCACTTCTCAAAATAAACAAACATTTTTTAAAAAGACAGAGCTTTGTGCGTTTTATGTGCTTAATCAGAAATCTTTTTCCCAGGTACTCCTCCACTTCTGAAATTTGAAAGGAGGAAACCCAGTCGAATTTTAATGAACCAGGAAATGAAGCAATCCCCTAAAAGTGTTATTTCCAACCTTTGGTAGTGGGAACCCCACCTAACAGCGGATTGGCTGACACCCACAAGCTGACCATGGACACATTTGAGCTTCTTCATTTAAGATGCTCTCCTCGCCTCTGTTTCTCGTCAGAATCTTGTCTTAAGCTCTTTCAATTTTTTCTCATGTTCACCTTCTAAATAGATTCTGTTCTGAGGCTATTTGCTGCATACAGCATATCCCTTTATTTCCTCTGTTGTGTGTCTTTTTTGTATTCCTTCTCCCTCTTCTCATCTTAGGCTCTTCTAGATTCTGTCATCTTTTTGCAGAGCCCATTATTAGAGTTCACCTTTCTTGCTTCCTCTTACAACTTCTATCTTCTCTAGCCATGCTCTTTGAACTTTCTTCAGCTGAAAAATCCTAGGTATCTTCTTTCTGTACCTTATAGAATCATTTGGTTAAATACACTCAACTAAAAGACCAGAAATGCTAACTACAGAGCACATTTACTTACCTTGTATCACCCAACATTCATTTCCTCTCTAGGAAGCCATTTTTCACAGCCATATGTTTTGGATGAAGTTAATTGTATGTAGTCATGTACTGGGAAGTGTTTAACAAAATGCTTTTGGGTGTAGAAAAAGAACAAAAGCCCTGATTTATAATGTTTGCTAATATCCGTGGTGTCAATACTCCCCTGGCCAATTTCAAGCTAGAGGTCACTGAATGTAGGGTTGGGAAGACATGTGCAGTAGGACACCATTTTGTAACTTTTCCACCATACAGACACGTTAGACCTAAACAATCTCAAGAGTATCTATTGAGAGTAAACAACTTAATTTTTGTAAAAAGCAAGATAGCAAAGACCTTAGGTTTGTGAGCCAGAAGTTCTCAGTCATAACTATTCACCTCTGGGAATCTAGTGTAAAAGCAGCCGCAGACAGCACATAAAAGAATGCACATGGCTATGTTCCAATTAACACTTTATTTACAAAAATAGGCAGCAGATTCCATTTGGCCCAAGGCCTGTAATGTATTGACCTCTGGCATAAATAGTAGTAAAATGTAGTAAAAAGACTAACAAGTGATTTATTTATTTCCTTAGTTTTAAATATTGATTTCATGGTAAGTTTATATATTTTAGTATTTAGTAGTGTCTGTCAAACAACCAGCTTGCAAAATTTCTGTTAATTTAACATTTGGCCATTGTAAGCCAGTATAAGCCAGCTCTAGATCACCACTGAATCTACCCCTGCTCCAGGGTTGGTCATCTCTTACTGTACTGACACCAAGCAATGTATTCAAAATCGTTGAAGATTTTTATTGGTTCGAGACATAGGAATGTGACCCAATGAAAGTGAAGACATTCAGGAAGAGGTTTATGTTTAGTGCAGCTCGTGGAATATAAGGTTGTCTGTATTCTCCAAAAGCAACCAAAAGAAAGTATCTGTCTTCCATTGGGTAATGTAGGAGTGTGGATATAATGTCTGGATAGTGGTCATTTAGTGTCTCAAGTGGAAGCCTAAAGGTTTCTGTAGTGACATTCACTGTATGAAGCCTGAGTATTGAAATGCCACCACGGAGAAAGGAAAGGAGGTAGAAAAAGTGACGTTAGTACCTTCTTTTTAACATTACTAATGTAATCTGAGTAACTGGATCCAGGCCTACCTGAAATCAGGACTATCTTTCAATTTTGAGTCAGTACATTCCCTTCATTGTTTAAGCTGGTTTAATAGGTCTCACTGTTACTAGAATGAAAAGATCTGTGGGTGAAGCATCCGCTTTCCACAGTCTTCTTTCCAAATGACTCCAGGCGGCATGCAGATATTACCACCATTAAGGGAGAACTTTTGAAGCAGTTCAGAATTAAATACCTTATTTACTTCCCAACGATTTGCCTTTCTCTTATTAGCTTTTGGTTTTGTGGGCACCTTATTTCCATCTTGAATGATGCAGCATAAGGATGTGCAGTGTGATTGTCTATTGTCATAGATCGATAGTTCTCAATTCTCACAATCCATCCAGGTCATCCAGATGCTTTAGAAAACTATGGGGACACAATGTCTAGGGCTTTTTTTCATTAGATCCAACGTGCGGCTTGGGCATCAAAATCCTGGTTTGTATGAGTGAGTCTATGTGTCATTATGGTTGAAAGCTCCTCTCATTGTGCATCATTTCACTGCTGGTCTTAGGAGATCCAGAGCATTATAGAGAGGAAATAATTTATTGGAAAAACTGAGTTGGGTCTATCTAAAATTCACCATATTAAGAGGAAAAGTTGGTAACTCACTTTACACATGTTTCTTTCTTTTTTTTTTTAATGTTTATTTTTGAGAGACAGAGAGACAGTGCGCAAGTGATGGATGGGTAGAGAGGGAGACACAGAATCCAAAGCAGGCTCCAGGCTCTGAGCTGTCAGCACAGAGCTCAACTCGGGGCTTGAACCCATGAACCGTGAGATCATGACTTGAGCCAAAGTTGATGCTTAACAGACTGAGCCACCCAGGTACCCCAATTTATATACATTTCTATTCAGTCATTCTTCCTAAAAGTAGTATTTGATATCCATTTCCATTTGCCTGGAAAATGATAGATAATTTTTGAATACTGGAGGGACAGATTCAACAAAAACAGAAGAGTCTCATGGGGGAAGCTTACAATAAACAAATAAGCCTGTTAATAGGTGGTTATAGAGCAAAGGGCCATGATGGAAGTTAGTATGCTTATGGGAGGTGACATGACTGGCAGTGCCTGGACTCAAAGAGGTAAATGAAGCCCCATGCATTTGTACAAGCCTCAGGTTGCCTGCCTCCTTTGGGTGAACCAGTCATTCAAATATCTGTTGGCAAAAGGCTAACTACTTATTCATCCATTCAGCAAATAGTAATGGCCTACTAAGTGCTGAATGGGATGTGGTGAAGTCACTTCCCTTTATAAAAGACAAAGGGCTGGAGCCCCTGGGTGGTTCAGTCAGTTAAGTGTCTGACTCTTCATATCAGCTCAGGTCCTAATCTTGTCGTGAGACTGAACCCCACTTTGGGCTCTACACTGACAGCACCGGGCCTGCTTGGGGTTCCCTCTCTTTCCCTCTCTCTCTGCCCCTTTCCAGCTCATGCTCTCTCTCTCTCTCAAAATAAATAAATATTAAAAAAGAAAGACACAGGGCTTTCTGAGTACAGAAATAGAACTAGTAAGATAGTGCTTTAAGTAATTTACTCTCTTTGAATAACTCATAAAGGTACAAGATGCAACATTCATAAGGTACCACAAATCAACAGTGAAAGGAAAATCTCTTTCTTCTTTTCCACAGCAACCCACTTGTCTGCTCTCTCGTGTAAAACCAATCACTGTTACCTGTTTCTGTGCATTCTTCAGGAGAGGGTGTAGGCATATGCGTACATAGGAATTTTCACAAATGACGGCTCACTGTGTGTGCTATTCTGTAGCTTGCTTTCTTTTAGCCTCATAATATATATTGGACATTTCTCCACATCGTATATGCATAAGTGGATCTTCTAATGCTGTTGTTATAATCTTTTATATGCCTGCACCATAATTTATTTAATGAGATCCATATTGACAGATTGATAGGTTATTTCTAATTTTTTGCTATTAAGACTTCAGCTAAGAATTTACTTTTATAGTCATGTTTTAACACATCTGAGACTACCTAGAAAAGAAAATTCTTTGGAGTGAAATTGTTTGGTCAAAGGATATAAACATTTGTGATCTTAAAAGATATCCCTAAATTGTCCTCAGTACAGGTTGTGCCCATTTATGCTGCCACCAAAGCTCAGTAGACCGTCCATCTCTTGGTCCACAAAACTCACAACAGAGAATGTTACTTAGCTAGCATATCTTTGCCAATTTAATAGGTGAAGGTGACAATAATTTCAATTCATGTTTCTTGTGAGTGAAGCTGAGCTTTTTAATATTTAAAATACTACTTTTACCTTGTTTGTGACTTATCTCTACATGTCTCTTGCAGAGTTTCATTGGGTTGTTACCCTATTTCTTTTTGATATGAAGAAAAACTGAACCATTGTTTCATAATTTCTATTGCAAATTTTGCTTATTAAATACTGCCTTTGACTTCATTCGTAACTTTCCCACATAGAATATTATTACTTGCAGTTGAATACAACCAATCTTTTTGTAGTAAACATTCCTCCATGTTTTATTCTCAAACATGTTTATGTTTTTATGTCTAATTCTTTATCTTCCTGGGTTTTATTTTGTTATAGGAAATAAATGAGAAATACCACTATTATTTCCAAGAAAGATTTACATTTTTCCTCACCGACATGCTGCACCTGTTTTATCAAATACTAATACCAATTTACCATATGTATTTGGGTCTGGACTCTGGCTGCTGTTCCATTTACCTGGGACTGCAAGATTTGAGGGAGAGAGGAATAAGGAGTTAGAAAGTTCGAGAAAAACATGCAGCAAACTAGGTGGATTGGCAGAGTAAGGAGTCTGGGTATTTACTCACTAAGATGACTGGGAACTCAAGAGTGGTGAACTACTGAAAGAAGAGAAAAGGACCCCAAAGTAGAAATGGGTGGGGGATGATCTGCAAACAATCTTATCTAACACACAGTTTTCCCTAAGGCCAGTTGAAGTTTTTGTGTGGTTGTTGTTTCCAAGTCAAGGATTCCACATAAACTTAAGTAGCCTATAGTCTTAACAAGTATTAAGTACAATTAATTATGCTCACATCGGTTTCCATCCTGAAAGTCACCAGATTTCAGACCCTCCTCTTTTGACTGGAAGGCTTCCGTCTTCCCAAAGACCTTATTCAGACCTTATTTGGACTATCATATGCAGGAAATCCATTAATGCTCTTCCACCCCGTGCAAGCTGGCTGGCCCCAGGTATTTAAGGGCCCCTGGTATTGGTGCGGTGAACACAGTGCTTCGTGGTCACTCTGCTGGGAACAGTGGGCACGGAAGCTACTCTTCTTTTCCATAGTGCTCACGGGGGTTGCTGTCAGGAAATAGCAAGAAAATAGGTGAATGCCCTTCTTCCTACTCTCTGCTGACCTTGAGTTGGATCCGGAAGTAACCCCTCTGGTACCTAGAATCACACAAATACTTTGAGAAACTGCCTTTTGGAGCTTCTGACCATAATCCACCAGGACTGAAAATACATCCATTAGGAAGGGTAAAAGGGACCAGAGCCAACTAGTTTACAGTATTGTTCTTATCACTATTTCTGTTTTCACCAGAAGCTCCTGCCCTTAGAAACAAAAACAAAATCCAAACAAGGTAAAACTCGAAAATATTTTTTTCTCCTGCTTACTCCAAAATACATAACAAAATCAACGAAGATGACATTGCAACCCATGGAAATACCCAGTACTTGGCAACAGGGTCAATTACTTGGGTGCCGGCATCAATTAAATGCACAGTTCCTGCATGTGTAGAATCAGACTGGCACAGGACTACCTGTGTGACTAATGTGACTGTGGCGTTGTCTATGAAGCCTCATCTTTTAAGTTTTTCACAGATGGGATAATAATTTTAAGATGCTATAATTTAGCTTTGCCTCTGAGCACACAAAATCAATGATCTAACTGTAGAGAGTGTCCAGATACTCGTTTAGATTTCCGCTCTCAAATAGGAGTCTAATTTAAGTTGTTTGGTTTTCTTTCCCTAGGAATTGCACAAGTAAAAGGTTTTTTTTATTTTATTTTAAATCCCCAACTTTATAAACAATAGTAAAGCCTCAGTAAGCAACAGGATCAATAATATTTTCCATGAAATAGTAACACTCCCTCCTCACTTCCTGTCTTTTATATTAGAATGCAACTATTATTGCTGTATCTGAATTAAAAAGAAGAGATTATTAGTCCCTCCCCTTTAAGAAGGACCCGTTCGTTTTCTTTACTTTTGCCTTGAGAAAAACATCCATAGAATAATTCACAAGCAATTCAACAATCATAGACAAAATAGGAGCAGATATAAGAGCAAAGGCGATTTTTACTCTTTCTCTCATCTATTTATTCCATCCCTGACCCACACATTGCATTCATAGTGCCGTTTACTGAGAAGACTGGGAAAAAGATAGAAAATACCTTATTTACCCAAACAAAGAAACTACTGAGAACAAATACAACATTGAAATTTCCAAAACAGTCAAATGAGTTCTCCTGGTATTATTTATTTTGGCGTCCCTGTAGCATTCCTTCATCTGGCTATAAATCATTATGTTCGGTCAGGGCTTTTTGTGTCTGGGGTGTGTGTCCTGTCTGCCTAAGACAGGAAAGAAATAAACAACCTACCAGGCCAAAAGCATGAGTAAAAATTATGTCATGAATATGAAAAAAGTACAGTTGTAGCACAGAAGAGGACATGAAGGAGGTCCTTATCCAAAGTAGGAATAAAGAAAAGCAAACGATTCAACAATAGATCTTGTTATCTTATAGTGACTGTTCAGATGTACTTCTAAGTCTGTTAGGGAAAGAAACCACTTGGACCTCACACTCTGTTCTTCCTAATACTTTTTGATTGCTGGGAAAGACTCATTCACGTTTCTCTAGGGATGATGAGGTTAATTGTGTGGCTAGACTTAGGACCTGGAGTTGAAAGGTAATAGGAATGCAGAGAGCTCAGTATTCTCTGCTAGCAATCCATTTTATACTCACTAGGGGTGGGAATAAGTACCAGAGCCTTAGAGAGTAAAAATACATAGACATCGTAGCACAAAGGCTCAAGAAAGGCCAGTTTTGACTTATTAGACTACAAATATCTTTTCTCCGTCTCACAGTTTTTGTATTCTGATCACATCTGATCCTAGATACTTTCAGCTCAGACCTTTATGATTTCTCAGCCAAGATCTGTTAGCCTTGATCTCTCTGTGATCTGCCTCATTCTCTTGGTATTTTTGAGATTAGGCACTGGGAAGAGGGAAACACATTGGTTCATGTCCCCCTCATGTCTTGTCACAAGCAAACCTAAAAGGAGGCTGCCTTTGGCTCTGTTCTCACCTTTGCCCCAATCAACTCTGGCAAGTTTGTGGTTATAATTCAATATATGGCTATTTTACCAGCTGGGGCCAGTTGGTTGTCAGTGCGCCTTAAGCTAGTATCGGGCTTCGTTACACCACCTGCCCGTCTCTGTAGGTACATTTAAGAATTTCCTACCTCATGAATGTTCCCAAGACATTGATGTGTTTTGACTATTCCCATTGCTTTTGTAAGAAACGTGTTAAATGCCTATCAACTCAGTGATTCTGTAAAATTAAGTCCCAATATAATGGGAACAAAAGCATTAATGTATGAGTACCCACTATCTTCACCCACCCTGGATTTGTAGGAGGAGAGTCTATCGCTTTTTTAATAAGAAAGTTAAAAAACGAAATTTGACTAAGTAAATGTTAACAATCTTATTGGCTTTGTTCAGTGATTCCTGAATCAGGCTGCATTCAATCTAGGAGACAGGAAAGACTTCTGAGGGGCTGTATAAAATGAAAGGTTTTTATAGGCAGAAAGGAGGGGAAATAAGGAAAATAAAAACAGGTTGGTTATCGCGACATGACTTGCCTGTAGGGGATGGCAGGTGTCTATTAGGCATATTACCTAACAACCAATGATCAGGAGATTCCTGACTCACTGGTTTAAGGTGCCATGTCTGGGAAAGCCAAAATTATAATCAAGTTTTGGTTTGGTGATGTGGGGTTAACATAAATGACTTCATTTTGGACCTGTTGTCTTGTTTTTTAACAAGATAGAAAGCAATAAAGTTGATTGATCTTTTACCGAGTAAAATTTGATCCTACTTGAGACTCCATCCTAGCATTTCTACATATTTTCACTTTTCAAAGCACTAGCTTTTCTCCGCACCTCCAAAGATTAACATGGTTCCAGTCTCCACGAATTATGAGCACTTACAGATACATCCCTAACTGTTAGCTAAACTCCAGCCAATTAATCTATTTAGATGAAGCAGTGTCATCAGCTTCCCATTATTTGAAGTCATAAGGAGTCTTTGTATTCATTGAACAGATACGTTATGGAATGATTACTATCCTCAGAGAACTGCTTTAGTTTTTGGGAATACCACAGTGAACACTGACAATATACCTACACTTTTGCAACTTCCAGTACAGTAGAGGAAGAGAGGAAAGAAAAATTTCATTAATCTTATTATTTTTTAATGTTTATTTACTTATTTTGAGAAAGAGAGCACAAGTGGGGAGGGACAGAGAAAGAAAGGGGGAGAGAGAATCCCGTGCTGTTAGCACAGAGACTGACACAAGGCTCAATCCCACGACCCTGGGATTATGACCTGAACCGAAATCAAGGGTGATATGCTCAACTGACTGAGTCACCCAGGCACCCCACAAACAGTTCATTTTAAATACAGCAATATAAAAATAAAACAAGGTGAATTTAATTTCTTTGACATGAATTACTGAAAAATTTGCTTCATTGTTGAAATATGTGAAGCTGACCCCGGTTTGTAGTGCTGAGATCTTCACTGAGCTCAGTACCTTTGAAAAGACACAAAGTTATGGTTCATATATTTTAATTGCACAGTCCCGCGGGTGTATAGTTACATTGTAATAAGAACACTGTCATCTGGGATATTGAGGACAAAAAGGAATCTCTGTGATTCAGGATTTGCCAAAAATATGTTTTAACTATTCAACTCATGAGCCCCTGTGCAATGTGTGAGTCATCTTTGTGTATTTCATGGAGTTGACTGTCCTAGATTTATTTTCTTAATTTGGGGATAAGCGGGTTAAAGCAGGGGTGTTGAGGTTGAAATGAGAGGAAGGAGGAAATAAGGAAGAAAGGAACTGCAAAAAGGGAAGTGATTAATTGCACATCCAAGACTGAAGAGACCCAGTAAGGTGCCTAGATTCATTCCACTCTTGATATAATGAGGTTTTGATGTGAGTGTTGTAGGAGAGAGTTTTAAAGTACCAAGAGTGAACGGTGAGACCAGGTAGCAAGGACAGAGCAGAAAGGCACTGATGTTATGTGGGCTAAAGTGGAAAGGTACTGACTTGCTTACATTGAGACCTATGAAGAATTAGGCATTACTCCTTGTGTAAGTTTGCCAGGGCCTCCATAATAAAGTCTTTCAGACTGAGGTCTTCTAAACCACAGAAATTTATTTTCTCACAAGTCTGAGGGCTAGAAGTCCAAGATGAAGGTGTCAGCAGGACTGATTCTTTCTGAAGGCTATGAGGGAGGATTTGTTCTAGGGCTCTCTCCTTGGCTTCAAGATGGTCCTCTTCTCCCTGTGTTTTCATGGAATCTTCACTTGTATGTGTGTGTGTTCTGTTTTCCCTTCTCATAGGGACATCAGTTATATGGGGTTAGGGTGCACACATAATACCAGATTTTGACTTAATTACCTCTGTAAAGGCCCTATCTCCAAATAGGATCACATTCTAAAGTTAAGACTTAAACAAAGGAATTTTAAAGGGATGCAGTTTCACCCATAATGGCTCTCGTGTTAAATCCCTCCGTAGCAGACTTCTCCCTCTGACAGATCCTTTTCAACACTGCCACTAGTGCATAAGGTTTATTTTCTTTGAGGTCACTTACAACATGTCACTCTGTTTCAGAAATGATCATTTGAGGTCTTTCAAGATCTGACACAGGTCCTTGCCTTTCAGCCTTTACCACATGCCCCGATACTCTTGTCGTCTGTACAAATTCTTTATCTTGAAACAAGCACTCCCCCTGCCTATAGAAGTTCAATCCGCCTTTCAAGGACTTGCACACTTCTTGTCTTCTTCCTGAGGTCTTCTCAGAACCATGAGACTGACAGAGCTGTTTCTGAGTGGCTTCTTATGGAATGGAAAGATACACTTTAGGGCCAAAGATGTGAGTTCTTAACCTAGCAGTGTCCATTAGCATTGTCCCTCACAAGACATGGGCTTTTCAGCAAGCCAGTTAACCACTCAAAGACTCAGAGTAGCTATAAAATAGTATAAAGGATTGTGTATCTCATGTAGTTATGGCAAAGGTTAAATAAAATTGCGTAGATTAAAGGCCTAACACAGGGTCTAGAATGTACTAGGTGTTCAGTAATCAGTACTTTCCTGCTTTTCCATGCCATTTCCATCTTTTTTCCTACAGTTGCCTTTGTGTGTGTGTGAGTGCCTCTCTTACAGCACTTACTGACTTACCAGTTTGCTTTGCCTTATAATTATTATGTGTGTATATGAAGTTATGGTTAAGGCAACAGCCATGATTTATTTGGCATCCACACAGACTTCTAAAATGATAACAAGTCAAGAAACTAGGACATAAAGAAAAAAAGTGGAAAGGCAAAAGGACTGGATTGAAAGCAAAGATGTGGAGTCATATTTCATTCCCACTAACCTACATATATTCTCATAAATTGCCAATGTGTGTGAAAAGCATAAAACCCAATTCAATCTATGAGAGATGATTGAAGACCTGGGTTATCTTCAGCCCCAATGATTAGTGTCCACATAATTGTGAACTCATGTAGTTTGATTGTTTTACTTGACAGATTGAATATATTAGGTGTTTTAAATATAGAAAGATGGAGGGATAATGAGGTAAAAGTGTGCTTTTATCATTAGGCTTTTGCCATTCAGTACCTATTTCCATTCTCTTTACACTCTCCTCCACTACCAAAAAAAGAACCTTTCTATACTGCCCAGCTATCAATAAAAAGATCCTTAAGATATATATAGTGAGACTAATTGTTAAGGCTCTTTATAAACATTGACTAATTAGTTAATCAATACTTTACAAGCTTTTTTTTTTTTTTCTCACTACAGCCCCTCCTATGACTTCATTTTGTGTTCTTTATTGGGCGGGATTTCTCTGCCCACACCACTGCTGCATTAAGTCTCTTAATGGTAGTCGTAAGTCAGAGAAGGCAAAGGGATTATCTCAGAGCCCCAGAAGCCATTAATACAGTCTTTTATCTGTTAGACTGAAAAATGCACCAGGAACAGCATCTTAGTGAAATGGACTTGCAGGCCTGTGTTAGGATTTAGTTTCGTCCTGAGGCTTAATTATTTTTCAGTGGGAACTGTCTGAAACTCAACATTACCATATGCCAGTGGAACAGAAACATATGGAAAAGTTAAAGCAAAAACAGGTAACCCTTGCTGCATTCTTTGCTTAAATGTAAGAGTTAATCATTTCGTGTTAACAGGAACTTCCAGACAAACTACTTTCACTTTGTTCTCTTGGCAGAGATGTTAACTAGAAACTTGGAAAACCCGTCAAGTTTGTCTTTTATAAAGAGAGTTCTGCAGAGAGGCTCTGCAATCACTGAGACCGTGGTTCAAATTTGGACTCCAACACTTAGTAGTAATTACACAACTTAAGACAATTAGCTAACTTAAGACAACTTAAGTTACAAATGTCTGCAAGGCTCAGTTTTCTTGTCTGTAACAGAAGGATGTTACTATTTACCTTATAGAATTGTATTGTGAGGATTACATCTGGTAGCTTGGAATTTGAATAAATGAATGAGACAGACATAAAAGATTGAACGTTATTCCCAATTCCCGACATGGTAAATATCCAGTAAATGTTGGCCATTACTGTATCCAGCAGATAGTTTCGCATTAGTTTATCCATCCGGTTACTCTTCAGCATTCAATATAAATGGGAGGCCTGGGACAAAAAGAGAATTAAAAGCTAAAGTTGCAGGTAAAATGATTATCATGGTCCCTTATAGGACCCTAAATCTTATTCAGGACACTTTAGGTTTGCCAGTTCAATTACCAGTTCACGATACCCTTCACTATTGCCTACCCTTTTCTTTTTTTTATTAAATTTCAATGTAATTTATTTAAAATTATTAAATTTATAATGTGAATTTGATGAGATAAAAGGGAAAAGAACATTCTTGCTTATTCTTCTGCAGCTGAGCTAATGTGGTTTAGGCTTATTATCTCGACAAAAGGTAGACCAAGTTAAGAACTTGGCTTTTACAATGACTGTCTTCAGTATTTTTCCAACAGTGGTGATCAGTGGGTATGATTAATCAGAATGGATGAAAGTGGTCCTGGGAGCCTGCTGCCATGTCAGGTATAAATCTTTTAGGTACTGTATCAAGTACACATCCTGCAGTAGGGTGTTCCAAATCTTGAGGAGGTCTCAAGGGAGAGACTGAGAGGGTCACTTGGGGATATTGTAGCAATGGCCACACGCCAATCACTATGGAAAGCATTTTAATACTTTTAACACCAATATGGTAATGCTATGGTGTACAAGTTGAATATCAGCCTTGCATTTTTTCACATATTTAGTTATGATCTCCATCCCTTAATTCATTGGAGCCCAATTTCTCTGAGCACATATTCAAATGATGAATGAAAGTTGTCAGTTTAAAGCTCCACAGAGAAACAAGGAAGAACAGTGATTAAGAATTTGAGTTCTGGAATTAGGAGGACCTGGATTTGAGTTCTGGAATTAGGAAGTCCTGTGTCACTTAAGAGTTATATGACCTTTGGTAAGTCACCTATAAACCCTGAAGTTTACTCATTCATTCACACCTGTATTTAATCGGTAATATTTATCATACGCCTAAACTAAATACCCAAGTGAGTGAGTAGAGAGTGATAAACAACACTGAGGTATCTGACTTGGAGAATATGTTAAAATTGGGCAAATGTGATATAAAAATAAATTATTGAACAGATTATTTCATACGGTGATACATGCTATTGAGAAAAAGATAAAAGAAAAGAATAGATGGGGAGAAGTCATTTAGAAAGGTGGTCAGGAAAGGACTCTCCATATGAGTGACATTAGTCCTGAGATGTGAATAATAGGAAGCTGCCAGTTATGAAAATCTGGCCAAAGAGCATTGCAGGCAAAAGAAATAGCCCGAGAAAAGGCTACAGAGCAGAGATATATACTCAGTTCAAGAAATAGAATAAAAGGAATGCATGAGCAAAAGCCTATCCTGAAATAATGTCAAAAGGGTAGGCAGGGGCCAGATTATGCAGGACCTTGCCAGCTACCATAAGTTGAAGTTTTTGTTTTAAACATACGGGGTGGCCATTGGTGTTTTCAGCAGGGAGATTGCAAGGTCTCAGTTTCCTCACCTGGAAAATGGGATGCTATTGGGAGTGGTGGAAGGTTAAATGAAGTAAAGCATGAAAAGTGCTCAGCAGTCCCTGAAATATATTGAGCCCTTTGTAACTAGTAGATTAAAAGTTTTGGCTGCTCAAGTTTAGCCAGGGGACGTCCTTGTCTTTCCTACGTGAAGGAAAGAGAAGAAAATGTTAAACCAAATGGACATTGGCAAAGAACAACCAAGCATTCTGGACTCTCCAGGCCACAGAGGCTTATGTTGAACAGGCACTGATCGTAATTCAGGATAACAAATGTCTTTTCATTTCATGGAACTGTGGCATGCTGGGACTATCTTGTTTATGAGCTTGATGAATCAGATGAAAGGCTTTCCCAGTGTTGTCTCTTACTAATTATCTTTTAATGAAACCGTCTTGATTGCCATAAAAAATACCCCAAACTCTGTTTTCCAGGCAACAAGCCAGTGCCACACAGTCAGCATCAACTAATGCTACTGGTATATTGCCATAGCCTGAGAGCCCTTGCTTACCTTTCCTGAAATATGGGATTTCAGGATTCATGTTCTCATTTCTTTGATATGTTGTTTGATAATAGTTTTTTGGGGGGAGGAATGGTATGTACTATTTTGGGGATTAAGGGCACAGTATACCATATTATGCTCCCCTTTCCCGCGACCAGAGGCCTTCTGATGATACCCATTTCCACTATATTTGCACTCATTTTTCAACAATACTGTGTTTTGGGAAAGACCATCCTTAAGCTTGAATTTACAATCACCTGTTACTTTTCCAAGAGGCACGATCCCCCCTATCTTGAATGACCTTTTACGTGAGAAGATACTCCCTTTTTCAAGGAGTAATAAAAGAGCAGAGGACAACACAACTGAGTGTATCATTCAATGCCCTTAGTTGCTTTGATGTTATTTTGGGGTGTATTCAAGCTGTCAAAACCCCTCTGCCCCAAGACCCAATCCAGCCATTGTCTGACCAGACAATGTGGCCCTTGTGTGAATAGAGAGTGAAGATACCTAGTCACCAATGAGGAAAAATCCACATAGGCTGGCAGGCAAGGTGAGGCTAGTTAAGGAGGCTTAAACTGCTCTAATGTCAAGAGACAGTAAGCAGATTGTCCTGGCAGCTGCCAGAGAAGCCACTGATGCAGCTCTCTTCCCGTTGCTATGACCACAAACTCCAGAAAGTAATTTTGTGTTAACCTTTCCACCTCAGTCCCTGAAGTGTCATTGAGACCTCTAAAAATCAGTAGAGGATGATAAGAGCTTGTAGCTGGCATTGGTGTTCAGTGAGCAATGATGTCTAAAAGTAGGTGACTGGCACTGGCCTTCCATTTTGAGGTTTCAGGGTCTAGCCCTTGTCAGTGACCACCTATCGTGAGAAACGTCAGACATCATGCTAACTGTGATGCAGAAGGCTGAGGTGGAAAACAGGATGCAGATTCATTAGCACATAGTAGAAAATATAACTGTCACAGAAAACTGAACCCCCTGCATGATTATTTCATGCTTCCTATGATATAGAAAGCACCATCATTGTTGGAGGAAAACTTTGTTGAATCACTATAAATTGATAAGAAGTACTAAAGAGTCCAAATCACCAGCACTTTCTCTACTTACAGGTGAACAGCTTCATTGCAGTTTCTTTGTCTCTAAGCAACAGAAATCCACTCTGACCAGCTTATATTAAAAGTGAATTTAATGAAAACATATAGGGAAGCTCAGTTTAAGGAAATAATGAAGAACGGGGTTTCAGAGAGGACAAAAACTAAAGTAGCTCTGGAAATTACTTGCCTGCTAACGTGTTGGTGTGTTGGGGTACAGTTTTCTTGAATCTGTACCAGTGGTTTTCTTGTGTTTACTCACTCCATGCAAAGTTCAACTTTCTGACAGAGAAAGTTGGCTATAGCTTGGGTCAAAAGCTCACCCCTTATCAGGGAAGGTCAGAGAACTTTGATGAACCTTCAGATACAGCTTGCATTAGAGGTGGGTGTTACATTATGGGAAGACCAAAATAACAAATGCACTGAAAGGAAAATTTGAAAGTTGTTTGATGGGCATCAAAACAGCACAAGAGTACATATGTGTATGCACACGTGCATGTGTGTTTGTGTACATATAATGTTCTTTTATTTTGCATTTTTCATGCTATGACATCTTGGGGACTTGCTGACCCTGGAGGCACAGAACCTCCCAGGGTTAGCTAATTTCTAGAGATAGCAAAGGAGCACACCTTTGATATAAAAATCAACAAATCCAGAGCCCATACTCCCAACCACCTTCGTTATTGGGCTCTCACTCTGGCCCATTTTGTCTACCTGTCTTAATCACCCCCAGGACCAGGTATAGATAACTAGGGACAACCCTTAAGCCACAGAGCCCACTGAGATTATTCAAACTAATCAATACTAAGCCTGCTTACCCTGCCTCACCCATTCCTTCTAAAATAAACCCCCATAAACCCTCTTGACCACATTTTCCCCTTGTCACTTTATCTTCTGAATGACCCTGGTGCCATCCTATGTGGTCCTGCATGGTTTGCTGTGCTTATAATTTCTAGGAAACTGAGTAAATTACTTCATTCATGGCAGTCATTTCTGTCTCTCTCTCTCTCTCTCTCTCTCTCTCTCTCTCCACACACACACACACACATATATATATATATATATATATATATATATATATATATATATCTCCAGTGTGGCATCTTCCCAAGTATTCTCTAAGAGTAGTTTTGACTGGACTTCTGCTGACTTGACAACTTGACCTTGTCATAAGATAGGACCTGGCTATATACCTCATATAACTTCAAAATATTCTTCCTGTGTTCTCACTTCATTATCTAAAACTGACCTCCAATCCCAAGGCAAAAACCTTTCCTTTCAGCTCCTTGAAGAAAGAGAGTTTCTCTTCTCGTAAAAAAATAATTTTAGAAGAAAAATAATGGGCTGCATCTCAAATGTCACTGAGACAAACACAAACAGAAATCTTAAATATCCTTGTGACCTTTTGAGATCTCAGCGCTACCCACAAGTCCGGAGATCCAATCAAGCTAATACAGCAGCATGAAAATCAGTGTCCAAGCCTCACCTGAAAGAGTTAATGCAATTTCCAAAGACCCTCAACCTGTTCCCAGGGAGTAGTTAAGGTACTAGTAGTCCCTGTTGTCATTTGGTTTGATTTCTAATGCTTTTAAAGAGACAAAAGCTGGGTATGTGTGTGCCGTAGCTGCCCTTTTCAGGTTTTTTTTTTTTTTTACTGTAAAAAATTCCTGCTGAACATTTTAGAGTATGATCATGTTTGGTACCAAATGAAAAATGACATAAGGGGTTTGAGGGGAATCTGCACATTCTGAAGTTTGAGGTTTTTAAATTCCTCCTGAGGGTGATTCTGAAGCAGAAGAAATAGTTAATTAAAACAAAAAGGACCTTGAATTTTGTGAAGGTGTTTCGGGTTGGGGGAGTGGGTGGAGATTTTCAGACGTTCTCTGTCTCTGTCTCTGTCTTTTTTTTTTTTTCCTCTAGATTTCCAGTTTGAGTGCTATTCTGCATATATCCCAGTTCCCTATTCGGCATGTATGTCAGAGAAGGAGGGAAAGAAGCAGGAATAAGAATCACAAAAATGACCCAAATCCAGAGTCTTGATTGCTACTTGGCGCCAATGCTGCTGGACTCTTGAGTTCTTCTACATGAAGACACTAATATGAGAAAGAAAGAAGTTTGTACCCCCAAAGGGTTATTTACTGCTCTGGGAGATTTTCCAGTTTCTGGTCATTGTTGTGCCTCTCCTCAGAATTCTCCTGCAGCTAAAATTGTCAAGTGAAAGCTCTCTGAACACTCCAGGTAAGTGAGAAGGAAGTCTTTGGCCATCCCTCCAGATGCTGATGCTAACGTGGGTCTGCCAGCAGCTATCAGGGTAAATGCTGTCACTTTCTAGAGGTCACCCTGCGGTCTGACTTAGGAGAATTTTCTTAGAGCTGTTAGGTTTTTTTGGTGAATTGATGCACATCTAAATGTTCCATTTGGCCATTAAGCTTTTTTCCCCCCAAATTTAGAATTATACCTTAGCCATGTTAAAAAAGGAATTAATATCTTTGGCCATGGCATAAATCCGCAAAAAGAAAAGCTTCTGAAATGTTGAGGACGAAGGAAGAGGGTGTATACGTGTTGTGAGTAAAAGTCATTCAAGACACATTTATTGAGTGGTTATTAAAGGTAAATACCATGAAAAGTACTAGGGGAAAGTATCTTTGAATAAGGGGCAGTTTAGGTAATTTTGTCTGGATCCTCAACGGGAAGGGGAGTATGGACTAATTGTACATTACATGGAGCTGTAGTGGGGCCTGAGCTAGAGCTTAACCTGGGAACCACACCTATGCGCATGTTTCACAGACTAGTGGTCAGTCTGAAGTCAGGTTGTAGAGGAGCTGGGGAGTATTCTGGCACAAAATTTCTGCTAAGGGCCTGGTATATCTAGGAACTTCATGCATATTTCTTCCTTACAAGAACGATGTGCAGTGGATTCTATTACCCACTCCAGGTTTAAATTACAAGGAAAGTGAGATCCAAAGAATTTCAGTGATTTTCATTCATTTCATTCAACAATTTTTTTAATTTTATTTTTTAAATTTACACCCAAATTAGTTAGCATAGAGTGCAACAATGATTTCAGCAGTAGATTCCTTAGTGCCCCTTACCCATTTAGCTCATCCCCCCTCCCACAATCCCTCCAGTAACCCTCAGTTTGTTCTCCATATTTGAGTCTCTTCCATTTTGTCCCCCTCCCTGTTTTTATGTTATTTTTGCTTCCCTTCCCTTATGCTCATCTGTTCTGTGTCTTAAAGTCCTCATATGAGTGAAGTCATATGATATTTGTCTTTGTCTGACTGATTAATTTCACTTAGCATAATCCCTTCTAGTTCCATCTACGTAGTTGCAAATGGAAAGATTTCATTCTTTATGATTGCTGAGTAATACTCCATTGTGTGTGTGTGTGTATATATATATATATATCTTCTTTATCCATTCATTGATAGACACTTGGGCTCTTTCCATACTTTGACTATTGTTGATAGTGCTGCTGTGAACATTGGGGCATATGTGCCTCTTTGAAACAGCATACCTATATCCCTTGGATAAATACCTAGTAGTGCATTTGCTGGATCATAGGGTAGTCCTCGTTTTAATTTTTTGAGGAGCCTCCTTACTGTTTTCTAGAGTGGTTGCACCAGCTTGTATTCCCACCAGCAATACAAAAGAGATCCTCTTTCTCTGCATCCACATGAACATCTGTTGTTGCCTGAGTTGTTAATGTTAGCCATTCTGACAGGTGTAAGGGGTATCTCATTGTGGTTTTAATTTGTATTTCCCTGATGACGTGTGGTGTTCAGCTTTTTTTCATGTGTCAGTTGGCCATCTGGATGTCTTCTTTGTAGAAGTGTCTATTCATGCCTTTTGCCCATTTCTTCACTGGATTATTTGTTTTTTGGGTGTTGAGTTTATAAGTTCTTTATAGAGTTTGGATACTAACCCTTTATCTGATATGTTGTTTGCAAATATGTTGCAAATATGTCCCATCTGTTAGTTGCCTTCTAGTTTTACTGATTGTTTCCTTCCCTGTGCAGAAGCTTTTTATTTTGATGAGCTCCCAATAGTTCATTTTTGCTTTTGTTTCCCTTGCCTCCAGAGACGTGTTGAGTAAGAAGTTGCTGTGGCCAAGATCAAAGAGGTTTTTGCCTGTTTTCTCCTTGAGGATTTTGATGGCTTCCTGTCTTACATTTAGGTCTTTCATCCATTTTGAGTTTATTTTTGTGTATGGTGTAAGAAAGTGGTCCAGGTTCTTTCTTCTGCATGTCGCTGTCCAGTTTTCCCAGCACCACTTGCTGAAGAGGCTGTCTTTATTCCATTGGATATTCTTTCCTGCTTTGTGAAACATTAGCTGGCCATACATTTGTGGGTCCATTTCTGCATTCTCTATTCTGTTCTATTGATCTGGGTGTCTCTTCTTGTGCCAGTACCATCCTGTCCTGACGATTACAGCTTTGTAGTATAGCTTGAAGTCGGGGTTGTGATGCCTCCTGCTTTGGTTTTCTTTTCAAGATTGCTTTGGCTATTTGGGGTCTTTCTGGTTCCGTACAAATTTTAGGATTCTTTGTTCTAGCTCTGTGAAGAATGCTGGTGTTATTTTGATAGGGACTGCTTTGAATATGTAGATTGGTTTGGGCAGTATCGACATTTTAACAATATTTGTTCTTCCTATCCAGGAGCATGGAATCTTTTTCCATTTTGTGTGTGTGTGTGTGTGTGTGTGTGTCTTCTTCAATTTCTTTCATAAGCTTTCTATAGTTTTCAGTGTATCGATTTTTCACCTCTTTGGTTAGATTTGTTCCTAGGTATTTTATGGGTTTTTTTGTGCAACTGTAAATGGGATCGATTCCTTGATTTCTCTTTCTGTCGCTTTATTGTTGGTGTATAGGAGTGCAACCGATTGCTGTTCATTGATTTTATATCCTGCAGCTTTGTGGAATTCATGAATCAGTTCTAGCAGTTTTTTGGTGGAATCTTTTGGGTTTTCCATATAGAGTATCATATCGTCTGCAAAGAGTGAAAGTTTGACCTCCTCCTGGCCGATTTGGGTGCCTTTTTACTTATTTGTGTTGTCTGATTGCAGAGCTAAGACTTCTAATACTATTTTGAATAACAGTGGCGAGAGTGGACATCCCTGTCTTGTTCCTGACCTTAGGGAGAAAGCTCTCAGTTTTTCCCCATTGAGGATGGGATTAGTGTTGGGTCTTTCATATATGGCCTTTATGACCTTGAGGTATCCTCTTTCTATCCCTACTTTCTTGAGGATTTTTATCAAGAAAGGAAGCTGTATTTTGTCAAATGCTTTCTCTGCATCTATTGAGAGGATCATATGGTTCTTGTCCTTTCTTTTATTGGTGTGATGAATCACATTGATTGTTTTGTGGATATTGAACTAGACCTACATCCCAGGTATAAATCACACTTGGTCGTGGTGAATAATTTTTTTAATGTATTGTTGGATCTGGTTGGCTGATATCTTGTTGAGGATTTTCACATCCATGTTCATCAGGGAAATTGGTCTTTAGTTCTCCTTTTTAGTGGGGTCTCTGTCTGGTTTTGCAATCAAGGTAATGCTAGCTTCATAGAGTTTGGAAGTTTTTCTTCCATTTCTATTTTTTGGAACAGCTTCAAAAGAATAGGTGTTAACTCTTCTTTAAATGTTTGGTGGAATTCCCCTGGAAAGCCATCTGGCCCTGGACTCTTGTTTTCTTGGTTTACTAATTCGATTTCTTTACTGGTTATGGGTCTGTTCAAATTTTCTATTTCTTCCTGTTTCAGTTTTGGTAGTATACATGTTTCCAGGAATTTGTCCATTTCTTCCAGATTGCCCATTTTACTGGTGTATAATTGCTGATAATATTCTCCTATTATTGTTTGTATTTCTCCTATGTTGTCTGTGATCTCTCCTATTTCATTCTTGATTTTATTTATTTGGATCCTTTCGCTTTTCTTTTTGATCAAACTGGCTAGTTGTTTATCAATTTTGTTAATTCTTTCAAAGAACCAGCTTCCAGGGGTGCCTGGGTGGCTCAGTCAGTTAAGCATCCGTCTTCGGCTCAGGTCATGACCTCACAGTCCGTGAGTTCGAGCCCCGCATCGGGCTCTGTGCTGACAGCTCAGAGCCTGGAACCTGCTTCAGATTCTGTGTCTCCCTCTCTCTCTGACCCTCCCCCATTCATGCTCTGTCTCTCTCTGTCTCAAAAATAAATAAACATTAAAAAAATTAAAAAAAAAAACACAAAGAACCAGCTTCTGGTTTCATTGATCTGTTCTACCATATTTTGGTTTTTGTTTTTTGTTGTTTGGTTTCGATAGCATTAATTTCTGCTCTAATCTTCCTGTCTTCTTCTGGTTTGGGGTTTTATTTGCTGTTCTTTTTCCAGCTCTTTAAGGTGTAAGGTTAGGTTGTGTATCTGAGATCTTTCTTCCTTTTTTAGGAAGGCCTGGATTGCTATATACTTTCCTCTTATGACCGCCTTTCCTGCACCCCAGAGGTTTTGGGTTGTGGTGTTATCATTTTCATTGGCTTCCATGAACTTTTAAATTTCCTCTTTAACTTCCTGGTTAGCCCATTCATTCTTTAGTAGGATGTTCTTTAGTCTCCAAGTATTTGTTACCTTTCCACATTTTTTTCTTGTGGTTGATTTTGAGTTTAATAGTGTTGTGGTCTGAAAATATGCACGGTATGATCTCAAACTTTTTGTACTTGTTGAGGGCTGATTTGTGTCCCAGTATGTGGTCTGTTCTGGAGAACGTTCCCTGTGCAGTGGAGAATACATATTCCTCTGCTTTAAGATGAAATGTTCTGAATATATCTGTTAAGTCCATCTGGTTCAGTGTGTCATTCAAAGCCATTGTTTCCTTGTTGATTTTTAAATTAGATGATCTGTCTATTCCTGTGAGTGGGGTATTGAAGTCCCCTACTGTTATGGTATTACTATCAATGACTTTATGTTTGTGATTAATTGATTTATATATTTGGGTGCTATCATATTTGGTGCATAAATGTTTACAATTGTTATGTCTTCTTGGTGGATAGACCCCTTGATTATGATATAATGCCCTTCTGCATCTCTTCATAGTCTTTATTTTAAAGTCTAGATTGTCTGATATAAGTATGGCTATTCCAGCTTTCTTTTGTTGACCATTAGCATGATAGATCGTTCTCCATCCCCTTATTTTCAATCTGAAGGTGTCTTTAGGTCTAAAGTGTGTCTCTTGAAAACAGCATATAGATGGATCTTGTTTTCTTATCCATTCTGTTACCTTAGGTCTTTTAATTGGAGCATTGAGTCCATTGACATTTAGAGTGACTCCTGAAAGATATGAATTTATTGCCATTATGTTGCTTGTAGAGTTGGAGTTTCTGGTGGTGTTCTCTGGTCCTTTCTAGTCTTCGTTGCTTGCTATTCATTCATTCATTCATTCATTCATTCATTTACATGTATTTATTTTTTATCTTTTCTCCCCTCAGAAGTCCCCCTTAAAATTTCTTGTAGGGCTGGTTTAGTGGTCACAAACTCCTTTAATTTTTGTTTGGGAAAATTTTTATCTCTCCTTCTATTTTGAATGACAGCCTTGCTGGATAAAGAATTCTTGGCTGTATATATTTCTGATTCAGCACACTGAATATATCCTGCCACTCCTTTCTGGCCTGCCAAGTTTCTGTGGATAGGTCTGCTGCAAACCTGTTCTGTCTTCCCTTGTAGGTTAAGGACTTTTTTTTCCCTTGCTGCTTTCATGATTCTCTCCTTGCCTGAGTATTTTGTGAATTTGACTATGATATGCCTTGTTGATGGTCGGTTTTTGTTGAATCTAATGGGAGTCCTCTGTGCTTCCTAGATTTTGATGTTTTTGTCTTTCCCCAGGTTAGGAAAGTTTTCCGCTGTGACTTGCTCACATAACCTTTCTATCCCTGTTTCTGTCTCTTCCTCTTCTGTGACCCCTATGATTCTGATATTGTTCCTTTTTAATGAGTCACTGATTTCTCTAATTCTCAAATCATGCTCTTTTGCCTTAATCTCCCTCTTTTTTTTGTGCTTCATTATTCTCCATAAATTTGTCCTCTATATCACTGATTCTCTGTTCTGCCTCATCCATCCTTGCTGCCGCGGCATCCATTTGAGATTGCAGCTCAGTTATAGCATTTTTTATTTCATCCTGACTAGCTTTTACTTCTTTTATATCCACAGAAAAGGATTGTAATCTATTTTAAACTCCAGCTAGTATTCTTATTATCATGGTTCTAAATTCTGGGTCAGACATCTTGCTTGTATCTGTGTTGGTTAAGTCCCTGGCTGTCGTTTCTTCCTGCTCTTCCTTTTGGGGTGAATTCCTTCATTTCATCATTTTGAAGGGAGAAAAGGAATTTATGAGGTAAAAACTTAAAATTAAAAAAATATTAAAATTAAAAAAATATTGAAGTTAAAAAATTAAAAACACACACAGAAAAAAATCAAATAAATGATGCTGGATTGTAGGTGTGTTTTAGTCTCGGTGTTGAAAGAGTTTCAAAAGATTAGAGAAAAAAGGGGAAAGAAAAATAAAAGAAAATCATTTGAAAATTTGAAAAAGATTAATACACTGAAGTAGACTAAAATGAAATGATATAAGTAAAATAGAATTTGAAAAAATTTACACAAATGTAAAAAATATAGTAGAAAAAAATTAAAGAAAAATATTTTTAATAAAAATCAAAAATAAAAATGATTTTTTTCTCTTTCTGTATTCAAGAAAAAGAAAAGAAACAAAAAAGAGGAAAAAAAAAGAAAAGAACAAAAATTGAATAAACAGACTGGCAAATGGAATGAAATATGGCTGAAATTACTTTGTTTTCCCCTAAAAGTCAAACTATGAAGCACTTCATAGTTCATAAACTAAGCAGGCAGAGAGACTCGTGTTCCTGAAGAGCAAGGTTGGCCCAGTTGGGCGGGGCTTAGTGTAATGGCTCCATTCTCCACTAGATGGCACTGCTTAGCTTATTGGGGTGGATTATCGAGTCACTCATAGGTGCGTATGCACATGTGTAGGAGCGGTGAAAATGGCATCACCCAGCTACCCAGTCTCTAGTATTGGAACTCTTCTCCCTGATTAGCAATTACACACCTGTCCTTTGTTTTCAGCTTCCGTCCACTCCCTGCTTTACACAGTCTGTGACCAAGCCCCAGGCAGCACCTCCCTCCTGAGTTTTGTCACTGATGCGGCTGTTTTTCCCAACCCTTTACTCCTGAGGGACTGCGGCTTTGACCCCTTCTGCCCCTCTGCAGGAGGGTCTCACTGAAAAATGGCTGGGTGCTTTCTCCATTCAGGTACATTTGTGGGATCGTGCTGCTGCCGGGGCCCAGAGACTGTGGCCTGGTGCCAGCCCGCCCTAGAAAAAGTTTGTGAGATAGCGTAGAAGCAGCGTTTCAGGGACTATGGAAAATCTCAACACGCATCTGGCACCAGGCTTCACCCTTATCGATTTGTTCCAGCACTAGCAAATGTGGTTCTTCTCTCAGGTCCACTGGGGCTCTGCCTTTGGGGGACCCACACAGCCTCTACCTGGTGTCCTCCCAGCAGGGGAACCGCCTCTCCCCATGTGGCCTGAAGAACCCCGGACTCCACTCTGTTCCTGGGGATTAGCCCTTCCCACCAGAGCACCACTAGGTATCAAGCTGTGGAGTTCTAGACTCTGTGCTCCCCTGTTTATAGTCTTAATGGAATTTAAACCCTCTCCTTTCTCCTTTCTCTCTTTGTAGTTCATTCCCTGTGGCAGTTTCCACTTTTCCACTTTCTATCCAGCTGCTTTTGGGGGGGGGAGTTCTTTTCCTGTATTCTTCCTCCTCCCCCCCCCAAACTCATCTCTATTCTGTTTCTATAAGCAAAAGTGGCGCCCTGCCCTCTGGGGCTTCTCTCTCCCCCAGATCACCTCTCCACACCACGTACCTGCTTAATTCTGTGGTTCAAGTTGTGCAGATTGTTGTGTTAATCCTCAGATCAGTTTTCTAGGTAGGCAGGATGTTTTAGTGTTGGTCTGGCTGTATTTTATGGGCACAAGACAGACAAAAAACTTCCATGCTGTTCCACTATCTTGGCTCCTCCCCTCAACAATATGTATTGAACACCTACCATGCTCCTGTCTTTTTTCCTTGTTCCAGGGATATAGCCAAGAGCAAGAAACCAGGTCTCTGTCTCCTAAGATCTCACATTCTTAGGAGCAGGTAAGGTGTCAGGCAGTAAATAAGAAAAGCGAAACGATGAATGAAAGCCATCTGTGTTCACTCAGCCATGTGGATCAGAGCTGTCATTTCACACCAGATTTCCCAAATCTGTTTGTCACACTGCCAGAAATTTCTCCTACTCTAAAATCAGACTCATTGGAATATGCCAAAAGAATTTACCAATGAAAATTTAGAAGAATTTGTTGGTGCTTTGGGTTTTCACTTTTCTTATCCTTTAGGGTTGCTTGTGACTTCTTTTCATCCGTAGTGCAATGCTGGGAAAACTATATGGTGAAACTGAATGTGACTTTTTCTCCAGGTAGAGTTACATGTTGGGTTTCTGAAAATCTAGACTTTTATTACTTTCATTGCACTCTTTGAAATCCTCAGCTTACCTTATCTTGAAAATTTTGTTCAGCACAATATGCTTCATTCTGCACATTCTTGAAAATGCATACACACATAGGAGCTCAGGGGTGAGGACTAGTGAAGAGAGCCATACCTTTGATGGTTCCTTAATTATCTGATGGAATGTGAAGATAGAGCTGTAGAATATGCCTATAATAAAGAGAAAACATTTTTTGCAAAGTCCTCAGGAATGATAGAATATGAATACTCGTACATGTGGTTAAAAGAGAGACCATAATCTTTAGTCATAATGTTGGCCCACTTTTGATATTTTAAATATGCCTTTATGAGTCTGTTTGGGGATATTATCACCCAAGAAGTATTAAAGAATACTTTAATTTTTAAAAATACATTGTTAGGGACAGCATTGTGTACCCCCTTACCACCAATTCATACGTTGAAGTCCTACCCCCTGTGCCTCAGAATGTGACTGTTTTGGAGATGTGGCTTTTGAAGAGATAATTTTTTTAAAAAAATTTTTTTCAACGTTTTTTATTTATTTTTGGGACAGAGAGAGACAGAGCATGAACGGGGGAGGGGCAGAGAGAGAGGGAGACACAGAATCGGAAACAGGCTCCAGGCTCCGAGCCATCAGCCCAGAGCCCGACGCGGGGCTCGAACTCACGGACCGCGAGATCGTGACCTGGCTGAAGTCGGACGCTTAACCGACTGCGCCACCCAGGCGCCCCTTGAAGAGATAATTAAGATAAAATGATATTACATGACTGGGCCCTAACCCAGTACCAGTACAGCTGGTGTCATTATAAGAGATTAGGACACAGACAAGCACAAGGGGAAGGCCATGTGAAGAATAAGAGGAGGAGGCCATCTGCCAAGGCAAAGGAAAGGCTTTGGAAGAAAGCAACCTGCCAACACCTTGATCTTGGACTTCAAACTTCCAGATCATGAGAAAACACATTTCTCTGGTGTACATATAGTCTGTGATGCTTTATTATGGCAGACCTGGCAAAGTAATACAGAGGTGTCACTATGACTCTCATTGAAATCTGAAAGAAACACATAACCAGTTTCATGGAAAATCCAAAACAACAGACACACTTATGGGTTATCAGGAAGGCTAAAATTAATTTACAGATATATACCAAATTGGTCAATATTCATGGGGCAATAGCCAACTTCTTCAACTGGATACAGTTTGCATTTCTATGAAAAGGAATTATTTGCATTACTGTCAGTATTCCATAACTTACACAGCTGTAACATAGCTCAAAGACAATATAAGGGAGAGATAGCCCAAGAAGATATGCTAGACAGGATATATAGAAGTCTTTTTTTACCCATTCAAAATATTCTTCAACTTTTCCTTATGGAAGCTCAGCTTCTGGACACAGAGGACCCTTGAAGTATTACTGCTTTCTCTTAAAATAGTAAAGGGGACACAAGTCTCCTAAGCTAAGACATCTGAGAATCACCCAAGGTTTTTCATAGTCACCCCTATTTTGAAATGTGGATTGCCTGATGATGGCCTAGGGAGGGGGATCCTGCTAAAGACAGAGGACAGATTCCATCTTAGGGGTTTTACATCAGAATCTGGATCCTGGGGTGGGAGGAAGCAAGTAAAAGGCTGCTGACCCTTTCTCTCAACTTCCAGAGACTGGCCTCAAGGCAGAGCTTTTTGAAACACAAATTCTCTAAGCTTTTGAAACCCAACAATCAAGAATTATTATTTTTTATTCTCCGTGTATTTATTCTTTGACATCCCTCCTGGAGATACAGAAGACAGAACTCAGGACGGTAAAGAGGAAGTATTGGAAATGAAGGAATGTCTGGTCCTGTTTCCAAATAGTACCTTAGCTCTCGACCCTGAATTCAGTGTCTGCAAATCACTGTGCTGAGTAACTTCATATCCTCCCCCAGCTGATTTTCATAACGAGTTCCTTCTTTGCGGGCTCTTATTAGCTCTATGTTTTAGGTGAGAAGACCTAGTCTTGGGGAAAGAAATGTTTAAATGTTGGAACCAGGGGAGGAGCCCACTTATATGTCACTTCTAAACTCAACATTTTAATCTGCATGTTTTATGGTCTGGTCCTTTCCTGATGAGAGGAGGGAATGTGAGCATTAATTAAACCCCAGTCTTTTCACCTAGGCCACCTTCTCATTACCCCATGCTAACTTTTCTGAAATACCATTGTAACTGGTTTCCATGCTTCTGACTCAATGAATCTTTCCTGAGTTTGATTATGAGAAAGATGCTTAGTGAGATGTTATTCTGTTTTTCTCTTGTTATGCAATAACCCCCCTCTAAACTTAGTGGCTTGAAACAGCAACGATTTGCCAATTCTTGAGATTCTCTTGGTAGACTGAGTGATGCATATGCTTGTCTTGTAGACCTCTTGTGTGGCTGCATTCATTTGGCCGGTGGGCTGGGACTGGGGGTGATGGTGGGGGTGCTATGAAAGCTTCTCTCACATGTCTTGGGCCTTAGTATTTCCTGTTGTCTGGGACACTTCATTTCCTCTCCATGCCTTCATCTGCTCATCAGATGGCACCTTTCTCCAGAGCCTCTTCCTGTGCTGGAGGATAGCACTTGCTTCCTTGCCATATGGCAGCTGGGCTCTGTAAGAGCATAGAGCAACTTCCAGGTCTCTCATGTGGCAGCACTTCTGCACTGTCCTGTTGGTCAAAGCAAGTCACATAGCCAACCCAGAGTCAAGTGGAGAGGAAAGAATTTCCATCTCTTGCTGGAAGTAGTTTCTGGAGGTCATATTTACACTGCAAAAGGAAATGCACTTTCTTTTATAAGCCTATCTCGCAGACTCTGGTCAGACAAATCATTCAGGAAAGTCAATTTCACTAAGTTATTCCTCCAGGTAAGAATTCTTGTGGCCTCTTCATTGTACACAGGTAAAGCTGTACACCATCCTCTGATATTTAGGGTCTTTTGAGCTATGTCCCCACTTAACATGACAATTTTTACCATCTTTTTTCTTCTTTCTAGGTAGCCCTTCCCCAACTCCCTAAATACTCCAGACTTGTGTCTGATTCTACTGAAAAGGAGGGGGGGGAGGGTTCCTTCTTCTCTTCTAGGTTCTTTGGCTGGTCTAATAATTAAATTGATATGACAGATTAACAGGAGAAAAAATAAATTTGTGTGTGTGGGAGCTCTATATAATTATGAGACCCAAAGGGCAACCAGATAGGTGAGGCTTCTATAACTTCCTGAGGTAAGGAAAGGGGAAAAGTTTCTGGATACAAAGGGAAGAGAGGCCTTTCATAGGAAGTTGGGAAGAGATGATTGGAAAACATAGGTTGCTCTGTTAGGCAGTTAAGTTTCTTAGGTAAACAGGTATTTCTGGTAAGAGCTCTCTTCTTGGTAGAGACCCTCTTTCCAATGCAAATTTAGGCAATTGAGAGGGAGGTGAAGAGCTTTTCCTGAATCTTTAGTTTCTTAAAAATAATCAGCCTAAAATAATCTTTATGCCAAATAGACGTATTTAGGAATGACAAATTCTGCTCCCCTCTACTACACACTAGAAAAAGTATTTAGGATAATTTTCCAACAGCCACCATAGAGAAAGATACCTTTCACTGTCTCCTTGCAACCACAATAATTGCAACTTTGCAAAACTAAAACTAGTCATTGAGTGGGAATATCAAACCAAGTATTCAGAGCAATGCAGACAAACAGA
The DNA here is from genome assembly GCF_022079265.1 of Lynx rufus. Taxonomy (NCBI): domain Eukaryota; kingdom Metazoa; phylum Chordata; class Mammalia; order Carnivora; family Felidae; genus Lynx; species Lynx rufus. The sequence goes on along the minus strand of NW_025814856.1, from coordinate 40,906,046 downwards.
GGCTTGTCTGCACTCATCCCTTTCAACTGGTTGTGAATTGGCTAATGTATAAATATATTCTATAACAGTTCTATGCCAGATTCTGTTTATTTTAGAATATGCTCTGTACTAGAGACAAATAATCATCAGGCAAATACCCATGAGTAATTGCAACACAACATTTTCCAGCAGGCTTTTCTTTTTTAGTATAAAAGCTGATATAAATATTTATTCATGTGTCAGGTCATTTCAGTCAAAGTTATGAGGCAAGGCAGACAAAGACATTTATCACATTTAAAGTGATATTTTTCAATGTTTTCATTCATGTAATGAACTTTCTCAGAATCCACTATTCATGGACACAGCATCTGGAAAGCTATTTAATGATCCTAAGTTTTATTTAATAAATAAGTCAGCTTTGTCAAAATGATGTATGTTAAACAGTATCCTTAACATAAAAAAAAGGGATGGAGACTATATTTTACTCTTTTCATTCTTGTCTCTACTGCCTTAGTATTTTTAGCAAGTTTTCCCAAAACAGTCATAGAACTTCCAGAAAGGACACTTGAAATTGGGCCATTTTTCTTTTAAACTGTAAGTGTTATCATTCATCATCTCTTTGGGATATTGAATACAGTATCATATATCTGCCTCCATTGTTCTCACACAATAGTTATCAAATATGGGTGAAAAATGATGATGGAAAAGGTTTACATTTTTTAGTTATTATCAAGTGCTAAAAATTATCTATCATATCCATCCCAGGCAGTGTTCACTTAATGTAGAGTTCAAGAAGAATAAAACAATTCCTAATCCAGTTTTGTCCTTATTCTCAAAAAAGTTTAACTCTATGAACCTTGGCATGATTTAATGAAACACTTCCATTTTCTTACCTGAAAAGAACAGAACCTCAAACAGCAGCTGGATGAACCATTTAGGATTGGAATGTGTAATTACCAAGGTTTTTAAATCAGTGACACAAGGTATCATGAGGGTCTAAAAGAACCTAATCATTAATATATGATGTAGCTACCCAATATTTTTATTAAAACTGCATTAGACCAGTTTTTAAACTTTATCAATATTCCATAGACCAGGTCTTAATTCTTAGACTTCCTTGAGTGTCAGACTACTTTGAAAATGCACAGATGCATAAATGAAGAAAATTTTAGTGCAATTAATAAGGGCCTTGTGGATCTTCAGAATCCAGAGATTTGTAGTACTGGAAATGAAGAAACTCTGATACAAATAAATCCTCTTCGATTTCTCTCCTGCTCAGTTTCCACCTTCATCTTGTACCAAATTTAGCAACTTTGTCTCTACTTCCCCCATTTTGGATTTCTTTTGGGTCTTCAGGCATGCCAAACTCGCTCTTGCCCAAGAACTTTGTACTTGTTCTTCCTCTAACCTACAATAAATTCTCCTTGGATCTTTGCAGGGCTGGCTTCTTCTCATGACTTAAATCATACTTCTAATGTCATACCCTCAGAGGCATGACATTAGACATTTTTTGTGATATTACTGTGTCCCCATCACACACATGCATGTGTGCACATGTGTATGCAGGCATGCGAGCACACACAAGTACAGAGGCACATAGTGTATTGTATTAAGTGTGTCAGTTCCTTCATAACCATATTACTCTGATAGCAGGAACCACACCTATCTCGCCCACCACTAAATGCCTAATATCTGGTACCTAAAATGTACTGAATATCTCTTGATGGAATAGATGTTTCGATGAAAGAACAACTGAATAGCTGAATAAACATAGATGGCATTGAATACCAACTGTATTTTCCATTATATTAATTGAAATTCATTTATGTTACTAAACATGGCATAATATATAAAAACTTCTGTTTGGACAATGTTCACATGCATTTTTAATATCTTGTCTAACCTATGACAGCCTGGAATAAAAATATGACATGAAAAAATTCCCAAACAGGTGTAATCAACAAAGAGATCAGATGGTTGGGAAGGTCTTAAATAGTTCCTCTTTGTTCTTACCTCTCATAATCTTTCACATGTTTTGGCGGTGATCAAAGGTGCAGTGTTTATAAGGAGGAAGTTCTTCAGAGGGAAGCTTTGACAAAGACCATACAGAAAGACAAACAAAGTGAATAGCAAATGAGTCGCTCGGATTAAGGGATGGGAAAGACACGTTTTGTTGGGGAAATTGCTCCACAGTGATGAAATGAATCATTAGAGACTTTCAGCAAGCAAGGCCTATAAATCACAAGATTTATCCTTTCATACCTGCTGTTCTCCACATGTCCATTTTTGGCACTGGAGTTGACATCTGGGAATTTTATGTGCTGGATACAAAATAAATGATTAACATCCCATTATTAAAATTCAATGCCCTAAACTCAACTGTTGTTTTTATCAAATTGTTGTCTGAAGAGTTTGATATCTTATGTGCTTACTGAGAGCCTTCAGTCTCATAAGAACTGCCCTAAAGTCCTACAACTTGGTCCTGATCTGTGGGAGTTGATTTTCTCTCCAAAGATAAACACTCTCTAAGGGCAACATTCTCCAGGCAGACTACACAGCCAGAGAGCCTAGCTTGTGTTTTATTGAAGCTTACTGGCAATTGGGAGGCAAGGGCACTCACTCAGTGCCTGGAAGGATGCTGTGCAACTGAAAAATGATGAATTGAATTGGTTCCTTCAATTATTTCAAGCCTTGTGCTGACAAGGCCACATTAATTTGTCTATTCTCCATTGGGGTAATTCATGTTGCTTTCTTATGTGCACAAATTAAGTTTCTTGATCCAATCAGTCATTTTTAAAATATATTAATTTAATAACAGTAGCAATTATCTTATTTTTACTCCCAGCCCCTAATCACAATGATCGATTGTGCATAGATTCACGTGTCTTTTTATTTAATATCTGACTCCCGACCAGAATGTTAGCTCCACAGCAGTTGGGATCATGGCTGTTTTGTTCCTTGTATATATGGTGGAGAGAGTACTTGGCCTATAGAAGCCTATCAATATAAATTTGTAAGATAACTGTGTAAATATATGAAAGTGAATGGAAAAAGAGACATATACAATTTTTGTTCTTTATTTATTTGTACATCCCACCACTTACCGAACCAGTCCCTACCCATAAGTAGCATTAGACAATAGTCTATAATGGGTGACATACCTACTGGTAACTACGGTATGATCTGGCGGAGCAACATTAAAAGTAGAGCAGAATGATGGGGAGACGCAAAGCTAGTGAAACCTAAATCTGCACGAACAAGTTAGGAGTAGATGGGAAGGACAACATAGGGAGTTTGGAATCAGTCATCTTATAATGGGAATCCATGGAGTGGACAGAGGAGTGGTCAGTAAACCTGATGTGTTAGAAGTGTAAACGCCTAGCACTGAAGAACATGGCACCACAGCAGCAGTTATTGTAGCAAAGCTAGTAAGAAGCACCGTCTTTGACTCCAGAGGTACAGATGAGGAAATGTATAGGTCTAAATTTACTGGTGACCATCATGAAGCGGCTCCAAATGAGAGTCAGAATGTTGTTTTAGAGCTACAGCCATTATTTTAAAATATAAAGAAATTAGCCAATACTGAGAAAATAAGGTATGCGATCCTGGTCCCTTGGCTTTGTACTGTGTCAGTTTGGCTAATCCGGAACTCCGTTTCCCAGAATTCCCTCCGCCATGTTGTGAAGTTTAGCCACTAGAGAAATTTTGCATACTATTCAGAAGGCAAATGTGATGCGGCAGACATATCTTTATACTCTGAGGATTAGGTACCCTACCACATGCTGTGGAGCTTGCATACTTTGTTGCTTGTGTATGTATTTGAGCTGAGGCAAGACCTGGACCACAGCTCCTCTACCAGCTTCTCGGAGCCCAGGGGCAATTGCAGAGGGCACCAGCTCCTTTTGCAGATTAACTGCCATATCAACGTGGGGTGAGGGTGGGGGCATTGGGATGAACATGGGTTCTACTTGCCCGCATGGGGTCCATGTCATTCTTTCACTCATTTGTGTCCCATTCTCCTTCTTGACTGCCAGTCGTATCACCTCCAGTGATACTGGACTCAACACTAGACACAAAGACCACAGCCTGCATAGACTTCCCCATTAGCTCCCACAGCATGCAAGGGCTAGTGCTATAATAAATCCCTTGTTGCATAGCACCCCTAAAAGCTGTGTTTTTCTGACCAAACCGGCACAGTACACAACCTCTTTGCCTTTTGTTTCGTCGATGTTATTAGGGATTTATTGTGCATATCTAGGGTCCCTGTGCCACAGAGCACCTACATGTAACATCCCATTTAAATTTAATAATTACACCATGAGGTGTAGATACTGGTGTTATTCCTAATTTACTGGTAAAAAAAAAAAAATTGAAGGTAAGCTAGGTCAATAAGTGATGAAAGCCATATAGTTCATTGGCAGCACATCTGAGATTTGAACCCTCAGGAGTGTCAAGGTGTTCCCAGTGACTCTCTACACCACTCCCTCCCAGAGAGGTAGTGAACAAAGAGCATGAGTCTGACTCTTGAGGTCGATCCCAGGGACACCAGAGGCACTCCTTGGCCCCAATAGCACCACTTCTTGAGGTGATTGTGGGTGTGTTCATAGGTAAAACAGGGATTAAGTGTTCACACTGCATAAGTTTGGGGGACTAAATGAGTTGACACATCTGAAGTACTCAAAAGAATGCCCAGCAAATAGTGTTCTTACTATTGCTGCCTTTCCTCATCCCTGCCCAGTTCTCTGGCTGTCAGGATCTCAGGGCTCAGAACTGCCATGCGCCCGCTCTCCTACTGCTAGGTATCATACAGCTGGTCTCACCCATTCTGCTTTTTGGCTCCCAACAAAATGAACTTATTTCATGTGTCATTTCCCTGGCGCTATGTTCTCTGCTAGTTGTCTCAAAGTGCTAAAAGCAAATTAAAAGAACTCCCCTTTGCTAATGTATTCCCTGGTTAACCTGTGTGTTCCTCAAGAAACTGGATGCCTTAATCCTTAACCAGTTTTAAAGTAAATGACATCAAAACAACTACTGGAAGAGCAATGCCAATGGTGAGAATTTCAGATAGAGATGCAGATTGAGATAATTAGTGTGTGTGTGTGTGTGTGTGTGTGTGCGCGCGCGCGCGCGCGCGCGCGCGCGCGCGCGCGCATGCGCACGCTGAGTCATTTGACTGCTCTGTCTGTGGTCCCCAACCAAGCTGAATTGGCTTGTAAAGGGTAGCTGAGTAGCCTACAGTAGCATACAAGTAGCATGACCCTTTGGATTTATCCTTTTTTTTTTTTTAGCAATTAAATCTCTTTCAGGTCTTCAATAAAGCTTTCCTTGTTGGCATTTATCATAAAGCCTCACATGTAATAGACACTTCCCTTCTCCCTTCTTTCTCTTTGCCTCTCACTCAGTTGATGTGCTTTCATTCATTTCTATTGTAATTATATTTTATGGTCTTTTGTTCCTGCCCTTTTAATATCAATTTGCACTTTGAGTTATACTGGCTGTTATTATGTGAGGACCGTTAATCATGAGCCAGTGGATAAAGTGCATTTCTTTTTATGATGTAGACCAAAGATCAATAGTCATTATTCTTGGTTCTTAAACATGAGAAACCTGGAAAAACATCATCTGTCAAAATTCCAGATTGCAGATTGTTCACTTCTAAATTAACATGGACATAAATCAGTCACCACAAAGAAGGAGGCGTGTACATGCATGTGTGTGTACACATAGATTTTGCACATACATGGTCTCTGTACGATAATTCCTTTTCATGTTCTTGAACTGGTGCGACAATTCTAAAAGTCTCATAACATTGAAGGGCAATTTGCAATTCACAAGAAAGAGAAATATGGAATTGAATTTCAAATAGAGAAAATTAGAGAGCAAATATAACTGTATCACTTACTTCTAAAGATCAAAGGTTTCAAATGAGAATTTGAGTTGTACCTCTATTTATACAGACAGGGAAACTCCATCGTTTCTCCTGACCCCCTTAAAAATTATTGTGAAAGGTCGTAATGAGGAGTTTCTCTGTGATCCTCATCACCTCGCTACACATTTACACTTGGAAATGTAATCACTTCCTCTCTCTTTAAGAGTCTATTTTTTTCAAATCCACTCCAAATGTATTTAAGAGGAAAGGAGGAAAATACATTATAATTTTCATCAGCAACAAGTACTTGCAAGATTCCTCGACTGCTTTCATTTGACTTTCTAAGGAATGGGCTAAAATGACTTCAGGGGCAGTGGTGGGTACTACCTAATGGAAGCAGTATATGGACTTTTTTTTTTTTTTTGCATAATTGTCCTCACAGTTTTTAAGAAGGCAGTTAAATGCATCACGATGTCCAGTGAACAATACAAAATTTAAAGTGCAATCATTGGATGAAATTGTCTGAAAATATTGTAGTACGTGTTGACCTCATATGACTTTTGAAATTCCAGATTATTTTTTGTTGTCACTCCCCTCAGGGGGCTGTTCGTGCCCATGCTGGGTAAAAGCCAGCTCTCTGTGTCCCACAGTTCTCTGTGGTTTCTCATGGCACTGGGCTCTACACCTGTCCTGTGGTCCTATTCATGTTCTCAGTTGAGAGCCCTCCTGAGAACAGACACTGAGTCTCTTTGTGGACCTGAGGGCCCAGCATAGTGTAGAGTACATGGTAGGAAGTTGTTAAAACCAGAGTAGAGTGGATGCAATGTTGACATTGACTTGACCCTTCAAAAAATAAAACTGCACTTGGCGTATTTTTTAGCCCGGAGGGGAGTTGACATGGAGGGAATGCAAACCCTATTTTCCCAAGTGGAGAGTAAGCTTCTGATATTTGGATAAAGTTTCTAATTAAAAAGAAATGTTTATTTATTTTTGAGGGGAGAGGGAGAGGGGCAAAGAGAGAGGGACACAAAGGAGCTGAGCTTTGTGGGGCTCAAACCCACAAACTGTGAGATCATGACCTGAGCCAAAGTCAAGTGCTCAACCGCCTGAGCCACCTAGGCGCCCCTCAAGTTTCTGTTTTTAAAAGAAACTTTTCATTTTATTTATTTTTAAAAATGTTTACTTATTTACTTTTAGAGAGAGAGCAAGCAGGGGAGGGGCAAAGAGAGAGTGATAGAGAGAATCCCAAGCAGGCCCTGCACTGTCAGCACAGAGTCCAACGTGGGGCTCAGACCCATGAACCATGAGATCATGACATGAGCCAAAATCAGCAGACTCTTAACCAACTGAGCCACCCAGGCACCCCTGAATTCTCTCATTTTAATTTACTTCTGTATCAGTTTGCCAGCAGTGCATAACAAATGACCACAATTTAGCCGCTTAAAATACCTCCCACTTATAATCTCACAGCTGTGTAGGTGAAAAGCGCAGGTGAGCTAGACTGAGATCTCTACTTAAGGTGTCATAAGACCAAAATCAAGGTGTTGTCTAGTTCATGCTTTTATCTGGAAGCCCTGGGGAGAATCCCCTTCAAAGCTGATTCAAGTCAGGACAGTATCTGGTTCCTGGAGTGTCACCTCATCATATTCACAGTGCCCCATTCAGTGATGGTGGGATGGGAGTTCCACAGTGATGAGGATCTCTGTGGGTTATTGTTAGAATCTTACCTACCGTATCTTTCTTTTGCACCAGAAAATGTTAGGTACATAGTAGGCACTTGATAAATGCTGAGGAATAAATAAGGGAGATGTGTAACAATAAAAGCCCTTGTTCCCAACTAAATTAGGTGAGGGGACTGTGGTTGGAGAAAAGACAGGAATACCTGCTTCCCAGGTTTGACTTCCCATTTCATTCTCCCCAAGAGTCCTCGGCTGCTGGCCTCTTTCTCCAAGTCTCGGAAACATTCATGGGTTTGACTACAGTGGCTCCACAGGTTAGGTGGTAACACAAGAGCAGCAACGAATAGTTTTTGATTGTAGAACACTTTGGTTATAGTGAAACATAGATGCAAATTAGGTGGTTATTTCTTGTTTTCATTTTAGAAGTGTTAGTGCTTAGAATTTTTCCCAGCTGTTGAAATTAAAAAATGCTTGGAAGGATGTTAAAATGTATGTGAATATACATAAACATTAAAATCAATATACTTGTAAAATTTAGAAATTAAATATAAAATAAAAAATTTTTAATGTATTTATGTCATATATACACATGTATTTGTATATATACGCACACACACGTGTGTAAGGCACAATATATATATTGTGGTCCCCAGGTCATGGAAATGTATGTAAAAGCACTTTACACCTAATATCATGTGCTTTCCAGTGTGTGGCACAGGAACTGAAGCAAATATGACCCCCCATTCCTGACAGAGGCAGACGTGCATGTTCAGACACTGGCTGAGTTTAATATACAAAGGTGACTTTGGGCCTTGAAACTTTCCTGCTTAAGTTAGAGTTGATGTGAGATGCTTAAGTTGGATGTGAGTGAGAGATTTCAAATCATGGTGACAGTGGCACCAAATGATTAAAAAAGTGGTTCTTGGTTTTAGGGGCACCTGGGTGGCTCAGTTGGTTGAGCATCCAGTTCTTGTTTTCCACTCAGGTCATGACCTCACGTGTCATGCGATGGAGCCCCGCGTAGGGCTCTGTGCTGACAGCTCAGAGCCTGGAGCCTGCTTTGGATTCTGTGTGTCCCTCTCTCTCTGCCCCTCCCCTGCTCAAGCTCTCTTGCGCTCTCTCAAAAATAAATAAATAAATAATTTTTAGAAGTTATAAATAAAAAACAATTTTTTAAATAAAAAACAAAACCTGGTTTTACTGATTCTATAGAGCACAATCAATAATTTAGTTCTGGTTTGTTACAAGCCTTTATACCCCATCACCAAGCTGGGCACTATGGAAGCGGCTGTTAGTTTTCGTAGGTGATGAACTGAGAGCGGTCCGCTCACGGCTGCTGATAAAAGGCAAATCTATGATAGGAACTCTGTGTCCAGCCCCAGGACGGAGGGTGGTTACCCCTGGCACCCACAACGGGCTTTAAATATCCACCCCGTCTGGCGGCACCTGGGCTCCGATGGAACCGCCCATCCGGGGGCCACAGAGCTCCGCAGTTCACCTGTTACTTAAATGTTCACTTTTCTTATGACTGTAGTGTGCAGCTGAGTACTAAGTTTCTTCATTTCTGCTCTCTTCGCCCATTTCTGCCTTTGTTGGACACATCATCTCTTGGCCCGATAAATAAATTTAAAGAAGTTAATTCTATTTCAGGCATAATATTAAGCGGCTTGGCTTTCTGAGATCAAAAGAAATCAGGCAACTGAACTGGAAGGAATTTAAGAACATGAATAAAATCTTTCAGGTTTGTCTTTTTTTCAGCTTGATGGGGAAGATCCACTAGTGGTCAAAAATTGGAGGGTTTTGTCCCATGTACTGTAGGAGGTGCTGAGGTGACCCTGGGGAATTAAATAAAGCCCCTGCTTCAAGCAGCTTATAGTCCAGGGAAGAAAATGGATATTCGATTAAAATGTTGCACCTTGAATAACTGCAAGAATGCAAAGTGCTGTGAAAAAGAGACAGGATGCTATGAAACTGTATAATGAGGGTTCTAACAGAGTTTGTGAAAGTCCAGGAATGTTTCCTGAGGAAGTGGTACCTAAGTGAGGATCTGAAGGGAAAGTGGTCAAAGTAAGTCCAGAGGGGAAGGAAGAGCATTTGAGGTGGAGGAAACTTGGATCCTCAAGGCCAAATATACCTGAAGGCCTCAGGTCTGTGAAGAGTGTGGCACACTCCAGGACCAGTGATCAGGTCAGTGCATCTAGAGAAGCAACATGGAAGTGACACCGAGGGCCAAACAGATGTCTAAACACACAGGTCCCACTAGTGCATGGTAGGAGTCTGAGCTTTACTCTCAGAGCAGGAGAAAGGAATGAGTCAGAATGACCTAGGCTACGCTCTAGTAACAAACGACTCTCCAAATCTTTGTGATTCAACATGGGAACATGTACCCACACTATATGCGTGATCCACATGTGCAAACAGGGGATCTGCTTTACGCAGTTATTCAAGGACGCTGGCAGTGGGGGTTCTGCCATCTTGCAACTACACCATCTGGAACACCATCATCCTTAGCAATCACTGAGGCAGGGGAAAAAAGAAACTATGGAATCGTATCTGTGGAATTGTCACTATTCAGCCAGAAAGTGACACATGTCACTTCCTTTCATATTTTCTTGCCAGAACAAGTTACCAGGCCCTGCCTAATGACAAGAGATCTCCAAAGTGTAAGGGAACACGTAGAATATTCGATAGTTATTACCGTGTCTGCCAGAGAGTGCACTGAATGGTTTCAAACAAAAGACAGACATCATCTGTTGTTTTTTTTTTTTTTAATGGGTGTTTGGTAAACAAGTCTAATCAGCATTTTGTCATTTTCCATTTATATCAGGTGAACATATGATTAATAAATCATAAAGTGCTATAGATACTTTGTATCTAGATTAGACCAAGGAATTTGAAAAATTACTCACAATACCCTCATGGTCAGAGGGCAGTCAAGACTATATCATATAATCTGTGTGAGTTACAATCAGAATTATCTTACCCTATGGGAGCTATCTAGGGGTACATCACCAGGCTCTGTCTTTAGTCCTGCGATGCCCAATATTTTAATCGATAACTTCAACGAGGATTTAGAAACCATGCCATTGCAATGTTCATAGATAGCAGCTATACCAAAAGATCACGATAAGTTGGAGAAAGACAAATGAAAGCTAATGTAGTTGGTTTTAGCAGGGAAAGCAATAATAAGGTCTTATTTTGGGGTCAAGAGACCAGCTTACGCTACAAATGTCAAGGCAGGCCCATGTGACCCAGAAGCAGTATGTGTGAAGTGAGTTGGGGGAGATGTGTTGGTTGAACTTCAGTTTGAGATGAATTAGGAGGACAGCAAAAACTGGGCTATTAATGTGGTTTAAGATCAGGACAGAGGAAGCCCAATTCCCACCCCCGCCCTTCATACTGGTCAAAACCAGAGCTCAGGTGTTTATGGTAAAGAAAGGAATTAAAGCTAACCAGTGGTAGGTGTTAGAGTTAGAGGAGAGCGCGGCATGTGTTATAAACCTGGACATGCCACCACAATAACAATGGAATTAATTAAATCAAAAGGCAGGCAAGGAAGAGTGGTTGGGAAGAAGTGTAAATGTAATTGAAGATAGATTTAAGGCAAATGGAGCAAGGTCAAATGTGCAGGCTAGTGTGGTGAGGGGAAGGAAATCCACTGAGTGAAATGAGGCTTGGCTGAAGGATCCGACAGACTTGAGAGGGATGTTGTGATTACCTTTAATCACTGAAGGACTTTCAGGTGGGAGATGGATGGGATCTATTTGACCTTAAGGGATAGAACCAGGGCTAGTGCTGCAAATTGCAGGCAGGTGGATTTGAGCTCAATAACTTAACAGGCAAACCCACCCCAAGAAGCCAAAGCTGCCTCAGGAGAGAATGAAATCTCATCGGCGCTGCAGGGGTTGGAGCCGAGAACAGGTAGGGTAAGTCATAGTAAGTGCTAACATGTAGGGGTGTCTGGGTGGCTCAGTGGGTCTAGCATCCGACTTCTGGTAGGTCATGATCTCATGGCTGGGTTCGTCAGTTCAAGCCCCACACTGAGCTCTGTGCTGTGACAGGTCAGCCTGGAGCCGGCTTCTGATTCCGTGTTTCCCTCTCTCTTTGCCCCTCTCCCACTCATGCTCTGTCTCTTACTCTCAAAAGTAAATAAGCATTTTAAAAATTATAAAAAGTAACTGCTAACATGTATATAAAAGCCTACAGGGTTTGGCTGAGTGCTAACTCACATTAAGTTGTTCAGTGTTCACCCTGTGAGCTGGGCACTGTTACTCTGTTCAGTGCCCATGGGAAAACAGAGGTTCAGGGAGAAAGGCTCTGTGACTTGGAGGAGCTTCGTGGAGTCATCTTCCAGCAGGTCTGACTGCAGAGACCTGTCTCCTCCTCAGGGTGGATGTTTCCTTCTTGGGAAGGAACTCTCTAGAGAGAATTCAAGGATCAGAGGCATAGGAAATCAAAAGGTCAGGGGATAGTCAGCTTGGAGACTTCAAATAAATGGGGCAAAGTCTGGCATTTGGAAATGTGGGGAAAGCTAATTAATTTGAGCCAATAAAATATACTAATTTTATAATTATTCTACAGTGTCTTGTTTGACAAAATTAAATGCCCCAAGAGAGTTTGTCCATGGTCGGTTAAATTGTATTTCCCTCCCAATTAGAGTTTTTGATTAAAACAATGTTCTCGCTGTGGACACCCAATCTATTCCTTTCCTTCTTTTCATTCTCAGGGGCTTCCTGGCTGTCCCTCAAAACCAGCAGTCTTACTTCTGCCCTGGGCTTTTTGCACTGGCTGTTCTGTTTGCCTTTAATATTGTTCCAGAAGTTATTGCTATAGCTGGGTAATTACCCTTTTCAAGTGTTGGCTTAAATGTTGTCTTCTCAGTGTGTCCTATGTGTTATATATATTTATATACCTTCTCCTGCCACCCCCACCCCCCCACCCCCGGCTCCATCAATAGCCCTTTCTTCTTATGTACGAGGTCCTTCACTTACTTAGTGTTTTCACTGGTTACTGTCTGTCTCGGTTGCTAGAACGCCCATTTTCAAGGAGTGCTTGTGTTTCTTCAGTGATGTACTACAGAGCCTTGGAAGAGGTTGGCACATTGTAGCTACGCAAGAAAAATTTGTGGAGCGAATCCAGCATTTGCTCAGAAGTTTGCACTTGAGGGCTGCTAAAGGGGTTGAGAATTGACTCTGAGCCATCCACTGTCCGTTCAACTCTGGCAGATCCTCTTGGTCAGTTACAGAAAGATAGCTATGGTCGCCATTGACTACTTTCATCCCTGCTCATGCCCTTTTAGCCAGGGATCAGGAAATATTTTAGGCTAAACAGGCCATGAAGTCTCTGTTACACCTACTGAGCTCTGACCTTGTAATGTGAAAACAGCTACAGAGAATATGTAAATAAATAAGAAATGAGTGTGTTCCAAAAAATTTTTATTTGCACAGTCTTTGGGCTGGATGTGGCCCATTAGCTGTAGTTGGACAACAGTGTCAGAAGTTAAAAGCTAGATTGACTGAAATGTGAATATCCCTTCAAATTGAGTCAACACAGTTTTATTTGTAGGACTACTGTGTGACCGAGACTATTCTTTGGGCTGAGAAATAAGCCAGGAACAAAAGAGACTGTGCTCATGATGGAACTTAGCATCTAGCAGTGGGAGAGAAAGCAAGTGTGTCATTGATCACAAAGGTGAAATTCTGTGTCAGGTGGTGTTGTAGAAATACAACCATGAACAAGTTGTAATGGTAAGAGGATGCTTGCTGTGAATAAACCATGTTAGAGTAAAAGGACAGAGGGACAGGATGGGATGTGCTCTTATTAAATAGGATGACAGAGGATCAGTCTGATAAGGTGATACTTAAACATGGAGATATAAAAGAAGTAAGGGAGTGAGCCGTGTAAATAGTAGAAAAGTTCTACAGGCAGACTAAGAAGTATGAAGCCAGGAGGCTGAAGCATTCTGGGAGTGTTCAAGGTGGACTAAGACTGCAAATAATATCATAGCCCCACTCTGTCTGCCCTCAGACAGAGAGCCCTTTGCTCTCAATCTCTTTTATGTTGTCATAGCAAATTACGTCACATAAGGGTATAAAGAAGGTGTCAAAGGGTCTCCTTCTCAGAATGTTTTAACAAGAGTTATATACCAAAAGAAGAAGCATGTGATGGTGGAGAAGTTGAAATCTGCAACGATGGGAAACTAGAATTAATTTAAAAGAATACTCACAGGTTCATCCTGTCTTTATGCCATTATGGTGGATGTGAAGAACTCAGGTCTATCTCTGGTTCTGTTATTAAGTCCTGGATGACCACTGTCTCCATCAGTATAGTTCTACCTCATTTTAGTACCCATGGCAGAGATAGTAGGCCTTAATCAAAGCTATTCTGCTGCTGAATACAGACTGAGCTTCAGAATCCTACCTAACACAATATTTCGGATGATAAGGCCCAATTAACAAGAGTTAGCACTGGAGATGAAACACGTTGGACGTATTGCCTGATCTCTCAGACTCCTTTTAGTTTTAAAACTAATGATCTAAGTAAGACTCAGGAAAAGGCAATAAGCAACTGGTGAACAGATCTCCAGACCACATAAGCAAAGGAGATTTTGCAAATGTATTGCAGGACAACTTTTACTCTTTGTAACCTTTCCTGATGTAGGCCTCCTAGCACTGATGTTAATAGCAAGAAACAACTATAATTTAAAAAAAAAAATTTTAATGTTTGTTTATTTTTGGGAGATATAGAGAGACAGAGCATGAGCGGGGGGGGGGGGCAGAGAGAGAGAGAAAGACACAGAATCTGAAGAGGCTCCAGGCTCCAAACTGTCAGCACAGAGCCCCCCACGGGGCTTAAACTCACAAGCTGTGAGATCATGACCTGAGCCGAAGTCTGATGCTCAACCGACTGAGCCACCCAGGCTCCCCGAAACAACTATAATTTTATCTGTCACTTCTTGAACCCATCTTTGGTGAATTGGGGGTGGGGTAAGGTTAAATAATTAAAATGCCTCCCCACAGAGTGGGGAATAACTGCATATATGTTTAAAAAAATGGCAACCATTAAAGAAAAAGTAGGTGAGTGAACAGGAATAATAGAATCTGTTTTTGAAATGATTGATTACACAATTACAATTCAGCACTTGATATTTTCCTTGTTGTCTTTTCAAAAGTGTCCTGTTGGCAGCCTGTATTGCTTTCTTCTCAGTATGAATCTCCAGTCCCAAGGGTCCCTTTTGACCAGTCACACAGTACTCCGAGAGGAAAGCAGGATATCTGAGGCACAGTTTACTGGGCTGTGATGCTCCCAGGGAAAGTTAATCAAGTTTAAGGGCTGTCTGTAATGTTGGTGGCCTTTCAAAGTAATCAGAACAAGGGGAAAAAACAAAATCCTCTGTTTGACCTTAACAAGGTCTAAAATTGTCTTTAACCAAAGTTTCTAACGGTAGAGAGAAACTTTACATGGTTTTGAACTTAGTGTGCCATTGAATCAACAAAGCAGTTCTTAAGAATAAACTCATCCTTTCCTGGAATCTTAGATAGTTGTTACTCTTCAGTATTCTAAGGTGTAGTTCATGCCAGAAAGAAAGCTGTGTTACTTCCATGGTACTCACAAATACAATATAGAATGTGGGGCAAATAACGTTATACCTCCACTCAGGTCACATTTCAGTCCCTTGACCATCCATTGCATTTGGCCCCAGGGGGGTCCTCCTTTATCTCTGTTCCTCCCCTCATCCCTTCCTGCTTCATGGTGTTTACATGAGTCTGTCAACCAGAAGCTTCTGTCTGTCAGGTATTTTGTAGTGAAGCAGCTACATAGAATGGTAATGTACTTTACAAATATTGACTGTATTTTTAGCGTAAATTTAGTTTGTTTCTTGGCTACAAGATTGCTCAATTTTCCTTTCCTATTTTACCAAAGAATCCCTCAGTTCAGCGATTTCTGGAAGCAATTTTTATTACCCAAGTTCACACCACATTCCCAGCACCAAGCCCCCAAGTACAGGAGGGGAACAAGGCTCAGGGATGACTCCTTTTATTGTGATGGGTCTTATATGTCCAGGGTAACCCTTTTTTCAGAATTGGACACAAGTTAGGAAACATTTCTCTGGAAAGTTAGACAGTTGTCTAGATTCATGTACTTGCTCAGGTTTTTCAGAGATATGAACAAATTTGAGTTTATGCTGAATGTTTAAGACCTCCTTCTATGTTTTAAGTCCTCATGTAAATCACCCAAAAGCGACTTGGACATTTACCTTCTTTCATGTCCCTTTTACCTGTTCCTTCCTACAAATTAGGCAATGTGACATGGAAGTTAGAAACTTTTAAAATACAAATTCCTGAAACCAAACCCTGACCCTGTCCTTACTTCCTGAGTAATCTTGGGCACAACTTAAACCTGTCTGGGTCTCTGTTCTCCTCTAGTAAAATGGGACAGCAATGTCTTTTCATTCTCCCAAGGTTAAGAGTAGTGTTTAACCTGCCACAACCTAAGTGTTCAGTAAATAGAAACTCATTATATTATTTCCAAGAAATCAGACTTGGTTACTTTTTCCCTGCTACTTAAAAAATCCAATTCTTTATTTTCATATTGATGAATTTTAGTTAACATGATCAGAGCCCTTGTCAGGAGCAGGAAGACTAATTTTGCTACTCTGGGTTCTAAAGTACCTTACTGATATTAATACATGGAGTTCTGAGCTTGTACACAGTTTTTATCTCTTAGAATCTTTGGGATTAAGACATAATCATTGACTCTTTTATAGATAGGCTGATGATGGAAGCACAAATGCCTATCCCATGAATATAGAAAGAAAATGAATTTGTTTCACAAGGGCTGGTGCTAGCACTCTGACCCTTGACTTCATGATTTGGGGGTTGGGGGGGGCGAGTCCCATTACTTGTCACAGTTTCACTTTGCTCAGCTAATTAAATCAGATATCATTATGAGGATTATGATAAAATATTACATACACATTTATGAATGTTGTTACTATGGCTCCTCCCTTACCAACCAGTGTTTTGGTCTTCCTGGGGAGTTGAGAGGCTAGACTATAGTAATAGTTTTAACCTCATTACATGCTCTAGCATGATTCTTCTCAACTCAAATATGATCATATCCTTCCTTTGGAGAGAGTCCTTGAATGGATCCCTTCAGGAAAAGTTTCAGTCCCCAAAAAGTGGCTTCCAGGATTTACCATGACCCAGACCCCACTACCTGACCCAACTCCCTCCCACACTGCTCACACACTCTGCCTTTCACACTGGAACCATGCAAGTCATGGGCTTCTCCTCAGAATGCCTAGCCTTTTCTTTATTTCACATATTTTAAGTCATTTAAAAACATAAAAAAGAAATGATTTTGTCTGCTTTAAAGTGATAGGAAAGTATGATATTTTGTTAGTCTCATGTAAAGGCAGCATTTTGGTAAAAACGTTAAAATTCAACACCTTGGCCCAAATCCTTGAGTAGTAGAACAATGAGACCCCAGAAAAATGAATATATCTCCCTTGCTCCAGTGAAGAATCCATTCTTCAGTTCTTTGAGGTTGTTGGAAGAGTCAGTTCCTTGGGGTTACAAGACTGAGGTCCCTGTTTGGTTGCTGGCTGTCAACTGAGAACTGCTGCCGGCTTCTAGAAGCTACTCTTATGCCTCAAGTGACAGCCACCTTCCTCTGTCTTCAAAGTCCACAAGGGCCGTGCAGAGTGCCTGTCGTGTTTCAAATCTCTCCAGCTTCTTTTCCTATCAACTCAGTCAAAGAAGACTAATCTGTCAGCCTTACTCTTTTACTCTCAAGGAGCAGTGTGATTATTTGGACCTGCTGGTGTAATCTAGGATCATCTCTCTACTTTAATGTCAGGTGATTAGCAATCTTAATTCTATCTGCAACCTTAATTCTCTTTGGCCAAATAAATTAACATATTCACAAGTTCTGGGCATTAGGACATGGATATCTTTGGGAAAGGAGACATTATTCTATTTACAACCTCTCTCAGTTATGTTTTTTGGATCAAAGAACTGTTTTCAAGGTACACATTAGCCCCAAACGACCTCAACTGATGCCAGTTGGAAAAAGCGCACAAAGGTCACAAGATAGACTTGTTAACAAGGGAGAGAAGACATAGACAATTAACACAGGTTTAATAATTGTTCTGGCAGGTGTGACCTCATAATTACAAGTGTTGGATGCTTGTTGTAAACAAGCTTTTTTAGTTTGCTTAAAAGGCCACCCAGTAATTGGAGAGCATGACTTTATATCTAGAGTATGAACAAGAAACCAATTCTTCTCAGGTTATGTAAATGAAAACCTGTGGCTTGGGATAAAATCTGCAGAGACAGTCTCATACATAGATTTGAAGTCTTGAACAACTTATGGAGAAACAGCATTGTCAGAAAACTGCCTTAGATGACTCAAAAAGTAGCTCTAGTGATGACAGAGATACGCGTGTTGAAGGTCACTAGGAGGAGATTGAATAAACTCATTTTATAAAATGTGAGGTTATAAAAGCAATGATTTAGAGTTAATATATGATACTCTAGAATTGATTTAAATATGAATAAAGTATTCATTTAAAAATTATAAATAGAAAGATAGCTCAGAACTTAAAAAAAAAACACCTGTTGGAAAAAGCAAGTTGACTTTATGCTGAGGATTGCCTTATATCTGGTAACTAGCTGTGACAGGTTTCTACATTACCTTTATTGTTTATCTTTAGCCTAAAAAAAATGACCATGGCAAAAAATAGTTAACTTATTTTCTTCAGATTGAAGAATTGGCAGTGTGGAATTAGTCTTGTGATTCTGGAGAGGAAGTCTTAAGTCACTTTTCACACAGGATACAATATTGTAAGAAAAATAACACCAGCAGGACTATCAGAACCAGATTCTCTTGTCCTTGTACCTTCTGTTTCCTAAAAGTTCTACAGTTTTTGATAACCAAAGGAACAGAAAATATGCTGGCTATTAATTAGCATCTATAGTCTATAGAATTCTGCTCTTGAACCTTGAAGCCCCAGGTCTGTCATTGTTGCAATCTCTTTCCCAAGCCAAAATTCAGAGGGAAAAAGTGCTTTATAAAAATCAGTTGATACCTTATTATCAACTTCTCAGGGTATAACTATGTGTGGTTAACGAAAAATAAACTTAGGATATTGGAGGTGGTAGGATGGAGAAATCAAAAAGGACATCCTCAAGTAAGAAGAGTCAGTTGCCAAACTCGAATATAGTACACTTTTGTTTTACTGTATGCTGCATTTTGTAAGGCTCAGAGCTCAGTTGTTTAAAGAAAGAAAAACAAGGCTGAATAATACAGGAAAATAAGGGATGAGAAAAAGCATTTGAACTCTCGAGAAATTAAAACATGAGAACGCTGGAAGCTGCATGGAGGAGTTCTAGGGTCTATCTGTAGGGAGAATCCCACCCTCTTCCCTGCCACATTTGTGGTAAAGGCAACAAAGCATTCATGACATCTTGAATGTGATGAAATTTCTTGAGAAAAATAGAAATGAAGTTAAAATCTGCATGCCTTTGGGTATGGAGCAGACAGAGTACACATAAGATGAGGGGACAATGAGCTTCATCAAATTTATAGAAAATAAAGTAGTCATAAACTTACAAATCTCACCCCTTATCATAATTCCTCCTGGCAGTTCTGTTAAAAAAAATACATGATCTCACTTGACTATTTATAGCTTGTTGGTACCTTATTTGAAACTGTGGTATTTCAAGAAAAAGAGAAGTCACGCAGAGGTGTTTCATTGCAACCACAGGTTTGAGACCCTTCTCAACAAATCCCAGTACTTAAACAACTCAACATCAAGCGCCCCTATTAAAGAAAGAAAATTGGTCTGCATCCTCCCCAGGGGAGAGGATTTAGATGTCAGGTACCATATTGTTTGTTTCCCTTTGGAAATGACAAGGCAGTTAGAAGATTAATAATTGGTGTGAGTGGTGATCTTTTACCATGCCTGATGCAAAAAATAATAATAAATAAGTGTACCAATTGGAAAATGAAGCTGTAACAAGCTGATCTCTATGGAATAACTAAAATGCAGGGGGAAATATCAAAAGCAGCAAATTAAATTCAAGATAATCAGTCCTGTGGCTTATCCTCTGTGGATTCTCTAATCTAGCTCTGCCTAATTGCATTCTTTGTAGAACATATTTCTGTTTTCCCACTAGTGCTTTCTTTTTTTTTTAAGTTTGGAGAGTATATAATTACTATCTCTTTATGTTATAAAATGTCATGATTTTGAAAAGGGAAATTTCATCAAGTATGTAATGTCAATCATCTCTCTTGATGAGAGTGTATGTCATTCACTTTGTTTAAAACAGTCCTGGGGAAAATACGCTTTATTCTGAGAGAAGTTGGTTGTTAAGCCATATTTTGACCTGATCTGCCTGAGAGTATAGTTAAAGGATGTTGATACATTTGGGAGTAGAACTATGCCCTGTCCAAATTTGGCTTTCTAATATTTGAATTATATCCTTACAAACATCCAAACATGATTTATAGGAACCAGTCCTCTGCCTTCCACATATGCTCACAAACTGTCACACATGTTCACACTTGAATACTTGTAGACAATTTGAAACTTGAGAAATGGGCATGGTCTCTACTTACTCCTTTGAACCCCACCTGATAGAATAATTAACACTCCTAGGAAGCTTCCTTTGACCTCAGAGTCTTACAGTTCTGTGTATTTCATGACATGAGTAGCCTGGCAACTCTGATGACCGCATCCAAAATACAACTGAGAAATTAAAAGCCAGAAATTACCTAAACGAATATGGTCTCCTGGATTGAGAGTAAACAAATCGAAAACTATTCAGCTTTCCCATATATCAGAATTCATGGTAACTTTTGTATGACATCTCCAAGCTGACAGTGTAGCCATAGCAGAGCATAAGGAAATAAAAATAATATGGAGTCAGGTAATGTTAAGCCCTAATTTGAGGATCCATTCTTACAAACCTAAGGAATCTATAAACTCCTTTTTCCCCTTCTCACTTAGTATATAGGAGGGCATCCATGTGTCCAGTGAAATTTACCTTCTTCTTAGTCCCTAAGAATCTTGCTTACATGGACATTGTCACATGCCCCTCCATACTGTGATATGAATTTAGGTTTCCCTTTGTCCTAACCCCAATCCCCTTGGTAACCTGCATCCATCTGTATAGTTCTGGAGATGATTCTTCTTAGCTATATGTGGACACTGCATTCTAGCCAACTGGACAAACAAAGGTAAGATAAATTGTTAATGGAAAGGCCTTATGTTTTTCTTCTCTAATAGTGTTTGCGTTTTAGATGGAAATTCCTTAGCAGAAATGGATGACTTCCTAATGCAAATCAGTCTATCTCAAGTAGGTTAAATCACTACTCAGCAACTTTTCACTGCTGCCTCCACCAACTTTGTGGGTAGAGTAATCTTTACTTCCTTTGACTTTGAGCTTGTCCCTTTGACTTGTTCTAGCCAATGGAATATTAGCAGACAGGATGGGGCAGAAGCTTGAAATGTCCTTGGATGAGTGAGCTTGCCCTCTGGAGCTCTGGTCCAAGGAGGGCAAGAGACACAGAAGAGCGAACCTGGACTCAGCCTGCACCTTGAGGCTATGTCCAGCTTGGATCTGTCCAATCCCAGCTGACCTGCAGATACATGAATGATAAATACTTTTTATTGTATGCCACTGAATTTTGGGGTTGTTTTGCAACATTTTTTTGTGGCACTAGCTTACTACGATGAGTTGGAGTTCCTAGTACAAGAAACTGACTCTGGATAAGCCTTTTTTTTTTTTAAGAGAGAAGGATAAGATGTGGACCCTCAAAAGAATGGTAAAAATAAAGAATCAGGCTTCTGAGAGAATAGAGATAAAGTAGCCTCAGCTATCTAGATAGTCTGAACTATAAACTACTTGTGAGTCTCTAAAATGGGGATGAATACAGGGCAATTGATTCCATTATTTGGATTGTTTTCAAGATTCAGAGAGACAGAGTTTGACCAAATCCAATCACAAAGACTCTCTTCAATTCCTGTATCACTGGAAGGTGGGACACTGTATTGATAACCTGCAGGGCAGCTCTAGATTTCCAAATAGAAGTCAAGCTGCTACTTTGGGAAGAGGCCATGGAATTGAGCACACAGAGATAACAACTACAGTGACCCTACAATATTTTGATGAAGAAATGTCTTTGAACTATTTATATAATACAAGCAACTAATTGTTCCAGCTGTTGGTCAAAGTTCTTGCAACAGGAATTAATCAGGATAAGAGAAGAGGGAATTATGTGAGATGTCAAAAAAATATTAACAAATATTCTGCTATATTTGTTGAAGTTTTAGGGACATTAAACTAGGTTTAATTAAGTCAAGTTATAGGTATGACTCTTTCATTAATTATCTCTAAGGTCTTGAATAACGCACTTACACCATCTGGGCATCAATGCCCATAGTTAGAGGTAATATTTGTGCTTCTTAGATCAAGTGAAGCAATTACCCCTACCACTACCTAAAATACCTGCACACTTAGTATAGTATGTGCTAAATACTGAGCAAAAGCTTTCAGTATTGTGTCACTTAACCCTCACAACTATTTGAGGTAGTGTATTAATAGCTCCATTTTATAGATGAGGAAGCTGAAATGAAGAAAAGCTAAGTAACTTACCAACAATCAGACTCCTACTGACTGCTGATCCTGGATTCAAACACCAGGTCCACCTTGACCCTGAGCCCAAGGTTCTAACCTCAATTATTGCATGCCAGTGAGGTAATAACTCTGAATGTGCTTGGAAAATTAGGAAGTACTATCCAAAAATAAGAGGTTATTATTTTCCAAGAAATAGATTGGGCATTTACCTAATAGTAACTGACCCATCTTAATTCTTACCCTGCTGAATTGAAAATATACACAAAAATGCACCTATTTATTTCGCATGAACATCTTACTTCAAGTTGTAGTTACTCAGGAAGAAAGATAGAGAACGGAGGAGGAGATTCCACATGAAATACAACGAGG
This sequence comes from Lynx rufus, assembly GCF_022079265.1. Taxonomy (NCBI): domain Eukaryota; kingdom Metazoa; phylum Chordata; class Mammalia; order Carnivora; family Felidae; genus Lynx; species Lynx rufus. Next base: position 40,883,505 of record NW_025814856.1, on the reverse strand, counting down.
CACAGAGAGGCAGTTGGTGAAACTAACATGCGTTTCAAATAAGCAAGAACCAATCAAGGATTATAGTAGCTAAAAGTGATCGGATCAAAATTGTATTAAAGAGTTCTATAATATAAAACATGTCTGTGTACACTGATGTCTTGGGCTCAGCATTAATTAAGATGTTAAAATAGCAAGTCTTCTCTAGTTGGAAAATGAAATACAGAAGTTATGCCAGTGGTTATAAGCACTGATATGTCTCCACTCCACATCCATCCAAGATGTAGTATTTTTAAAGGTCTAAAGACAAAAGTAATTGATCTGTTTATAAGACCACAAAAATGCCCTGTTCACCACATGATTACTTGTAATGTGTCACTATTTATAAGAGGATGGGCTGATTTCTGGTTTCAACTACCCTTGGTTGAACTGAGCCAATGAAGTGAGCCAAACACAGTCCTGGGATAAGACTTGTTGAATGGGAAGAGCCTGGACAAGGTTACCAGTGTCATGATAATATGTAAGGATTAGAACACGTGAAACACTAACATACATGTGTTCCACAGGAAAATGTGTTCTTCATTATAGTGTAAATATCTCCACTTTTTAATAATTGACCATGCTTATTAGCATTTTCTCTGCATATTGCCATATCAGGTTCTGAGCAAGCTTGCAATTGTACTTATTTACCATAGGATACTTTGGGTAGGTAGATAAAATCACACACAACCATGATCCTAAAACAGGTTTCATGGGGAAAGGTGTATGAGGAAACAATAATTACACAGAAATAAATGAAGAAAACGAATCCTTTCCAATTGAGAAAATAAAAGCAAAGACCAATTTAACAAAATGTTTCAAGTGTCCAAAAGGCTTATAGCATAGAATATGCAGATTTTTGTCTACTGAGAAGCGAACCAGTGCATTTAAGTTTGAACTGCAACAAAAGAGAAATTATTAGGAAGAGAAAAGAAAGAGAAGAGTCGGACATTGAAATGTTTAACATTAAGTATGATGCTGTGGCTGGGAACTACACAAGAAAAACTCAGATGATTCCAGCTAGTCCAATAATTGCTTAGTTATCTTATACTTAATGTTCTTTGTATTTCGATCCAGAAGCAATCTTCAAAATAAGCATTTTATGAAGCAAAGATAAAGTTAAAAAATACTCACTGTGGTTCATAAATCTAGCCTGCATCATTATCAAGTGTTTTAAACTTGACTTTTGTGGAAATAAATGAAGGCCGCCCCAACAAGGACAAGCAAATCCTCTTTATTTAATCAGAGTTTGTTGTAGAAAGAGAGTCAGCCCCCCATTCTCTTGTGTTTGACAGAGACTCAAAGACAGGCAGTTGTTGGGGGGGAAGCTTCAGGTCTGCCCTAGTTGGAAGCTGTTGGAATGGAGGAGCGGTAGGTGGGCTACAAGGATGGCCTGGCTGCTGTGAATGGATGCCAGGACAGTTGTCAGGAGGCTCTTGCAGAAATTTAGAGACGCTGGTGACTTGAACAGGATGGTAGCAGCACAGGTGGTGAGTTCTAACTGCATCTGGATATGCTTTGAAGGTGGAGCCAACAGAATTTCCTGGTGCACTGGATTTAGGCTTTTTTTTTTTTTTTTTTTTTTTTTTTTTTTTTTTTGATTTAGGCTTTGATAGAAAACGTAGAGCCACGGATGGCTGTAACATTTTTGTTCTGAGAAACAAGAAGGTTGGAGCTGAAACCAATGGAAATGGGAAAGACCCTGGGTAGAGAAGAATTGCTGAGGGTGGAGGTAAAGTGTTCATATTTGCACATGTTCAGTTTATGACATCCAACATCCGAGTGTTGAGGTGTGGCAAGTGCCCGCGTTTGTTAGACCCGTTAGCTGGAACTGCCAGATCAAAATGCTACAGACTGGGTAGCTTAAACGACAGAAATTTATTTTTCACAGTTCGAGAGGCTGGAAGTTCAAAATCAAAGTGTCCACTTCTGTGTTTTCACCTAAAGCCTCTCCTTTGCATGCAGAAACCACCTTTATGCTCTGTCCTCACGTGGGCTTTCCACTGTGCGCCTGTGTCCCTAGTGTCTCTTCCTAGCCTAACAACACCTGTTAGATTGGATTAGACTCCACTCTAATGACCTCATTTTAACTTAACTACTTCTCTAAGGATCCTATCTCCAAATACAATCGCATTGTGAGGTAGTAGGGGATTAGGACTTAAAGATAAGAGTTTTGGCAGGGACATAATTCTGTTCATAGCAAGAGCTGAATCCGGGTTTTCTCATCCCAAGTTCATTACTCTTTCCACTGATCCACAGGAAACAGCGAGGCTTACTGGCTCCCAATGTGACCTGCTCATTGAGGTCTTCCCCAACCCCCTTGCTTAAAACGGCAACCCCTCTCCCCTACCACTTCCTTCAGGCACTTGTCATTTCTTTTCCTTGCATAATTGTTTCTCATAGCTGTCACTTTATAAAAACATAGATATTTTCGTTTCGTTTTGCATATTGTCTCACTGCCTCCATCAATACATAATCCATGAGAGCAGGATTTTTTTTGTTTTATTTACTGTAATATCTCTGGCACATAAGGTATTACAGTACCAGTTACTCAATAAATATTTTTGATTGTATATATGGATATATACATGCATAAGTGAATCATCTGAATAAGATACCAAGCCCGCTTAAATGCTGGGACTAGACTGAGCAAACCGGCATGAAGGTACGCACGTTCCGTAAACAGGGCCTCCATCTGCCCCACTACATAAATAATCACCACAAGAGAATGGGCCATGGCAACATCCCAGCAACATGGCACTTTTGTTCCATTGCCATTTTTTTCCACACAGGACTAAGTCTTTCCAAACTGGAGCCTTCCAGCACAGAATTTATACTTGTTGTATCTCTACAGGGTGGCAATCAAACATGTGATGTCACCAAAGCAGACATCGTCAAGAAACAGTTGGTGAGATAGCAGGAGCTGATCAAATTCTGGAATCCTGCTTCAGGGGCTGACTGCAAAACATGTCTTGAGAATGAGACAACCTTTTGTCGTGTGTGGGAGTGTGCACATTTATAGATCTAGTTCTCTAGTCAGATTGTCTTGTGCTGAGGAGAAGCATTAAAAAAAATGGAAATGGCTTCTTCTATCTTCTGGCAATCCATCTTGTAGTGTGGGTTGGGAAAAAAATAGGAAGAGAGAAGAGCAATAAACTAAATGTAGCAAAAGGAAGAAAGAGCGAGGGGCATGTTAAAGCACTTCCCTTTTAGCTGGGTACAGGGAAGCAGAATTACCATATCTGAAAATTACTATTTCCTCTTTCCCTTCTGTGTTAGGTTCCTAGGAACCTATGTGCTATACCAATGGACTACAAACTGGATGGCTTAAAACAACAGAAATCTACTGTTTCGTGGTTCTGGAGGCTGAAAGTCTAACATCCACGTATCAAGGTGTTGGCAGGACCATGCTCCCTCTGACACCTGCAGAGGAATCCTTTCTTGCTCTGCTCAGCTTCTGGGAGTTTGCTGACAGTGTTTTGCATCCCTTGACATACCTCTGCATCCATTTAATTTCTGCCATTGTCATCACAAGGCATTCTCCTATGTGTTCTTGTGTTCACATGGCTATCTTCCTACAAAGCCAACAGTGTTATTGGGAGCACCCCACTCCAGCATGACTTCATCTTGACTAATCACATCTGCCATGACCCTAATTCCAATCAGGGTCGCATTCCAGGTACCAGGGGTCAGAGTTTTCATAGATCTCTTGGAGGGAGGGTCACAATCCACCCCAGAACATCTTCATAGCTTGTAGAAGGTGAAGAGGACCTTAGAAATCATGAACTCATGTAGTGATTTTTAAGCTTCTTTATATAGAGCTGGAATCAATCCTTGAAGAAAAAAAAAACACAAATCTGGAGCTCCTGGGTGGCTCAGTTGGTTAAGTGTCCAACTTTGGCCTAGGTAATGATATCACCATTCCTGAATTCGAGCCCTGTGTCTGGCTCTGTGCTGACAGCTCAGAGCCTGGAGCCTGCTTCAGATTCTGTGTCTCCCTATCTCTCTCTGCCTTCCCCCCTCTCATACTCTCTCTCTCTCTCTCTCTCTCTCTCTCTCTCTCTCTCTCAAAAATAAATAAACATTAAAAATTTTTTTTAAATGTTACGTAAATTCTCAATGTAAACAGACTAAAAGATGGAGCTTCTGAAAGTATATGAGTCTGTCAGTATTACTGTGCAGAATAGGAGTGCAGAGCAGGGAGAAAGGGAAAAGGTGAAATAGAAAAACATCAATGACCCTATGATGAAAACATGCCATGAAATGAGAACCATGAACTCTGCTCTCAGTATTTTCATTCTGATACATAAAGAAAAAAACCAAATCAGATTAAAACCTACCTTCTCCAGTTACAGGCTGCTGCAGGGGAATCTGTTGTTGTTGCTGATTTAATTAATTAATTAATTAATTTATGTTACATTTTATTTAAATCCAAGTTAACCTATACTGTAAAAATGTTTCGGGAGTAAAATTTAGTGATTCATCACCTAGAACACCCAGTGCTCATCCTACCAAGTGCCCTCCTTTGTACCCATCACCCATTTTCCACCCACCTCCCCTCCAGCAACACTCAGTTTATTCTCTGTATTTAATAATCTTCTATGATTGCTGCAGGGGAATCTTGAAGGTGGTCCCACAAAGTGACCTTCCTTTACTATTCCAGGAAACCCCTGAGGCCCTTCCACAGGACATTTTCTATCAGCCCAGTTCTCTTGCTCAGCAGATGAGGGAACCGAAACTCAGAAAGGTAATACAATTTACCCTACTTCCCTCAGGGGTTAATGGACAAGATGGCTAATTCCTCTCGCACACATCACCCTTGAGCCCCGAGCCAGCAGGAAACAGGGATGTGTGCAGGTGTGAATACCCAGTGTGCAGACACAGCTTTCCTTATTTTGGTACAACTCAGCTTGGTACTTCTTTCAAGTGCTCACTCTTCCAGGAAGCAGAGAATGAATTGCAATCATTCAAGGGTCATTTCAATCAATATATCGCTCTCAGTTGAGCCTGTATGCCAGAGAGAGGAAGAGGACACAGTACTAAGGTATGGAGTTAAGATGGTATCTCCTGCCCACCCCGGGATGCTCTAAAGTGTCTGCATTCTGTTAAGTCTTTTCTGCTCATCCTTTTCCATCCTCACCCTGAGGCCTTCTGGGTTGGCTTCCTCTCTGCTATTTGCATGACTGCCCAGAGATGAGAGAAACATTTGGCTTCTCCTGGAAGCCATATGAAACCTAGAGGAAATTTCTGATGATGCCTCAGGCTCACCTACCTGGATATGTCCTGTAACCATCTCTACATTAAAGCTCCCAAACTGTGCTGAGGGTGAAGATGCTGTACATGATGGGTCATTTCCCCAGGGTGGACCAGGGAAAGAAGCACAGGTCTTATAAGTTCTCAGCCCTCTCCAGGTTAACCTGAGGTTTCCCCCGTACCCTACCCAGGAGTTAAATCCAGGGTTGCTTCTCGAGATCACAGAGATGAAAGCTGTCTGGCTTCCGGCCTGGAGGTGGAAGAGGTGCCTCTTAATTATTCTCCCACATCTATTGTTTATGTTGTCAGATCTGCAGGGCTTTCAAAGCTCAAAAATCCAATGCTTTCCTTGACTGTTGTACTAACTGTGCTTCAAGGCCTTGAGCACATTGTAATCTTGCTTGCATGGAGGATGGCCAAAGGATAAAATGGAATTATGGGAATGAAAAACACATTGGTTGATATATTAAAATATGACCCCACGACATGCATATCACATTGGTAACTAACATCTGTAAACCATAAAATAATTTCCAAATTACTTCTTGTTCGGAAAGCCATTTAAATTGAGTGGAATCCTTTAGAAAGCAGACCACCATGTTGCTCATCCAAATTAAGTGAGATCATGAATATAAGTTGGACTGCAAGTTCCTGGAATAGAGTGATATTTGAGAAATGTTTGTACTATTAATAAATATATAATATAATATAAATATATTATAATATATATATAATATATAATATAATATAAATAATTATTATAATTATCCCACATGCTCAGCATTGGTGACTGTTATTTGTAATTCTGAAGGACAGCCCTATATGAGCCCGGCTTTGAACTTCTTCTCCTTCCCCATATGAAAGGTGACATCCCCTTGATTCTAAAGTCTTTTGAAGTCTTTCTGTTTTATCTTTGTCAAGGGAAAAGCCTCCAAGATAACTGAAAGGTCCCATAGAGAATGCTCAAATTACCACTGGCCAAAAAAATAAATAAATAAATAAATAAATAAATAATAAAAAATTAAAAAAAAGGAGCGAGAGAAGTTCAAGTTGAATTGAAATGTGAATGTTAAAACACTTGAAAGAAAATTGCGTTAATGAGCTAAAAATGAACTCAAAATATGTTACTTGCAGAAAACCTTGGGACAGCACAAGCAGGCAGCATTCTCTCCTTCAAACACATGGTAAAGTGACAACATCTTTGATTTATTTTATCCTTTAATTTCCCTTCCATGTCTTGGCCCCAAGCCACAGATGCTTCACGCCTCTTGGTCAGATAATCAGAATTTTTCCTTCTTTGCCCATTATTTTTCCCATTGGCAGCATTCCCGTAATAACGGCCTGATGAAAATGTGCTTTCTCTGGTCTCCCTCACTGCCTCACAAAACTCTCTGAAGGGGTTTGGGCAGTTTTTATCAAAGGAGAGATCTAGAGTAAAGTTGAGATGGGTTTTGGAAATCAGAGTTAGGTGGTTTTCTCCCTAATTGTGTATGCATGCTCACAGTATCCGGTAGAAAGGCACTCTTCAAAGTTGGGTCTCTTCAAAGATTTCACAGTGCTGGAGGGCACTCCCCAAGACTCCCGATCCCTGCTGGGATCTCTCTTCCAACAGGTCATAGAACTGGGAAGCTTGTTTCCTTTCAAGATGCCACCCCAGAGAGAGGTTATTATCACATTAGACTTGTTCCTATTGCTAAGGAGGAGGGGTGCTTAGGAACCCCAACTTAAAAAAGACATTTCTCTTTTGCATGCTTTTTGGGAAGGCTGCCATTTTTTTTTCTCCTGGTGGGCCCTCACTGTACCAATTTATGCCAGGAGTGCAGTCCAAATTTCTCAGTTGAGATCAACCTGTTCAAATGTCTGCTCTGATTTGGAATAATTAACAGGATCCATATTGCTAGAAACACTAAGAACGTAAGGAGAATGTAGTTTCTTTAGTGGTGCGCTGGAATTGTGTCTTTATCCATCCCATTGATTTCATTTCCTGGTGACCCTAAAAGCCTTCCTTTGAATAATCCCCAAGTGCTCAGTCATTCAGCAGCAAGTAATATAAGACATCATCTACATGGCTGGCACTGTTATAGGCCTTGCAGACAGCACTAATGCTTTGAAGACTGGGAAACATGCTGTACAGAAAGATCAAAGGTGCCATTCCTAAGCCCTGGTTTTCTTGAGCCAGGTTCTTGTGGATATAACTCACTGCTAAGTCCTATCTCCTATACTTAATGATGCCCTTGTATGATTTGTATATTTAAAAATTTTCCAAGTTAGTATCTGCTTTCATCAATGCTGCACATGATAATAGTGTTTATCAAAACAGTTGCCCTTACCGTGATGTACAAGTAAGCATTTTTTTTAAATGTTTATTTATTTATTTTGAGAGAGAGTGCACAAACAGGAGACTGGCAGAAAGACAGACAGTCTCTGCGCTGTCAGTGCAGAGCCTGACACAGGGCTCGATTTCACGACCATGAGATCCTGACCTGAGCTGAAATCAAGAGTCGGATGCTTGAGCCATCCAGGTGCCCCCTAAAAGTAAGCATTTTAACTACCAAAATAGAAAAGGAGACTGGTGTATACATTGGTGTGAAGCTGTTCTTGCAGAGGGTTTGTCTCTTGGATTATTAGGAATGGAGACACGAGTGGAGAAGTGTAGTTTTCCCAACTTTATTTTTGTCAGCCAAGAAATAAATGTAAACATGTGGAGGAAGCATAAAGGATAAAGCAGAGATGATCTGTTTGAAGCTTCTCTGAACTCCGGGCTTTACTGAGGACAGTGGGAAAACCATCCATCTACTCAAAAGACACTGGACAGAAACTGGGGGATCTGAATTCTAATCGGTTGTCATTTAATAATCTATGCTGCTAGTGCAGTTTTCTTACACCTTTTTGGACTTTGTGATAGATTTGTGTCTCAGTAGGAGGAAGGAAAATATGAGAATAGCTGCTGGCAACATTGTGTTGAAGTAAGAATGTAGGTCTGGTGCCCGTGTCTGGATTCAAATACCAATTACTAGTTAATTTACTAACTTCAGGAATATCTCCTATGCCTTAATTTTTTTCTTCTGTAAAATACTGGGGTAGAGGATAATAATAGTGTCCATTTAAAAAGATTTTGGGGGGGGCAGTGGTGAGTTGTGAGATGATATACAGAAGGCTTTAGAGCAGCTTGTGATACATAGTAAATCCTTCATGAATATTATCTCTATGGCAGAGATCAACACTGTCAACACTATGGGAAAAAGGGGAGTTGAGTTTTGTGGTTCCACTTGGCGAGAAGAGGACATGTAACTACTTTCAGCCAATGAGTTGTGAGCAGAAGTGACAGAACTTTAAGGCAGAGCCTCTAGCTACTAGATTGAGACCCTCCAGAGTTCTCTTCTTCCTTCTTCCAGACAACAGTTCATTCTGTGGCAATTCCAGCAGCCTGGATCCTGGAATGAGGGTGAAAACTGAGCTTCCAGCCAAATAGTGATGGACATGTGAGTGAAAACAGATCTTTACCATTTTAAGTTTATGAGATTTGAGGTTTGTTTGTTACCACAGCATCAACTACCACATCCAGACTGGTGAAACTATATTTAGGATCATCTCCTCTTAGAGAGACAGAAAGAGGCAGAACCACATTTTATCATGAATATGTTAACATACAAGTCTGCTTATTCTTTTGGAAAATTGCTTTATTAAGATGTAAGGCATATACCATACAATTCACCCCTGTAAGGTGTATAATTCATTTGTTTTTAGTTTTTTTCACAGTATGTGTAACCATCACTATAGTGAATCTTAGAACAATTTATCACCTCACAAAGAAAGGCTGTACCCCTTAGCTATCACTAACCAATCCCCATGACACTTAGGTTGCCCTAAGTAGCCACGAATCTACTTTCTCTATACATTTCCATGTTCAGGACATTTTACACAGATAGACTCATATAGTATGTAGTTTTCTGTGAATGGCTTTTTTCATTTAGTATGAAGTTTCCAAGATTCATCTGTTGTAACATAGATCAATGCTACCTTACTTTTTGTGGCTGCATAATATTACATAATATTACATTTTATTTATCCATTCATTCATTCATGGATATTTGTGTTGTTTCTGCCTTTTGGCTATTATGAACAAAGCTTATATAAACATTCACATATGAGTTTTTGTGTGGACATGTTTTCATTTCTAGGAGTAGAATTGCTGGGTCAAAAGATAACTCTCTGTTTCATTATTGGAGGAATTGCTGGAGCGTTTTCCAAAGTGACTGCACCATTTTACATTCCCACCACTATTTTGCATACACTTTACATCCATAACAATATTTATTGTTATCTGACTTGTTGATTTCAGCCACCCTAATCTGTGGAAGTGGTGTCTTACTCTGGTTTGGATGTGCATCTCCCTGATGACTGATGATGTCCAATACCTTTTCATTTGTTTGTAAGCCACTTGGATGTTTCAGAGAAATGTCAACTCAGGCCATTTGCCCAGTTTTTAATTGGGTTAGTTATCTTTTTATTATTGGGTTATGAGGATTCTTTACATTGTGGACATGAGTCTCTTACTGATTGTATAATCTGCAAATATATTCTCCCTTTCACTGGGCTGTCTTTTTACTTGATGGTCTCCTTTGAAGTGAAAAGTTTTGAGTTTTGATGATGTTTAATTACCTCTTTTTTTAATTCATTGATCATTTTGGTGTCATATCTAAGAATCCTTTGCCAAGGCCAAAGTCATAAAAAATTATCTCTATGTATTCTAGGAGTTTTATACTTTTAGCCCTTACATTTATATCTGTGATTCAAAGTCAACTTATTCTTAATCAATTTAACTGGTCTATTGGAGTGTGATTGATACATAATATGCTTCATACGTGTAAGGTTTGCAGTTGTATAAGTTTGGATATGTATACATCCATGAAAGTGTCACCACTACCAAGTAAAGAAACATACTCATCATCCACAGAGGAGCCCCTTTTATAGTCCCTCTCTTCCATAATTCCCCATCCCACATTCCTAGCCTACCAATGATCTGCTTTCTACCAATGTATAGATTGGTTTGAGTCATAGAGTATGTACTTCTTTTAAAAAATTGTAAAAGATAACAAAATTACTTATACCATTTTAAGTGTAGTTTTGTGCATTAAATGCATTCACATGGATGTGCAACCATCACTACCATCCATCTCCAGAGCTTTCTTCCTCTTCACTAACAGAAACTCTGCTCTTTTTCCTCACTCCTTAACCATCATTCTATTTTTTGTTTCTATGCATTGGACTACTTCTAGATAACTCATATAAGTGGCCCACACAATATTTGGCCTTTTGTGACTGGCTTATTTAATTGATCAGAATGTGTTCTGGGTTTATCCATGTTGTAACATGTTTCAGAATTTCATTCTAAGACTGAACAATATTTCATTGTTGGATTCAATGGATATATCACATTCTGTTAATCTGTTCATCTGCTGATGGATACTTGGGTTCTTCCATCTTTTGGCTATTATAAATAATGCTGCTATGAACCTAAGTGGACAGATACCTGTTCGAGTCTCTGCTTTCAGGGTTTTTTTTGGTGTATATCCAGAAGTTCAGTTGCTGGATCTTATGATAATTGTGCTTAATTTTTTGAGGAATCTTCATACTATTTTCCATAGCATCTGCACCATTTTATATTCACATCAACAGTACACAAGGGTTCCACTTTTTCCACATCCTCTCCAACATATTTTATTTTCTATTTGTATTTGGTTTTATAATAGCCAACCCAATGGATATGGAATGGTATCTTATTGTGGTTTCAGTATGCATTTACTTAATGATTAGGGATATCAAACATCTTTTCATGACCTTTTTGGCCATTTTTAAATGTTCTTTGCATATTCACATAAATGTTCATGTCCATTGCTCAGTTTTAAATCAGGTTATTTGTTTTTTATTGTAGAGTTGTAGAAGTTCATTATATATTCAGGATATTGGGGCCGCTGGGTGGCTCAGTCTGTTGGGCATGTGATTCTTGATTTTGCCTCAGGTCATGATATCAGGGTGGTAACATCAGGCCCCACATCGGGCTCCATGATGAGTGTGGAGCCTGCTTAAGATTCTCTCTCTCTCTTCTTCTGCCCCTCTCCCTTGTTTGTGTACTGTCTCAAAAAAAAAAATCTGTATATATCTATGCATACATACATACACACAGTAAAACCTTGGATTGTGAGTAATTTGTTCTGCACGTGTTCTGCAAGATGAGAAAACATTTCTAATAAATTTTAACTTACTTGGTAAATGAGCCATGTCTTCCAATACATGTAGTATGTGATGCTGAATGTCACATGATCACAACTTAGCCAATGGATTATAAGAATGTTTCTGGAAGAAATTATTGCTCACAAGGTTTTACTGTATATATTTAAGATATTAATCCCTTATCAGATATATGATCTGCCAGTACTTTCTCTCACTCATGGGTCATTTTTTCACTATGTTGATAGTGTCTTTTGATGCAAAAAGGTTTTTATTTTTTATAACATCCAATATATCTATTTCTTTCTTTTGCCTGTGCTTTTGGTGTCAGATCCAGGAAATCACTGCCAAATGCAATATAATTGGAACTTTTCTCCTATGTTTTCTTCTATGAGTTTTATAGTTTTTGCTCTCATGTTTAGGTCTTTGATGCATTTGAGTTACTTTTTGCATGTGGTGTAAGATAACGGTTTGATTTCATACTTTTGCACATACATATTGTTTTCCAAACATCATTTGTAGTAAAGAATGTAAATGCTTTTTATTTGTCTTTGACTCAGCATTAATTATTTGAGATTCATCCATGTTGCTGCATTTATCAATAGTTCATTTCTTGTTATTGCTGAGTTGTATTCCACTGTATGAATATATAACAATTTATTAGTTCATCCATGGATGGGCATTTAGATTATTTACAGTTTTGGACTATTGCAAAGAAAGCTGTTATGAATGTAGATGTATTAACATATGCTAGGATATCTCTTAAGTAAATACTCTGAGTGGAATGGCTGGATGAGCTGGAAGGGGTATGTTTAAATTTTTCACGCAAAAAAAAAAATTTTTTTTTTAATTTTTTTTAATTTAAAAAGAAATTTAAGATCTTGCCAAACTATTTTCCAAGGAGGTTGGTTAATTTTACATTCTCACCAGCAGTGGGTGAGAATTCCACTTGCTTCACTTTCACTTATGATGGAAAGACTTTTTAATTGCAGCCATTCTAAACGGTGTGTATTGGTACATCACTGTGGCTTTAATTTGCATTTTTCTAATGACTGATGATGTTGCATATCATGTCATGTGCCTGCTTGCAATTTGTATATTTTATTTGCTGAAGTTTGTTTATATTTTTTATTGATATTTCAAATCAGGTTGTTTTCTCATTGTTGAGAATCATTTATGTATTTTGCATACAAATCCTTAATGAGATATGCCGTTTGCAAATATGTTTTCCCAGCCTGTGGCTTGTCTTTTCATCCCCTTAACACTTCTTTTGAAAACATATTTAAATTTAGAATGATCAATTTTTTAATTTTCCAATCATGCTTTTGGTGTTATATCTAAGAAATGTCTGTCTAACCCAAAGACATAAAGATTTTCTATCATGTATTCATTGAGAGATTTTATTGTTTTAGGTTTAGCATTTAGTTCTTTGAGTTAATATTTGCCTATGGTTCAACATAAGACATTGTCATAGATATCCAAGTGTTCCAGCATGATTTGATGAAAAAACCATTCTTCCGTCAGTGAACGCACTGTACCTTTGACAAAAATCAATTGTCTTTATATGCATGGATGTATTTCTGAAATCTCTACTCTTTTACCATTGACCCATTTCTCTCACTTAATGCTACTACAACAATGTCTTAATCGCTGTAGCTTTTTCATGTGTTTAAATCAGGTGTTTTTAGCCACCTTAACTTTGTTCTTTTTCAAAGTTGTTTTGGCTATTCTAGGTTCTTTACATTTCCATACACATTTTAGAATAATTTTGCCAATTTCCAAAAAAGCCTGCTGGCATTTTGATTGCAATTTTCAATTATCAGGCAGTCGTATTAAATCTCCCATTATAGTTATGGATTTGTCTATTTCTCTTTGCAGTTCTATAATTTTTGCTTCATTTGCTTTGAAGCTCTATTATTAGGTACATAAATGTTTTGGATTATTTTGTGGCTGCTTGATGAGTTGACCCCTTTATCATTATGAAACGACCTTCTTTATCCTTGGAATATTTTTTGCTCTGAAACCTAATTGTCTGATTTTAGTACATACACTTCAGCTTTCCTTTGATTAATGTTAGCATGGTATATCTTTGACCATCCTTTTAATGTTAACTTATGTATCTCTATATATTTAAAGTGCATTCCCTGCCAGCAGCTCATGGTTGGCTCTGATTCCTTTCACCAATTTGACAATCTCTGCATTATAATTGGAGATTAGAGGCATTTCTACATTCATGTGATTACATTGAGATGTTTCATCTTGCTCATTATTTTCCATTTGAAATACCTGCTTTGTGCTTTCTTTCCTATGTTTTCTTCCTTCTTTTTGATCAATTGCTTACTCTTTTAAAACATGCTTTGTCTCTTTTATCAGTTTATTAGCTGAAAATTTGAGGGAGAGGATATTTTATTGGTTGCTTTAGGATTTCTACTACATATTTAATTCACTCCTGTTTAACTTCAAGTGATTATGCTCCATTTCACATGTTAAAAACCTTATAATTATATACTTCATTTTCTCTCCTTTTAGCCTTTGTGTTACTGTTGTCACACATTTTACTTTTATAAATGGTATAAACCCAACACCCCATTGTGATTATTTTGTTGAACCAGTTAATTATCATTTAAATAGATTTAAAGAGGGGCGCCTGGGTGGCTCAGTCTGTTGAGCCTCCGACTTCGGCTCAGGTCATGATTTCAGGGTTCCTGAGTTCGAGCCCACATTAGGCTCTGTACCGATAGCTCAGAGCCTGGAGCCTGCTTCTGCTTCTGTGTCTCCCTCTCTCTCTGCCCCTAATCCACTTGCATTCTGTCTCTGTATCTCTCAAAAATAAATAAAAGTTAAAAAAAATTTTTAAGAGGTTTAAAGAGTAAGAAAAATAACTTGCATATTTACCCATGTAGCGGGCATATCCTGTACCCTTTATTCCTTTGTACCCATTCATATTTCCATCTGCTCTCATTTTCCTTCTGCCTAGTGGATTTCCTTTAACATTTCTTGTAGTGCAGTTCTGCTGATAGTGTATTTATTGTTTCAGCTTTTGTATGTCTTCAACATCTCTATTGAACTTTCATTTTTAAAAGATAACTTTACTGGATATAGTTCTATAGTCTAGGTTGACAGTTGTGTTTTTTCCCTTCTTTTCTTTCAGTACTTTGCAAATGTTGCTCTGTTTTTTCACATGTAATACTTTCAAAGAGAAATATGCTGTTTCCTCATTTTATTTCTCTGTATATAATACATCTTTTTTCCTCTGGCTGCTTTTAAGACTTTTTGTTTTATTTGCTACTTTTAAGCAACAGGATTATGGTGTGCCTTGGTATAATTCTCTCCATGTTTCTCGTGTTGGAGGTTCATAGAATTTCTTGGATCTATCGTTTTACCATTTTCATCACATTTGGAAATATTTAGACATTATATATTCAATTTTTTCCCTCTTCTACCTTTTGCTTTTACAAGAACTCCAATAACACATATATTGGGCTGCTGAAAATTGCCCCACAGCTGAATAATGCTCTGTTCATTTTTTAAAAATTATTTTTCTCTGTGTATTTTATCTTGGTACTTTCCATTGCTATGTCTTCAAGTTCACTTTTGTCCTGCAATGTTGAACCATCCACTAATACCATTCATTTTATTTTTCATCTCAGACATTACAGTTTGCGTTTCTAGAAGTTAAATTTGAGTCTTAAAAAAAAAAAAACTACAGACCTTCCATGTCCTATCTAACTTTCAAATGCCAAAAATAGAGTTGAACTAACTGTTGAATGTCTGTGTCTGCTAATTTCAACACTTCTGTCAGTTCCGGTTCAATTTTGATCATTTGATTTTTCTCCTCATAATTGTCTTTTTTTTTTTTTCCTGCATCTTTGGATTCCTGATAATTTTTGAGAAGACACCAGGCACTATTGCCATTATCTTATTGGGTGTTGGATATTTTCTATTTATATAAATATTATTGAAATATGTTTTGTGATGAAGTTTAGTTATTTGGAAACAGTTTTTTTTCTTTCAGTTTCCTTTTTAAGATTTGTGAGACAGGACAAGAGCGGTGTTTAGTGAAGTCTGATTATTACACATTACTAAGCCAAGACCCTTCTGAGGACTCCACCCAATGCACTATGAATTAGGAGTTTTTCCAATATGGCTAGAGAGAGCAGACCCTATTCATAACCCTGACTTGGTGCTCTGCGCACTATTTTTTCTAGTCCTTTTGTGTGGTTTTTACCAGGTTTCTGGTAACATACTGCATAGATCAGTCCTCTACTCAGTATTTGAGATCTTCTCCAGTTCTTGAAAACAGTCTCTGTGTAGCCCTTTACTCCTTAGTACCCTGCTAATTCTAGCAGCTTTGATGTTCCTAGGCTCTCTGCTCTGTTTCTTCAACTAGGAGTCCACCAGATTCTGCCCCAGTTTACCTGCCTTGTGTTGTGGCCTGAAAACTTTCTCAAGTCAGTCAGCTGTTTTACCAGCTGGTAGAATTCATCTTATTTTTTTTTTCCCCTCTGTTTCTGCAAGCACTTTCCTTCACTGCCTGATGTTTAATATCTTGAAAAACATCGACTCATATATTTTGTCTGGTTTTTCCATTGATTCAGGTGAGAAAATAAATCCAGTCCTCATTACTTCCCATAAGCTGGAAGCAGAATTCCCTCTCTTAATTCATTCTTGGTTAACTAAAACACACTGATTTCTAGTTGCAGACCACAATAACATTTGTGCGCTCTCAGTAAGCAGGAAGATTTGCCAAAAGCAACCAATATAATTTCCCCTTAACACACAAAATGGCAAAGAAATCTCTCGTTTGCCAAGATACCCAAGTGTTTTTAATTTTTAATATTGCTTTGAAAAAAGAAATAGATTATCAAAAAGATAATAAGCACAATACCTTCATGTTTATCTCCCGCAGTATTTTGCCATCCTGGGGAAAGTTTCAATACTCTGCTCCCTTCATGCACGCCCAACCTCCTGATCTACCCCTGTGGATTTCCTAATAGGCCACCGCCCTTGAAACTTTATAAGCAGGTTTGTTGACAGGAAGCCCCTACCCTTCTCTACCCAGATGGTAGTGTTAGTTTGAGGACCATTGAATACAGGGACTGTCTCCAATTTATCACAATTAAACACCTGTGCTAAATAAGTTCCACAGCTCCAGTGTGG
This sequence comes from Lynx rufus, assembly GCF_022079265.1. Classification (NCBI taxonomy): domain Eukaryota; kingdom Metazoa; phylum Chordata; class Mammalia; order Carnivora; family Felidae; genus Lynx; species Lynx rufus. The sequence goes on along the minus strand of NW_025814856.1, from coordinate 40,866,843 downwards.
GTTTAAAGGCACAAAATGGTAACCGTCAAAATCTCCTTTTTATTTAATGGGATAAATGGCGTGAGGGCCCTCCAGATGTTGTTTAAAGATAATGTATGATATTTTGAGCACTGAGGTCCTCTGGAGGCTTTTCAGACTTTGGTTAATCCTTCTACTTGTATCCCCCATGCTGTTTGTCTGACAAAAGTGACACTGCGCTTAAAGTGAAATGTTGAGATTCTGCATACCTGCTTATCATATCTCTATTTTCATATTGTGACAAAGGTACCCTGTATTGTTCCAGAAAACGCATAGAAATTGCACACAGTGTTAAATGAGGATTAAGATAATGGGTTTGGACACCTAACAGGGCCAGATTTAAGTCATAGCTTCATCCCTCACAAGCTGTGTGGTCTTTGGGCATGTTACTAAGCTTTCTGGCCCACAATTTTCATCTACCACCGTGTAAAAGAAAAGAGAAGAACCCAAAACTTGTCGAGCTTCACATGAGATCACGAGTGTAAAAAGAGCTGAGTACAGAGCTGCCAATGGGAAGACGCTCAATAAAGGTAGCATTCTGATACTTGATCAATCTGTAGCTATAAGTGTTGCGTCATTTTCACTGCCCTTTCTAATAATTTTCAATACAATGGTTACTTTCAGAGTCTGATGGGCCATCCATTTTTTTAGAGCTGATAGATTATCTTACTGTTTTCAAGCAGATGTCCCAAATGGGCGGTCCACAGGCAAGGTGCAAATAGTTTTTAAACATGGAAACCCAAATTGAGAAAGAAGAGATTTCCAGTACAATTCACATTTCAATAAGATATTGATGTCTGGCTTGTTTTAAATATTGGAAATGTCTTGTAAGTTTGAACTTAAAATTCCAATGTTGCACTAGCTGCAGGCTGAGAACCAGTTGTCCCGATAAGCAGGGCAAATGAAGGTCATTTTGCCACAATCCCCACCATTCCACTTTCCTTCCCTGGACAAACCCGAGTGTCACCAAGCACATTCACTCTTCGTTTTTCTACCTGTTACCTGTTGTATTTGTGACCTTGCCTTAGGCTGGTCAGTCTTCATAAATGAAATGTACTAGCATTCATGAAGTATTTAGAATAGAATCTCATAGAGAGAGAGTAGGAATCCTACATGTTCTTTTCCTTGGGACGTAGTAAAAAGGCATTCTGCCTTTTGGTTGTCATTAAACATGGATTCTCTCTTGTTTCTCTAGAATTAAAAAAAAAAGTGAGCTGGGCTCATTGCAAAGTCAAATAAGACCCCAAGTGTCCCTTTCAGTTTGGCATGGTGACGTGAATAAGTCGAATAGTTTTGTGTAGTTTTTGGGTAACATCATCATAAAAGGAGGTATGCCTCTGTCCTGCCCATTCTTGCTTCATCGGGGCTAGAATGTGGGTATAATGGCTGGCATCGGAGCAGCCATCTTGTAGCATAAGGTAGAAGGCAGGAGTTGACACTGATGGGACAACAAATAAAAGTCACCTGGAGTACCTGGGTGGCTCAATTGGTGAAGCCTCTGACTCTTGATCTCAGCTCAGGTCTTGATCTCAGAATAGTGAGTTCAAGCCCTGCATTAGACTCTGTGTTGGACTCAGCACTGGGCATGAAGGCAATTAAAAAAAAAAAAGGCCCCTGGAATCTTGATGCTCTTTTTGCCAACTTACCTGTCCTGGACTACCTACCAAATAAGTATATACTATATTTCAATAGTGTTTATGCCATCATTTGGGAATTTCTGTTACTTGTAGATGAAGTTCATCCAAACCAATACTATTATGTTGCTAATCAATGTAAAAGTAATTATATAGTTTATGGAAGTTAGAATGAGCATCTCATAAAATTCACACTTGGTAAGTCTTCTTCTCATTGAAATATTTCACTGTTTTTACACTCTCAAATATTAATCATCTCCTCTCAATTGCTTTTTATGTACTTTAAATTGTATTTTAGTATTTTACGTTTGTTGTATTTTTGTAACAGATTGAGATGCAATTCACATACTATAAAATCCACTCACCTAATGTGCATAATTCAGTTTTCAGTATATTCACAAAACTGCAACCATTACCAGAATCAGTAGTACATACTGCTTCCATTTACATTCCATTGGTTCAAGCAAGTCATATGTCCTTGGATGGAAAAGCATCCCTTTATACTGAGAGGCAAATATTTTCAAGAATAATGCAGTGTAATACATATTATCCTCACTAAATGTATACCATGAGCCATAGTAGTCAGAAGATCTGCGGTAAAAGATGTGGGACTGGAGTAGGTTTTATTACAAATTTCTGGGTTGGATTTGCTGATAGAAGGAAATGGTGTTCAAGAAAAAAGTTCTTTGTGAGGTAAAGCACAGATGAAGAAAATTAATAAGTCAGGTTAAATAAAAAATAAAGAAAGTATTCTCCTAAGAGAGGAAAATAACCTCTTGAGAGTGGTAAGTTAGGATGTAATATAAGTCAAGGTATAATAAAGAGTTTTGAATGATAGGCTACAATTGATTTTGAAAACCAATCATAACAATAATTAAATTGTAAAAATAATAGCACATATGTGTTTTACCTCCTTTTCCTGTAAGAGGTGCTGTTACATACTTTATATGCCTTTAGATCCTAAAATAACCAGTGCAGTAGATGCTAATATTGTCTCCATTTATCCAATGAGTAAAGTGAAACTCAGAGAGGTAGTAACTTGCCAAATGACTCCCAGGAAGACAGTTTCTCTTGCTTCTAACCGAGAACCATAATTGATAATGAATAGAAAAAAAAGTCCAGAATAATATATATTGAATCGATAGCAGTAAAACTGTGTGAAGGGTGAAATTTCATGGAAGTTTTCATTTATTTGTGTCTTGTTTAATTTCCTTCAGCAATCTTTTGTAGTGTTTAGTGAATAAGTCCTGTACTTCCTTGGCTAAATTTATTCCTAAGTATTTTACTCTTGTGATGCTATTGTAATGAAATATTTTTCTTAATTTCCTTTTCAGGTTGTTAATTGCCAGTGTACAGAAATACAACTTATTTTTACATAATGATCTCATACTCTACAACTTTGCTGAATTTGTTTATTGTCTCTAATAGTTTTTGTGTGCGGATGGGCAATACTTAAGGATTTTCTCTATTTAAAATCATGTAATCTGTGAGTAAGATAGTTTTACTTCTTTCTTTCTAATTTGGATGCCTTCTGTGTTTTTTATTGCCTGATTGCTCTCAACTTCTAGTAGGGAGCTGAGCAGCAGTGGTGAAGTGGATTCCTTGTCTACTTTCCGAACTTAAAGGGAGAACTTTCAGTCTTTCAGCACTGAAACACCATATGGTTTTTCAATTTATTTATTTTAATTGAAGTATAATTAATATGTGATATATTAGGTTCAGGTGTACAACATATTGATTCTGAAACAGCATATTATGTTTGAACACAGAAGAAAGGCACATGATTTTTTTTTATTTTAGGCAGCTGCTAAAAAAGTAGAGCAAAATCCATTTTAGAGATTCTTAGAACGCAAAGCTACCATTGACTTCTTAGTAGTCCATCATGGAAGATGACAGATCAATAGTGAAAGGAAAGTTGGAAGAAAACACACAGGACTACAGAGAGATGAGTAGATATATCTTTCCTAAGGGGATGAGGAGGACTGAACAGTCAGTGGAAGAATGAGAGCTTCAAGATCTTGAAGTTAGGTAAGCACCTTGGGATATGATAGGAGGGACCTTTGTCTCCCGTCTCCATAAACAGAAGCAAAAACTTAAGATTGGGGAAGCCTCCATCAACACAAAAGAATAGCAGAGTTCCTGTTTACCACTGCCTGTAGTTAACGAATCATGAGAATCAATATGACCAGAGCAACAACAGCTTAGTAGAAGCCACCACAATTAAAAGCTTGGAGTTTCAGAAGAAAGCAACAAAATTGAGGAAAACAGCAGGAAATAGGACTTGCCAATCTGAACTACTTTAGTGATGGGCAGTAGCTTTTTGCACCGGGTGTGGATGCTTTGTTTACAGCTTTCTTTTTTTATAATACGTTTTAAAAAAATTTTTCATGTTAATTCATTTTTTGAGACAGATGGAACATGCGTGAGGGAGGGGTAGAGAGCGAGGAAGACACAGAATCCCAAGCAGGTTCCAGGATCTGAGCTGTCAGCACAGAGCCCGATGCAGGGCTCAAACCCATGAACTGCAAGACCATGACCTGAATGGAAGTCAGACGCTTAACCGACTGAGTCACCCAGGTGCCCCTAAAGCTTTCATTATTACATTCTTAGTAGATGTCAGGCACTGGGCAGAGTTTTCTATTAACTCTTACAACCATGTGAGATATGCATTATTAATTTCATTATATAGACTTGAAAGTGGAGATTGAGACAAGTTCTATACTTAAGCTACATCATGGGTAGGTCCTAGAAATAGAATCAGGGACTCGAATTTTTATTAAATTTTATTTATATCATCTATGGAAGTTATAGTTTTTATACAGGTAACTATATATCGGGATAGGTGAGGCTTTGCTGCAGTAACAGAAGCCCCAAATCTCAGTGGCTTGAAACAGGTTTTCACACACTTCCTGCCATGCAACCCAGAATAATGGTTATCTAGCTTTTATGCCCAAACTCCAGGAGTCCCTGATGCCACCATTACTCTCTCAGTCTCTGTCTCTCTCCTCCTCTCCTTTTTTGACAAATTAATACTTCTGTGTGATCAGTTTAAACATTTTTTGAGCATGACAGAATGTAATATAGGAGCCAACATCTACCTATTTCACTGACATTTTGAAAAATAAAAGACTGTATGCAAAAGCATTTTAAGCTCCTTAAAGAAAAGAATCATATCAAACTCAAGATATTACAATAAGAGTGGTTCCTGTCATTTCAAATTGTATAGTTTCAATATAAAGCATCCAAATCAAAACTAAAAATAAGACTTGACCACATGAAATTTGCCAGGAGAGTTTTTATTAAAGTTTTTATTAAAGGCCAGAAGTTCAGCTTAATCTTCCGTAGAATAAAGGATTGCAATCCATTACAATGTCTAAAAAGATATTGAATTTGGTTTTGACACATCGGCAAAGTGAATTTTCGCTGCGTGTGTCTGTGGAAGAGACCACTGAAAGGAGAGAATTAAAAAGACTGTCATTAGTTGTCATACTGTGTGCATAATGATCCACCATATTCCTGAAGCCATCACCATGATAAATTTGTAGTTTTCCCCATCTGCCAGGACTAGTAATGTGCAATGCATTTCACAACTACATTTGCATATAGAAAGTATCATTGACCTTTGAATTTCAAAGGACAAAGATTTACAAGGACACTCCTTGCAAAATAAACCATTTAATTTGTGCCCCTGTGTTCTCTTGCAGCAGCAAAAGCAAATGCAACATACTGCCATTTCACACTAACAAAAAAGAGAGGATATACCTTCCCAAGTGGGAGACATACCAATATGATTTGGAAACCAGTAGAGATAAAAATCCAGTGTCTCTTGATTCTTAGTATAAGTTATTTATTTTGGTTCAGTAATTAGAAGTGTTAAAATAGTATGTAATCATAGTGAAATGGTTCTTTAAAATAATAGAATTTCAGAAGCATGGATTTTTGGTTTCTCCTTCAACCATATATTCAGCTGGGGTATGTGGGATCTATGTTCTTGTGCCACTCCTCTCCCTTCAGTGTCCAATATCAAGAACGAAAAATCTGTATTTGCTTTCTTTCAACGCTGGCCACTGCTTAACTCCTAAGCTATTTGGTATCTGAGCTTACCTTAACATTATATCATGACATTCATTTGTTCCCTCTGTTTTTTGTTCATTTATGCATACGTTGATTACTATTGCATGCCCATTTGTATGTATCAGGCAATGTCCTAGTTAATGGAATGTTAATGGGAATGTAAGAATAAAGACCATACCCGTGGTCCCTGGCCTCTTAGACTTTGTTTCTTCTGGAAGGTAGGAGGTAGGAAAGACACCAGTAAACATGGAAACAAGTAAGTGAAGAGGCTAAATTCAGACACTGTAAGTGCTAAAAAGAAAATAAAACAGACTGGTATGATAGAATGACTGGTTGGCAGTGGGTTAGTGTCATAATTTAGGAACTTCAAGAAGCTGCTCTGGGTATATACATTCTGTTCAGCGGCAAATGGTGAGAAAGAGTGGATTCAGAAGAGAATTACATGCAAATTAAAGAGTAAAAACAAGACCTGGATGTGAGTGCAAGCTTGGCTTGCTCACAAACTGGAAAGTTCCTCTGCGATGGCTGGCCTCGCTCTCTCTGCTTCTCGATTTTATCTTCTTCACCTAACACAGGGAGGCATTGCTGTAAGAGCTCGTGTTCTGGAGTCTGATGGATTGGGATTGAGTGTGGGTTTTGCTACATCCTCTTTTGTGAGCCTCAGTATCTTCATCTGCAAAATGGGATTGCATTAGTCAGAGTTCAAATAGGAAACCGAAGACTTTCTCAAATTAGGTTAATTTGAGGAAGATTATGTGCACAGGGGCTAATTACAAAGGTGTGGGTAGGGTGTAGGAGAAGCATGAACTTGAGCTAAGTAACAGAAGGATTGTTTCCACCTCTAGACCCCAAGGGACAGGGTAGGGAGAGATAACTGGAACCTACCAAGAGAGAGAGTTCAAGCTATTTGGGGGAGAAACTGTGGCCTTCTGGCCATGCAGGGGCACCATCAACCTAAGATGACTTCAGAGTGAGGGAACAAGCTTCTGAATTGCTCTCCCCCCTCCCTCCATTCTCCTACTGGTGGTCCCCCTTGGTGGAACTCAGCTGGAAGCCAGATAACAAGACACTTAGTATAGTCCCTAGAGGTGGGTCTTTTGGAATACAGAGTAGCATGGAGAATGCCTCTTCTCTGAAGGGACAAATTGAAGACAGGAAATAATATATGTACCTACCACATCAAGTAGTCTTGAGGATATGAGATAGTACATATAAAATGCTTGGCCTCAGGGTTATTCTTTACAATCATCTGAAACAAGAATGACATGATGTGAATATCATGTTAAATCCACATTGGAGTAACGATATCTTCTGTAGTTTCTGATGTACACAATATTTTCTAATATTAAAAAGTGTTTGGCGTTGTGTTCTGAACATACTAAGTGTGCCATAAATGTTACTTACAAGTATGATGACAACAATAATATAACTTAAGATTTTCACCACTATCTGCTACTGAAGATATTTCTTCTTTCATTTTAATATTTTGCTTTGAAAAGTCTCATCCACATTAATAGTTTAACCCTTTCTCTACAAATGTACTTGATTTTCTGAGAATCAGTTCGAGACTCTTTAGGCAAAGTTCCAAACTTTTCTTTTAAACTTCGCGAGGGATCTGTTTATATAATGATTTTATAGGCACTCAAAGCTCAACTCATCCTCTCCCTCAACTTGGTTTTTCTCCATTTCCCTTATGTTTTTATCAGAATAACTACTGAATCTTCCCACTTGTTGCTATAGGCCCTGCCACCCCCTTAATCCAAACCAGGGTCACATACTTCAAATGTACAGCTGTCTACTAGCTGCTTCCAGAGTGATCTTTAGGGAAAAAAAAAAAAAGTACATCGAATCGGGTCATCTCCTGCTTAAAACTCATCCCTAGGATACAGGAGTACTGATGCATAGAGGCACTTGTACCCCAATGTGTATAGCAGCACTCTCAACAATAGCCAAATTATGGAAAGAGCCTAAATGTCCATCAACTGATGAATGGATAAAGAAATTGTGGTTTATATACACAATGGAGTACTACAGGGCAGTGAGAAAGAACGAAATATGGCCCTTTGTAGCAACATGGATGGAACTGGAGAGTGTGATGCTAAGTGAAATAAGCCATACAGAGAAAGACAGATACCATATGTTTTCACTCTTATGTGGATCCTGAGAAACTTAACAGAAACTCATGGGGGAGGGGAAGGAAAAAAAAAAAAAAGAGGTTAGAGTGGGAGAGAGCCAAAGCATAAAAGACTCTTAAAAACTGAGAACAAACTGAGGGTTGATGGGGGGGTGGGAGGGAGGGGAGGGTGGGTGATGGGTATTGAGGAGGGCACCTTTCGGGATGAGCACTGGGTGTTGTATGGAAACCAATTTGACAATAAATTTCATATATTGAAAAAAAAACCTCATCCCTAGGGACAGTTTGAGGATCTTCATTTTAAGGGGCATCTTAATGGCTCGGTTGCTTAAGCATCCGAGTTCAGCTCAGGTCATGATCTTGTGGTTTGTGAGTTCGAGCCCCGCATCAGGCTCTGTGCTGACAGCTCAGAGCCTCGAGCCTGCTTCAGGTTCTGTGTCTCCCTCTCTATCTGCCCCTTCCCCACTCGCATTCTGTTTCTCACTCTCTCTCAAAAATAAATAAACATTAATTTTTTTTAAATAGAGACCTGCATTTTAAATAAACTGCCCAAATGATTTTGCACATTAAGCTTTAAAAGCCACTGATACAAGAAATACTCCCTCAGCCAGACCACTGGAGTGGTCACCTATTGAATTTCTACATCCTTTTTCTTCCAAATAATCTTTCTCTCTCCCTCTCTCCCTTCCCCTCTTCCTTCTCTTCTGTTTTTTAGTATAAGCTATGGTGCCAAACATACCCTAGTTCAAATTCCCAACTTTGTGTCTTACTGTTATGGACTAACACATGTACCCTTTCTCTATCTAAAAAGTAAGAATAACATACATACCTCATAGAGTTGAGGTAAGCATTAAAAAGAAAAATATCAACATGATAACTTGTATGGTGCCTCGTACATAATAAGAGCTTAATAAGTGCTTGTCATTGGTGCCATATTTTGATTATCTACTTTTGTTGTTATTGTTTAGCTCTTTAATTTTCATTAACGTGATTCAAAACTTTAAGCCTGGCATTAAAGACCTTATTCTTATCTAATTGCCCCCTTCCAAATCTTATTTCCTACTTCCCACTTGTGGCAAAATTTTCCCCACATACATTGCCATATTCCCCTGGCTACTTGTCAACTTCTTGTTTATTTTCTCTGCCCTTTACAGAATTCTGCTCATTCCTCAACCAGTTCAAAGTCCAGCTTCTTCACCCAAACTTTATAGATATCCCAGCTGGACATAATCACTCCTTCCTCTGATTTTCTATAAAATGGTATTCCCTCATATTTATGATATTATATTTTATCTAGGAGTCTTGTTTTTCCTAGTAGACAAAGTGTTATTTAAGGATACAAATTATATTTCAGTCATAACATAGTAATCAAATTCTTAACACAAATGCTTACAACTCATTATATATTTATTTATTAAGAGGTTAAAAATTAATCTTTTTCTACTTTTTAAGTAATATCTTGAAGTTATAAAAAGTTATGAAAAGAGTTATAAAAAGATACAGATTGGAAACCAAACATCACAGTGGGGGAGTACAAAAAGTATATTTCTTTTATGTATTTAACGCAAGGATTTAAAAAACACTTTTCAAAGCTGGAACAGAAAAATGAATGTGAATCCACCAATGAACAACTAGAATAACTTTTGTGGAATAAAATTTGGTATGGGGATTTGATGTCATTATGGTAACACAGGCTGTTCCTAATTTCATTTCCCCTCACAAGAGAAACTAACAGCTATTCACCATTGAGAGAATCCTAGGACATGTGAGTGATGCTGAAGTAACCCCCGCACCACACAGAACAAGTCAGAATGCATTAGAAGAGTAACAAATGGCTGTACCTTAACCATATTGCACCTTTCCTAAACCAGCGCAGCACCAAGTGGAGAGGTCTCACCTGAGCCTCCATTTCCTCCATTGGGACAAGAAAGCCCAAGGGGGACAACCAGAATACCTAGCACTGTGAGTTGCTTTGTTGAACCCCCTATTCTGATCTTGCATCACAGGTACTGTAGGGGAATCTGTGGGGCTCAACCACAAGGAATTTATGATGCAGAAGAGTGGAAGGGCTTGCAACAACCAGCACAGAGATCTTGGCCAACTGAGTTCATATCTATAGTGCCTAAGTAGTATTCCCAACTAGTGGTTTTGCTCATTTGCAGAATGAAGTCTGGAGTGTCTTCTAACCAGGGAACTTGAGAGCTGCTGGTCAGCCTGATTTGGATCCCCAAAGGAAGGGTTTTGGTAGCTCTAGATCCTGGTTTGAACCACACACAGGCAAAACACAGAATCACAGCCTCATCCACAGTGTGTGTCTTTTGGCCCCATCTGACCAAAAAAGATGGTGACAACTCCTGGAAGCTGTTTGGCTGAGGGGCACTTGAGCTAGAGGCAGGAGAGCAGAGCCAGAAATTTTCAGAGCAAAGTTACTGGCCCTATTCAATAAGGGAACTTGGGGAATGGGTCAGCTTGAGTTAAAATAACAAACAAGGAGGTTCACAGGCCTTAGAGCCGCATCTCCTGATGTGTCGGACAAAGAATCTAATGTGTAGCCTTGTTCATAGCTGAATATGGCCCTTAGGTTCTCTGACCAGGGAACCTAACTAGAGCACATGAGAAGCCCATCCAACAGCCTGTTTACAGTGGTACTCAAGCATAGACCACTGTCAGTTGTATCCTTCATTTGCAGAACAAAACTGGTGGCCTCATCTGTCAAGGGAATTCAGTGTGCACTGTAGCCTGATTCAGGTTCTCCCCAAAATAAGTGGTATAGACCCTGGGTTCTGTCCTGCTTCCCTGACAGGGCAGGGAAGCTTATCCATAGCTTACTTACTATTAAATATAATACCTGGTCCCAAACATCTAGTAAGCCTTACCACAGATCTAGGCAACCACAGAGCTCATCCTATAGCTTCACTTGGGAAGGGAGGCAAACCAGCAGTCCTATCCACTTGTTCCCAGCCGATAGCAAATCTCCCTATCCCTATTCTCAGATCTCAGTTGCCTTACCAAAAATAGACATAAGAGCAGGCTCCACCTACCCAAAGATATTACCAAATTTTGCTGACTAGTGAAGAACTATATCAGCCAAAGCCAACCTGTAAAGTTTGGAAGGAAAGCCCAATTACTCACATGGACAGATGTTCATGTAAGGCATCAAGTATAAAAAAAAATCAGGTAAATATAACACTACCAGAGGAAACTAATACAGCTCCAGTAATTGACCCTAAGGAAATGGAGATCTATGAACAGTCAGACAGAATTCCAAATAATCTTCTCAAGGAAGTTTATTAAGCTACAGGAAAATATAGAACACTAAATGAAATTAGGAAAACAATGCATAAACAAAATGAGAGTTTCACCAAGGAAATAGCAATTAGTGAAACCAAATAGGAATCTTAGAGTGGAAAAATACAGTAACTGAACTAAAGAATTCAGTAGAGAATTTCCACAGTGGACTCAACCCCACCGAAGAATCAGTGACTCAGAGGATAGGACATTGGAAAACAGTCAGAGGAATAAAAAGGAAAAAAAAAAAGATGAATGAAAAAGAGGAAAGAAAGCCTACTAAAATTATAAGCCACATTGAATAGAAACCTTATTTGCATTATAAGAATTCCATATGAAGCAAAAGAGACAGAAAGTATACTTAAAATAATAATAGTTAAATGTTTCTTTTTTTTTTTTTTCAACGTTTATTTATTTTTGGGACAGAGAGAGACAGAGCATGAACGGGGGAGGGGCAGAGAGAGAGGGAGACACAGAATCGGAAACAGGCTCCAGGCTCTGAGCCATCAGCCCAGAGCCCGACGCGGGGCTCGAACTCACGGAGCGCGAGATCGTGACCTGGCTGAAGTCGGACGCTTAACCGACTGCGCCACCCAGGCGCCCCAGTTAAATGTTTCTTAAACACAAAGACAGAGATGGACATCTAGGAAAATGAAGCCTGAAAGGTCCCAAATAAGCTGGACCCAAACAGGGCTACCCTAAAATAATCATAGCTACATTATCAAAAGTCACAGATAAAGAATTTTAAGAGCAAGAAGAAAAAAAGTTCATACAAGGGAACCCTCCACCCCGTAACACTATCTGGCTGATGTGAAACGGATCGTCTTGAAAATGGGAAGTCGGGATTGATCAATACTAGTAAAGAGATTGAATAGTAATCAAAACTGTGGCAATGGAGAAAAGGCCAGATGGCTTCACTAGTTAGTTTTATCAAACATTTAAAGAAGAATTAATATCAATTGTTCTCAAACTCTTTCAAAAATTGGAAAGGAAGGAACACCTCACACTCATTTTATGAAGCCAGCATTATCCTGATACTGAAATGAGAAAAAGACACTACTAGAACAGAAAATTACAGGCCAATATCCCTAATTATTACAAATGCAAAAATGTTCAGTAAAATACTAGCCAGCTAACCTCAGTAGCACATTAAGAGGATCATTCACCACGATCAAGTGGGATTTATCCTTGGGATGCAAAGATGTTTCAACATATGCAGTACAATGACACATCACATTAATAGAGAAAGAAAAGAATCATAAGATCATCTCAATGGGCACAGAAAAGGCATTTGACAAAATTCAACATCCATTCATGATAAAAACTATTAACAAATTCGGCATAGAAGAACACATCTCAATGCAATAGAGGCCATATATAACAAACCCACAGCTAACATTATACTCAATGGTGAAAGGGGAAAAGCTTTTTCTCTAAGATCAGGAAGAAGAAAATGGTGCCTACTCTCACCATTCCTTTTCAACATAGTACCAGAAGTCCCAGTTAGAACCGTCAGGCAAGAAAAAGAAATACAAGGTATCAGAATTGGAAAGGACGAAGTAAAATGGTCTCTATTTGAAGATAACATGATGTTATATATATAAAACTCTAAAGACCCAAACAAAAAACTTAGATTTTAATTAGTAAAATTAGTGAAGTGACAGGTTACAAAATACAAAAATTGGTAGTGTTTTATATACTGACAACAAACATCTGAAAGCAATAAATTGATCCCATTTGTAATTGCATCAAAACACAAAAATATTTAGGAATAAATGGAAGGAGATGAAAGATAGCTCTTCTGAAAACTACAAGACATGTATGAAAAAAATTGAAGAAGATACAAATAAACGGGAAAGGATCCCAAGTTTGTGGAGTGGAAAAATTAATATTGCTAAAATGTCAATACTACCAAAAGCCTCTATAGATTTAATGCAATCCCTATTGAGATCCCAATGTCATTTTTTTTACAAAAGTAGTCAAAACATTCCTAATATTTGTATGATCCTAAAGATATCCTGAGAAAGAATGAAGAAGGAAGCATCACACTTCCTGATTTCAAGCTATTCTATAAACCTATAGTCACCAAAAAAACAGTATGGGACTGGCATAAATATAGACAAATAAACAGAATCAAGGGCCAGAAATAAACCTAAGCACATATGGTCAACTATCTGATAAAGGAGCCAACAGCACTCACTGGAGAAAAGACAGTCTCTTCAATAAATGATGCTGGGATAATTGAATATTCACATGTAAAAGAATGAAACTGGACACATATGTTTTACCACTCACAAAGACTAAATGGATTAAAGATTTAAATGTGAGACCTGAAATCATGAAACTCCTAGAAGAAAACATGGAAATACACCTCCTTGAAATATGTTTTGGTAATGAATTTTTGGATATGACACTTGAAGAACAAGTAACAAAGCAAAAAATAAATAATTGGGACTACCTCAAACTAAAAAGCTTCTGTATATCAAAAGAGACCATCCACAAAGTGAAAAGACAACATGGAATGGGGAAAAAATATTTTCAAACCATATGTTTGTTAAAGGGTTAATATTCAAAATATATAAAGTCTCCTACAACTCAAAAGCAAAATAACCCAATTTAAAAATGGGCAAAGGACCTGAATAGATATTTGTCCAAAGAAGATACACAAGACACTGACAGGATATGGGGGGAAAATGCTTAACCTCACTAGTTATTAGGGAAATGCAAATTAAAACCACAGTGAGATATTACCTTGTAGCTATTAAAATTGGCATCATCAAAAAGACAAGAGATAATAACATCTAATGTAGATAGAAAAGGGAATACTTGCGCACTTTTGGTGGAATTATAAATTTGTGCAGCCACTATGGAAAACACTATGGAATATCCTCAAGAAATTAAAAATAGACTTAAATGATCCAGCAATTCAGTTGTGGGAATATACCCAAAAGAAATAAGGTAATTTGAAAAGGTACCTGCACCCCCATGTCATCGTGTCATAGCAACATTATTTCTAAGACATGCAAACAACCTGTGTGTTCATCAATGAATAAATGGAGAAAGAAGTTATGAGATATCCAGGTAGTTAGGTAGATACATAGATACATGGAGAGAGATAAAGATATATAGATACAGATTGATGGATATAGGTAAGTAGATAGATATACACACAATTATTCAGGCATAAAAAATGGTGAAATTCTACCATTTGTGGAAGCACAGATGTACCTTGAAGGCATTATGCTAAGTGAAATAAAAGAAATACTGTATGCTCTCACTTATATGGGAAGTCTAAAAAACAAAAATTCTCATAAAAGTAGAGATCAGACTTGTGGCTACCCAAAGTGGAAGGAAGGGACATTGGAAGATGGTCAAAAGGCAGAAACTTCCAGTTTCAAGACAAATAAGTACTAGGGATATCATGTAGAGCAGGAAAACTACATAGCTAACATGGTTGCATAGTATGTAGAAAAGTTAAGAGAGTCCTAAGAGTTCTTATCACGAGGACATTTTCGCCTTTTTTCTTTTCTTTTTTGTTGTATTTATATAAGATGGATGTTAGCTAAACCTGCCATAATCCATTTCACAATATGTGTAAATCAAGCCACCATGCTGTATACCTTAAGGACGTACAGTGATGTATTTCAGTTATTTCTTGATAAAACTGGAACAAATATATATATATATATATACATATATATATATGTATGTACACACACACACATACACACACACATACACAAAATACATACATATATATATATACACACACACACATACACAAAATACATATATATATATATATATATATGAACTTAAAAAATATATATGCCTATATGGAGCATGCTAATTTTAGGAATTCAATTGAAGGAAATCATCAGACATACAAATTGCAGTGTTATTTATCATAGACAAAAAAAATGGAAACAAGTCTAAACTTCCATGAACAACTGTTATTCCTTTATTTAGAACACTTTCCTAAGTGCCTACGATATGCCCAACACTACGTAAATGCTGGTAAGCAAAACAATCAGAGGATGGGCTTTTGTGATGCTATTAAAAAATCTTGACATCAAAGAATAATTAAAGGTAGAAGAGAAGTTAACATTCATAATGTTAAGAAAATAAAAAAGAGAACACAAATTCCCTATATAGCTATTAACTAATTCCATACTTTTTTGTTCTTTTAAGAGTATGCACGCATAGGGGAAAAAATTGGAAAGAAATATTATAAAATGTTGACTAATTAGTCCTCAGTTTTAATATAAACTTTTGTTTTAATTTTTCTTTGCAAATATATACTAATTTGTAATGAGAAAATAACTGTTCTCAAGAGCATGTTAGTAGATTCAGGAAAGACTGTGGGGAGATCATAGAAGAGAGAGAAGAAAACAGAGACTCAGGGTTTTGAAGCAGGGAGAACCTCACCTTCCACCCCCCCTCCCCCTCCCCCTCCCCCTCCCCCTCCCCCTCCCCCTCCCCACCCCACCCCACCCCACCCCACCCCACTCTCAGTACCTTAGCACTGAACAGTCTCAAATTTTAGGGACTTGCTAGGGTCTTTGAACATTTATTTATTTTTTATTTTTTTTAACGTTTATTTATTTTTGAGACAGAGAGAGGCAGAGCATGAACGGGGGAGGGTCAGAGAGAGGGAAGCACAGAATCTGAAACAGGTTCCAGGCTCTGAGCTGTCAGCACAGAGCCCGATACGGGGCTCGAACTCACGGACCGCGAGAACACAACCTGAGCTGAAGCTGGCCGCTTAACCAACTGAGCCACCCAGGCGCCCCAGGGTCTTTGAACATTTAGTCTTACATGATCCTCAAACCTTCAGGAAGCCACGTGTCGGTGTTCACACAAGCACTTCTCTGCCTACATATAGAAGAAGATTCTCAAATTTTAAGATACATAAGACTAATTTACGTTTTTGAAAACTCAGATGTACTATGCCACCTGAGCATTACACCTAGAAAGAAGCCTTGAAATCCATATTTTTACAAACACTTCCAGATGCTTCTTTTATCAGTGGTTGGTTGACCACAGAGTGACAATCACCGGACCAGACAATTATGGTGTGAATATGACTTCTCAGGTGTCATTGCCATGCCTTCCCAGGGCCTCCTGTGGAAGGCTAAGTGATCATAGTATGCGGTGTGACCTGGGCCAGAGGTATGCAGGGCTGGGCAGTGAGAGGGAAGATTCTAAACCTAAGCATGAGGGTGGAAGAAGGTGATGCTCTCGGGGACTGTGTCAGCGTATGTGGGAGACAGGGTCGGAGGGGAAGGGGAAGGCCAGACTGTCCGTGGATCTGAACTCTTGCCAAGGGGGTTGTGCTTGTTCTGTAGGCAATGGCAATCACTGAAGATTTTAGAGCAAGAAAGTAAAATAAAGCTTTATGTGCGTTTTAACTAGACAGTGAACATGCAAATTCATGGCACGGGCTTTAGAGCCCCAAAGGCCTGGGTTTGGGCCCAACTCCGTCGTTTGCTAGTAACCGATTCAGGGACAAGTTAACAAACTTCCCTGTTTCGGTTTCCTTACCTCTAAAGTGGGCTTCATAGGAACTTAAGGAGTCACTTTGAAAAGCTTCCATTTTTATATAAATTCAGAGCCAGGCATTCAGTAAACATGCAATAAATGGTACTCAAGAGAATTTTTGTCAGAATGGTGGAGCACAGGTTAAGATGAAAAGACTGGTTCAGGGAGAGCAAAAGAACAGAGCCTGTGATCACCTTGTGGTATTTTCTGTGTCCTTTCTCTTGTGTATTGGGGGTATTGTCTCTCAAAGATGGCCGGCCTTATAGTAGAAACAGGTGTGCAGGATGAGCCGATCATTGCCCTGCGGTAGCGGTCCTCAGGGTGGGGTCCTCCTGTCCTGCTGGTCCCTGTCTTAGTGGTGTCTGGCAACTACTATGGCAGATGGTTCAGGAATTTGGGGGTGAGGCCAATAAACACCCATTTCCCATGCATTTCACAAACACATAAAAGCCTTACTGTGTTAGTCGCAGAATTCCCATTAGGGTTTTGTATGTTCAAACCAAGACTGATGGTCAGTTTATCTTAACCAACCTATAGCAAACTGTTAAATTTGCATTTGTATTCTTAATGAGTTATGTTATATTCTTATACAAAAAAAAAAGTTCAAGTCACAAAAAGGAGTTCATTGCTGCATGGAAGTATTTATTAAATTGGAACATAAATAATACAACTCAGAAGCTTCACCAATATAAACAGTGACTGGGACTGTACTGCACATCTATAATATGAGTGGATATTGTTCTAAGGAAAATTAATCTTTAGTGATAATTTCATGAATATCTTAAAGATTGCATGTAGTTAGACCAGCAAGTCATATACACCTTCATTATAATTTATCCAGTATTAAAATAAAGCCATAGAACTGTTCACACTATCTTTAAAAAAAAAAAAGTTCACACTATCTTAACAAAAAGAGTGACCTCTCTGTTTTCCTGAACAAGCTCAAAGTAATGCTTTTCAGTGCCAAACTGATGACTTTTGTGGTCAGTAGTAGAAAAAAGTCTAGAATTACAGAAGCATCTCTCCAGGTTGCATTCATCTTGCCAAAACACAAGTACAAGTCACAGTAGTGCCACAAAGCTAATAAAAGCAGCTGCCATGTTAATGACAAATAGTATGATCACAGGGAAAGCAGAATGAACTATTGGCAAAATTCCTTTATCATATAACACTGATGGATGTTGCAAAATATCAATGGCATACATTGTGGAAGAGCAATTACACTCTTGTGCATCTGCTGGTAGATATTTCACTTTAGACTTGGGTGACGTTACTGATGGAGAGAGTATGAATTAGCTGCTCTTGGCGTAAGTGCAGTACACAGGTGAAAGAGAAATGCTTGACAAGTTTCATTCTGTTTATCTAGACTGTAAGAGAAGAGATGGGTCTTTTGGTTTACAATTCTTTTTTGTTATCTATGAGGCAGACTAGAAAATGTGCTCTGGGCTCAATCTTATTGGAGTCCAACAACCCATATGTAGCAAGGATGGGCTTTGTTCTGCAAAGAAAAAGATCTACACCTTAATGCCCATCCAGAAGACGTTTTATTTGCTATGAAAATTTGGTGGTCACCCCTTCTGACTCGGATTCACATTAAAAAACAAAAGCAGCACCAAAGATGACCTAGATTGAGAGAATGAATATAAGATTCTGCTTTTCTACCCTGCTGAGGTCTGCTGGCTTTCGAGAAAAAGTTGTTCAGAGAGTAATTTTGAAATAACAGATAATATAAAAACATTCTTTGGTGATACTACTGTCATTTCTATGATTTCACACTGTTTGTTCAAGTGGCATATCTCAGCAATATATTCAATATCAAGAATAGACTGAACATCTTATATCAGGGCCAGAATGTCTTTCTTTTTTAATGTTGAAACTAAGATAATAAGAAAACAAAATTGTAGTGCAGACCTTTCATCACTATGAGTTTAATTCTTCCCACATTGGGTTATTTTCTTCATTGACCAGAAAAAGAAATTGACAGTATATGTTAAGATGTATTTTAAAATTACATTCAAATGTAAAACAACTAAATTCTTCCCATACTCAAATATAATTAAGCAGTGAGTTAGAAATCCATCTTGTACTATGTCTCAAGATAATGTAATCAGCCATTCAGCTTTTTGAAAGAAATTGGCTTATAAGCTTTGAGTCTGATGGCATTTCCAAAGTAGACATGAGCAAGAACTTTACTTACTCTGTGTTCATATTTGATATGTTTATCTGGGAAAATCATCCAGAGGCACAAAATACTTACTGCTATTTGTAACAGCAATGATTGTAATCTGGGAGGCGGCTGGGTAGCTCAGTCAGTTGAGCCTCTGACTCTTGATTTCAGCTCAAGTCATGATCCCAGGGTCATGGGCCCATGTCACGCTCCACACTGAGCGTGGAGCCTGCCTAAGATTCTCTCTCTCTCCCTCTGCCCTTCTCCCCTTTTGCCTGCTGTCTCTCTCTCTTCTCTAAAACAAACAAACAAAATAAGTGTGATCTGGAATCTTCTAACATGGAAACAATAAATGATAAGAAAACCTGCCAACTGGAATTAAAACTTGACTGATAACTATGTCATCGAGTCACATGTACATTGCTGAAAGACTGCAAACAATATTAACTTATTAATTTAAGAATGTTATTTCTGTGGTGTAAGTTATGCTTCATTTTTATGTGCGTGTCAAATATCCAGTAAGAATTAAAAGAGAAGAACCAGGTTATCTCATCAGCTCTCCATTATTTATCAAGTGAAGTGACCTCTCTGGGTCCCAGTTGTTCCAAATATAAAATAGGGATAATTATGCCTCTCCCTTTGTATGCTCTTAGGTTTTATCTTGCCTGTTTTAAAGTATCTCCAAAATCTGTAGTTTGTTAGCATAACAAACAGGGGTAAGATGTGTTCCATTCTGGAAAATTTCTAGGAAACCATTGAGAAGGCTTTCTGAGACCCCAAGTTAAGAAGGTGCCATATCAAAGGGAAAAGTCTGTAGCCAAATAGGTGTCTTCTCTTTTGAAGAGGAACATCCTAAGGCAAGTAGACAACATTTTCAAAGGCAGATTGAAGAACATCTATCATTCCAGGTCACAAGTATTTATATTCCTTCCAGGGCTAGATCAGTGTAAGAAAATAATGACCAGTCTGATGACCTGACTTTGGAAAGTGATCTTAATTATTAGTCACCTTCTTACTTTTCCTTAGCAATCAGTCTCTGAGGTTCCTACCTGCTGAGTCAGTTAATTAACAAGGCTTTTAGATATAGCATTTAATGGTATTGCCAAGGTCAATAAAAGAGACAAAGATAAAATTCACCTAGTAGTCTGTTTATCTTTCTCCCAAGCTTTCAGTAGATAATTGCCCATCAAGACTTCTCTCTTAAAGGAATATTTATATGTCTCAAAATTAGTGAGATGCAGACACAAGGATTTCACTGTTCACATTTTACAGAGATTTTACTATAATATTTACTATGAAAATAAAACACGAGGAAGAATGTGAAAAAAATCCTCAAAACTCGATTCTAAAGAATTCCATACTCTTTTGAGAATAAGAACAGAGATAAGTTACTATAATAAGGTAAATTCTATAACCAAACTGTCACAAAATCTGACCACACAAGCCTAAAGAAGAACCAAAATAGGGGCGCCTGGGTGGCACAGTCGGTTAGGCGTCCGACTTCAGCCAGGTCACGATCTCACGGTCCGTGGGTTCGAGCCCCGCGTTGGGCTCTGGGCTGATGGCCCAGAGCCTGGAGCCTGTTTCCGATTCTGTGTCTCCCTCTCTCTCTGCCCCTCCCCCGTTCATGCTCTGTCTCGCTCTGTCCCAAAAATAAATAAAAAACGTTAAAAAAAAAAAAAAAAAGAAGAACCAAAATTAGGATCATAGAAGCCAAATAAAATCCAGAAAAAATGTTGGTGGAAATAGGAATGGTCATCAAAGAAAAACTGTATTTTGGGAATGCAAGATGGTGCAGCCACTCTGGAAAACAGTATGGAGGTTCCTCAAAAAACTAAAAATAGAACTACCCTATGGCCCAGCAATTGCACTACTAGGTTTTTATCAAGGGATACAGCTGTGCTGTTTCAAAGGGACACACGCACCCCAATGTTTATAGCAGCCCTATCAACAATAGCCAAAGTATGGAAAGAGCCCAAGTGTCCATCGGCAGGTGAATGGATAAAGAAGATGTGGTATATATATACAATGGAGTATTATTCGGCAATCAAAAAGAATGAAATCTTGCCACTTACAACTACTTGCATGGAACTGGACAGTATTATGCTAAGCGAAATTAGTCAGAGACAAATATCATAGGACTTCACTCATATGAGGACTTTAAGATCTAAAACAGATGAACATAAGGGAAGAGAAGCAAAAATAATATAAAAATAGGAAGGGGGACAACACATAAGAGACTCTTAATTATGGAGAACAAACAGAGGGTTGCTGGAGGGGTTGTGGAATGGGGGATGGGCTAAATGGGTAAGGGGCACAAAGGAATCTACTCCTGAAATCACTGTTGCACCATATGCTAACTAATTTAGATGTAAATTAAAAAAATTAAAAAATAACATTTAAAAAAAAGGTAATTTTATGCCATTCCATAGCTCTGAAATCACGGTTGTAATGTGCAAGTTAACTTTTTCTGTTAACAAGTTAAAATAAATGGGCAACGTTTAATTTAAAAAAAAAAGGAAACTATATTTTAATTCTAGTTCAAAGTTTAGATGATAAGATGTATTCCAAACACTTTGATGGGTCAGAAAACATTTGTCCGAGATTTGGGACGGGAGAGCACATCAAAACCAAACCAAAGAGGGAATATAACCTGACAAGACTGAATTCAATGTGATGAAATATGAAGATAGCACTTCTTTTTTTGTTTGTTTATTTTGACGGGAGGCTGGGCAAAGAGAGAAGGACAGCGAGAATCTCAAGCAGGCTCTGCACTGTTAGTGTGGAGCTCCATGCAGGGCTCAAACCCACAAACTGTGATATCATGACCTGAGCCAAAATCAGGAGTTGGATACTTAACCAACTGAGCCACCCAGATACCCCAAAGAGGTTGCAGCTTTTTAGATTTTGTTTAGTTTATTTAAAACTGACTATATTTACTTATGTAATACGTCAGATTTTATGCTACTTCATAGATTCTCTCTACAATAGAATGAAGGAATACTAAGATTATGCAAGGTTGTTTTCTAGAAGAGAATATTCCTTTATGCAGTCGAATACATGCAGACATCAGCAAAGTCACCCACCAAGAAGGTCAGTCTTGTCCTCAGATGAGTTTATAAGACATCATTGAAATGATTTGTGCATAAATCATTACTTTTTAATAAGCTTGTTGTTACTGTTAACTTATTGCCATTACGTTAAAATTACATTTGTACGAATATTTTAATATAGTATTAAATATTTAGAATTCTTTAGAAGGAAAAAGGTATGTATGATTTTATTTCTTTTAATTTTTTTAACATTTATTCATTTTTTGAGAGAGAGCGCAAGTAGGGGTAAGGCAGAGAGAGACGGAGACACAATCCGAACCAGGCTCCAAGCTCCAAGCTGTCAGCACAGCGCCCATTGCGGGGCTAGAACTCAGGAACCATGAGATCATGACCTGAGCCGAAGTCAGACACTTAATCAACTGAGCCACCCAGGTGCCCCTGCATGATTTTAATTTTAGTGAGAAATTTTGTGAAGCCAAATAACCATGTAGTGCAATTAAAATGCAAAAGTGAATAGTAGGAAAATGGTCACATGCACACACCCCAGTAGTATAACCATAATCTCTCATTTGTTTTTGTCTTAGTCATATTCATATAATTAAACAAAATTAATGTCAGTACTCATACACACACACCACAAAATATAGATAAACTGATACTTGAAGAAATAAGATTAATACAAAATAAGGAGGTAAAGTTCATAATAAGAGTCTAATATTTATAAAGATCTATGTGCCATATCATGGATTCAACTTTTATCAAGCAAAAAAAAAAAATAGGAGAAACAAGAAGTAAACGTAGTAAGATAACTTTATTCAATTATCTAAGCCTATAATGAACCAAGTCGAGAAAGATATAAAAGTTCCAGAAATAAATTCTATATGTGTCTGCGTATATATGCTGATACTTATATATAGAAATAGAGATATACATTACATAGGAAGTGGAGGATACCTGCTTATAAAGTTTCCATTGGTGGGGTGCCTGGGTGACTCAGTTGGTTAAGCCTCCAACTCTAGACTTTGTGACAGTTAGTGACTTTGAGCCCTGCACCAAACTGGCAGTGTGGAGCCTGCTTGGGACTCTCTCTCTCTTCCTCTCTTTGCCCCTTCCTAGCTCTCTCTCTCTCTCTCTCTCTCTCTTTCAAACAAAATAAATAAACTTAAAAAATATTTTAAAAAATAAATAAAAGTTTCCATTAGAACGGTAATGAAAATGGTCTTATAATATTACAAAATCTTACTACTTTACAATATGTAACAATATTCTTTATTCAAGAATAGTCTCTGATTATAATGAAATATGGGTAGACTTTATTATAAAATCAGAAAAATACTTCTACAACATGAACTTTTAAAAGAAAAAAAAGCCTGTATTTCAAGTGCCCATAGATTCAAAGGGGTGTGGGGTAGGGATATTAGATTTAAATTTCAAGACAAGGCATGTGCTTTTGAAAATAAGGAGTATCACTTCCTGAGAATCTGAAAAGAAACAGAATACGTTGAGGTGAAGTTAAGGGAAAACACACTTGGTGCTGACATTTTTACTTTATGTGCAGAACATTCAAACTAAAATTCCAGTTATATTTTTCTTGCTGAATATTCTGTAGAAACTATAAAATTTCAAAGTGGCAGAATACCCAAAATAGCTTAAAAGACAATGAACTTTGAGTAAAATAATGTAAAAAAAGGATCAATATTTCTCATGTTAAAAATGCTCCTCTATATTGACAAGGAAAAAAATGTGCTATTGAACAGATAAAAACAATGCAAAATAAATGTATGGGATATGAAATATAAATGGCTAATAAATAGATGGCTGAAAAAAAGCAAATAACATTTTTTGCTCATCCAGTTAGAAAAATCAAGATTGATAATCTTCTTGCTGGTGAGGTTATAGAAAAATGGCCATTCCCGTTCCTTGTTAGTCCATCAACAAATAGGTAAAATTGGGTATTTCAAAGGGGATGTATGTGGGGAATGGTGGGAGAGAGGTGTTATATATATCTCCATATAATTTTTACTTGTTAAAATGAAGAAACATTAATTTTTAATTTCAAAATCTAAAAGGATAAAGTCAGTTTAAAAATTATAAATTGTTGGGGCACCTGAGTGGCTCAGTTGGTTAAGCATCTGACTGCAGCTCATCTCACTGTTTGTGGGTTCAAGCCCTGCTTTGGGCTCTGTGCTGACAGCTCAGAGCCTGGAGCTGCTTTGGATTCTGGGTATCTCTCTCTCTCTCTCTCTCTCTCTCTCTCTCTCTGCCACTCCCCTGCTCTCGCTTTGTCTCTCAGAAATGAATACACATTAAAATTTTTTTAAGTTATAAGTGGATACTATTTTATTTCAGGAAATTTGGCAAAATCTATTAAAATTTAAGAATGCCTTTTACTATTATAATTTTTTTTATAAGACTTTATCCCATTAAGAAAGTGTTTGTAGGGGTGCCTGGGTGGCTCAGTCAGTTGAGCGTCCGACTTGGGTTCAGGTCATGAACTCATGGTTTGTGAGTTCGAGCCCCATGTGGGGCTCTGTGCTGACAGCTCAGAGCCTGGAGCCTCCTGCGGATTCTGTGTCTCCCTCTCTCTCTGCCCCTCCCCCACTCATGGTCTGTCTCTCTCTGTCTCAGAAATAAATAAACATTTAAAAAAACTAAAAAAAAATAAAGTGTTTGTACAATTGTATGTGTGTGTGTGTGTGCGCGTGTGTGTGTGTGTGTCCAAATTCAGTGTAATTTGATTTAAACTGTTGCTAGGTAGAAAAACTAAATGTTCATAAGTACAGTAGAGTTTTTTTAATAGTATATTTACACAATGGAATGCCATAATGTTAGTAAAAAGAACAGAGTAACTACTCCTGATATGGAGTGTTTAATGGAAATACTCCATCATAGTGTGTAATGGAGGAAGAAAGTTACAGAATAGTATGCATAACATGAGCCCATTTATGTTAAATGTATGAAGAAATACAAAGATGGGTTTGTATGCACATATAAAATAATTTGAAGGAGACATGCAATATTTCAGGGTTTCTATACCTTTGGAGAGTGGAATTGAGATGATCTGAAAGGAAATTGAGTAGGCTAAGAATAAAGTTATTTCTTACATTCTATGCCTCTTCATATGTTAGGTGTATATAAGTTTTTACGTAATTTTTCTTCATTGTCTAAATCATGGAAAAATCCATCAGTACTCCATCACATAATGCAATAAGGGAAAATCTGAACCATTGAAATGGAAAAACTGTTAAGCAAATACTCTGAAGAACAAAAACTAATGTGGTGGAAAAAGGCAACCATGAAAATAAATGGGGAAGGAGAACAGGGAGAAGAAATCAGGACAATCATTCTCATCATCCCAGTAATGATGATGATGATGATGATGATAGTAGGAGTAGTCATAATGAAATGATAATTCTGGAGACTAGAATGCTAACAGACTGCAAACAAGAACGTTCAACATTGACCACCTTCACTGTATTTTGCCGCAGGGAACAATACTTCTCAGTGTGTAAGGCAATTCCAGTTAATTGGTCGCATTATCTCAATTATCTCAAATGACTGTATAAAGTTATGGTATGTACAAACAAAAACAGCAATTAAGGAAGCAAACCAAACTAATCCTGTGTGTGTGTGCATATAAGTTTCCTTTTTGGAATTTTTAAACTTTGTGTGTTTGTTTGTTTGTTTGTTTGTTTGTTTGTTTGTTTAGGGGAAGGGGATAGGGCTGGGGGCGTGTGAGACTCCTCCCTGCTGCTCTCCATTTGGAGGCATGTGAATCATGATGTTCTGATGAGGTCACAGGGGGGCAACCCAGCTAAGATTCTTGCTAAACTTAGGCAAGTCAGGAGTGAAGAAGTTATCACTGGGCACTAGGACTTGTGTTTCTGGAGCTTGCTTGTTTCTAGCCAGAGGTAACAAGCTCTCTTTTCTGTGATTTCCCCTGTCCTTCCTTCCCTTGTTTCCATCCTCTCCTCCTGCTCTCCCCTCCTTTGCCCATCCCATTCCTTCCTTTTCCCTTTGCTCTCTCCTCTCTTCACTTCTTGTTTCTTTTAAGCTGGAATTTCACTTGAAGAGACTAGGAGCAACATCCAGCTAGCATAAATGGAAGGATGAAAAGGTGACAGAATGTGTATTAATCATACTATCTGCCGTCCCTCTAATAAATCTAGCATCTATGTTTCATCTGAGAAATGAAACCATCTTTATGGCCAAACTCTTTAGCTGGATGTGTGTGGGAACTCCGGCAGTTCATGCTGTCTGATGCACAGGTGCTTGATTTTATTTTTAATTAGAAGTCACCAGTCAGCATACTGATATGTTGGAACTCAGCTCTTAGTATTACATAGACTGGGGAGGTCAGAAGACATGCTGTTAACTAATTTTCTACTCTGTGCCCAAATCCTTTTTCCAATCAAGTTTCTGAACTCCTGACGGTCTCCAAAGGCACTCTTCTTTATGCATCTAGAAGGGGGCTTGTTTGGACCCACTTTTAAATGGCCC
Organism: Lynx rufus; assembly: GCF_022079265.1. Classification (NCBI taxonomy): domain Eukaryota; kingdom Metazoa; phylum Chordata; class Mammalia; order Carnivora; family Felidae; genus Lynx; species Lynx rufus. The sequence continues at coordinate 40,840,434 of NW_025814856.1, read as the reverse complement.
TTATTTATGCCTTACCATATGTTACAGCAAAAATGCTGCCCCCTCTTCGAGATGGCTACCGTCTTGTGCCAATTCCCAAGCTTTCTTGGGTATTTTTTAAAAAGCTCATTCTGCTGAGGAAAGAGCTGTACGGTTGTCAGTTCTTTCCCACAAGTGTTTTCACATGATACACTTTTGAATTGTGTGTGAATTGTAAATTTTGCCATTTTTTAAAAATCTGAATGAAGAAGAGATTTAATTTTTCAATCTGCTATGCTGCCCTGATCTCCCTCCTTCCCTCCCTTCCTTCCTTCCTTCCTCCCTCCCTTCCTTCCTTCCTTCCTTCCTTCCTTCCTTCCTCCCTTCCTTCCTTCCTTCCTTCCTTCCTTCTTCCTTTCCTTCCTCCCTTCCTTCCTTCTTTCCTTCCCTCCCTTGCACAATCATTTATTTATATACTCAGTGTCTCATCATGAAAAAGAATGCAGCCTTTTGAGCCTATTAATAGCTCTACGATATTAGGCAGACTGTTTAACCTTCCTGTGCCATTTGTAAAGTGATTTTCCTAGTACCTACCTCCTATAGTTGTTAGGAATGAAGGGGGTCTTATATGCAAAGCACCTAGAAAGGCTCCTGGAACATTTTTTTGTTGCTGTTGTTGTTGTTTTGTTTTGTGTTTGCATATTTGTAAGCTATTATGCTTTACTCATTTATTCATTAAACAGATTTTAATTTAGTGAATTATCTGTGCCAGGCTTTGTCATACATGTTGGAGATGCAGTAGAAGACAGGATAGCCAAGAGATCTGCTTGTATGTAATTCATATTCTAATGAGTATGTTTTGAAAATGTACAAGTAACAAAGGAGTACATGATATTTCAGACTATGAAAGTAATGGACCTGTTTTTTCATCACATCACAGCCCCCACCTCCCCTTTGTCCTCTACGTATTCTATCCCTGGACGCTGTGCTTCAAAAGACCCTGCTCTGCCATCCTCTAGCCACACCTTTTGCCACAAGGTGAGCACCCTGTGGGCTACAGGAACGTGCCACCAGGAGTTAGTACTCCAATCCCCAGAATTGGCAACCTTGCCCTCGCCATGTTCAGAAATCTCCAGTGTGCTTTTCCTGTCCTGTGGATGCAGCTATAGGCATGCATAAATTTTATAGATCTCAGGCGTAGCCAAGGGGCAGCTGCTATGGTGACTGGGTCTTGAATGTGTGTCGAGTCATGTGGCTATCCATCGACACATGTTTGAAGGCCTCTCAACTGGGAAGGGAATTTTACCTAGAATTCTACCAGCTCAAAAGTTAAAGTGAACTTTAATTTAAAGTTAATCAGCTAGGGGTGCCCGGGTGGCTCAGTTAGTTAAGCGTCAGACTCAGTTTCCGTTCAGGTCATGATCTCTCAGTTTGTGAGATTGAACCCCACATCAGGCTCTGTGCCGACAACATGGAGTCTGCTTGGGATTCTCTCTCTCCCTCTCTCTCTGCCCCTGCCCCCGCCACTCTCTCTCTCAAATAAATAAGCATTAAAGAAAATAAAATAAAGTTAATCAGATAAAGCTCACATGCTGATATAATGCTATCCAAAATAGCATATTTGCAACTATATATTTCCTTGTTAAACACTGAAGATCATTAGATATTGGGGATGATTCACTGCATGGTTAAGAGGACTGACTTTAGGTAAGTGGGTTTGAATTATGGCTGTTGCTCTTACTGTATATTACTTCTTGAAGCCTCAGTTTCTTCATCTGTAAAATGGCGATATAAAATATCTTATTCACATAAGATTATTTGAGGATTAACTTAGGTAATATGTAAAAGGCTTAGAAGGTACCCCATACATAATAATATTGGTCAATTAAGCAAAAGATCATTCATACTATTGCTGTTTAGTAATGGCATTTTGCTTAGCAGGCAAATTCTTTCAAACTGCAGGATACAACAGAAGAAAAGATAAACTCCGATATTCTCAATTGTCACCTGGAAAAGGAACTGGTCATAACGGGTGACATCTTGGCTTGGGGAAAGGCCGAGCTGGATTTCAGGTTCCATGGTACTTATTTGCCAATAGAACATTGTCATTTTGGGATTATGATTGCTTGTTGATGTTTCTTGGGGGGAAATTATATCTTCAACAATAATTTCCATGTCTTTCTTCAGATCAGTTCCTCAACTTTGTGTAACCAAGGACACATTAGGAATTTTACTTTCTTGCTAAGTGTGGTAGATGTTCCAGAACCAAGGAGTCTGTTGGGAACTAAATTTGTAGTCAAGTAATGGCAAGAAGGGCCATTAACTTTCTATTTGGTTACCTCTTCTTTTTGACTATGCTTGATTTGCCTTGTTAGCTGTGCAGTTGAGATGTTACTGAGACATAAGCCCTTTGAAGAATTGCATGAAATTTCAACTGAGCTCTTTTGATTCTCTGCAAAAGTATTTTTCTTAGATACATATCCAAGCCTGTTGAGAATGAGACCACATTCACAGTGGTCACATTGGCACACAGGTGGACTTTAGAAAAGTTTCCTATGGACTTGTGAGCAGTCTACATAGTTAGCAGAGAGCTTGCCAAAACATCCTCGGGATGACGTGCAGGCTTACATAACACAGAGCTCTCACTCGTCTCTAAGCCACTTCAGCTGCTCAAAATATGTCACTTAATTTCAAGTCATCAGAGGCTGGAAAGCATTGGGGTGCACAGAAGTACGACTTGTCCCTTACATGTTAAAACGACCCTTGTGAGAATGTTCTGAGTTAATGCTTTCCCTTTTTTTATGAATAGCTGTGACATATATGAATAATTCATTCATGACACTGAAAGTGTAACCGCAGAGGCTTCCTCCCCAGGGTGTCTTGGTAAAGCTACCGACAGTACTAAAATGAGCCTTATCGGAAGAACATCACTAGAAGAGGATTGGCAAGGAATGATCATCAGACTGTGTCTTGAGGTTGTCGGCTGTTACAGATTGGGTTCCTGTGGAAATTCAGGTATAGCGCTGGAAAGCTCACGAAGCTAACGCTGATTAAAATGCTTCCAGGTGTGTTCGCAGGGAACTATATATACAGCTGGAGAGGACCTTCCAAATTGCTTAGCTTATGAATGACGAACTGGGAGTCAAAAACCCCTGCCTTGGCCGTCTTTCTTGGGAGTCTAGCATTCCTTTGTAGAATTCAGGGAAAAAATGTCTTGAAATGAGACACAGTCATTTCATGATGCAGGAATTTTACCATCACAGGGGCACTGTAGGTTATATACTTTAGATATTGCTTTGGACTCCCTGACAACTGCTGAATAATCCATGTAATAGCCAGTGAGATGCCTATGGCTCCAGTTATAATAGGTATTGAGTGCTTCCTGTCCCCTATTTCACTTAATCCACACAACCCTATGAAGTAGTTTTATTTATAGTAATCATCACATTTTAGAGGTGACATAGCTAAAGATTGTGGTGCCGGCAGGCCAGGTCTGGGGACCCAGAGAGAATACGGCAGGACCAGGCAAGAGGATCCTTGGCTTGGGTAGGATGGAAATCAAATGCGAGCCAGCAGGAACTGAGAGCAGAGTTTATCGAAGATCCAGACAGAGCAGATACAGAGCCTACAGGAGATGCAGAAAGGAAAAGAGCAGGAGTCTCATCTTTGTTCAGAGTCTGGGGGGTTTTACTGAGGATAGAGGTCTGGTGTGTGTGTGTCCCTTCAGACATCCAGGAACAAATACCTGGGGGCCCAGGTATAAGTCCTTGAGGCAAGGGGGCCTTGGCGTTGACATGTTTAGCACTGTGGTCTGGAATATGCATGTTATAGCTTTGTCTGGTCTTTCTGAGCTGGTATTTCCTTAAATTTTATCTATTCTAGAGGGATCTTTAGCTCTTTGTTCCTCACAAGGAGAACATATGCTATTTGCATTACAAGGCATGTGTAAAAGGCGGCGGGGGGGGGGGGGGGGACAGGGTACAGGTCATGGCAAGAATAGAAGCAGGAAAAGGAAAAAAGAGTACATTTTTATGGAGTCCTCCAGTTTCCCACCTCAGATGAAGAAGTAGGATACTTTTCTCAGAATTACCCAATGAGTAGGGGCGCCTGGGTGGCGCAGTCGGTTAGGCGTCCGACTTCAGCCAGGTCACGATCTCGCGGTCCGTGAGTTCGAGCCCCGCGTCGGGCTCTGTGCTGACAGCTCAGAGCCTGGAGCCTGTTTCAGATTCTGTGTCTCCCTCTCTCTCTGCCCCTCCCCTGTTCATGCTCTGTCTCTCTGTGTCTCACAAATAAATAAACGTTAAGAAAAAAATTAAAAAAAAAAAAAAAAAGAATTACCCAATGAGTAAAGGTGAATGTCTGGATTTGAACACATGTCTGCCTGATGAGAGCACTCCTTTGCTACAACACAGTACAAAGAGGAAGGTACCAGAGAAGCCTGGCAAGAGGTACCCTGGTTGTTTTACTATCATCCTGAGGGGGCAGAAGGGATTACACAAGGATCATGAATTCTGGAGTTAATTCCATCATCGAAAAGTATCTCAGCCAAGTTACTTAAGCGTCTGAACTGTTTCATCATTTAAGAAGTGAATTTGCTGGGTTTTCCATGAAGATGAAATCATTTATCTTATGTGGCAGCTCTCTGAGAATATGAGAACAACAGATATGAGGGACTCCTAGCAGGGAGAAATTTAGGGGTGGGGACCATGTCTTCAGGGCACTGGATCCACTTAACACAATGTAAACAGTTTTGCTTCAAGGAGATACACAATAAGCTGCAATTGAATGATTGTGCTCAAAAGGCAAATGTCCCTTAGGAGGACTGAAGTCTCACAGAGGTGGGAGTAACTGGGTGACAGGGTCTCTGAACCCAAGAGCACTATTTTGCCTTAAACGCCTGCTCAGTCTCATATCCTGGGTAGAGGAACCTTTGAGGAGGAGAAGGGAAGTCTTAAGAACCAAGGGGAAAACAAATTTCGGGGAAGGGTAGTAAGGCACTCAGTTTTACTTTTACTCAGGAGGGAGCTGTGGCTTTTCACCACGAACCACAATGCAGAGAAGTTCATATGCTGGTTATATTTTGCAGTATCCCCATGTTTGCTGGCATTGTTGGCGTCCCTTTCTTTTTCCTTAGAAATTTATAGCAAAAAACTTTAAACCAAAAACACTTGTCATTACTGAAAAGTTATATACACTATGTTCATCAGCAATTTCTGGAAATTGGGGTGTGAAGTGACCCAGAATAGATGTTTGTAGCTTTAAAAAGAGTTTGAGTGAAGAAGCAAGGCAAAAGTCCCTGAGATATAAAGATACACACAGCCACCCAGGCTGATAAAGGGAAGCTAAGGACTGGAAGGGTTTGTTTTTTTTTCTAATTTTTAATTTTTAATTTTTTAGAGAGACAGAGACAGAGTATGAGCAAGGGAGGGGCAGAGAGAGGGAGACACAGAATCTGAAGCAGGCTCCAGGCTCTGAGCTGTCAGCACAGAGCCTGAGTTGGGGCTTGAACTCCTAAACCACAAGATCATGACCTCAGCCAAAGTTGGACACTTGACTAACTGAGCCACCCAGGTGCCCCTGTGAACTGGAAGTTTTAATCACCACCACCAGCATCATGATCCCCATCCTTAGAGCTGGTAAATGTTTACTATAAATCAACCCCTGAGCTAAGAGCTAAAGACAGGTTATGTCACTTGAGGGGCACATGGGTGACTCAGTTGGTTAAGTGTCCGACTCGATTTTGGCTCCGGTCATGATCTCACGGTTCATGAGTTCAAATCCCACGTGGGGCTCTGTGCCAACAGTACCAAGTCTGCTTGGGATTCTCTCTCTGCCCCTGCTCCCTGCTTGTGCTCACAAGCACACACACACTCGTGCCCTTGCTCTCTATCTATCTCAAAAACAAATAAACGTTAAAAATATAAAAATAGGTTATTTGACTTGAGACTCACAAGTCCATGTTATAGATAACACAACTTGGGTAAGAAAAGTTAGGTAATATCTAAAAACATGTAAAATGTCAGTCTGTGTAGACCTGTCTGATTTGTAGGCCTTGAGGCACAGCTTCTGTATTATACTGCACCTTTTCTCAACACCGACAGAAATCTGAATCAAAATCAAGGTACACTTCTCTGAAGAATTTCCCTGTAAGAGAAAACATTAATAGATTGAACTTAATAAATATTGCAGCTACTATAGTTTCCTCAAAGCACCATCAATAAATGTAAAAGGCAAGCAACAAGTCAAGAAAACATTGAAAACACGTATAACAAAAGATTAATGACTCTCGCATACAAAGAGCTCTAATATCTTAATAAGAAAGACATTTCGAAGTAGAGAAATTAATAGAATAAAAAAGGAAGAAATAAAATGATTCATAAACAGCTATGACTAACCATACACTCTATGTGTTATTTATGAAGATGCATAAGAGTTGCTAGAAAAAAGAAACAGGTTAACTTCAGGATAAAGACTGTTATGATTTGAGTTTCAAAAGTTCTGTTTGCAGAGAAATGGTGCCAGATGAAAAGAGAAGATTCTTTTTACTCTTACAGAAAGATCTATGGGCTGACAGTTGCAACCAACCTTATAAAGCAGCTTGTAGATGGAGTAAAGTATTTCTTTTTAAGTTTGTTTATTTTGAGAGAGACAGAGGCATTGTGAGTGGGGGAGGGGCAGAAAGAGAGGGAGACGGAGAATCCCAAGCAGACTTCACATTGTCAATGCGGAGCCAGACGTGGGCTCCATCTCACGAAACCGTGAGATCATGACCTGAGCCGAAACCAAGAGCGGGACACTTAACCAGCTAAGCCACCCTGGCACCCTGTTGTTACATTTATTTTTTAACTTTTTAGCAACAGTGTAGTTGACTGTGGCTATCATAGTACCTATGAACTTGGTTTATCTACTAAAAATAATAACAGGTTAACAGTTTCTATTTTTTATTATTTGCAATTATGGTAAAACACATGTTACACATTTTATTTTCTAAACTATTCATAAGTTAATCATATTAAACATATATTTACATTGCTGTGAATCAGATCTCCACAACTTTTTTATCTTACAAAACTGAAACTCTATCCCCATTAAACAGCTCCCCATTTCCCCTTCTCAGCCATAGGAAACTACCTTTTTACTTTCTGTTCTATATACTTTATTGCTTTTGGTATCTCATATAAGTGGAATCATAATAGTATCTATTGTTTTGTGACTGGCATATTTCCCTTATCATAAGGTCCTCAAGTTTCACCCATTTTGTAGCCTGTGATGGAATTTCCTTTCTTTTTCAGGCTGAATGAAGGCTGAATGATATCCCATTGTGCATGCATGTGTATGAATGTATGTACATATGTATGCATATATATGTATATGTATATATGTACATATGTATGTATGTGTATATATGTACATATGTGTGTATATGTGTGTATATGTATGTGTATGTATATACGTACATGTGTATATATGTGTGTATACATATATGTATGTGTATACATATATGACGTGTATGTGTATACACACACATATACACACACATATCTTCATTTATTGATAAATACTTGGGATGATAACTATAAAAACATAACAAAAATAACAAGGGGGTGCCTGGGTGGCTCAGTTGATTAAACATCTGACTTCAGCTCCGGTCGTGATCTAACAGTCTGTGAGTTTGAGCCCCGCGTCAGGCTCTGTGCTGACAGCTCAGAGCCTGGAGCCTGCTTCGGATTCTGTGTCTCCCTCTTTCTCTCTACCCCTCCCCCACTTGCACTCTGTCTCTCTCGCCCTCTCTCAAGAATAAATAAAGATTAAAATTTAAAAAAAAATAACAAGTATCGGTAAGGATGTGGAGATATTGGAACTCTTGTGAATTGCTGGTGGAAATGTAAAACAACTCAGCCGCTATGGAAAATAGTATGGCATTTCTTCAAAAAATCAAAGATAGAATTACCATATGTTCCAGCAAATCACGCTTCTGGGTATATATCCAAAGGAATTGGAAGCAGGATCTTGAAGAGGTATTTGTAAATCCATGTGCATACATGCTGAGTTCAGAGCAGTGTCCTTCACAGTAGCCAAGAGGCAGAAGGAGCAATGTTACCATGATATATATATTTCTTAACGAAAAGGTAAACATCACCTAAGAAGTCAGAATCTGGAATCGTCTTTGCACAAGACAGCTTGCAAGCGCTAACAGTAGAAGTAAACACAAAGTGATAAAAACTGTTGTTGTAGGGAGGCAGGAAAGCATTCATAAAGGAGATGACTAAGAAAGTTCCCATTTGAGAGGAGGGAAAAGGTATTCTGGGAAAAGAAACAGCATATGCCAAGGCTCAGAAGCATGACAGAATACTGAATTTTCAGAGAACTGCAATTAAGTTTGGGGTACCTAGTTCATTAAGTCGTTCTTTAAATGTTCTTACTTAAGTCTACCTTTTAACCTTTGATGTTACAGTTTGAGGTTTCTAACCTATTGTCCTTGACCCAGCTGAGGTCAGTCTTATCTGCTTCATGGAAGTCATCCTTTTCTCTCCCTGGATTTTTTTTTTTAATTTAAGAGATTAATTTTTAGGTTTATAGAAAAATTGCACAGGAAGTGCCTACGCCCTGTTTCACCTCCTACTTTTGTATGTTATTAACATCTTGCGTTAGTGTGGTACATTTGCTACAGCTGATGAGCCAATATATTATTCGAAACTAAATTCTCTAGTTTACGTCAGAGTTCATTCTTTGTGTGGTCCAGTTCTCTGGGTTTTGACAAGTGTTTCATGTCCTGTATCCATCATTGCAGTATCATACAGAATAGTTTCACTGCTCTAAAATGCACTGTGCTGTACCTATCATCCCTCCCTCCTCCTCCTGAACTCCTAGCAACCACCGATCTCTCTACTGTCTCTGTAGTTTTGCTTTTTCCAGAAAGTCATGTATTTGAAGTCATACAGTATGTAGCTTGTTCAGTGGTTTATTTCACGTAGCATCATGTCCCTTGGATTTTAAGAGATTCAAATGTATGTGAAAATGTATCAGTTACAGCACTTTGACAGCCAGGAATGCAGGGGTGATGCATACAAACAGTGACAGCTATGTGCTACACCGCTCTAGGGGGCGTGGTTCCCATAAACTCTGATTGGAACAGTGCTCTCTGGAACCGCACAAGACAACGATCTATCCAAATAACAAAGAGGTCTTTGATGATGATTTTCGTTCCATATGCAATCTCTCATTTATCCCCCATGTTAGATTAGAGGCATTTTAAATACAATATCAGTGTATTTCTATTTCTCACCTCAGTCAGGGGAATGACTTTCCAATGCTAAGATGCTTATTTTTTCATTTTGTTTCAGTTAAAATTGGAGGAAACCGAACTTTTATGCTTTTTCCCAGGTTTTGTGCTCTAACCAAAAATCTAGTTAGATGTTTATACTGTAATTGTGCCAATTCGATTTAGGCAATTTCACCTTACATTGCTATCAACTTAATACTCCGGAGCTATCACTCTAATTAATTACTTCTCTGCTCATTAAACATTCATAACCTCTCTTTGAGCTACCATACTCACTAGAGATCCTCACTCCCGTTTACCCACTTACCATGCCATCCTGTATTCTACGTTTTTATTTATTTTTGAGACAGAGCATGAACGGGGGAGGGGCAGAGAGAGAGGGAGACACAGAATCAGAAACAGGCTCCAGGCTCTGAGCCATCAGCCCAGAGCCTGACGCGGGGCTCGAACTCACGGACCGCGAGATCGTGACCTGGCTGAAGTAGGACGCTTAACCGACTGCGCCACCCAGGCGCCCCTGCCATCCTATATTCTAAAGGTGATTCTCAGACTAGGGTGTATATCAGCATCATCAGCAAGGCTTGTTAAAACACGGTTTCTGGGTCCCATCCCCAGACTTTCTGATTTAGTGGGTCTGAGTGAGGCCCCCTGCCTGCTTTTCCAGTTAGTTCTAACCCAGATGGTAGTGAGGCTCCTGAGGAGGGAACTGCCCTTTGAAAACCCCTGCTCTGGTATAACTCAGCTGCCTGCTTTTTCCCCTTATTCTTCAAGGTAAAATTCTCTACCCTGGTTTTTCCTTTGTCTCACATTCTGCCTGTTGACCTTCTGCACATTCTTCAAGTCCCTTCCCTTCATTAATATTTTCATGGTCTGTCATTTATGAAGCCTTTCCTGAATCTGAAGCCTTTTCTGCCCCCAGCCTTTTCTCATCCCCTCCCTCCCACCTGCTACCACAGAACCCAAGTCACCGTCTTTCCTACCCACACTTGTAAAACAGCCTCTTAATTGGTCTTCTTTTTCTTCTCTCTTCTTAGAGGTATACATTTGAAGAGGGTCCTTCTAGTCTCATCAAAATTACAGTTAAAATAGGACTACTGCCAGTTTCTTCTGCATGTGGAAAGCATGCTGCAAAGACATGCCATTCTATGAAGAGATTTGCTATGTAGGTTCAATGAATAGGAATAATTTTTTTTTCCTTTGGTTCATCTCTTCTTTCTCCTTTATACTCCTAACCTAAATCTACCTTATTGTTTTTTTAAATTGTGAAAGTATTTAATTTTTCTTTTCTTTTTTTAATATTTCCTTTATTTATTTTGGAGAGAGAGAGTGAGCACAGGCAGAGAGAGAGAGAGGGAGAGAGAGAAGCACAAGCAGGCTCCACAGTGTCAGTGCAGAGCCCGATGTGGGGCTGGAACTCACAAAATGTGAGGTCATAACCTGAGCCGAAATCAAGAGTCAGACGCTTAACCAACTGAGCCACCCAGGTGTCCCAGTTTTTCTTTTCTTAGCTGATTATGTGTAAAGTCTTAGGAAACCAGTTCATTAGCCATCTGGGAAATGGAAATCAAAACCACAGTGCAATACTATTTTTCTCACAATAGGGTGGATGTAAAAAACAAAACAAAAAAACTGGTAGGAATGGTAGGAAATAATACAGGCAGCTAGAAATCAGTCTAGTGGTTCCTCAAAGATTACACATAGACTTATATCACTAACAATTACACCACTAAGTATATACCCAAGAAAACTTAAAAAATCTATTCACACAAAAACTTGTCCACAAATGTTCATAGCATCATTGTTCATAATATCCCCAAGTGGATATACTCCAGATGTCCATCACCTGATAAATGGATAAATGAAATGTGGTCTATCTATACAATGAGATATTAGTTAGCAATAAAAAAGGAATGGGGTATTGTTACATGCTACAATATTGATGAGGCTTGAAAACTAAAGAAGAGGGTCCTAAAATACCAGATGTTGTATGAGGTCATATGTATGAAATTCCCAGAATAGGCAAATCTATACAGGTAGAGAGAGAATTTGTGGCCGCCTAGGGTGGGGGTGGGAAGTTAAGAAGAAATGGGAGTGACTGCTAATGGGCATGGGCTTTCTTTTTGGAGTGATGAAAACATTCTAAAATTGTGGTAATGGCTGCACCACGTAACTCTGAATATACTAAAAAACCATTGAATTATACACATCCATGGGCCAATAGTATGGTACATGACTTATGTACCTATAAAGCTTGTTATTTTTTTAAAAAATCAAACAGGCAAAACCTTAAGGTTTAAGGACATCTCTTTGGCTAAGGCCAGGTGAAATTGAAATGAAAGAAACAAAAATAAATAAAAACAAAGATGCCCTTTAATTCTTTAAACAAGTGTTAGTAGCAGTTTGGTAGCACTGAATGTGCACATTGATCTCAATGACCTGAGCATTCCCATATCTGTTTTTGAGTTGGACACATCCATGCATTTCTCTCAGCTCTGTAATTCAAAGACTAGTTGGCATGAAAGTTATTTTCTTAGACCTTTCCTATTACTTTGCTTTTTACAGTCAAGTCCATGACAGGCCCAAGGGATGGTACTTAATTACAGCCTCTGTCTGTTGCTGGGAAATTAGTTCTCTTAAATAATTCCAGCTTGCAGTGAATTCAGGATACTGAGGAAAAAATATACCCAATGAAAATTTCTAGACACATGAAGTAAATGTAAAAAAAAATTACACTTCATTAAATCTTTTAGGGTACATATAAATCTATAAACAAATATATTTACAAGTCTGAATGTTATGTTTTAAATGAGCATTATATGCTGTTCATCTACTATGTATATTTTATAAAGATTCTTCTTAGTCCATATAGTTCTTCAATTCATAAAACATATCACTGGAATTCTGTAATAATTATCACAGTCAGGAGTGGTTTTCTATGAATAGTAAAAATAAGCACTTTTGCATATTTGAGGTAAAAGAGAAAAAAAAGAAACTGGAAATATTTGTCATCAGAACTTGGGAGTTGAACCTCAGCCATTTCACACAGAACAGAAATTGGCCTCAGACAATGTTGTACCTGCCAGTGTCATAGTTTGCCTGAAATCACAAAGAAGAAAATAATTGATAGGCATCACAGGAGAGTCTAATCACTTGCAAACTAATGAGTCTCATAGCCAATCTTATATGGATGAATATACAACATAAAGGTTTTAGAAAACAAAAATTTCTAAGAAAAACTTAGATGTCAAAAGAAAAACAGTGGACTCACAGAACTGTTGTCTCCAAACTATGATGTATGTGTCATAACCCCCCAGAGTGTGGGGAGAAATGTTAAAAAGTTCATTTTAGTTTGACATCTAAATGATGAGATATTAATGTCTCATGATATTTGAAGTATAGGTGGATAGCATATTTATACAAGTTTAATAAACATACACCCATTTGTATTAGGGCCCTATGCTCAAAAAAAATTACAAATAGAGCAAGAGGTCTACCGTGTGGATCGTAAGTTGGTGGTCAGCAAATAGAGCTGGGTATCAGAACTGGGTCTCCTTTGGTTTTTCTTGGTGTCTCAATAATAAATTATTTTCCAACATTTAAGAATCAAAAAACTGTACATGAAATTTATATTTCCAGTTGATCTTGAGAAATAAAACCTAGAAACACTGAATTCAGATTCCTGTGTGATGACCGTTGGCTGAGTGATCAATGGCTCTCTTCTTTAGTCCAAATGACTTAATTTCTGTTTTGACCAAATCTCTGCCATTCTTTATAACATTTTGCTTGGCTGGTTTCACTGCTGTATATTATCTTCCTGGCTCTGGTACATATTTTAAATTTGTAGCGTCAACTATTGCTGGCCACAATTCCCAAGCCAAAATCATAACCTTATAAGTAGGAAGCAGATACAGATAACTGTTCAGAAACCATTTTACCCTCTTCTGGGCACACAGCTGAACTACATTTCCTAGTTTATTCCACAGTTGGGTTTGGGCATGTCACTGAGTTGTATCTAATGGAGGAAAGTATGACCATTTTTTCTTTATTTTTCCATGTTTAATGGCTGGATATCAACAATCTGAGTAATCTTATAAGCTACACTTGGAAAACTACCTGGTTCCTACATGACTCCAGGAACTGACTCCCCCATTCTCTTCCTCACCATAGAAAACTGGATTCTAAACTAATGTTGTCTTAGGCCACTGATATTTGAAGAGTTACCTTAATTTATCCAAAGTGTAATTGTCTCTTCAATCATCTTTATACGCTTCCTCTCAAGAAACCCAGCCATCAGGGGCACCTGGGTGGCTCAGTCGGTTAAGCGCCCGACTTCAGCTCAGGTCATGATCTCATGGTTCGTGGGTTCGAGCCCCGCACCGGGCTCTTTGCTGGCAGCTCAGAGCCTGGAGCCTACTTCGGATTCTGTGTCTCCCTCTCTCTCTGCCCCTCCCCTGTTCATGGTGTCTCTCTCTGTCTCTCAAAAATAAATAAATGTAAAATAAAATTAAAAACAATAACAAAAAAGAAACCCAACCATCATTCTTGAGGAAAGAAAAAGAAGGAGGAAGATAAGGACGAAATATCCATCTATATCCTTTCTCCTAAAGCTGTTGTGTTTTTTTCTTTCTTGTAATTACTGGCATTTCTTTGATGGCTGCTTCTCACTCCATACCTTACTCTGTCTTATGCCCCTGTGGCTATTACATATTAGGTGCCTTTAGCTGAAATATCAAAAAGCCCAGTGCAAACTGGCTTGACCAAAAGCTTTCTGGCTCCTAAGAGTTAAATAGTCCTGAGGTAGGGCAGAGTTTACACTTGAAGCGATTTCCTTGTAGTTCTCTAACTTCTGCCTTTCTCTGATTGATTTCTCTTTTGTTAACAAAATAGGAACTATAGTCCTTCCACCTCACATCTGGTCAACACGCCCCCCAGAGAGAGAGTGGAATTCTTTTCCCTGAGTTATTACAGAGGAAGTCCTGAGCTTCTCTCTCATTGGATCATTGAAATGATATGTCCACCCCTGAACCAATCACTGTGGCTTAGGAATGGCATGGCTGATGCTCGCTGGGTGAAGACAGAACATCCATTCCAGGGTGAATGGAGTAGGAGATGGAGCCCATGTCAGAATCCAGTAGTACATGAAGCTAATTCCTGGTGCCATGGTAGCCTAGTTCTTAACAAGAATATTTTAGGGGCGCCTGGGTGGCGCAGTCGGTTAAGCGTCCGACTTCAGCCAGGTCACGATCTCGCGGTCTGTGAGTTCGAGCCCCGCGTCAGGCTCTGGGCTGATGGCTCAGAGCCTGGAGCCTGTTTCCGATTCTGTGTCTCCTTCTCTCTCTGCCCTTCCCCCGTTCATGCTCTGTCTCTCTCTGTCCCAAAAATAAATAAACGTTGAAAAAAAAAATTAAAAAAAAAAAAGAATATTTTATATTTTTCAGTGCTTTATACTTCTCAAAGATTATATAATTATGTATACTATTATATGTGAGTCCATTCATAATTCTTTAGGATATATAACACATATTTTATTATACTTATTTTACAGGTAAATTTGGGTCTGAAAGTTGTTAAGGAATTTGCTCAAGATCACAGACTAGTTAGCGGCAGAACTAGAATTCACTTCTCTTAATGTTTTGTGAAGTGTTTATTTGAGTATACAAGACTACCTCTTCTCTTCCTTGGCTATCTTTGAACATGTATTAGATGAAGATTGTGTTGTAATTGGGTTTCTGGTTCAGAAAATCAAAACTGCTACACGGATAATTGCCCCTATAAAGTACCACTGTGGCTCCTTTTAGTTCTAAATTGCTTAATCTTTGTGAGTTCAGGTGGCGAAATATACCTTCAATTAGGCATCTTACCCATGAACACATAGCCCCATTGAAGGACAATGAGCAACTCAGCCTTTGTTATGATCAAATCCTAGGGTTAAAGGTAAATACACAATTATAGTTAAGAAAGAAAACAGGCTCTCGTTCTTTTCTGCACCTCTGAGAAGTCAGTGCACTGCAAATTAAAGGGAGTGATAGTCTGGCTGCATATAAACATAAGGCATTGATTAGAGTATTATTGCATTACAAGTTCATTGCTGTTCAACAGTGAAAGCATATAATTACTCTTCATAGAATGCAGTATACAGCAAACAGAGAAGTACATTTCCTGGCCCATATATTTAAATTACGAATGCCAAGCTCATTTTCACCTAAAGAGAAGGCATCATGATTCAGTTATTTAATCATTTTTAAGCAGAGATAAGGATTCACCAGAAAGAGAGAGAGAGAAATGCTTTCATTAAGAGTCACATTACCATATTCAACATAGAAACTATTGAACCAGAGATATATTTTTGGAAAATTGAATCCACATCAAATCATAATGAGCAAAAAGGGGGAAAAAAGGAACTAAAGAAAAAGGTACACGCTTCAGATAGTTGAAATAATAGTTTGAAGGAGGACAGAAATAAGAGGAACTTGAGATAAAGGTTACAGTTAAAGAAATAGGACACAAAATTTGTAATAAATCGCTCACCAATTCACTTGATCTCAGTAGAGTATTTTAAGAAAGATCCCTGAAGAGGCAGCTATGAAATCTGACTTTTTTTCCCTTCACTTCCATTGAAGATTTCTTCTGAGGGCCAGTCCGTCAACTTGCTTCCTAACTCTCCTAGAAAATAGAACCAAAGAGCCATACTGATGCTGATCTTTGTGGCTTTTACAATAATTACATTCTATTTTTTAAAAAAAATTTAATGTTTATTTTTGAGAGAGACAGAGACAGAATGTGAGTGGGTTAGGAGCAGAGAGAAAGGGAGACAGGGTCAGAAGCAGGCTCCGGGATCTGAGCTGTCAGCCCAGAGCCCAACCCGGGGCTTGAACTCATGAGCTGTGAGATCATGACCTGAGCTGAAGTCGGTCGCTCAACCGACTGAGCCACCCAGGCACCCCATTACATTCTATTTTAAAGTAAATGTGCATTGCTCTATGTTCACCAAACACATGACCGTAAGCAGCGTATGGAAAAAATGCACACTTCAATATTTATTATATTATTTATGAAACACCCATTGATTTTAAAAACCTACTGAGTCCTGAACATTTTTTGGTGGCTATTAATTTCTTAACATCTTTTCACACTTCAAAAGGTTGTTGTAGTGTTCTATGTATAGACCTTTGCTGGAAGCCGAGCCATCCCAGCCTGAGTAGCAAGGCCCGAGCTGTGGACGGATTGGTAACTGCAGGGCGGCCCACAGACAGTGAAGCTTCTTGTACTCCCGCTTTTACGTAATTTGGCCTTAAAACTACCTGGGGTATTGTCTGTTGGGGAATTGCCCTCGACAGGCCCTCTGGGAGAAGAACCACTAGGAAAGAAAATAAGGTTCTGCAAGAAATTGTGCGGCCTTACGTTTAGCCCTTGCCATCCCCTATGGAGACTCCTCTACTTGCAGGAAGGATAGCCTCATGCAGTTGCCAGCAAAGAGGGCCTGTAAAGGAGAGACATAGGGATTTGAAAGCCTCACTCTGGCAACTAAGGAGTGTATCTCTGGGTACAGGTGACTTCAACCCGTAGGCCCACCTGGCCCCCTGGAAGGCATTCCAGATGATGACTGAACTTAGTTGGTTAAGGTACAGTATGGTTCATTGATTCCTAGGTGCATTGTCTCTCCGAGAATGTGTGAGGCATGGGTTTCTAAGGTCCTTTCGGACCCTTCCTGGCACCTCAGACCGAGGCAAACACATTGTTCTTCTGGCCTCGTGTGGTTAGGAGGTCATATCCCTGTAACTGTTCCACTTGAGGTGTTGAGAAATGGAGGGCCTTTCATGTGAACAGCAAAGCAAATGCTTTATAGATTATAGATAATTATAAGATTATAGATAAATACAAACGCATAATGGAATAATGTAAGAAATTAATGAATAATCAAAGGGTATGCGGGAACATTATGAGAAAATCGCCGTGTTATTTCTTAAAGGTTGTTACACATAGGAACATTTTTAAAATTAGGTA
Organism: Lynx rufus; assembly: GCF_022079265.1. Classification (NCBI taxonomy): domain Eukaryota; kingdom Metazoa; phylum Chordata; class Mammalia; order Carnivora; family Felidae; genus Lynx; species Lynx rufus. Next base: position 40,823,189 of record NW_025814856.1, on the reverse strand, counting down.
ATGTTAGAAAAACGTAGATGACATATGCCACAAGGAAATCACTAGCAAATATAATGCCACATTTGCTACAACAAATCGGCCAGTTCAACGCACTGCTGTTGTCTGAGCTCATTTTTATTTATTTTTTTATTTTAGTTTTGTTTTATTTTCACCTTTTTGCTGATGCCGTTCATCCTTCGGGAATCTCTGGACCTGCTGGAGCTGGATTCCGGCAGACCTTTCCGGTAGCAAAAGTAAACCAAGAACTATAAACTCTATATGTTGTTTTCCTTAAAATTTGTACTCCCTTGTTGTCTCAGTTAGGGTCCTTTGGTCACAAAAGGGCCAAAATGGATTGTGTGGCTTGCTTGGGCAGAAAAGGGATGTATTAGAAGTATGAAAGGCCATTCACAGAATCCAAGGAAGGCTAGAAACTTTGAGTGGAAACAGGAGCCAGAGTGGCCCCAAGGATGTAGGTCTCAGCAACCAACTGGTAGCATTTCAAGGCACAGACACTACAATGAAAGACCTATCCTGTCTTGGTTCTACTTCTTAAAGATTCAAATTCTGGAGAGAAATCCTCTTTGACTGGGGCCTAGCAAAATGGAGGGCAGAGACTCAGTCCCACCAAAAAAAGCAATGAGTGCACGTGGGAGGGGATTGTAACTCTCTGAAAGAGGCATGACAGTTGGTCAGCCCCAAAATATAAATGTCCACGTGACCCATTTTCTGATCTTACTTCATCTGGTTTATTTTAGAGTATGCAGTGACGAATGTAACTTTATTCATACGTTTGTCACACAGACTTTATTTAGGAGAGAGAATTTATTCCTAACTGGAGACTGTTCACTGGGAATTGTGAAGACAGTCTGAGTAGTTGCCTTAAAAGTAAGTAGTCTTCAAATTGTAGCCCTACTGCCTTTAGCATGAGGACGTGATGGTTAGGGAATAGCAACTTGTACTGGTATTGTGTCAAACAGTAGGAGCAAAACACTACCTTTTGCTGTTCTATTAATAGACGCCTTGCTGTGGAACACATTATTTTAAATGTATGTAGTGACAGGCAGATTGCATGCCATTTCTTTGAACATGAACTGTGAGCAGGGGCTGTGAAAGTACGCTCTCTTGTACTCCCACATGGGTAAACAGAGTTGACGTGTACTAGTTGTCTGGCCATCAGCTCTCGTCCAATACCCGTGGGGACAGAGTACCTTAAAACAATAGGCCTGCATCAGGCTGCCATTTAAGAATAGAAGTAGGTAGCTGCCATCTAATTTCTGCACAGTGGGTCAGAACCACTCATGGCAATTTAAAATGTTTTAAAAACAGTAGGGCAGTCCCCCAATCAATCCATCCATCAGTCAGTCGCCAGAATTTATATAGTGTTTCTAGGGGAAAACTGTCTGCAGTGCTTTATAAGACAGAATAAACTCTGTTCAGACCAAATCCCAAAACCAACCCCGTTATTAACATGAATCTCTATTCTGATAATCAGTCTAATTTCAGAGAAGGAAATTATAAGACCTTGTCACATGCAAAATTCTCTCATTATAGTCAATGATTTATTACAGATTACAGAAAAGTGAGCAAAACAATAAGGCCGGAAATGATTGCTCATAATAAGAAATCCTCCTTTGCTTCATCTTCATCATTTTCTAATTCCCTTCCTACCTCTGTTTTCTGCTCTTCCTCCTCCTCCATCATCAATGCCACCAAGAGCTGAGTTCCACTCTATAATCCTCACTGTCTATGAAAACTCTCTTCCGTGCAAGCTGAAAAATAATATGAGGGGAAGTTGTTTGTGACATCTTAACCCAAAGTTAATTTTGTCGGATAATCTGCTTACTAGGTGGGTGTTCTCTCTCTCCCTCTTTCCAACATCTGGAACTTCACTGGGAAAACGACTTTCCCATACCGAAGTGAATGGCTCGTAAACTAGTGCTGTACTAAGCAGCAACAGTAGGATGTCAGTTGTTTAACTGGAATCCTTAGTTTATTTGCAAGTAGGCAAAGAGTGCCTGTCCTTCTGCCGAAAACAGGGGTTGGCAAACTATGGCCCAAAGGCCATATATATCCAGCCTGCCTGTGACTTTTGTGTATAGTTTTATTGGAAAATAGCCATATCACCTTGTTTGTGAATTGGCAATGGCTACTTTTGCATAACATCAGCAGAGTTGAGTCATTGCAGCAGGGACCACATGGCCGATTACTCTTAAAATATTTACTATCTGGTTTTTTTTCCAGAAAAAGCTTGCCAACCTTTAGTTAGAGCTTTGCTAAGTACTATGCTGAAATAGAGGGGAAAGGGCTACTGCTTTGCTTAATTTCCCTTAGAATTATCTGAGATGATATAAATATCTCTCTGTCAGCTCTGTCTTGGCGGTTGATATTCTAAGTGAAAGCAATGCATTTATTTCAGTTACCCCGTGAAATTCTAGTCCTCTGTTCCTAGACACTTTTTCTGTCCTTTTGGTTTTTTTGTTTTATTATTTTTTTGAGACTATATGTTGCATCAGGCTCTGGGAATTACTGAAATTACTCGTATTTGTTTTATGCCATATTTTTTTAAGTTTATTTTGAAAGAGAGAGAAAGAGAAACCGTGCACATGCACACATGTGAGTGGGGGAGGGGCAGAGAGCGACAGGGAGAGAGAATCCCAAGCAAGCTCCACACCCAGCTCGGAGCCAGAGGGGGACTCAATGCTATGACCCTGGGATCATGACCTAAACCAAAATCATGAGGTGGATACTCAACTCACTGAGCCAACCAGGCACCCAGAGCATATCGTCTTATTAGCTTGGGGAGTTGATCACAGAGGAAATATTTAGTTAATGGTATTGGGTAGGATTTAATAAATGTCAAATTTGTGCAGCATCAATTGATAATAAGTAATTCATTATTTATTATACAAATAATTCAGAGAGGAGAGCTTAAGCTGACACCATTGCAGAAAGCTCTATGATGGAACTAGTCTTCATAGAGTGGGTAGGGTTTGAATTAAAAAATTCCAGAGCTGGAAAGCTCTGAAAGACATCTGGTTCAAGAGTTTCCACACACTAGGCCTTTGGCCAGTGTCGGTCTGTGATGAATTTTCCCCTAATTACCAAGGAAAAGAAGAAAAACTTAAGCATGGCTCAGGGTTTTAAGAAAGGGCTTTTCCTATATCTTCCCTCCATGGACCATGTCTTCTAGTATATGGTAGGTTTTATAAAGCTGAATTTATTCAACCTAAGAAATAGCTCTTTCATAAATTTGTGCTGAGTTTTCCCTTTGGAAATGACATTAAGAGTTGAGAGTATATGCCAATGCTGCAGTTGTTTGTACCTGTACTTGGCAGAATAAAATTTGACAACCTGATGTCTGCCTCTTCAATATTTTTTAATGTTTACTCATTTTTGAGAGAGAGACAGCATGCGAGCAGGGGAGGGGCAGAGAGAGAGGGAGACACAGAATCTAAAGCAGGCTCCAGGCCCTGAGCTGTCAGCACAGAGCCCGACGCCCGACTCTAACTCACGAGCCGTACGATCATGACCTGAACGAAAGTCAGACGCTTAACTGAGTCACCCACTTCTTCAATATTTTTTAATGTTCGTTGTGCCATGAAATCCAGGAGACTCGGAATCATAGACCAGAACAGATGTTCAATGTTTCAATATCTTCTACATCAGTCTCACCAAATGGCTGGTAATAGAGTCAATGAGAAGAGAATGCTATGTAGACAGCTGGAAGAGGAATAGATTTCAGGTGGAGATTAATTTTGTTCATTTCCTCCCAACTCAGGACTGTCACTGTGATTTTGGCTTTTCTTCCCCACTCATTGCCCTAACACTCCCATTTCCACTAGGTATTGTTCTGTAGAGCCTACTCGTGGTTTTCTTGGGTTCAAAGAAACATTCAGATTCAGAACCCACACCAGCCCACAAGAGGCTTTACTCTATGAAGAAGGTTGCGAACCAGAATCCAAAGTTCCCAGGAGGACAGAAGCAGGTGTTCTTATTCTGTAAAAATCCTTCAGTGTCCACATGACAGTTATTATGGTTATTAGGGAAAGTCTCCTAAGGCAATAGCTGGAGTGCAAAGAGACCACCTAGAACAGGTGTGTGAACAGCCCTGTCCCCTCAGGAGACAATGTATCTTGTAATAACAGTTTTGGCAGAGTTTCCAGGGTCCGTGCTAGGGCTGTGCCCGGTTATAAGAATACTAACCCTACTCAGAAAAGCGCATAGCTACGACTTCCTATCAAGTAGATAGCCTTCTCCAGGTCTAAATGTAATCTTCCAATATGGAGTCATTTTATCATTAACAAGGTTGCCTAGCAACAGGTGACATTGACCTTATCAGGTTACCAGGGGGAACAGATCAAGAGAGCTAACCAAAAGGGGAGTTCTTATGCAGAAGGGAAAAAGATTCTATTAACCCTTAGTCCATAATTGTCTTCTAAGCCCTTAGAATAACAGACAGCAGGGAATATCTGGTCCTCTGAAGTTACCAGGGAGATTGAACAGGTGGGTGTCCTTTCAGACAAGAAGAAAATACTGTTGCTCTCCAGTCAGATCCCAGAGATTGTGAGTTCCTATAATACTGTGAATAAAAAGCTGTTTGAATAACCAGTACCCTCTCATTTTTAACACTTCTACCCAAATATCTCCTCTTCCTGGAAGCCCTCCCTGATCACCCTAATTAAAGCACATCTGTCTCAGCTATTCTCTACCACAGCACCTTCCTCATTTCCTTCTGTACACCTTCCACTAAATGTTATTTATTTTCCTTTTGGGTATCTCCCTCAGTAACATATTAGTCACATTCTCTAAGGCATCTAATTTATTATGTGGAATATCTTGTATATACTTAAAACTAGCATTCATTGGATGCAGGAATCAATGAATGAGGCTAAGTGCTTAGAGTTGTGAGCTGTTACCAATCTAAGGTCCCTTCTGCAGTTTATCTTCTGAACATTTTCTGGAACTTTTCCATATAGAGGTTTAGGTTCATGTGGTTTGATCTCTTTCCCCTGAAACTTAGACTGAACCTCTCATTATAACTGCCCCAGAGGTCTGGAAAACAATTCCGTGGGAAATCTTCTTAACCACATTCTAAACAGCTGCAGGTTTCATTTAAATGTCATTCCAAATGCAGAAGGAACACAATTCAGTGTCTGTGTGGTGTTCCTCTGGGACCTTTCAGCTGTTATTCTCATTAGCATCCCTGGAGGTTAAGCATGATGGGTTGGGCACCAAGAGCAGGGACAGCTTCTCTGTTTTCATACAGATCACTTTGACAAGACCCAGTCTCAAAACTTAGCTAACCTAGAAATGGAAGAGAGATTATTTCTCCTTTGATCCGAGGAAGAAACTGAGCTTCAATAAAGATCTGAAAATTAAGAGTTTATTTTATTTAAAAAAAAAACTTAGAAGAAAAGGAAAATATATTTTCCTTAAGAGACTTTTGAATATAACCTACCTTTTCAAACTAATTGATAAATGGGAGGAATTCTGAGAAAACATTAAAGAAAAGCCCCCCTCTTGCAGATTCCTTCAGCTAGTTGATATCACAGGAATACGTCCTTTGATGATGATCTTTTGCTAATAAATGTTTAAAGTGGAAAGAGAAATTGGCTTTTTAAAATGAGCATCATTTCTGGGTTTCTGCAGCCAGAATCCTGATGTGATTCTTTGAAACCATGCACTAGAGCCAATGAGGGCTCTGTTAACCATGAATAGCATGCCCAGCGATCTACTCACCAGCCATGATGCCTGGAAGTGTTGATCCTCACATAATGGGATTGGTCTGTGTGGTGAGCCTGAATTTCCCAACACTGTGCTGAACTCTTAAGTCCCCACGTACAGCTAATTTTGCCTCAAAGTTAAGAAAGTGGGTAGAGGCATCTTTCAAGTTGATGTAACATGTCTCACTCTGCCTGCCTGTAATTATTCTGGGACCAAAAATAGAGTAAGATTATTTTTTAAAAAAGAAAGAAAAGTATATAATCCCTTGGATTGCTGGGCTCTCAATTTGCTCCTTAGTATTGAAAGGTGAAGGGTATTACGGGTCACAGGAGTTCTAAGCAGTGTTCTGAATTCAGAAGCAGATAGTCCACTGTCCAGCATAATGGGAGTTTCTCACCAAGGTCCTTAGTGGAAGTTGTTTTGGAAACTGTTCACCTTAGGGTATCCTGCTCAAAGATTTTTCTCTGCCGTTGGGTATGTGAACAAAATGGTGTGGTGTCTTCCAAATATGACATCATCTATCACCCAAGTATCACATCATCTCCAAGGATGAAGTTTTTTAGTCGTATTTTGATACAAAGTTGGTAGAGACCAAGAGAACATCAGGTGGACTCCAGTGTGATTCTTTAGTAATTATTTCTCCATGCCCACCTAAGGAAACCACATAAAATAGGACAGCCACCAGAAAATATTTTTTAAAAAATGATGTGACTTGCAAAAATGTGCAAATTAAAACTGCAATGAAATACCACTTTTTTAACCTGTCAAATTGGCTAGAAAAAAATTATTATATCCAGTGTCAGACAGAGGGTCAGGAAGCAAATATTGCCTTACATATATTGATATTGAATCGTAAACCCAATAATTTCACTTCTGGGAATTGAACATAAGGAAATAACTGTGAATATGGGCAGATAAGTATATTTATGGAGTTTCACTAGTGTCATTTATTAAAAATATATAAATGGAAGTAAACTTAAATAGTCCAATGTAGGTGGATGAGAAGGCAGGAAAACAAGAGAATATTATGAAAATGTTCAAGTAATTTTAATAAATAACTCATTCAACACATATTTTTTGGGTTCCTCTCTGATTATGTGCCAGGTACCATTCTGGACAACTGAGATTCAAGGGAACAAATAAAAATCTCTGTCTTTGCAAAGCTTATATTCTAGTAAGACAGACAGCCAAAGGACAAGACAAATAAGTAAAATGCATATAGTATGTAGGATAGTTAAGTGCTTAGGAAAAAAACAAGACATTAAAGAAGGTAAAAGCATTGCGTAGATTTTAGACAGTTAGCTCTTTGAAGACAGCAACTGTGATCTATTCCTCAGTGTATCTGCAGTGTCTAGCATAGAGCCTAGCATATAATAGCTAGTCAAATATATGTGTGTTAAATATTTATGGGTGGCCTTCCGACAGGACGGCTGTGTCTGTGTGCCTATGGGGACCTCACAAGTGTGGTTCAAGAGAGAATCTACAGTTAGAATGGTGCCTGGAGCCTGATTTGGATGCTGGAAAAGTGGGATATAAAGCCTGAAGAGTGGCTGAGAATGAAATGTCAGGCCAGTCTATTTGGATTTTATTCTGAAAACAGTGGGGAGCTGTGGACAGATTTTAAGCAGGTGAATAACTTGATCTATTTGGTATTTTAGAAGGATCACTTTGGGAGCAGTAATTGGGATGGATGGAAAGGAGCAAGAGTGGATGCAGGACAACCAGTTAAGTGTCCATTCTGTGGCGCTTCTGTCAAGCCCCTCTGCCATCCCCAGAGATCTCTACAAACAGCCCCCATACCTGCCGAATGGCTTCCTTTGTCTCTCTGTTGAGGGCATGCTCTGGCTCAGGAGAGAGCATGAAAGGGTAAATACCTCAGCTTCCTTGCACCTCAGGAAAACAATTCTGAGGCATGTTCCAGGAAGTCTCTCAGGGTGTTCCCCGGGGGCTTCAGGCTCAGTTGCCTGCAGTAATGTCCCTCTCATTAGCATATTCTTTATTGGCTTCCTCTCTTCCTGGTCCTACTTCCGCAATCACTCTTAGCACTTTGTGGAATTACCTTCAAATACACGACTTGAACCAGAAAAAGAAGAAAGAATGTATGGAGGGGAGGCACCGCAGTTTTCGGTAAGATGACCAATGAAAGACATAGTGTGAGAGAGGCAGGCCTGTGGCGTCTGGGAGAAAAACATCGAAGCAGAAGGAATAACACATACTGAGATAGGAGCATGCCTGCTACGTTCCGTGGACAGAGGCCATTGCAGTCAGTACAGAACGAATAAGGATGAAGCTAATAAGATAGGAAGTTAAAAAAGAAAGTTGAGGATGTTTGAGGAGGCATATTTAATTTTGTCTTTTACTGAGTGTAATTGGAAGGTTCTGAGCAAAGAAGAGACTATCTGACGTGGGTTTAAGTGCTATTTCTCTGGCTGGTTGAGAATCCACCGAAGCTGGTGAGGGCGGGGGGAAGTAGGGAGACCAGTTAGATTTGCAATAATCCAGGTGAGAGACAGTGGTGGCTTTGAAACCATGTAATATCAGTGGCAGTAGTGAGAAACCCTTAAAAACTGTGTGTAGGAAGATTATTGTCATGGTAGCATATTAATTACTTAAAAGCAAGGAAAGAAAAAGAGAGAGTGAAGTTATGACTATTTGTCATGATTTTGTAGACAGGGAAAATGTTTATTAAAGAATATAATCCAAATGATCCCACTGGTTATCTTGGGTGTTTGGTGCTTGGTTAAACCTTTCAAGTTTTCTATATTATTTTTCTAATCAAGGGGATAGAAGCCTACATGATTAAGAAGCTTAGGAATTGAAGGACCAAACCATTGAATTCTCATTACTAGAACCATCTTGGATATGTCCATGGGGTTCTGCATTTCTACAGGTCTCTGTTCTGTTTCCTTTCAGAAAATAATTTTCCTTTCTTTCTTTCTCTATATCCCATTGAAAATATAGAGAAAAGTGTTTTACAAATGGTTTTCAGATAATATATTTTCATGGGTTAAGAACTTAGACTCTTCCTGCGAAGGCTTCATTGTAAGGGTTAGCTAAACCAATGGTAGATGAGCACTGTGTTATGTGTTGGCATTTTCTCTCAAGGACACAAAAAAAGACATTAACTTTTGTTTTTACACCAAAAAGAATGTGCTATTTTCTACCTCATTCTTTCTACCTAGGTCAAGAGGGACCATTTTGATGGTTTATAGTGTCCAACAGTCAAACATACAGCATTTAATCTGTGTACAGAATGCTTTCGATTTATTTGAATTAAATTGCACAATCCTCTTGTTATTCAAAAATAACTGAGTGTGTTTATCACCAGACATGGTTTGCATTCATGCTTCTGGGGCTCTAAGGCTTTTTAGACACACTTTCCTTTCAATCATATTAGGAAACTATTCCATTTTCATTTTATTTTCTCTCTGCTTAGTGACTAGAAAGTATACAAGAAAACATTTTTTTTTAAAAAACTAGTCAACAGAATAAATTTAGTATATCATACAGATACAGAAAAGCTGTGCAAATCCTTATCTTTAATCACTACAATTCTAAGAAAAGCTTGTTCTATTGGCTTAGTGAGCTAATTCACAGGGGTGATTTAATCAATCCTCTGTCCAATGGAAAGACAAAATTCACCAAGGAATTTCTGAGCATACTTACATTTATACAAGAACATTCTTCTGATAAGAGTTTAATTAATTAAAGCAACTGAAAGCAAAAAAAAATGTTTTAGTTATTGTTGAGAAGATAATATGCAGTTAGGCATTACCCTTTATTTAAGGGTGTTTTCCGGGGTTTAGTCATAGAGTAAAAACATCACTAGAAATAGTAACGATAGTGGTGATCCTGATAGGAGTGCATTGATGTTGTTTAACATCTGTGCAGCAGCTGACTTGTATTATCTCATACTGTCATCACAACAGTCTTACGGGAAAGTTGCTATTATTCTCATTTCACAAATAAAGAAATAAAACCTTAACAAATCTAAAGAAACTAAAGCTTTAAGAAGTATATTGCTCTTGTGATTTGCCATTTAGGGATGAAGGAGTTCAGATCAGCATTCATAGTAGGCTGTTGACTTGAAATTGCATAAAAGTTGTCTTGACATTTTGAATTTCTCTTGCCCATTGAGCTCAGCAAGATTCCTTTATGAGTATAGTAAAGTACACATCTTCTCCTTTAAGTGGCAAAAGTGATTTCTAGATATAGTAATCCTGACATTCTACAGACTTGCTTAACTGGATGTGTTTCACTGATCAGGCAGCTGGAGAACTAAATTCTAGCCCAAATCTTAGTCTTTCCTAGTTCTGTGTTCCTGAGCAAGTCTCTTACTGTTTCTAGGTCAGATTCTTTAAATGGAGGTCTGAAATGTAAGGTTTGGTTATCCTTTGGATTCTTTCCTATTGTGACATTGGTAAGTGACATCCTTGTTACTGTCACGGGGGTATGAAATCTGACTAGTTTCATCAGTGAGGGACTTTATTCTTCCCAACACTGAAGCTTGATTCATCACAGAAACTGGACAAGGTTGGGCTGAAGAGTTAGCCAAGTCCATAATTATATTTGCTCAGGGCAGTGACTAAGGGAAAAATATCTAGGAGAGATTTTTGCATTCGTTTGTGGTCAGCTTCAAATTAAGCATTCTCTTGTTATACTTGTAGTGAATAAATTTCTATTGGACTCCAGAATACCAAATACATTGTTGACCTGGTGTTCATTTCAGTATTCTATCTTACCCCTCCAGTGCTTAAACTTGACGTATTCTATGTGCATCATTTAAGGTCCTTGCTGATGGAAACAGTGGAAAATCTGACCCAAATTGACTTAAGCCCAAAGATACTTTATTGGTTCATGTAATCAAAAAGTCCTAGGGTAGAATTTACTCTGTGTAGTTGGATTCAGGAGTCAAACAAAGATGTGTCATCTTATTGTCAAACCCATTGCATTCTCATTTTCTATGTGGAGGCCGATGGCAACTCTGGATTCCTCTTTTACAACAGAAAGGATGCTACAGCATGGCTTCTTAAACCACCACCTATGAAAGTTTCTGTGCTTGTTGTTGGCCCCTATTAGCTCATATGACTGTCCCTGAACCAATTGCTGTGGAGACAAACAGGTGATGTTCTGACTGGTGGTACTGAACCACACACTTCACCCCAGATCCAAGGGGGGGTTCAGGCAAATCCACCAGAAGCACCTTCAATGAAAGTTTTAGAAGGATGACCTTCCTCAATGAAAAAAGGTAGAGCTAAAAGAAGGACAAGTAGATGATGGGCAGCAAAAACAACATATGTTTCCTATACCATATTTCGGAACAAAAAGTAGCAACCATGTTTAAGTCTAATGGCTGCTTCCAGAGAGTCATTTTCCCTGATAATTGGCAGTTAAGTCATAATAAAATCATAGATAAAATCATACCATTTCAGAGTAAAAAAGACTCAGGAATTCACAAAATCATAATTTTTCAGATAAGATATTTCAGAGTGAAAAAGATTTAGAAAGTCAGTGCTTCTCCCATCTTTCACTGATAATGAAATTGATGCCCTTAGGAGGTTAAGTGGTAAAATACTTGGGGCCATATTGCCTTCACATAATTTAATCCAAAGTAATTTTAATACTCTCCATCTTGGAATTTATAGAAAAGGCTCAAAGAGAGGAATAGAATATTCTTTTCTCTCTCCATTGCTCCTTCAAAGCCAACATCTGGAGAACTTAAGTAGAGTTTAAACATAAGTATGTACCATTAGAGTTTTCATCCCCATCACCCCCCAAGAGGACCTTCATGGATCTTGGCTTTGTTTTTAGCCAACTAAATCTACAGATAAGTAACTATTTCCATCTGTATCTTATCACTTTACCATTTCATCACTTCCCTCTAATTAATACCTTATATTCTATTGCTGATTTTAAGAACAGACTTGAAAACTATTAAAATGAATAGTAAAAAAATAGTGGATACAGATTTGTCATTTCTAAAGGACACAGAGTTAGAAAACCATAGTTACCTCTCCAATCATGACCTTAGTTTTATTCTGTCAGATTATGTCTGTTATGAAATCATATTGATGTGCTATAAAAAGTACAAAATAAATGCAACCAAAACTAAAACAAGGTAACACAGGATTCCTGACTGAGCAGTTAAGGCCTATGTATTACTAAAATTAATGTGCCATAAAGCAGGATTCAAGGTGTGTCCCCCAGGAGTGTCTCCCTGCCTCCTATCCCCCTCAAAACAGCCAAGTTGGCTGGATCTGGAAATAGAATGAAATGAAATAGAATGAAGGTGAATGGTGCAGGGCTGTGACCTTTGGAGACCAGTACTATTGTGGGCCTTCCCAGTTGTCAGGGATTGCCTCCAGGAATCAGTGAGAGTCTATGCAAATCTAGGCGGTTTCCCTGGCAACCAAAATTAACCCATGAGGTCTTTTCAGGCTTAGAGACATTTTTGGAGAGTTGAAATAAAAGCATTGTTACGACAAAACTCTGGAAGGAAACTAAAAAGTCATCCCAAATCAAGACAGTTTAAAATCACGAGTGTTCTTATGAAACAGTCTCCATGTCTTCTCTTCTTTCTTTCTCTTCCCTTGCCTCTTTCGTTCACTTTTGCTCACTACTTTGGTGCCTTGTGATTTCTGGACTTTTCAGAATTTGAGGACTAGCTCTACGTTGTATTAATTCTACATACCTTTGCTGGTTGAATGGATTCCTTTTACTCATGATTTCAAAATGATAGTGATGCCTATGAAAACTTTGTAGAATTCAGTGTGTTAATAGTGAAATAAGAAAGCAAAATTTCCTATTCAACTCCTTGCTGCATTTCTCCACAATTTGCACACGCAACCCCCATTACCAAAAATGGAAAGAGTGGTGTACACATTGCTTTCTGCATTGGATTTGCATTCCCCAGAGAGAAGTGTTGCCCAATTTGGGTTCCTGGTGGGATGCCACTGGCCTTGCTTAGTGCAACCACCCACAGTGTACTTTTTGGCCAGTAATGTAGGGTGGGTTCTTTCTTAGACTGCTGGGAACTTCTGCTGCTCTGCTCTTCTCTTGGCTTTTCAAGTTGGCTCTCAAACCCAGTGAGAGATAGATGAATAAATGAATGGATTTGGAGAGGAGGTGCAGGGGCTATAGACCAAGTAAAGAAGAGCAAGGGTGCTGGAATCTGACAGCTAAGGACTCGAGGCCTTCCAGTTATTAGTTTTACGATAGTAACTTCAACTTACTTCTCTGAAACCCAATTTCTTCTCCTGTGAAATGGGACATGGAAATATCCATTCTCCTTCTTCCTGTATTAAAAAAAAAAGTCTTCATTTACTAAGAGAATTGTTCCTCATCAAAAGTTCATCTGGGCCCACGGCTGCTGATAGAGTGACTGTATTTCGTGGCCTTCCTAGCAATTAGCTGCAGTCATTAGATGAAGATGTGGCCAGTGGCATTTGAGCAGAAGTAATGAGAGTAATTCTGAGTCTTGCATCTAAAAATGTTGGGTGTGCACGTCTCACACTCTTCCTTCTCCTTTCCCATGGGTGGGAAATGGTCACACCTGGAAAATCCAGTTTGGAAAAGGTGCTGATGAGAGCAGTCATTCTACCAGCTCCTTAGCACTCTCCTTTGTGTAGCTATATGCAAAGAAGAGAAACTTCTTGGTCCACAAGCTTTCTTTTTGTTGGTGTTTTTGTGGTATACCTTTCTGTATCCTCTTATTTTCAACCTTCCTGTGTCCTCTTATTTAAGGTTATTTTTAAGGTTTTATCTCGTAGGCATTGTATTTTTGGGTTTCTATTTAATCCAGGTGGATAATCTTTGTCTTTTAGTTGTTATGTTTAATATAATTATTGGCATATTTGGACTTCTATTTACTATCTTGTTATTGTTTTCTATTTAACTCCTGTCATATGCTTCTAACACCTATTTTATATTTTAACGTCTTTATTAGTTGACACGTCTATTTCTCTCCTACTTGAGGTCCTCAAGGACAGATACTTTGGTTAATCTTAATAATAAGATTAGTTAAGCATTTAGTCATTTCAAATACTTGACTGAGCACTTCATGTACATTAATTTACTTAACTCATGCATCAATTCTATGAAGCAGATACTATTTTTAATGCTCATTTAATAGAAAAGCAATTAGATACTCAATTCTCAGTTAAACTTGCTTGCAACTATCCTGGTAGGATGTGATAGAGTACAAAGTAGTTGTTCAGTAAACGTCTTTGAATATCAAAGGAAAGAATGGGCCCATAGTGCTCCATTCCTTCCATGTTCCTTTCACTGGTAAGTTTGTTTCACTTACCTGCTTCTCTTAAGGGATCAGTTTGTATCCAGTGACCATTAATGGCATTAGATGAGCTAAGGCACTGGGGTGTCATTGAAGTGAGAAGAGCTTATAAATGTGTCATTCGATTCAGCAGAAAAAAAAAAATGTGCACAATATTACCTCTCTGCTACCAAGGTTTACTTCATCAGTTTTGATGGCTGGTTAGGTCTGATTGTGAACTTCATTCTCCCTATTTCTGGGATTTGCCTTATTTCCATTAGCTCTTATGTATCTAGACAGCATGGTACGTGCACCTCTCTGTCTCCTTCAAGAATCTGTCAGCAGATGGTCCCTTGCACCTCTTCTTGTGTGACCAATTCAGAAACTGAAGTTAGGATTTATAATTTCTTTATATCCTATCAGGCTTATCACATGTATCTTTGTCTCATTGACAGCACGTCAAAATTGCCTTTATTTCCCAACACAGAACTTCCTGAAATCCTTCGGCCTCTGGGATGCAGACCAGACCACCTCATGAAATAGTTCCGTAGCATGTGATTCAGAATGGCAAACTGGTTTCATATGTTGATATGTATTCTTGCCCAAGACTCCACTAACATTGCGGTAATGAAATGAAAAGTGTATAAGCTCCCTGCAATGGTGACAACATAGAAAGACTCACAAATGAACAAGGCACTTGGGCATTTTTCTGGAGAGCCATAATGAGGAATGCAAAGTGGAGGAAATGGAGAGACCTGAGAAGGGACAGGAACTGTGAGTTGAGACAGTTAAACTGCAGATTGCTGGAAAACTCAGAAATGGTGGTTGCAAGGCTATGGAAGTGAGATGAGAGGCTAAAGATTGGTTGAGACAAACTACTTCCAGCCCTGCAGGAGAAAATCCTGTGAGCCAGGAACTTATTTCCTTTAGGGAGAATGAGAATCACTCTGAAAAAGATCTGAAGAGAACTAGGTCCATTAACATGGGTGCTGGTATCCCAGAGTCAATACCTCTGCATTCTGTGATGAGGAATTCCCCGTAAAAGTCTGGCTTCTCATCTGCTCAGTCTCTGGAAAAGTCTTCCAGGCAGCAAGCTTGCATATGAACGCAAAGCTTCCTGTTCGCTGATGTATTGCATCATTCTTAAATTGAAATAGACCAGAAACTCAAGACATCCTCAAAGAAAACTTGGAACCTGACAGGAAAATCAAGGTAAACAAAGGAAACTTAGTCTGAGGATGAACTCCGGGGCATATGTATGCCCTTCCTTTGCCCCACCAGCCCGTCAGGCTGCCAAGTGTTGAGTGACAAGAAATAGTCTTCAGAGGACTGAGAACAAGAACATGGAGAAGGAGCCCTCTATGGTGCAGGTGTAGAGAGCCCCTGTAAGCAAGCTCACGGTGGAGGGAAGACCCTTGGAAAAATCAACACCCACCCTAGATGCAAAGCAGTGCTAGAGGCGTCCAGGTCCCCTGGTGTTTAAGGGCAACCAGAGCAAAACAAAACCTAACTCAGTTTTGCTCCTGCCTAACTTGATTCAACCACACAAATTGAAGTCTATTTAAAAAAAAAGAAAGCAAGTATGTTCATTTCCAGCCTTAAACACTATTAAATTTGTCACTACGAGTTACACTCAAACCTTGAGCTTTTATTTTTCCTCTGGGCTCTTTCTGGCACTGCTGATGGTCAGCACGGTCTTGTTCTGCAAAGGGGGCAGGGGGCAGAGGGAAGATGGCGTCTCACACATCAGACACACTTAACTTCATATATCAAGGGCCTTGGAGAGGCCACTTAACATCACACATCCATTTCTTTATCTATAAAGTGAAGGCTTTAAACCTACTTCAGAGGGTTTTTATGATACTGAAATTACTTAACTGCATGTAAAGAACTGAGCACACTAAATCACTGGTGGTACATAGAAAATGAGCAGGTTGTTTAAACATGGTTCCATGACCTAAGGACAGATCTTCTTTAGGCTCTGCCCTTGGATGTCTCTCACTGCTTCTCACTCTGTAGTTCAGTGGCTTTAAATGGTGGCATAGTAGAAATTGAGGGAAAGATCACTTTTCCGTTGTTACCACAGTTGGTGTATGAAGGGGATCCTACTTGCATTTAGTAGATGGGAGTCCATCCAGGGTGTTGGATTTCCTCCCCAGGACAGAGAAACCACACAATGAATTGTTCTCTATCTGGCATTTGGAATGAGGTTTGAACATATCACCGGACATTCCTGTAACTGAAAATCCTGGTTGTAATTATTTGAGCTAAGAAACTAACTCCTTACGATCTATAAAGGCAAAGTATTCTTAGCACTGTTTTTATACATAATTGATTTGCCAAGAATGCAGCCAGAGTGAAATTTAAGGGAAGATGGTCTTTTGTTCAAATTTTTTTTTTTGCTGTTAACTATTTTGGAAATTATGTCACTGAGGCACTGGAGCCATGGATTTGGGATTGCCAAAACAAAACACTTGAGCCAACATTTGTTGTAGCTATTATATCCCTGGTGATATCATGTCTAAGTGGAAGCACATACTGTTTCGGGTGAAGTTAGGTATGGACACCTACATATCAAAATGCATAGTTGTTATAAATTACTGTTGTTTTATTACTCATTTTTATTTCATTTAGAGAAGTATATGGATTTTTTTGGCACAGGTAGGTTACATTTTCTATAAACGATCTAAGATGTTCAAGGGAGTGTTACAAAATGTGACTTACAAAAAGGAACCTGGGGCCTGATGGCTGTAACCCAGCTCTCATTGCTCATCTAGCTTGTCCTGAGTTTGTGTGTTTTGATACTGAGAGTGTGCATGTGAAGAATTATTTTCAAAGTACAGACTTTTGTCCTCTATCCCACAACTTCTGTTTCGTGGCCCAGCAGTCATTAGTTTTAATAGGTACTCGATGTGAAGACTCTTCTTAGTGCATTTTAAGAAACAGTGCCCCGGGAACGCCTAGGTGGCTTAGTCATTGGCCATCTGTCTGGCTCTTGATTTCAGCTCTGGTAGTGATTTCCCTGATCCAGCTCAGCGTTGGGCTCCATGCTGATTGTGGGGCCTGCTTGTGATTCTGTGTCTTCCTCTCTCTCTGACCCTCCGTCACTCACACTGTGTCTTCTCTCTTTCAAAAATAAACATTTAAATTTTTTTTTTAAACAGGGGGTAAAACTCCTTTTACATTTCAACAAAGTTTTAAAAACTTATGGAAGTAAATTAAGCAGAAGCTAAAAGAAACAATATTTGAACGGCTGGCCTAGATCGGAGTAAGGAATTTATTCAAGAGATTCGTAAAGCTCCCCATCATTCTAGCCATTAAAACCCAACTAAGGAAATGATTTGGATCATTAAGCTTTGAGAGGTAAAAAGTCAGCATCTCTTTTTCCCCTATAACATGCAAATATATTCTTTACATGAATTACATAACTGGTGACATTGAGCATATCATACTCAAGTATTTAAAATTTGTCCCTGAAATTTCACTCACAAAGACTTAAAAATGTTTAAGAGAAAAGAGCTACAGGTAAAAGAAGGAAAGGGGTCAATGGTGGGGCCCATTTAGTCTGTATGAAGTCAATTTCAAACCTATGAAGAAAGGATAATAATCATAATAATAGCAACTATCATGTATTGTGCCTTATTAGACTGGAGGCTACACTGAGAACTTCATCATTTCTCATTTATTCTACATAATGAATAATTTATTCATTCTAAATAAATAACAAATTGTAATTGTTCATGATTAAATACAAATATTAATTAAATATTAATAAAATTTTCATGTTTGGTTATATTATATTAAATATTGTATTAGTTAAATAAAGTTGACCCAAAATTAATTATTCCATCATTATTCAAAATGTGTATGGATCGAGGGTCATGTACCACACCCTGTGTTAGTCACCAGGATAGATCAGTGAACATAACAGACATTTTCTTTAAACAGACGGAGCTAGCACTCTGCACAATGCTTCTAGGTAGGGGCTATCATTATCTCAGGGAAACAGAGGACACTCGCTGAGAATTAGAGACATCCAGGCTTTTCCCAAGAGCAGGAGCTTCTTAGTGACAGAGCAGAGTTTGGAAGTCAGATCTGCTTGGTCTCAGTGCCAGTTCTTAATCAGTAGTCTACACTGCCAAGGCAACTGTGGACCTTCTATTCATGCACTCAGCCTTGGGTGGTGAGAGTAGGGCTGCCCACTGCATGCAGGGCCCCTTTCCAATTCAATTCAATTCAATTCAATTGAGGGAGGAAGACCTCCCTCATGCCACTATTAAATGTAAACAGACACCCCCCCACCCCCCCCCCCCATAAGAGCCTGACTATCTACCTGAGGACTCAGGCCATTTTCTGGTCCCAACTTCCTGCTTCGTTCCTTCCACGTCACTCCAGGCCAAACTCTGAGAAATAGAGGAGAGATGGGGGAATTGTTTTTCTGTGCTCTAGGAATCTCCTGAGAGTGTGGGAGAAATCCAGAGTGGTACCTAAGTCACAGAATGTCACTTTAATGTTTCTTTTCTTTCAGTAAAGCCTTTGAGAAATTGGGAAGTGTGTAAAATGGGGGAAGCTGTCAAGTGCTTTCTTTTCTTTTTTGTAACATGTCTGTTATTTGTTTTAATTAAAGTGACAAGAGGGGATGACACTGAAAAACAATGTCTACTTCTTTCAAAGGTAGCCAACACCAGTTTTTGTAAGCAATTCTCACAATGTAGCTGAAACAACTTGCCTTAAAATCTGGGGGAATTTCACGTCTAAATCCCTACCCACCACTTCAAACCATGAGTTTTGCCAAGAAGGATGTGAAATGCTCTCCCTGACAAGATTTTTATAGATTTTTTTTTAATAGAAGTGACAGAGGAAAGAGAAATGCTTCCTCAAAGGCCTGCCAATCTCAGGAAAATGAAGCCTTTTCGTACCCAACTCTTTCCTCCAAAAATAACAATTGTGATTATTTAATGTCTATTCTGATGCCAGTTGCGTTCTAATGGATAAAATCCCACTGCATTAGATAACTTCAAAAAATGATAATTATTCTGGCTTATTAAAGCCAGAGATGCTGTCAACTCTCCATGGTTCGTAAACTCTAGACCTCCTCAAAGGAGGCTCAGAGATGGCATCAGTGGTGGTCCCTGGCACACCCTGGTGGTGGTCAGTTTCTTCAAGGTGGGGACAAGCCCAGGCTGGGGGATGGGGAGCCAAAGAGAAAGTCCTGGGGCAGACTTAGGAGGCATGCATTCATGGGAGAGTTGAGATAGCACATCGAGTCAGTTATAGGATTGTGTACATGTGTCCTTCTCTGGGAGAATGTGTACAGAGCCCAGGACAGATCTGGAGGACTCCAACATGATGACGAAACCATGCCATTCTCCTGAAGTTACAGACCCAAGTCCTATGACGCCAGTTTTCAACAGCAAAAGTGAAGCAGGAAATTGGGGCAGAGTGAAGTCTCTCTTGGTTCATTTGCTCATTTGCATCAATTCCTTGCCTGGGCTGGCCTGGGGAGACCGATGGAAACTTAAAGGAACCCAAGTATGGTAGATTAAAGTTCCAGCTGGATTAGGATTTGAAGGCTTTCGCTTGTAAATTATATAACCTTGGGCAACTCACTCAATCTTTCTGAACCCATTTCTCCATCTACTATCAAACTCATCAGGTTGTTAAGTATTAAGTACATCTTTAAAAATGCTTACATATAGAAGCACATATACAAAGTGTAACCAACTAGCCATTATAAAGCTGTAGACTGTTGAATATTGCCTAATAAATCATCTTGTGTTCATCATCTACTAGGTGATGAATTTAAGATTCAAAGTTGGATCTTTGCCCAATGGGGAGTGGAGGGCATAGGCTCTGGCATTGCCGACAGCTCAGTTAGCTTTCTCTTCCTGCAGTTTGCTAAATGTATTATTTTGAGAAAATTAGGTAGTCTTTTATGTCTCAGTTTTTCCCTCTGGTAATCATAATACTTCATGGGTTTATTTGGAAGTTTCAATGCAGTATTATAGGCAAGACTTTGGCATAATGCTTGATTCTTGATGAGCAACTCATTTTTGGTAAAATAAAAATATAATGTTACTCGGGGAAAAGGCAGGATATGACCTAGGACCAAATATAAAGTAATCACACAGGAGAGGCAGAGAAGGGCAGGTTGTCATGGTGCTGCATGAGGAAACAGGAATGAGGACATAAGTGCTAATAAATAGGGTTCAGACAAGCACCATCCTCTGCTGGGTGGGAGGCTCTCCTGGGCCGTGGTTTTCTGGACTCTCACGCACATTTCCATTCACGTTTCCTAGGCTGCGTTCTAGGGCCTCTGCTGTGCACTGTGGGTTCCACTCAAACATGGCAGCCTTACTTCTGCCTTCATCCTTAGAACTAACTGAGGATCAAGCAGGGAAAAATTGAATGAGCAATGATGACTAAAAATGGAGGTTGGTTTAGTTTGGAGACTCTTGCACATGTCAGAGAGGGGGTGGCTTGAGAGCATAGTGGGCTATTTGAATGGAAAACACTCTAGCTTGGTGATCCTCCTGACTGGAGTTAGGTTTGTCAAGAGCCCTATGCAATAAACTGGTCTTGGCAACACAGGATTATCAAATAAACTTGCTTATGTAGCTCAAATTAATGCCCAATTTATTCATTAGTAGACCTTGTGCTTAGAGGACAGCATTCAGAAAAGCCAGGCCATTTAGTCACTTCTGGGTGTTGGTTCAGACCAGAAATTCCTTAAAATTTTCTGTGCCACAGTTGTTTTGCTGCATGACCAGGTCTATGAATCCCCCTTAGAGTAATGTCTTGCAATGAATAAAATGCACAGAATTGCAAAGGTACCTAATTGTATTGAAATATAGTTATCCAAATATTAAAAACACATTTGTAATGTAATATGTGATTCTTGTTAATGAGTAAGATAATGAGAACTAGCTGTGAATCTGATGATTACTGTATTTCAAAATAGTGTTGAGCATAAACAATTATTTGAGATATCTGCAACAATTCTAATACAATTGGGAAAGTATTTTGATTTCTGTTTAGAGACAACCTCACAGATACTGCTTATCCTACTGTGGTTTGTTGTCAACCAAGAAATCCTGCATTTCAGTTAAAATTGGTGAAAATATGGCAGTTCACAGACGCTGAATTTTCAACATGAACTTGAAGAGGTGTGGACCTCAGGTTAAGAAACTTTGTTAAGATAGACAGCAGTAAGGCCATGAAAAAGACTCTCATAATCAGTGGTTCATATAGAGGTAAATTATGACCTAATATCCCTCTGCTAAAATAGTTACTTTAAGAAAGAAAACAAGGCAAAGGGCCAATATTGGTCTCTTTGGGCTGTCCTAACAGAATACCACAGACTGGATGGCTTAAGTGACAGAAACTTCTCACATTTCTGGAGGCTGAAAGTCCCAGGAAAAGTACTGGCAAGATTGGTTTCTGATGGGGCCTTTCTTTGGCTTGCAGATGGCTGTCTTCTCCCGTGTCCTCAAACAGCCTTTCCTGTCTGCATGCTTTTCCGTTCTCCCTGCCTCTTCTTGTATAAACATTGGTGCTGTCGGATGAGGGCCCACCCCTGAGACTTCATTTAACCATAAACGCCTTCTTTTAAAGATCCTTCCTCCAAATACAGGCACATTGGGGTGTAGAATCTCAACATGTGAATTTGGGAAGACATAGTTAGGTCCATAAGAAGACCACAGGGCAGATAGGATTAACAGGTGGCTCACAGAACCAGCCCCCAATGAGATTTACCTGTCTTCATGATGTTGGCTTACACAGTGATTTTAAACTGTATAAATTAATTTCAGATACTTAAAAATCAGGATCTTTCAGACTTATAAATTGGATTTCCAACTTCTCTGGACTTGGAAACACTGGGCCCAAATTTCCACATCCCACATGGCTACAGTCACCAAAGCAGACTAACATCAATCCATGTACCAGGCCAAACTTGCTCTTGTAGATACCTGTCTGGGCCTGTCGATAATAGGTAATACAGATGCTATTACTGGGAAATCTAAGACTCTCCAGTGATGCCCAGACCAGCACTTTGATCAGCAGGAAGAAAGAACAAAAAGTGAGAGATGTACAGTAATTTAATAAACCTTTTAAAAGCTTTGGCCCATGCCTTATTATGAAGGGGCTGGGGACTAGATGAGAAGCCAAGTTAAACATCTAAGTCTTTTGTTTTTAATGTTTATTTATTTGAGAGAGAAAGAGAATGAGTGGAGGAGGGACAGAGAGAGAGGAGGACAGAGGATACAAAGCAGCCTCTGTGATGAAAGCAGAGAGCCCAAATACAGGGCTCAAACTCAGAAACCAGGAGATCATGACCTGAACCAAAGTCAGACACTTAACCAACTGAGCCACCCAGGAGCCCCTAAACATCTACATTCTTACTCATTACTCAATTATTCTAACATCACTATGTCTATCAATCTTTCCTACTATTGTCCTAAGTTGAACAAGAGTGGGTATTTTCCTCCAACCACATATGCTTGGAATGGATAGGGTTGTACAAGACATGAAAATAATCTTTATAAGAAGAGAAAATAGCTCAGGGTGGACTTTTGTGAAGGTAGATACAGAAAGTGGATTATCTTCTTAAATTCCTGGTATAAATTTTACACATACTGGCAGCAGGAATAGAAGGCAATCCGTTGTGTTTAGTCAAAAAATAGATTTGACCTGGACATTAAGAATAGTCTCTGTTGTGGCTTTGACAGTATCATTCCAGGAAATAAAATTTACCAGAGTCAGTTCCTATTGTCTCTCAACTTAACCCGACACCAGGTGTGTGGCTGTCCCCATTTTTCGGGGTAATATTTGACAACGAACATCCAAACATAGCACACTTGTCCTTCAACCTAAGGATTTGAAAATGTATGCCTTTCATATTTAACTCTGTCTTTGTAGTATGGATCTATAGATAGTATGGATCTATATGTAGTATGGATCTATTGTATACCCTTTACTCCCGTTTATGCACTTTAACATTTGCTACATCACATATTATCTCTCCTTATCTACACACACCCCCACACAAATACACAGATACATGTTACTATTGTAATTGTTATTTTCTAAAAACATCTGAGAGTAAGTTGTAGTGAACTATTTTGCTCCAAGACTATTTCTGTCTTCCCCAAAGAGAGCTATTAACAATGGTTGAGGTCCTACAACCACCTACAAATCCATTTTGCCCATACTCTGCCAAACTGTAGTACCAGTAGGAGCCCTGAATAGGAAGAAGGTGGTAGGAAAAAGAGCGATGAAAGAGACCTCATTTGCTTTTGGAGTGGCCCTACCTACGCTCTCCTTTAAGTTTTGAAGTAGAAATTTTTTTTTTTTTGATGTGGTCCTTTTGTAGTCCAACAGTACGCACCAAGGTCAAAATAGACCCCTATTACTCTGAGATTTCTCCTGGACCACACACCCCATGGCCTTCCCAAAGGTACTACGTGTTATGTGGCATCTGTCCATGTCCAGATGTCCCAATCTCTCATTTAACTGACTTGGCCTTAGCCTTAAGATGGAGTAAGCTGATTAGGTTAGTTTATACTAGTGTATGAATGACCCTTTATAGTCTCACATCCTTCGGCATTTTTTACAAAGACTTGACAGATACAAATTAATTTCTCATTGGTGAAAATAGAGGTAATATGTAAAAATGAAATAGAGAAACAAAGGCAATGGGGTGAGGAGAGAGATATTCCAGTTGGAAACTGCCCCTTAAATATGGAATTCTGCCTCTGTAATGAACTATCTGAAGCTATCGCTGTGGTAATTTTCTTCCTTTCTGACCCAGATATAAATCTAAGACATCACCAAAAATATATGGACACTGAAGATTTGTTCATATTTTGGCACTTATATAAATCAGTAGCTTCCAAATATTTGTTCAACGTTTATTTAAAGGAAAGGCTAAAACACTGTAGCAGGGAAGAATTGAAAAATCTGGTTGCTTCTCTCTGAGAGGTTTAAAATTTGTGACCTCTGCACAGGGTGCCTTGGAGGCTCACTAGTCCATGAGGAAATTTGAATACATTTCAGCTTTAAAACTCATGAGATTTTAACATAGCACTCTGAATTTCTTTCTTATTTTGAAAACCAAAAGATGTCGCAGCCCTGAGCCCCTCTGTGTGCATAGCAACAACCAAGTGGCACCCAGTTTGAGTAACAGTATCTCCTGGAGACCCTTAACCAGGCCTGAGGGTGCTAACCAACTACCCACCTGCTTCTCTCTTCAGGACCTCACTTCTCCTGCAGGTATTTAAGTCTGCAAGCCTGACATTCACAACTTCCCCTGAGAGAAGTTCCAGTGAATATAGATTTTTCCCATGCCTTTACTTTTACAGTGATAGTTAATCATTTCTTTGGTATTGTCACGTTGGTAAACTGCCCAGATTGACTGGCCATTCACTGGGGTCTGTTTAAATCAGCATATTCTCTCAAACTCAGAGAAGTGTTTTCACAGCACAGCAGTCACCAGGGTGGTGACAGGGAGAAAAGGCAGAGACTAGCACATCAAGGGTTGCCTTTACAACCTTGTCAAAATGATGCTATGGCAGGCTGTAAAAATGTAGCCTAGCGGTTATTCAGGTCAGTTAAAAAGAAGTGAGCATGCTGTGCTGGTTTCTCTCTTTTTCTAGAACACAATGGCAGTGGTTTTGTATTCACAATGTGCCTCCTATTAGAGCAATTCAAACAATTGATGGGGCAGGAGCAGTGGAAATCAGAGTCTGAATTCTAGTATCTTGTCAAACATACAACTCTTTGAATAATCAATTTCTATCATTTAATAAGACCATTTTTTAATGAAGCAGGAATCTGTCAGCTGGCCCTCATTTCATGTCCCATAGACCTGGTGGAAAGATTTTTTTTTCCCTTTCCTGTTGCTTCCTACGGTGTTAAATTGGCAATTTTCAGAGGAGTGCCTCCTGCCAATTAATGAGAATCAGCCTTGACTTCTGCAGATTGAATTTTGTAAATTGGTTTTATTGAAAGTGAGAAGTGGCATAAAGAACTGAAGAAGGGGAAAAAAAATTAAGAATATCCCCAAAGAACAGAGGCCTTGTCATAGTCTTGCTTTAGGTGAGTGACTGCAAGCTTCAGTCTGGTCATCGCACGAGACAGCTTACAACCCCCTTCCAGGATCAGATGCTGACCTTTCCCACCCTGACGTATACACAGGGAACTGTAAATTATCATCCCTACCTACCTCAGAGGTATCACAAAGATTAATGATTTACAGTGCAACCCACATTCCAGGATGCGAAAGGTCTCATTGCAGAGGAAATTATTGCCATAATTCTTTGAGCCTTACAACCGTTCACCCAAAGAGGTGATGCTGGAGTCTACCCCAAGCTGAACCCAACAATTTCAGGCCTTGAGTTTTTCTCTGTGCTGCCTTGGATTGTCATTAATGCCTTCGTATAGACTGGGTTTCACATTGTTTTTTTCAACTTCCATTATTTGCTGTCATGATTGTGATCAAGTGAGCTTTCTTTATTTTTCTAATTTTTAAAAAATTTCTCTAAAAAGAAAAGTCAAACATTTGGGGTAAGTGATGATTTCTACACCAAAGTTTACACTGGTCTACCCTATCTGATTCATAGCTAGTATTTCTTGCTTTTCTCCAAAGAAAGGATGAGTTATGGAGCCAACTTTGACATAGAATATCAAAGCCCACTGATCTTCCGTGACCTGAATGATTCATCTCACCCAAGTATATAAATCTACTTTATTTTAGCATTATATTATTTTCAAGATAATTTTGTTGGGGAGTGAAACACAATAGAAAATATTTATTGAATAGTGTTCCATGGACTGTACTAAGCAGGCAGTTTGACGGCATTAATTGACTTCATCCTCACAACCCAATAAGGTAAAAATTAATGTTATCCTCTTTTGTACAAGAAAGATGTTTGTGAACCTTCCATCCTGTGAACTCTCTTGTTTGGGAACATATTAGTATATAGCCTAGGTCCTCCAGGTTAGAAGCTTATCTGATTACTTTTGCCTGGCATTTCCCTAAGTTACTTACCTGTGGCAACTCTTCTCCCCTGGAGTGCTGATTAATGCTCGAAGTCTCCAGAACATAGGGAACTAGTGCGTAGCCTCTCACAAGTGTTTCCCTCCCTAAGCACACACAATCAGACACATACCCTTGTTCGACAGTTCTGTTTGCCTGGAATGCCCATATCGTGTACTCCAACACCACCCACCACTGAAGTCTAGCATGTTTTTTAACCTCAATTGGGAATGCTTTCCCAATGACCCAGAATGTTTTCTCCCATTGCTTAACAAAAAACAAGGAAACAAAATCAGTTTTCTAGCACTAAAATTTTCTCTGGGTACTTTCTGTTTCCATGTTTCCCTTCTCCATTTGACTGTGAACTCCAGTTTCATTGTTGTCTGTCAAATGGCCACCATAGAACGTGACATAAAAGAGATATTCAATGATCGCTGATGGAATAAGGTATTTCCTTTTGTATCCTAGCAAATAAAAATAAAGAAGAGTTTTTCAAAGTTACCTATTGTTCAAGAAAACAGAGGGAAATGAAATGGTAAGAAGATAAGGAGGAGAAAGCGGCAAATTTTTAAAAAAAAATGCAAGCTGTATTGGGGCGCCCTGGTGGCTCAGTCGGTTGAGCATCTGACTTAGGCTCAGATCATGATCTCACGGTTTGGGGGTTCGAGCCCTGCATCGGGCTCTGTGCTGACAACTCCCAGCCCAGAGCCTGCTTTGGATTCTGTGTCTTCTTCTCGTTCTCCCCTCCTCAACTTGTGCTCTGTGTCTCTATGTCTCTCAAAAAATAAATACACATTAAAAAAATTGTTTTTTTTTTATTTTTTTTTATTTTTTTTTCAATGTTTATTTATTTTTGGGACAGAGAGAGACAGAGCATGAACGGGGGAGGGGCAGAGAGAGAGAGGGAGACACAGAATCGGAAACAGGCTCCAGGCTCCGAGCCATCAGCCCAGAGCCTGACGCGGGGCTCGAACTCACGGACCGCGAGATCGTGACCTGGCTGAAGTCGGACGCTTAACCGACTGCGCCACCCAGGTGCCCCAAAAAAATTGTTTTTTAATGCAAGCTGTATGATCTTTGCTTTTGAGTTTTGTGACTTTATTTTGCCCATGTAGAAATATGGATATATGTTCCACTCATAACAGTGACAGCAGTAGCATTTTTTTGAAGGCTTACTATGTACCAGTCACTGTCTTCCTCTTTTTTTTTTTTTTTAATTTTTTTTTTTCAACGTTTATTTATTTTTGGGACAGAGAGAGACAGAGCATGAACGGGGGAGGGGCAGAGAGAGAGGGAGACACAGAATCGGAAGCAGGCTCCAGGCTCTGAGCCATCAGCCCAGAGCCTGACGCGGGGCTCGAACTCACGGACCGCGAGATCGTGACCTGGCTGAAGTCGGACGCTTAACCGACTGCGCCACCCAGGCGCCCCTGTCTTCCTCTTAAGACAACTTAGGAAAGCATATCCTCAAAAAGTAACTACAATTCTCACATGCAATCTCCACCAGTAAGGAGGGAAAAAAGTAGAAATTGAATTCCCAGATTATAGAATGTTCCATTGACTTTTGAAACAGCAGGCAAAACAGATGTTGCACTGATTTCCACTCACTGGAATGTGACAGCCACCTTGATTGTCCTTTACCAGCTATTTAATTTGGTTATTTAGGAAGGCAGTGACGTTGATGCATCTGTAAGAGGTGGCCTGACATAAATCAGGTCCTCTTACATTTCTCTAAGAAAAAATCTCCACCCTTTTCATCAGAGAATTGCATTATTTCTATAGTGATGCTGAAAAAGAGAGGTGACTTCTATTTCCCAAGATTGTAGAAGAAATGAAAAATCCGCCAATATGGCAGGTAGGTAATGCTGCTATTCAGAAGACGTGTACATGTGACCGAATTACCAACAGATGCTCTTGAAGTGTTCTTTCCCTCCTCTTGCTCCCTAAGAATGGATTTTACATTTTTTTTAATTTCCACAAATTTACAGAGCACATAAGTCTCCTTGGCAGTAGTGAGGCCTGGCATGCAAACGCAGATAAGGAAGGCCCCTATTTCTGATCATTCACTATTGATTAGAAAAGTAGATACTTAAAAGCTAACTGCTTTCCGTACATGTAATGGCAAAGTTTCAACTGGCTCCCATCCAAAAGGGCCCAACACTTTGCCAGGCTCAGTGATATATTGATCCTGTAACGGGGACACCAGCTGTCACCCATAAGAAATATTAAAACAGGGAACAGAACAGTTTCAACAATTCAGTTAATGATTTCCAGAATGTGCTTACCAGAGCCCACTCAGCATCCTTGGAACTTGGTAAGCCCCTACTTTAAAATCTTCTCTGGCCCCTCATTGCCTTCTGGATAAAGTTCTCACTCATGCCCGGCTCTGCACGGTGGTATGGTATGGTGATTAAGAGTTCAGGCTCCTCAGTCAGACCTGCTCCAACTTACCTACTGTGTGACCAAGTTCTTTAGAGTTGGCCTCCTTCCCTATAAATGAAGTCAATGGTAGTGCCTCAGAGGATTTGAACACACCAAAATGGTTCGTCTATGTCACGTGTGCGGCATATAATGAAAGCATTAATGATAATAGAGGACTGCATTGCAGTCGTGGCAGTGACACAATAGTGGAGAAGTACTAATTCTAGTTTATGGTTTCCCACAATGAAATACAATTCTGTATGAGTGTATTTGTGTTCATATATGTGTGTATAGATAGGTATAGGTATATATATATGCGTTCATATGAATATGAATATATCTAATTTTAATCAGGGTATCTTAGTTTGAAATAACATTTCTTCCATTTACTTGATATTAGAAAATGTACTTAACTTTAATGTTGCCTCAGTTCTCTACCTATAAAATGAGAACAAAGATAGTATCTGCTTCTTAGGGCTATCTTAAGAATTAAAGGATACATGTGAAGTAACTTGCACGTAGTAAGTTCCTGATAAGGGTTAATTTTCAAAAATACCTTTCGAAACATAACAGTGTCTTCATTTCTATAGTAGGAAAAGAGTCATTATTACTAGTTTTGATACACAAAAAATTGTTTCCTTACTGCTACCTCGAGTTTGCTAAGTTTTATTGAATTTGAGAGGCATCAATGAAAAGACACCCCCAAAAGAGCTCTCCCTAGGACTGATGCACAATTTTCCTAGTGTGAAAACCTTCCAGTTTAAAGCCTAGAAGCTCTGAGTTACTGTTATTGAAGTTGAGAGTATAGAAATCTACTCTGTCACGGTCATTTTTGATGAAAACTACAATTTATGATAAGTTTCATAAAATCTGCTTAATTCAACATTTATGAGAGACACTGAAGATAAATGAAAGGTATAGAAATGGAAACCTTTCTAATCAGTCATTTTGTCAAGCATAAGGGACAAGAATGATAGGCCTGAAAACAGGGTAGATGTGCATATAAATAATGTACTAGAGAGAAATGATTAAATATTTTTATAAATTTAGCCAAAATATTCTTAGGTCTATAATAAAAAGCTTAATTCATGTGTGCCCACAGAAGATCAGGTGCACCTGTTCATTCAACTTAAGCACAGTTACGGTTTGGGGAAGCTAATCTTAGAGACACATATTTGAACAAGAATGAAAGAAGGTACAAGAAAGCTGTCTCATAAGACCTGGGCAAATGGCCTCTCTATCCTTCTCCTTTAATGCCATGGAGAGTTGCAACATGTAATTAAACCCCTGGAGGAAGTTTTATAGCTGTGTCGTGTTGTTGAAAATGAATTAATACAGAAGCACTAAATGGCACAACCAAAGAAAGAGAATAATCCTATATGGTGAGCAGAGAGGATGCCACAGTTAGACCACTGTGGAATATCTCTTCTTTTTAACTCAGTAGAAGAGGCAGGGGTAGGAGACTGGTCCATTCTCTGGCCTGGACGTTTTACTGGGGCTCAATAGGAGAGTGTTGTACCCTATACTTGGTCCCCACAGGGGACCTTCTCTGAACTACCAGAGATTGGGCTTTCTCTATACTGTATCCATTTTCCCAAGCCCTTCGGCAATGATAGAGTCCTTGAAGAATGACCTCATATGTCTCACAATTCAAATTATTTTCCTCCATGAGAACTCCTGGGTTTTCATGCCCTTCACCCATGTGAGTCTAGTAAGGGCTGGAGTGGTCAGTGTGATGGACTTCGTGGAGCCATGTAATTCTACCCAACAGGATTTTCCCGAGCCCAGAGGTGCTCGAGGACATTAGAATGTCTATACATGCATCCCTATCTGTATGTTTAAATGTGTGAAGTTTATTTATTTATTTTGAGAGGCACAGAGACAGCGTGAGCAGGGGAGGGGCAGGATCTGTGCTGTCAGTGCAGAGCCAAATGTGGGGCTCAACTCACAAAACTATGAGACCATGACCTGAGCTGAAACCAAAGTCCAGCACTCAATGGACTGAGCCACCCAGGTGCTCCTCCCCATCTGTATTTTTAAGTCCCCAGCTAACTGTAATACATAGACAGTGAAGGAATACAGCCCAGCCCTTTCTTGATTTAAGGGTTTGGCCTCATGCTGCCCCATTATTAGTTCCATTTTCCCAAATCACAGTGCTTGACAACTGGCTTCATCTGTTGATTTGCCCATAAGCCTAGCAAGTCTTCCAAATATCCTAATTTACTGGGCCAAAAGCAGTCTGACCTGCCTTGCCTTGGGTTCAAGCACTCATCTGGTAAATGTAGTTTCTTATTTTACTTTATTTTATTTTATTTTATTTTATTTTATTTTATTTTATTCTATTTTATATTTTATTTTATTTCATTTCATTTCATTTTCCTTGTAGGCTCCAGAATGAATAACAAAAAAAAAACTGATAGCTGCTTTTATATGTGTCTAGGTCAATGGTTCTCAAAGTGTGATCCCCAGACCAGCAGCAATCAGCATCATCCAGGAGCTCTTTAGAAATGCAAATTTTTGGGCCCCACCCAAGACCCCATGAATCAGAAACTTTGGGAGCAGAGCCTAAAACTGTGTTTTAACAAGCTCTCCAGGTGCTGCTAATGCACAATCAAATTTGAGACTCCAAGGAGTCTACTTTGCAGTGGTTTTTAGACAGTAGCTGGATAGGGCCCAAAAGGTAAAGATCTGCATGTGCCAGATTTTCTAAAATGTTTTAAGAAATCTACAAGAAACCTGAACTTCTACATGTGTCTTTACTTGTATCTAAAATGTTTGACCAGCAGTTACAATTTCAAATGGTTATAGAGACCAGCAAAGTAAATAAAAAGTGAGCCAGGTATGAGCTTAAGCTGTTAGGATGTGATAGAATGGTAGTAAAGTTCAGAGCATATGTTTCACCTAAGATATGGGCCAAAACCATTCAAAAACCACTGTGCAAACCAAGCAAACCATTTCTTTGAGAACCCTATTTGTCCTGTAGGTGGCCTATTTAGTGGCCTCAATCTCTCTGGCTTTGATACAGGAGACAAGGATGACTGTTTACTTGACCAAGCCTTTTGACTCATACAAAAGGGGTTGGCTATTTAAAATAACTGGTTTAGTACAATGATCAGTTAAGGAATTATATATTATTTCAATCAGGAACCATCCTGACTTTGATTTGGGGTCTCATTCTGATGATATCTGCAGACTGATGAATCAATGAACTCTCACAATATGTGAGAGGAGACTGAAACTAGAAGGAATGTTCTTTAGGAATAACAAATGCACTAACTTATCAGCTTCTTGGTAATCAAAAGGTATTTCATTTTTCCTCATCTTTCTCTCAACAAAATATGCTTATATTAAGTATGTCAGCTTCCAAAGAGATAACTACCTCACATGATAGGATTACTACTTAGTGACACTTAAGTGTTACCCACTGTAGGGCCATTTGCATTTTGAGGATATTGAATCCTGGCATGGAAATTAAGCATCCTCTAATTCTGGGTGTTGGCAACAGTTGACGGTGAAGATATGATCAGGCCTATTAACCACATACCCATGTCCACGTCCGTGTCAAAATTTCTGATACTGTTAACTTTGCTATTATTTCTTCAGTGTACAATTAAATCATAGCTGCAGAGTTGTGCAATTCTCATCACAATCAATTTGGCAACATTTTCATCCCCGTTAGAAACCATATCCCCGTTAGCAGACATTCCTAAACATCCCCCTCCTCATCCCACAGCCCTAGGCCACCATATACTTTCTGTCTTTATAGATTGGCTTATTCTAGATATTTCATATAAATGGAATCATACAGTATGTGTTTTTTTGTGACTTGCTTCTTTCACTATGGCTCCATTTCACTTAGTGTAACATTTTTGACATTCATTTACATTGGATCACTGCATAGTCCATTTTTGTTGCTGAATAATATCTTATTCTATAACACATTATTTATCCATTCATCAGATGATGTAAATTTGGGTTGTCCAATTTCTCCACGTTATCTGTCTTTTTGATTAAAGCCATCTTAGTAGATATGAGTGATTTTTCATTTTTTATTGAAGTATAATTAACATACAGCGTTATATTAGTTTCAAGTGTGCAACATAATCAACATTTCTATATGTTACTCAGTGCTAATCATAAGTGTACTCTTAATCCCCTTTTCACTCATCACTCATCCACTTTCCCTCTGGCAACTACCAATCTGTTCTCTATATTTAAGAGTCTGTGTTTGGGTTTGTCTCATCTTGTTGTTGTTCATTTATTTCTTTTCTTTAGTTCCACATATGAGTGAAATCATATGGTACTTGTCATTCTCTAACTTATTGTACTTAGCATTATATCATTTAGGTCTAGCCATGTTGTTGTAAATGGCAAGATTTCATTCCTTTTTATGGCTGAGTTATATTCTGTTATATATGTACCACGTGTTCTTTATCCACTCATCTATGGATGAACACTTGGGTTGCTTCCATATTTGGGCTCTTGTAAATACTTCAGTAAACATAAGGGTGCATATATATTTTTGAATTAATGTTCTCATTTTCCTTGGGTAAATAACCAACCAACAGTAGAATTACTGGATCATATGGTAATTCTACTTTTAATATTTTAATAAACCTCTATACCGTGTCCCACAGTGGCTGCACCAGTCTGCAATCCCATCAACAGTGCACAGGGTTTCCTTTTCCTCCACATCTTCGCCAACACTTGCTATTTCTTGTATTTTTGATCTTTGCCATTCTGACAGGTGTAAGGTGATATCTCATTGTGGTTTTGATTTGCATGTCCTTGATGATTAAAGATACTGAGAATATTTTCACATGTCTGCTGGCCATTAGTATGTCTTCTTTGGGATAAAAGGGAACAAAGTTTATTCTGTTTATTTATTTTACTGAATTATTTGGGGGTTTTTTGGCATTGAGTTGCATTTTATGATTTTGATTTGTATTTTCTCTTTTTTAATGTTTATTATTTTGACAGAGAGAGAGAGACAGAGCACAAGCAGGGGAGGGGCAGAGAGAGAGGGAAACACAGAATCCAAAGCAGGCTTCAGGTTCTGAGCTTTCAGCACAGAGTCCGACACTGGGCTCAAAACCACAAACTGTGATATCATGTCCTGAGCTGAGGTCAGACATTTAACTGACTGAGCCACCCAGGTGCCCCTGATTTGTATTCTTGATGGCTAATGCAATTTTGTTATTATTCAAAACAAGTACTGTTGTAGATCTACTATTCACTAGACTGGTAATACTAACAGTGTAAAAAAAAATTTGAGTGGATTGTGTACATGTTATATTCTATTGCTTTATTAACCAGGTAAGCCTGAAAAAAAGAAAGAAAGAAAGAAAGAAAGAAAGAAAGAAAGAAAGAAAGAAAGAAAGACTGTAATGTTTTAGTGGAACAGCTAATATTTTTCAGGCATTAACTATTTACCACAAACTATGCTTAATGTTTTGTATATGATCCCAATGATCTCGCATAAAATTCTATTTTGAGTTAGTATGATTATAAGGAATCTGATGTACATAGACTTTATGAAATTGCTCTAGGCCTTTCAAACAGATGTTGCATGGACACAAACATTTTGGCCACTTGCCTCCGAATTACATGCACTTTTCTTCTCAACGGCTCATTGCATATTTTGGAGTGACTTGAAGCTATAGCTTTGGGTACTTGAACAAGAAGAGCAGAACCCAAAATTGAAGAAT
This sequence comes from Lynx rufus, assembly GCF_022079265.1. NCBI lineage: Eukaryota > Metazoa > Chordata > Mammalia > Carnivora > Felidae > Lynx > Lynx rufus. The sequence continues at coordinate 40,789,048 of NW_025814856.1, read as the reverse complement.
GTGGTCTCAACCTCAATTCTAGGTCTTAACTGAAGATGAGTGCTTGGTTCCTCTACCTCCCTTGGTACACGGCTCCTTGTGACTAAGTCCAAAGATCTAACGTAAAGTATTCTGGTATTGTGCAATGATCTTAAATGGGTTTGGGGGGTGTAGGGAGGTCTGTTTGCTATAATTTAAATTTAAATAATTTCTGTGACAGTAACCAAAGCACCATGAAATTTCATTTCATATCAGTTTTATTCTTAAATGGATGGTGTTACATGTGTATTTATAGGCTCATCCTCTGACAATACTCTCCTTACTTGCCCACCATTTCCAACCAGTTTACTGACCCAACATGTCTAATAGATTAATTCTAATTACCAATAGGAATACCCTTTTTGAATACCCTTTTTGATTTGTTTTTGTCAGGTAACACACTATACATGCCAATGATCCTTGTGGTTCTGACAAAAATCTATGTGGATGAAAGGTGACAGTTTCTTAAACATGCTGATTATTCCCCATTGACCATTAAGACAGGCGGATTTATGATGTTAAATAACGTGGGTGAAAGTGCTGATGTTAATACCTTTCTCTTCCGTTTCTACATTGACCAGATTTCACTCTCAGAATAATTTTCTCTTGGTACCTATTGTATTGATAATTTCTCCTACTAACAGGAAAATAATTTTTGTTTATCATATTTTTCTAGCAGTTTTCATTGTTGTATGTGCCATTTAAATTCCCAGATTCCCCCATCTAATTTCTTCATGAGTGTCAGTTTGGTATCTTTGCTCACTCAGTAAATTCATTGCTTAGTTAAACTTACTTTTTTAGTCACTATAAGAAAGATATACTTTAAAGATTTTTTAAAAGACAATTTTAAAAATTAACCTGAATAAACCTTTTTAGGAGGTCAAGTAGAGTTTGACACTTAAAAAAATTTCTCCAAGTTCACTTACCGTGGCAAAGAAATTCAAACTGAATTAATAAAAATGTCAAAATTATAAAGATGTTCCCCAGTATTTTTTTTTGTATTCAACAACATAATATTCCTGCTAGTGTGAATAAGTATCTCCTACTGTAGGATCAGCACATGCTTATCAAATATACATCTACTTTTCTCTGCCATAACCATGACAGACACTGTTTATCAATCATGGCAATCTGTCTCAAGCATTACCTTTAAATCTTTCTTAAAACTGTACGTGAGGCAGGTTATTTCCAAAGATTAGATTCCATTCTAGGTCAAGTGGACATGCCTTTACGATTGTGGGGAAACATTTATAATTAACATAAAGATTGCAACTCTGAGTCAATCTAGATTCACTCTAAAGAAAGTTAGAACTCTTCCTTGCAGTCCTATAGAATGAGATTCTGAGCACACATTCTTTCACTGGTCTAGAATTGTAGAACAGGACCCAAAGTGTGGACCATGAAAAAGCACGAATTCTGAAGCTAGCAGCCACAAGGGGGAGTAGATGTTATATTCCATAACTTCTAAGACAGCAGCCAAATAGGCTTTCATAGCCCCCCAGCAATTTAGCTACCACCACCTCCAATAGTCCATATAAGCATTTGACTTGACAAGGAATGAAGAAACTTTTGCCTTTCTCTCTGTGGGAGATTAGAGCGACTGCTCTTTGCCTTTCAAGGGAACCATGCATAGAAATTGAGAGCACTACAGGAAAAGGAGAAAGCCTTCCTGGGCTTGTGCTTAGGCAAAGGATTTGCTGACCTGCCCTGGGCAGGTAGACAGAGCAGAAGTAGACGGAGAAGAAGAAAATCTAAGGGAAATGATGAGGTAGAGAAAAAGGATCCTAGTGAATGAGGTAAGCCACTGTAGGGAGAAAAAAGGGGATGGTGAAACAGTCACAGCAAGAATTTCATGTTCTGTGTCAGGGAGTAAAAACTGAAGCATGCTTTCAGAGTCCCCAGCTATGTCATAAAGGTACTCCAGGGGAGAGCTGGCTTTGGACAAGTCCCTGTCTTCTGTGGGTCCTTGAATGAGCTAAAAGTAGAAGGAGTTAGACCAAACATACAGACTAGACTTGATAATAACTAAAGGTGATGAGTGAGAAAGAGAAACAGTCACAGACAGCCACTAGCTGCCCTAATATTACCAGCCAGGCCTTTGTATTGTTACAAGCTACCCTGTCCCTCACAATGAGAGCACATAAATAGTTTCATAGACCCTCAACATCAGACAAGTCTGCTCTATAAACATGAAGTGAAACAAAACAAGACCACTTCATAATTTTTTCTAAGCAAAGACCAAAACAAGGCCACTCTGCAAACCACAAGTTTCAAATAAAGCCTCTCCTAGCTAGCATGAGTGACTGGTACTTTAAACCAATTACAACCTTAGCCTGGCTCTACAGAGATTCAGTGAGATACCCAATCATAACCTCCACTTCCTGATAGCACCAAATTTAGAACAAAGCCCCACCTCCTGAAGCCCATTCCATAAGCTTCAACCCTTCCCCAGATCACCTAACACAAGCCCAAGTCCTGTAGCCAGACTGTTCTAACACTCTTCACACAATGTTCCATGCTTCCCCAGGATACGTGTTCTCCCTCACTGCCATGAGTCCTGATCTCAACTTGTAACCACAGGTCTGCTCTGATGATTCTTGGCTGGAGGTCATTGTCAGGCAGAAGTTGTGGACTCTGCTCAAGATGTCCTTAAAAAATAGAGAATATTTGAGAGTGCAGGGTTGAAGACAATTATTGGCAAATATTCGACCATTATATGCTGGTGCCCTGTCTAGTCCACTATTCGATAAACTGATTCTACTTATTACACGATTTGTTTGCCAAAACTGAAGACATGAGAGCAAAGCCTAGTCCAACTCCTATATACAATTTCAATTTGGCCATGTACACATTAATTGGATATGGCTGTGTGATGCTCATGAATATGCTTAAATTGCTACAAAATATTTTTGAAAGTGAAATTTAGTTTTGGAACAATTTAAACGCATTAATACATCTAGTCCTCACAGGCAGCGATAATGACTTTTATTTCTTCTATTTCCAACCCATATCTGCCTCAGTCTCCATTTCTGTTGCAGTTGCAATGAAATGAAAAAAATTGGGAGGGTGAGGTTGACTTGAAACTGGCAAATTTGTTCCAATTTCACCCTTGTCTGCATGCAAGCAACCTCACAATTTCTTACCCTTGTATATTCCACTTATCTTCTTTTCCCAACTTTTAAAAAACGGATAGATAAATAAAGAGGAAGATAAGCTTACCTTTACATTAGAAGTCCCACCCCCTTTTTTTTTTTTAAAAAAAAAAGGCTATTACAATGCTCTCTGATACTCATTTAGTTTAGTAGTTACCTTATTTCCCATCCTCAGTTCTACCCCTGATGCCTCAGTCTGAAAATATCCTGGATTTCTAGTATAAAATAACTAATTGAACAGTGCCACATCCCCAGGTAGGCCATACCCACCCACCTTCCCCACCACCACCACCTTGCATTATTTTTAAAGACATGTGTATCACATGTAATTTTGTCTCTTTGACACAGTCAAGTTCTTCACTCAGGTGGTTTTCTCCTGTTTTTTAAGAAAAGAGGTGGTGCGATCTGCAAAGGTTTAGTTTCACTTGATGCTTTCTACATTCACTTCTTTTTTTAATATTTTATTTTTAAGTAGTCCAACAGAAATGGTAAAAAGCAATGTCAAAGTTGATGAACACAATCTCATTGGGCACAGGAAACAATTATGATATTCTGAAATTTTGTAGCACTAACACTAGGCTTCTTGCCATAGTTGATTTAAAATAAAACAACATGAAAAAAATAAAAAATAAAATAAAACAACATGATTTTCTTGTGTTCCTTTTTAGCATTTACTCAGTTTTCTACAATGTCTTCAAGGAGCACATGTTATTTATATAATTAGAAAGGGAAATAAATACTCTAAGAAAAAAGAAATCATCCTAAAACAATATGAGATTAAGAAGGTTGAATAAATAGAGACAAAGCTGCTATCCATCAGGTTATTAACCAGAACAATATCGACCAACAGGTTTTACTCCATCATTGGAAGAAATAATTCACATATATAACCCTGGGGTCACTGGACAATCTTGAAGTGCCTTTAGATGGTTGAATATAGATTGATTCATGAAGCTAATTCTTTGAAAATAGTCCATTTCTCATACCCAGGATAAAAGCAGGGCTGGCTGAATTATCACAAGTCCCCATAGCCTACTACACCAAGTCACAGATTTTAGTGTATCTTCTGGGTTCCTAGTATGGACAGTAAACATACTACTTATCAACAAACAAGTTTGTATTACCCAGAGTTCTCAAGAGCTTCTATTCTCAGAAATTCCATTAATCTTTTTTTGGCCTGCCAAGCCTCCTTAGTTGGATATTCCTTTTGTCCAAAGACATCCCTGAATGTCCAGCTGAGGATTTCTGCTAATTAATTTTTTCTATAATAATTAGGACCCTTTAAAAGTCATGATTTGCTCCTCCTTTTAATTAGCTGAAATGACTAGAAAGTATATTTGCACAGCACTTTACCTCTAATTGATTCCATTCTTCACTTTCTTTAATTAATTTTTATGAAATGATGAAGCGTTTTTGCCTTTGGGCCTCTGTCACATTTGTGTGTGAGTTTGCATGTGTATCTACACGGTTATGTGTTCATCTGTAAGTGCTACTTTGCCACTGACTTTTCCCGACAGCAGTCTTGAAGAGAAAAGTAAACAAAATATATGTTGCACATGATATACATACTTGCACCATAGATGATTTTCATCTTCTGATTTGAGGTATCTTTAGCACTGTTTTCAGTTCTTATTTTTCTTGAAGTCTTAAGGATTTATAAAGTGTGATCTGTCTTATCATCACTCCATCCTCAGACTGTTAAGAATAGATTATCACTTCGTGCTTGACTAGACCTGCGGTTCTGAACTTTGAAATACCGTAGAACCCAGTTCACATCTTGAAGTGATAGCAACTTTCCCGTCTAATGAGAGATGCTGAGTTTGGGGTACCTAGACTACCAACGAAGGCAGTATCTCCCTCCATCTGCAATTTGTCCTCTTTACTAGGGATCTCTAATGATTTTTTCCTTATAGAAGTCAAACTTTGCATGTCTTAGGTTAGGAATAGTTGCTTTTCCTGGCTTCTTGAGATGGGTTGTTGTCTGTATAGCAGCCTGCCTGTGAGAAGAAAAAAGGCCTCAGCAATAATTACTGTTTGCAACTGAAATACAATAGCTTCTCTCCCTTTTTCATCCTGTGGAAACATTGGTTTCTCACTCTACATCTGTGCATTTGATTTTGTTCACCCTGGTGTTGCCATTTAATGTTTTATTCATGTGGGTCTTGTCATTGTAGATAAATTAGAAACTCCCCACAAGGAGGACCACATCTGCATATCTTTACCCTACTGTGGAGATCAGGGAGTCACTCCTCTGCAGAACTTACCTAACTAAATTTAATAGCCCAATGGTTAAAGCGCAGGAATGGAAAGCAAGTGTCATGTCTAAGGAATACAGTTATGGCAAAAGTCTCTGTAATTCATTTGAGGAATGATCTTAATCCCCACTATCTTTTGCATGTATTTTCCACAGTGTCCTCAGTCTAAAGCTTTGCTACAAGCATGATGCTCAGACCAACAGCCTAAGTTAGCATCACCTCAGTTTGTTAGAGATGAAAAATCTTGAGCCCCATCCCAGCTCTACTGAATTAGAATCTGTATCTTTTTTTTTTAATTTTTTTAACGTTTATTTATTTTTGAGACAGAGAGAGACAGAGCATGAACGGGGGAGGGTCAGAGAGAGAGGGAGGCACAGAATCCGAAGCAGGCTCCAGGCTCTGAGCCGTCAGCCCAGAGCCCGACGCGGGGCTCAAACTCACAGACTGTGAGATCGCGACCTGAGTTGAAGTCGGATGCTTAACCGACTGAGCCACCCAGGCGCCCCAGAATCTGTATCTTAATAAGACTCCAGGTGGGGGCTCCTGGGTGGCTCATTGGGTTAAGCATCCAACTTTGGCTCTGGTCATGATCTCCCGGTTCGGGAGATGGAACCCCATGTCAGGCTCTGTGCTGACAGCACAGAGCTTGCTTGGGATTCTCTCTCTCCCTCTCTTTCTCAAAAATAAGTAAATAAACATTTAAAAAATAAGACTCCAGGTGATTTGTAAACACATAAAATTTGTGAAGGTCTACTCTAAAATATATGTCCATTGTTTTCCACCAATATCGTCACCACCACCACCACCTTGCTATTATTTATTGAATATAAAGAGATGTCAGAAACCCTGGTAAGCCCTTCACACCCATTATCCCATCAAACACTCACAATTACCCTTTGTGGTAGGTACTAATTTATTTCAGTTTTATGTAACAAGATCTTATAGTTGGTAACTGGTGGACCTAAGTCTCACGTGCAGTTCTGTTTGGTCCTATAATATTTACTCTTCATCTCCACATTTTGGTGTCTTCCTTTTTTTTTTTTAATTTTTTAAAATGTTTATTTATTTTTGAGAGAGACAGAGACAGAATGCGAGTGGGTTAGGGGCAGAGAGAGAGGGAGACATAGAATCCGAAGCAGGCTCCAGGCTCCGAGCTGTTGGCACAGAGCCCGATGCAGGGCTTGAACTCATAAACTGTGAGATCATGACCTCATGAGCCGAAGTCAGACGCTCAATGGACTGAGCCACCCAGGCACTCCTCGGCGTCTTCCTTTTTAAGTGAGACTTCCTATCAGTTGCAGAGATGGATGCTTTTCATCCATTAGATGGAAATACCATCTAATTGACAAAAGTTGTACCTGAAGATATAGTTCTTCCTGCTGTATGGAAGTCTGACTCACTTCTATTGAAACAGAACTTAATTTTTTAAATTATCTTTTGTTTTTCTTAATTTTTTTTTATTTTTCCCCGAAGAAGCCTTCCATAATTAGCCTCCTTAACAACCTATTATTTGTTATTTTCCCCTGGAGAGAAAAGAAGCCACTCAAGGGTTTAGAAATTATAATTATCATAATTTACTCTTGTTGAATCCCTCAGCTTTCAGTTTCTCCTTTTACTTAGGAAATTCACGCAAAAAAAAAAGTGTCATTTTAAGAAAACCCAAGATTTCATATAGACCCACTTTATATAATAGAAGAGAAAGCAGTGTTTTCAGGAAATTTAAACCCCTTAAGAAACTTTCTCAAAATCAAAATGCATTGTGTTTTTTTTTCATAAATTGGGGAGCAGTTTCCACCAGTGGAAGTTGGTTAAATGCTGCAGAGGTGTTTAAGGAAGAAGGACATGTAGAGTAGAGGTTAAGAGCATTGGCCTTGGAGTCCAGCTGACAGGTGTTTCAAATCTCTTCTCCACTGCCTATTGTCTTTGTGGACTTGGTTCACTTGCTTCCCTCTCTTCTTACTGGTTTCTTCTCCACAGCAGCATCAGAATTTCCTCTCCTGGGGAGCACAAAAAAATAGGGAGATAGTATACTTGAGAAACATAGCTCTCAGCAGGAAGTAGACCTAGCATTCAGTACATAGTAACGTTCAGTAAAGTTGTTTTCTTGCAGAAGGGTTATTTTTCGTAAACAAATACTGTGAGTCATGTCACTTCTCTTTCCCTTCCTTTGGTTGTGAGACAATTTTCCTTTTTCCTTTAGTCACCTTAATAGGAAAAGCTTTTCAGACAAACAAGGTGTTTTTGAGTTAGTGATTGATTTTAGACCTAGCTTTTGAAGTCTCTCCCTCCCTCTCTCCCTCTTTTTCTCCCTGTTTCTCACCCTCTCTTTCTCTTTCTCCCGCTCTTCCTTCTCTCTTTCTCCCTCTCCCTCTGCCCTCTTTCTTACCTCCTCTCTTTCTCTTCACTCCCTTCTCTATCTCTCTTTCTCTTTCTCTCCCTCTCCCATCTCTCTCTTTCACTTAGCAAAGTCAGCTATCCAAGAGCAACCAATTCTCATAAAGTCATGGATACCAATCCAAACTTTGCTGAATGTCAGACCAATTATTGTAATGGTAGCTTGACAAACTAGGCTCAGTGGATACAGTGAAAAGAAGGTTGCTTCACACTCACTTGTGACCATCAGTCCTGATCCATATGCTCTCCTAACCCACTGATTTTATTTTAGTTTTTTTCCACCTTTACGTTACATCACACCCAAGTTATTTATTAATTATATCTATGGGTTTGTTTCTCCCGGAATCCAAAGTATTCGTACTGATGATCTCAAGTGCATAAAGCAATATTTTCAATACAGAAAGTAGCATGGAGACTGTTGTTAAAGTAGCTGGAGTTTTTCACTTAAAGAAACCTTGAATTTTATAAAATGTCTTAAATTGCCTAATGACAAAATAGGACTATATAGTTAAATTTAAACTTGTTCCAACAGGCAAATATTTTACAACCCACAGAGGGTCTCACGTAGGGTCAGCTGACTCTCTTTTAGTTCACATCAACTCTGATGTCACAGACCATTCAGTATCCACATAGAAGATCCCATTTGCTTCAAGCATACACTGAATTTTGTGATTTGCCTAAAGATTTTCAGTATAGCCCACTGATTTGAAAAGTCTGCCTTGGGGTAGGCAGGTTGATCAGAAGTAAGGTTATCTCAAAATGTTGCTTTTACTTGCTTGTTAGATGCAGACTCACTTGAATTAATGGGAACCCTCAGAGTGGTCAAGTCTTACTAGTTGTACTACAAATATATATGTAGTTTGCTATCCTTTTGTTACAATATATTTAGAAGGTTAAGTATTTGGACATCATCCGTGAAACTTTGCTGGCATTTTCTTGGGCATGGTACAAAATCAGTCTAGTGTAACTAAACACCATGTCAATTGCAACATTCTAGAATATGACCATTAATTTCATCTCTAGAATAGTGCACTCTCAAGGTACGATACTGGTTTTTAAATGGGTAAATATTGTTTGGGTCATTAGCATATGATTTTGTATATTCTTGGTTGATGGCTTTTTGCATATTCTGTGAAAAGCTGAAAGCTTTCTAATTTGTCTCAAGTCTTTCCAAACTCATAATCCTCCTCCAGACATTGCCTCCAGCAACTAATCTTGCTCCCTATTGCTCTAGATTGTCATAGTATCTTGCAATCATCTCTAAAAATGACCTTCCTGTCCTGAATGTTAACATACACCAAACCCAAACTTCACGTTGCCTTCAACTCTCTTCTCAACATATGACAATATCCTTCAATTTGAAGACTATTCGTAGTTCTCCATTGTCCATAATAGGAATTGCTAACACTTTTCCCACACTGATTTAGTACTGGTGTAGTGCTAAATATTTACATGCATTAGGTCATTTGTCCTTCTCAGCATTCAGTGAGGTAAGAACTATTATCAGATCCACATTACCAATGACTCTCACAGAACCTAGTAAACTACTTAAGGCCACACAGCTACTAAATGTGGGCACCAGATATTAAACTCGACTTTGCCAGGTTTCAGAGCCCCACACCTGTAGCTGCCATGCTTTCTTGCCTGCAGAATCGATATCAAGCTTCTTAATCTCTCATCCAATACTTTTCACAGTAAGATTTGATGCTATCTTCCCAACTTTATCTCCTACAATACTCCTGCAATATAGAGGGGTACAGTCCATGATCTGTGAGCATTTCCTGTATTTTATTATTCCTATGTTTTGTTTATGCTACTCCCTCGCTTTTAATACCATTCCCACTTTTATGCATGTTCAAAAACCTTAATCTTTTGGATGCCATCACCTATATTAGATTTTCTGTGATTTTTAAAAATTAACGTTAAACTCCCTACCATAGTGTAATAGTACTGTTTTGCTTACCACATCCATAATTTGTTCTACAGGTGGATTTGTTGTGTAAGCTTCTTAAAGGCACATTGCATAATAAATACGTCTTGAGTAAACCTGAATGCTTATCTATTCTACCTTTAATCTCTATCCTTAAAAATGAAAATATAGTTAAATATTAGAAACAAATTTTAAATATGTTGTTCACCTTACTTGTTTAAATTAGCAAATGGAAATTTAATGTGGTATTTTTACTTTTTCTTTGGAAATCCTTATTACATTAAAATAAGAGAAAAATTGATATTTGTTTGAACTATTACTACTGCTTTTTGTTTTTGTCTTTTACAGCTGTGAAATTTTCCTGAAAAAAATTGTTCCCTCACAATAGAGAAATTTAGTTTGTATGTTCTCTGTCTTTAACCAGGAGGCTGAAGGGCAAGTGTCAACACACAGAAACTAAAGAACATACCTATGAAGCCTCCCCAGATAAGGTGCATAGTAATGGACTGGTGCCATAGGCCCTTTTTTGTCCCTTGTAACTTTATAAAAGCCACAAAGCACTAGTTACTTTTGATTTACAATAGAGGTAATGTCATCCTTATAATGAAAAAAAAATAAAAGAAGGAAAACAAGGTCTATATTTTCAGACCCTGAGATTCAATTTGTCATGAAGATCAATGACAGTTTTATTCTCTACAGAGATGAACTATCCCTTTTGCTATAAAATTATCACCTTTTTTCAGACCTTATGTTGCTGCTAGGGAATTGTGAAGCTAGAGTTGTAATAGGAAGCTTAACAATAGAAAAACATTACATTTGAACATTGCTTTGTATAACTTGCTTCTCTTTTCACACAAGAGACATGATTCCACTACTGGAACTGTGGGGATAGAGTAAGAACGGGTCTGGGTCATTAGGTTGCTAATGGTACTAGAAGATCCAGTGTTTTCTGAGAGCAACTAGGAGAGGATAAGGCAAGGGATAAGGCCAGAAGTACTTGGAGGTCAGCTCGGGAAAAATACATATTTATGTTACATATAATATTTATATTCTTCTACTGTGGGAGAAGCTCCAAAGGGGAGGTATGCTAACTGCTCTAATGCATCCATGGTGCCTTCATTGAGTGTTTACCCTGTGCCCACCCTTGTGCCAAGGGTCAAGAGAAATAACATATCACAATAACATATCAGTAGAGAAGCATCAGCCATTAGTCTCTGAATTTAAGACTTTGCAGTCTAATCATTTACAGTATACAGCCATGCTGTCATTTATGCATTTCTCAAAAGATTATTGAATAGCTATGTACTGTCTACCAGGAAATAGAATGAGTGCTGGGAAGTTAGAAGGACACAGCCCTGCCTTCATGTCGCTTTTAGTCTAAGGAGATGGACAAGCACCATAAATATCTTCTCAATAAAAAACATAGCCAACATATTCCATTCTAGTGGCTTGGGATATCCCACATTGACATCCTCCACATTATCGGATAAGCAGGAATTCATTCTTTTTCAGTTACTTTCTTTCTCAGGGATCTGTCCAAAAAAATGGAAGTATGGCTGGGTCTTCTTCAAAGATCAGTCTTAGCTGCTATGTGCTTTCTCTGAGTATATCAGAAATTGAGATACAACCTCTTTGGGGTCACTTTTTTCTAGCTTTATTGAGGTACAGATTTCAAATAAAAATTGTGTGTATTTAAGGCATACGGTGCGATGGGGGTTTTTGTTTTGTTTTAAGTTTTATTTATTTATTTTGAGAAAGAGAGATAGGAGGGGAGGGGCAGAGAGATAGGAAGAGAGAGAGAGAGAGAGAGAGAGAGAGAGAGAGAGAGAGAGAGAAAGGGACAGAAAGAGAGAATGAGAATCCCAAGCAGGCTCCACACTGTCAGATCATGATCTGAGCCAAAGTCAGGAGTCAGATGCTTAACCGACTGAGCCACCCAACAAAACACCGTGATGTTTTGATATACACTGTAAAATGATTATCACAATAAAACTAATTAATATATCTATCACTTCATATGGTTACCTATTTTTTGTGTGTGGTAATAACATTTAAGATTTACTCTCTTAGCAAATTTCCAGAATAAAATACAGTATACTTAATTATAATCACCACGTTGAACATTAGATCTTCAGGACTTATTCATGCTGCGTAACTGAAACTTTGTACCTTTTGACTAACATCTCCCCATCTCCCTCAGCTCCTGATAATCATCATTCTACTCTTTGCTTCTAAGAGCTTAACTTTTGTAGATGCCACACATAAGTGAAATCATGCAATATTTGTCTTTCTCCACCTTGATTATTTTACTTAGTACTCCACATTCATCCATAGGGTCATAAATGACAAGGTTTGCTTCTTTTTCAAGGCTGAATTCCATTATGCATATTTTCCACATTTTCTTTATGTGTTCATCCAACAGGAACTGGGTTGTTTCCGTATCTATTGTGAATAATAACGCAATGGACCTGAGAGTGCGGCTATCACTTCCAGATACCAATTACATTTCCTTGGCTATAAACTCAGAAGTGAGATTGTGGGATCATATTGTAGTTTTATTTTTAATTACTTGAGGAAACTCCATATTTTTTCCCACAATACCTATACCAATTTACATTCCCCACCACCAGTATACAAGGATCCTTTTTTTCTCGACATTCTTGTCCACATTTGTTCTCTTTGGTCTTTTTGATAATAGTCATTCTAAAAAGTATGAGGTGATATCTCATTGTGGCTTTGGTTTTGAATTTCCCTGATGATTAGTCATGTTGAGCATAATTTCATATACCCATTGACCATTTGCTTGTCATCTTTAGGGAAAATGTCTATTCAAATCCATTGCCCACTTTTAATCAAATTACTAGTTTCCTTACTATTGAGTTGTTTGAGCTCCTTATTATTTTAGATATTAACCCCTTATCAGATTATGGTTTCTAAATATTTTATCTCATTCCATAGGTTGTCTCTTCGAATTGTTGATGTTTTCTTCTGCTTTCTTTTGCAGAAGTTTTTAGCTTGATGCGATTCCATTTATCTATATTTTTGTTGTTGCCTGTGTTTTGAGGGTTATAGCCAAAAAAAATCACTGCCCTGACCAACATCAAGAAGACTTTTGTCTGTTTTCTTCTAGTAGTTTTACAGTTTTAAGCCTTATGTGTATGTCTTCAGTACATTTGGAGTTGATACTTGTATATGGTGTGAGATAAGGGTCCAATTTCATCCTCAGCATGTGAATATCCAGTTTTCCTAGCACCATTCACTGAAGAGACTCCTCTTACCCCGTTGTTTGTTCTTGGTACCTTTGTAGATGGTCAACTGACTATAAATGCCTGGATTCAATTCTGTGTTCTCTATTCTGTTTCATTGGCCTGTATGTCTATTTTTGTGCTGAAACCATACTGTCTCTTTTTAATGTATGATGTCAAATGTATGTTTTTCATAGATGCCTTTTATCAAGTTGTGCAAGTTCACTTTTATTCAAAGTTTATTGAGAGTTTTCAATCACTATGAGGTGATGAATTGTGTCCGTTACGTTTTCTGTGTATAATGATGATTATGTTTTTTTTGTCCTTCTATTAATACATTGTATTATATTAATTAGTTTTCAATGATAAGCCATCCTTACTTGGACATGAATTTGAAATAGACTGGTATTAATTCATCTTTGAATGTTTGGTGGAATTAACCAGTGAAGCCATCAGGTCCTGAGCTTTTCTTTCTTAGGAGATTTTTATTATTGAATCAATCTTTTTACCAGTATTTTGTCTATTCAAATTTTCTCTTTCTTCATGATTCAGGTGTGGTAGGTTGTATTGTATGTTTATCAGAATTCATCCATTTATTTAGGTGATCCAGTTTGTCAGTATATAATTATTTATAGTAGTTTCTTGTGATCCTTATGTTTCTAGGGTATCAGCTACAGTGTTTCTTATTTCATTGATAATTTTGAGTCTGCTCTTCTTCTCTTAGTCTGGCTAAAGGTTTCTCAGTTTTATCTTTTCAACAAACCAACTCTTAGTTTTATTAGTCATTTCTGCTGTTTTTCTACTTTCTATTTCATTTACTTCTGCTCTGCTCTTTGCTATTTCCTTCTTTCTGCCAACTTTGAGCTTGGTTTGTTCTTTTTCTAGTTCCTGGGAGGTATATCATTAGATAGTTTATCTGAGACATTTCTTGGTTCTTAATGTGGGTATTTATCGCTATAAACTTCCCTCAAAGGAATTATTTTGCTGTATCCCTTAAATTTTGGCATATTGTGTTTCTATTTTCATTGTCTCAAGATATTTTTTTATTTTCCTTTCGACTTTTTCTTTGAACCATTGACTATTCAGTATAATACCCGTATACCTGTGAATTTTCCAATATTCTTCCTGTTATCAACTTCTCATTTCGTACCATTGTGGTCCAAAAAGATACTTGGTATTTTTTGTTTTCTTAAATTTGTTAAGATGTGTTTTGTGCCCAAACTTATCTGTCCTGGAGACTGTTTTGTATGTGCTTGTAAAGAATGTATATTCTGCTGCTGTTGGATGGAATGTTTTGTATTAGTCTGTAAGATCCATTGGTCTCTGGTGTTATTTAAGTCCACTGTTTCCTTACTGATTTTCTGTCAGGATGATATATCCATTGTTGAAAGTAGGGTATCCAAGTCCCCTACTATTATTATATTGCTAAGATATGACCCCTTGAGGCCTAAAGACAATCACTGTCAATGCTTACAATCTCTGAAACTGAATGCTATTGCTACTGTTACTGCTTCATCGCCTCTTGATGTCAGACGTAGGTGAAATTATACTCAGTAAAGGAGACTCATTGTCAATTGTTATTACTCCCAATGATATAACTTTTAGAATCATTGACATAGCCTTTTCTGTACAATGACAGGGTTAGGAAATAATCTCTCTGACCAAGCACCAAGATTTCACTTCCATATTGGATTGTTTTGGGAAAGGTGAATTCACTAATCCTATCTCCTTCTACCTCAACAGTGAATTATTTTTCATGTGCCTCTTTGTACTTTTCCTACTATTTAGCCATGGCCAGATCCCAGTTGATCTGACCCTTTGGTGTGAAGTCTCAAAGATACTTGGTCATCTCTCATTCCAAAAGGTCTCCCACTCCTCTATAACATCATGGAGTCCCCACTGCACTCTAGACAGCAATAATCAAGCTTCATATTTCCTTGAATATGTTAAAAGGGAGGTAACACATCTCTTGGTGCTTGTGGGGCTGGAGTCCCAGCACTGTCTCACTCAAAATGTTAGAAAATGATCAGGAGAAGTGTCTATAGCACAATGAAAGAATACAAATGACTGAATATAACCAGGTATAAAAGATACAAGACAGACTGTAAATCCCTTTGGTCTTCTATACTTTCACCAAGAGGACCTCTACTTTTCTGCCTTCACAGTCACCATCACTCTCCCTCAAATAATACATCACTCCTTTTATGTACCCTAAAGGATAGAAGAATTAGATACAAGAATGAGAGGCAGAAAAGTGAGGGCTTAGCGGCGTCTGGGTGGCTCAGTCAGTTAAGAGTCTGACTTCGGCTCAGGTCATGACCTCGCGGTTTGTGAGTTCGAGCCCAACATCGGGTTCTGTGCTGACAGCTCGGAGCCTGGAGCCTGCTTCGGATTCTGCATCTCCTTCTCTCTCTGCCCCTCCCCCACGTGTGCTCTCTCTCTCAAAAATAAATGTTTTTTTAAAAAAAAGATGAGGGCTTATACCTGATGCACTACTTTACATGAGTCTTTCCCTGTGTAGTCTTGAGATTTTACATAAATAATGCATGCCTCAACCATACAGAAGGCCCCTAATAAATGTGTATTGAACTGAATACAACGTGGCCAAATAACACTGGAATTATACAGATATATGCTGGAATTGTGACATCTCATTTAACTCTATCAACTTAAACATTTTTATTTGTCCTGTCGGAGAAAAACAAAGCAAAAGACAGAAATAGTTTTATATGATGCAAAAGAGAAATCATTTAAATAATGCAGACAATTTCCTTCAAGAAGCACATGGCTTACACTGAGTGAGCATGAGAGACGGAGATGTGAGACTGCTGTGCCCTAAGTATGTTTTAGTCCCTATGGAAACTCATACTCATAGTGTAGTAATTGCACCGTACTGAGTGTGAACTGGAGGACTCATTATATGCATCATTCGTACACTGTGGCCCCTCAACGTGAGTCAGCTCCACCATCTGGTGCTCAGCTGAAGAAATCAAGGTCTATTTCAGTGTTGGAAGAAAACTGGCTGTGTTAGACACGTTGAGAATTTCCTTATCAGTTTCCAGTGCGGTGCATAAATGTGGCTACAGCAAATCTTGCAGCATGCTACCAAGAATATATAGAACAGAAATTACGAAGCCGTGGCACCAAGCACTCCATTGAGGGCAATGTTGAGAAGTCAGGTACAAGATAATGGTAATTGACTGTATATGATTTTCATCTTAATATTTTTATATTATAACACCCAAGGGAGATGCAACTCCATCACATTTAGGATATGATTTTAAATCTAAGCTTTGAACAGTTGTACTTATTGACACATACCTTCTCACTTTCATTATAATTGAATTTGAAACACACATAGCATAGCTGCATAACCTTCAACCAGTCATCTAAATTCTGTTTGGTCATCTGTAAAACCAGCAGGTGGGACTTTTTGATCACTAATGCCCCTTCCAGTAGTATTATTCTCACTCCAAATGCATTAAATCCCACTCTGTATGCAGAATGATCTAACTGGGAGATGATTTGGCTAAGGCTTCATTATAAAAATCAGAGCTGGGAAGCCATTTTTGTGACACAGAGGATAGTCAGACAGAATTGGGCGTATGAGCTCGCTGAGTGAATTGTTGCGATTAATGCTAATGAAATTCTATTTTTATGAGTTGTCCCTTGACAGCAGTTCTTAAGTAAAAAGATAGGACTAACATCTCAAGCACAATGCACCGCACAATCCGCAAACAGAGAAATAACCTTTATTAAATTACCCTTGAGTCAAAAGCCTGTTGTCTCTGAGATTAGCCCTTGTCATCATTTCTGATTAAAAAACCAGCTGCCATTTATGGCCAAGGATTTAATTTGAGGACATGTTAGAAAAATAACTATTTATAGCAGTTTTATACATTTGAAGCACTTATTAGGCACATTTGAAATTCCATTACAATAAATACAAGAGGAATATAGTAATAAAGTATGATTTCTGATTATTCTCAACAAGCCCTGGGAACTTTACCGTACCAGGCCCATCTGACATAATGAAGACAAACTTTTGTTACACACATTCAGCTACTCTAATTAGATATTTGCTAAAAAGTGTGTAACAAGAAATATCTCTGGGACATACTAATATATAAACTAATTGAAGTGTTTCAAATTATATTCCTATTATGAAAGTTTACATTTTAATCCAGATTTAAGCATTGCCTAGGCTTTATTTTTTGAATGCTTATTTATTTTTGAGAGAGACAGAGAGAAACAGAGAGAGAGCGTATGAACTGGGGAGGGGCACAGAGAGAGGGAGACACAGAATCTGAAGCAGGCTCTGAGCTGTCAGCACAGAGCCCGACACAGGGCTTGAACTTGGGAACCGTGAGATCATGACCTGATCTGAAGTCGGATGTTTAATTGACCGAGCTGCCCAGGTGGCCCAAGCATTGCCTAGACTTTGAAGGAAAGACTGTCAGTCCATGGGGGAAAAAATCTCTCTCCCAGGGAAACACTTTGCAATTAAACAGCTCTTTTCTGGTAGTTGTCTGTTTTGCTCTCGTACAGCAGACTTAGTCACTTTTTTTTTAATAGCCCCTGTGTCCTCTGTTTATACAAACAATTATCTAAGAAAAGACTGAAAACACAGAAAGTTGTCAAAGTTAATTGAGAGCACCAGGACCAGAATTTAGAATTGAGGTTATTAAAAATGAGAGTTCAGGTTATTTATTTGCAATCAGATCATGTTTTTTGTTTGTTTTGTTGTCTTGTCCAATATGTTTTTAGTTTCTAGTGTTTCTTGTTACTTCTTGGGCATCTCCTGTTAAGGCTCTAGGCTAAGAATTTTATTCTGGAGACCGCAGAAAGGGATGACTCAGAATAACCTAAGACAATTGATTTTTAACTTTTGGCTTTGAAGACACATAATGATTGTTATGACAAAAGATGACTACTCCATGACAGAAGGCTTCCTGACCCGTCCCTCTCTCTCCCTATCTCCTGTCACAATAACAATATCATGGGCTGCTGAAATGGGAGGAGAACTGGGTAGTAATAAAGAACTTGGACAGGCATGGGCTTTAAGAAGGAGCCCTGGACCCTGAGACTGGATCCCACGGCGGGGACCTAGAAAACCTACAAGAGGATGATAAGGCCCCCATGCCTTGTATAGCAGATTCTCCTAGTTACCCCCTACACACACACCATATCTGTTTCCTCTTTTCTTTAGTAACAGAAATGGCAAGTATTAATGGCCACAATGGGTGAGTAAATGTGGCTTTTCCCCTTCTTCTCCTTGGCTGAAGAAAAAAAAAAAAAGGCAAAAACTTGACCACAAGATAGAAGTCCCAGGTTGAGTATAACAGAGCAAGAAAGTAAAAGAAGCCTAGATAATGATACATTGAATGCACCTTATCAGCCTTCAACCATGACACTAGCACAGAACCACCTTCCCTATTTTTGCATGAAGGAGAAATTAACTTCTGTCTTGTTCACATGACATTATGTTGATGTCTGAGAAAAGAGCTCAACTCTGTCCTAATATAGTACGTAAAGCCCCAACCCTGGCCAGATATCGGTCTTCCCCGCTCAACAATGGCATGGGTATAGACAAAATTTCTGCAAGATATATCTAGGCAAATGAAACTGAGACCTCTTCAGATAGCTTCCATGGCTACAGCAGAATTTGGGAGGGCCGGGAGCATGGGAGTAGAGATTCCCACCAGTCAATATAGTGCAGGAATGGTAGATGGTTTACCATGTGCCGCTCACAGCGAGCAGAAAGGTTTGAAAACGCCCGGCAGTTGAAAAAGGGAGACTCAGGGGCACCTGGGTGGCTCAGTCGGTTAAGCGTCCGACTTCGGCTCAGGTCACGATCTCACTGTCTGTGAGTTCGAGCCACGCGTCGGGCTCTGTGCTGACTGCTCAGAGCCTGGAGCCTGTTTCAGATTCTGTGTCTCCCACTCTCTCTGACCCTCCCCCGTTCATGCTCTGTCTTTCTCTGTCTCAAAAATAAAATAAAACGTTAAAAAATTAAAAAAAAAAAAGGGAGACTCACTAGCCACATGACCTGATGACCAAAGTCCAGAGAGGAATGAGAATTTATCAGCAAATGCCAATGTTGATAGACTATTGACCCAAACAAGCTTGTGCTCACCCCCACCATAAAGAATATGCCTTGCCATGGCAGAAACCCGCTGGAACTCAGACACAAACCCAGAGAGAAAGGAAGGGAATAAGGGATTCCTGAATTTATTGAAATTAATTTTTTCCTCTTAAAAAATAGCATCTTTCATAGACATTAAGTCCTAAAACACTAAAGTTCTAAAAGCTGAAAACATTCCCAGTTCTTACATTTACTTACTTTGTGGTCTATGACTTGTACTTGCTGTGCAAAGTAATTGGTTGATGGTCGAGGGAGGTAGAGTTTAAAATGTTTTCATATTAACCAGTTGCTGGATTACCCATTACATTCATCCATTTATCATTCTGCCTCCAATTATTACATAATGTCTGGCATATATTATGCATGCAAATATTGTAAAATATCTGTTTAATTATTCTAGTTCATTCTATGGTATCGTATAAATAAATTGTGTTCCATAAATAATTGCAGTAAATTTAAAAATTATCCCCCTCCTGGTTTAAATATGCATAAATTCCTTAAAAGCTCCTACAGACATCCCCTAACCTGTATACCACCAACTCATTACTTTGAATACACATATTCCACTTTATAATCTATTTTGGAATACACTATTAAATCTGAATGATAATATTGGTGACATTTTTCCTTTTAAAGACATTTGAGGGGCGCCTGGGTGGTGCAGTCGGTTAAGCGTCCGACTTCAGCCAGGTCACGATCTCGCGGTCCGG
Source organism: Lynx rufus (assembly GCF_022079265.1). NCBI lineage: Eukaryota > Metazoa > Chordata > Mammalia > Carnivora > Felidae > Lynx > Lynx rufus. The sequence goes on along the minus strand of NW_025814856.1, from coordinate 40,769,199 downwards.
GAGTTCGAGCCCCGCGTCAGGCTCTGGGCTGATGGCTCAGAGCCTGGAGCCTGTTTCCGATTCTGTGTCTCCCTCTCTCTCTGCCCCTCCCCCCTTCATTCTCTGTCTCTCTCTGTCCCAAAAATAAATAAACGTTAAAAAAAATTAAAAAAAAAAATAAAGACATTTGAGTGATAGTTTGCCGTTGACAAAAACCTTAATGTGGCAGTACCCATAGATAAACTCTCAACCTCTGTTTTTTTATCTTAGCACTCATTACTTATAGTATTAGTTACTATTCATCACATACTTTTGAACATTCATTACACCCAAGATGCTGGGGTATCAATGCAGAGGTAGTAGAGAACAAACTCAGAGAACAAGATTCTTAGAGTCTTAATAACAAAGGAAAGTCTATTTAAGATGAGATCTGACCCTTGAATTGTGTTAACTGGACAGTGGGGCAAAAGAAAGGGGGGAAGAGAATGGAAGTGTTCCCAAACAGGGAAAAAAGCACATTTGAAGTAATAGTTGGAAAATTGCAAACTCTAAATGGCTCTGTCATCTGAGGAAGGGAAGCTGAAAAGGTATGGAGCATTAATACACATTTCAGGAGTCAGCAAACCCTAGAAGGAACCTATGGCTAAAGCCCATTTTCCTAAAAACTCTTACAGAGAATTAGAGCCCTACAGTCATAAGTCAAGTGCTTTCAAACTTGTAATTTAGCTCAAGTCAACTGTTTTCCTTTCTGCCTCTCAGTAGAAGGTATCAAGAGGTCTGGAGGAGAGAGTGACCAGCAGATTTGACCACATTTATGATTGTATATTTTAACAATTATTTAGAACCTTGACATATACTTTAGATTAATTTTATTGATTTTCAGAAAGATTTACAGTTTATAGATTTTTTAAAGGAATTTTTTCCCCATTCCCATTGCCAGTCCTCAATATTAGGCTGGAAATCTCTTCAGAAAAGAGATCATCCATTGAGATAAACAGGGAGAAAATTGATTTGCCCTCAACCTCTTAGACTGTTATACTATAGGAGCAGAAACAGAGAATGCCTCTTGAATAAGGGATGGTGATTGGGTACAAAATTGTTAAATTAGAAAAGCTAATTCATTTCATTGGTCATTTTTATCTTCCCTAAACTGACACAATTTGCGGTAATTCAAATTCACCAAGAGTTAGGAAACTTGTGACAGATGGAAGAAATAAGACTATACTTTGGGGAAAACATCACTGTTCCTCACATCCTAGACACCATGGCAAGCCTGTTGACTACAGTCTACTGAGAACTCTAGAAGAAATACCATTTAAATAGCCCACGATAGAAGAAAGATTCTGGACTTTAAAAACAATCACATTGCCAATATTCCCTTAAAATTGCTACACAAGAAGGAGTATCTCTACAGGTAGAATGTAAACCCAGTTCAGAGCTGAGTTACGGGGTATAGTTACTATACCTTTAGAAATTACACCAAAAATATTGGTATATAATTCCAAATTTTGTAAGATATGTGCTTCTCTGGGGTACTATATCTGAATAAACTAGTTCACTAAATTGCAAACTCCCAAGACAGAGAAAATGGTTGAAAAGAGAGGAAAGACTCTATAGAGAATGCACTATATAAAGTCGAAAAGCCTTTCCCTTAAGAGCCGTTAGTCAAAGATCCAAAATTATAAATAAAAATAAAGATAAGTAAATAAGGAACTTTATTTTTTTTTTCATATATATATATATGTTTTATTTTTTTTTTTTCATTGTTAAATGGGTTCATTTATTTTTTTTTTTTATGAAGTTTATTGACAAATTGGTTTCCATACAACACCCAGTGCTCATCCCAAAAGGTGCCCTCCTCAATACCCATCACCCACCCGCCCCTCCCTCCCACCCCCCATCAACCCTCAGTTTGTTCTCAGTTTTTAACAGTCTCTTATGCTTTGGCTCTCTCCCACTCTAACGTCTTTTTTTTTTTCTCCCTTCCCCTCCCCCATGGGTTCCTGTTGAGTTTCTCAGGAACCACATAAGAGTGAAACCATATGGTATCTGTCTTTCTCTGTATGGCTTATTTCACTTAGCATCACACTCTCCAGTTCCATCCACGTTGCTACAAAAGGCCATATTTCATTTTTTCTCATTGCCACGTAGTATTCCATTGTGTATATAAACCACAATTTCTTTATCCATTCATCAGTTGATGGACATTTAGGCTCTTTCCATAATTTGGCTATTGTTGAGAGTGCTGCTATGAACATTGGGGTACAAGTGCCCCTATGCATCAGTACTCCTGTATCCCTTGGGTAGATTCCTAGCAGTGCTATTGCTGGGTCATAGGGTAGGTCTATTTTTAATTTTCTGAGGAACCTCCACACTGTTTTCCAGAGCGGCTGCACCAATTTGCATTCCCACCAACAGTGCAAGAGGGTTCCCGTTTCTCCACATCCTCTCCAGCATCTATAGTCTCCTGATTTGTTCATTTTGGCCACTCTGACTGGCGTGAGGTGATACCTGAGTGTGGTTTTGATTTGTATTTCCCTGATAAGGAGCGACGCTGAACATCTTTTCATGTGCCTGTTGGCCATCTGGATGTCTTCTTTAGAGAAGTGTCTATTCATGTTTTCTGCCCATTTCTTCACTGGGTTATTTGTTTTTCGGGTGTGGAGTTTGGTGAGCTCTTTATAGATTTTAGATACTAGCCCTTTGTCCGATATGTCATTTGCAAATATCTTTTCCCATTCCGTTGGTTGTCTTTTAGTTTTGTTGGTTGTTTCCTTGGCTGTGCAGAAGCTTTTTATCTTCATAAGGTCCCAGTAATTCACTTTTGCTTTTAATTCCCTTGCCTTTGGGGATGTGTCGAGTAAGAGATTGCTACGGCTGAGGTCAGAGAGGTCTTTTCCTGCTTTCTCCTCTAAGGTTCTGATGGTTTCCTGTCTCACATTTAGGTCCTTTATCCATTTTGAGTTTATTTTTGTAAATGGTGTGAGAAAGTGGTCTAGTTTCAACCTTCTGCATGTTGCTGTCCAGTTCTCCCAGCACCATTTGTTAAAGAGGCTGTCTTTTTTCCATTGGATGTTCTTTCCTGCTTTGTCAAAGATGAGTTGGCCATATGTTTGTGGGTCTAGTTCTGGGGTTTCTATTCTATTCCATTGGTCTGTGTGTCTGTTTTTGTGCCAATACCATGCTGTCTTGATGATGACAGCTTTGTAGTAGAGGCTGAAGTCTGGGATTGTGATGCCTCCTGCTTTGGTCTTCTTCTTCAAAATTCCTTTGGCTATTCGGGGCCTTTTGTGGTTCCATATGAATTTTAGGATTGCTTGTTCTAGTTTCGAGAAGAATGCTGGTGCAATTTTGATTGGGATTGCATTGAATGTGTAGATAGCTTTGGGTAGTATTGACATTTTGACAATATTTATTTTTCCAATCCATGAGCAGGGAATGTCTTTCCATTTCTTTAAATCTTCTTCAATTACCTTCATAAGCTTTCTATAGTTTTCAGCATACAGATCCTTTACATCTTTGGTTAGATTTATTCCTAGGTATTTTATGCTTTTTGGTGCAATTGTGAATGGGATCAGTTTCTTTATTTGTCTTTCTGTTGCTTCATTGTTAGTGTATAAGAATGCAACTGATTTCTGTACATTGATTTTGTATCCTGCAACTTTGCTGAATTCATGTATCAGTTCTAGCAGACTTTTGGTGGAGTCTATCGGATTTTCCATGTATAATATCATGTCATCTGCAAAAAGCGAAAGCTTGACTTCATCTTTGCCAATTTTGATGCCTTTGATTTCCTTTTGTTGTCTGATTGCTGATGCTAGAACTTCCAGCACTATGTTAAATAACAACGGTGAGAGTGGGCATCCCTGTCGTGTTCCTGATCTCAGGGAAAAAGCTCTCAGTTTTTCCCCGTTGAGGATGATGTTAGCTGTGGGCTTTTCATAAATGGCTTTTATGATCTTTAAGTATGTTCCTTCTATCCCGACTTTCTCAAGGGTTTTTATTAAGAAAGGGTGCTGGATTTTATCAAAGGCCTTTTCTGCATCGATTGACAGGATCATATGGTTCTTCTCTTTTTTTTTGTTAATGTGATGTATCACGTTGATTGATTTGCGAATGTTGAACCAGCCCTGCATCCCAGGAATGAATCCCACTTGATCATGGTGAATAATTCTTTTTATATGCTGTTGAATTCGATTTGCTAGTATCTTATTGAGAATTTTGGCATCCATATTCATCAGGGATATTGGCCTGTAGTTCTCTTTTTTTACTGGGTCTCTGTCTGGTTTAGGAATCAAAGTAATACTGGCTTCATAGAATGAGTCTGGAAGTTTTCCTTCCCTTTCTATTTCTTGGAATAGCTTGAGAAGGATAGGTATTATCTCTGCTTTAAACGTCTGGTAGAACTCCCCTGGGAAGCCATCTGGTCCTGGACTCTTATTTGTTGGGAGATTTTTGATAACCGATTCAATTTCTTCGCTGGTTATGGGTCTGTTCAAGCTTTCTATTTCCTCCTGATTGAGTTTTGGAAGAGTGTGGGTGTTCAGGAATTTGTCCATTTCTTCCAGGTTGTCCAATTTGTTGGCATATAATTTTTCATAGTATTCCCTGATAATTGTTTGTATCTCTGAGGGATTGGTTGTAATAATTCCATTTTCATTCATGATTTTATCTATTTGGGTCATCTCCCTTTTCTTTTTGAGAAGCCTGGCTAGAGGTTTGTCAATTTTGTTTATTTTTTCAAAAAACCAACTCTTGGTTTCGTTGATCTGCTCTACAGTTTTTTTAGATTCTATATTGTTTATTTCTGCTCTGATCTTTATTATTTCTCTTCTTCTGCTGGGTTTAGGCTGCCTTTGCTGTTCTGCTTCTATTTCCTTTAGGTGTGCTGTTAGATTTTGTATTTGGGATTTTTCTTGTTTCTTGAGATAGGCCTGGATTGCGATGTATTTTCCTCTCAGGACTGCCTTCGCTGCGTCCCAAAGCGTTTGGATTGTTGTATTTTCATTTTCGTTTGTTTCCATATATTTTTTGATTTCTTCTCTAATTGCCTGGTTGACCCACTCATTCGTGAGTAGGGTGTTCTTTAACCTCCATGCTTTTGGAGGTTTTCCAGACTTTTTCCTGTGGTTGACTTCAAGCTTCATAGCATTGTGGTCTGAAAGTATGCATGGTATAATTTCAATTCTTGTAAACTTATGAAGGGCTGATTTGTGACCCAGTATATGATCTATCTTGGAGAATGTTCCATGTGCACTCGAGAAGAAAGTATATGCTGTTGCTTTGGGATGCAGAGTTCTAAATATATCTGTCAAGTCCATCTGATCCAGTGTCTCATTCAGGGCCCTTGTTTCTTTATTGACCGTGTGTCTAGATGATCTATCCATTTCTGTAAGTGGGGTGTTAAAGTCCCCAGCAATTACCACATTCTTATCAATAAGGTTGCTTATGTTTATGAGTAATTGTTTTATATATTTGGGGGCTCCGGTATTCGGCGCATAGACATTTATAATTGTTAGCTCTTCCTGATGGATAGACCCTGTAACTATTATATAATGTCCTTCTTCATCTCTTGTTACAGCCTTTAATTTAAAGTCTAGTTTGTCTGATATAAGTATGGCTACTCCAGCTTTCTTCTGGCTTCCAGTAGCATGATAAATAGTTCTCCATCCCCTCACTCTCAATCTAAAGGTGTCCTCAGGTCTAAAATGAGTCTCTTGTAGACAGCAAATAGATGGGTCTTGTTTTTTTATCCATTCTGATACCCTATGTCTTTTGGTTGGCGCATTTAATCCATTTACATTCAGTGTTATTATAGAAAGATACGGGTTTAGAGTCATTGTGATGTCTGTATGTTTTATGCTTGTAGTGATGTCTCTGGTACTTTGTCTCACAGGGTCCCCCTTAGGATCTCTTGTAGGGCTGGTTTAGTGGTGACAAATTCCTTCAGTTTTTGTTTGTTTGGGAAGACCTTTATCTCTCCTTCTATTCTAAATGACAGACTTGCTGGATAAAGGATTCTTGGCTGCATATTTTTGCTGTCTAGCACCCTGAAAATCTCGTGCCAAGTCTTTCTGGCCTGCCAAGTTTCAAAAGAGAGATCAGTCACGAGTCTTATAGGTCTCCCTTTATATGTGAGGGCACGTTTACCCCTTGCTGCTTTCAGAATTTTCTCTTTATCCTTGTATTTTGCCAGTTTCACTATGATATGTCGTGCAGAAGATCGATTCAAGTTACGTCTGAAGGGAGTTCTCTGTGCCTCTTGGATTTCAATGCCTTTTTCCTTCCCCAGTTCAGGGAAGTTCTCAGCTATGATTTCTTCAAGTACCCCTTCAGCACCTTTCCCTCTCTCTTCCTCCTCTGGGATACCAATTATGCGTAAATTATTTCTTTTTAGTGTATCACTTAGTTCTCTAATTTTCCCCTCATACTCCTGGATTTTTTTATCTCTCTTTTTCTCAGCTTCCTCTTTTTCCATAACTTTATCTTCTAGTTCACCTATTCTCTCCTCTGCCTCTTCCATCCGAGCTGTGGTGGTTTGCATTTTGTTTTCCATTTCCTTTAAAGCGTTTTTCAGCTCCTCGTGCCTGTTCATTAGTCCCCTGATGTCTGTAGCAAGAGATTCTCTGCTGTCCTGTATGCTGTTTTCCAGCCCAGCGATTAATTTTATGACTATTATTCTAAATTCACTTTCTGTTATATTATTTAAATCCTTTTTGATCAGCTCATTAGCTGTTGTTATTTCCTGGAGATTCTTCTGGGGGGAATTCTTCCGCTTGGTCATTTTGGATAGTCCCTGGTGTGGTGAAGGCCTGCAGGGCACTTCCCCTGTGCTGTGGTGTATAACTGGAGTTGGTGGGCGGGGCCGCAGTCCGACCTGATGTCTGCCCCCAGCCCACCGCTGGGGCCACAGTCAGACTGGTGTGTGCCTTCTCTTCCCCTCTCCTAGGGGCGGGATTCACTGTGGGGTGGCGTGGCCCGTCTGGGCTACTTGCACACTGCCAGGCTTGTGATGCTGGGGATCTGGCGTATTAGCTGGGGTGGGAAGGCAAGGTGCAAGGCGGCAGGGGGGGCAGGCTTAGCTCGCTTCTCCTTAGGTGATCCACTTCAGGAGGGGCCCTGTGCAGCCGGAGGGAGTCAGATCGCTGCCGGAGGTTTGGCTCCGCAGAAGCACAGAGTTGGGTGTTCGCGCGGAGCGAGCAATTTCCCTGGCCGGAGCCGGTTCCCTTTGGGATTTTGGCTGGGGGATGGGCGGGGGAGATGGCGCTGGAGAGCGCCTTTGTTCCCCGCCAAACTGAGCTCTGTCGTCCGGGGGCTCCGCAGCTCACCCTCCCTTTGTCCTCCAGCCTTCCCGCTTTCTGAGCAGAGCTGTTAACTTATGACCTCCCAGACGCTAAGTCGCGCTTGCTGTCGGAACACAGTCCGTCAGGCCCCTCCGCTTTTGCAAGCCGGACTCGGGGGCTCTGCTTGGCCGGCGAGCCGCCCCTCCGCCCCGGCTCCCTCCCGCCAGTCCATGGAGCGCGCACCGCCTCGCCGCCCTTCCTACCCTCTTCCGTGGGCCTCTCGTCTGCACTTGGGTCCGGTGACTCTGTTCTGCTAATCCTCTGGCGGTTTTCTGGGTTATTTAGGCAGGTGTAGGTGGAATCTAAGTGATCAGCAGGACGCGCGGTGAGCCCAGCGTCCTCCTACGCCGCCATCTTCCTAGTCTCAATAAGGAACTTTAAAAATAGATGTTTGGTAACTTTCAACCATTATTCTGGGGTAGATTCAACAGTGGAAGTCAAAGGAGCCTTGTTCTCTCTTTGGTAATGGACTCAAAATGAAGGCCTGAAGAGGAACCATAGTCAGAAAAATAACTGGAGTGGTAAATTACCAATTTAGAAGATCTCCCACATGTGGCTAAATATTTTCAAAAAGTCCTATAAAGTAAACACATTGGAAATCAACACAAACATCTGGCTCTGCAGATAAAACTGGCCCCCCAATAAAACAAAGGTTTCTCTATTCTCCAACAGCCAAGAAACTGTAAATAAGGACACTTGTAGATATTGCAAACAAAAGAGTCCTTGGAAGAGCCAACATCACTTAGTGGAAAACAAAAAGACAGCTGTCCAAATCTATTTAATAATGCTGCTTCAAGGGAAATATAAGAACCCAGTATTTCCTGTCCTTTCTGTAAACTCTGTGGTGAGTTGTCTACCAGTACAAATGAACAACAACACAATCTTCTTATTGATACAACACCTCTCCACACACTTCAATCCCCCTGCCATAGCAGATCAAATCCCTCGGAGCACTCCCGCCACTTAAATCCTGGGAATTTCGAATATTCCTAAGTCCTTTTACTGTCCCAACTTAAAATTGTTACTTTGGGACTCTTATTAGAAAAACACTTCTTTCTCTTCTGTGACTCAGCTTCTGCAAATGTAATAGGTATTAATCTACTTAGCAAATGGAACTGCCAGGTAGAACATACTACAGAAGGATTATTTTTAGAAGTTGCAGAAAATTCTACACACTATGAATGTGGGTAGTATGCTATTGTGGGTATGCTATGCTATTGTGGGTAGTAATATACCTACATTGTATATGATTCAAAAAACCCTTGTGGTATTAGCTGGGTTTCCAGAAACTCCATAGGCAAAACACCCTTCTTCACACTTTGGCAAAAATAACTAGAGCAGAACCTATAAGATTCCGGATTTATTTTTCTAAAACTTTCCCAAAATTTCCTCAGTGCCCTGTTAGAGCTGAAGTCATTGAAGTTCCCATGCCAATTATGTCCTCATCTGGGACATTCCAACTTACCATGATAGGAAAACACATTTATTGGTACAGTTGTTGTGAATTAAGCAAAGCCTTGCCACAAACTCTAAAACTTTACTGTCTTTATCATTCTCAATATACTGGAAGAGTAGTTAAAACAAGTCAGCCATTAAAATTGAAATTACCTAAAAAAATCAAATACTCTTGGGTGCGATAGTCTCAGGCCCTACCCTTATCTCATACAGTCCCGTGCTTTTCCCCTTCAGGATCTCATAGATTCTCTCCTCATGAAGTGGTCACTACCAGACATATGTGATCAGGGATAACTCCACCCAGACCTGATTCCAATCTTATACCAGTCCATGTAGCTGAATATTATAAGGAAAATAACCAATAACAACCCAGTATACTCTGTCCCATCATTTACAGGTACAGGCTATATCTTTCATTACTCGCAACTCATCTGTATCACGTGACCTAACACATGATTTGGTCACACATGATTTGGGGTACTCCGAAAATGTCAGAGTGCAGGTGCCATAGACTCATTACATCATTCAAATCCTGTAGCCACACTACCTTATTACCTTCATTTTGCAGAAGACAAAACTCTTGGTCAATTCATTTGCCTGAGGTCAGATATCTAGTACATGGGGAACCTGGGATTTGAACCCAGGTTGTCCAAGAAATGTAACTACTTGGGAAAATGATACATGCAGGGAATTTGAAAAATTAGTTGATATTGAATGCTATCACTACCAGATAGCTCTTCAAAAAATGGAACTCAATTATATTCGATGTTGTATTCCATAGAATTATGACCAAATTGATTTGCCAAAACTGCCTGTTCAGGGTTGTCTCGGGTACTTGTTTCTTCTCCCTGGCATGGATTTTGTCACCTTGATAATTTGGAAATTATTACTCAGAATGTTTATTTGTGTGTAAGAAATGGGCAAAATTCTTAGAGATAATGAGAGGAGAACGTGTGATCCAGCTGTCGTAGGAAGACCCGACCAAAAACAGTGTTGGTTTTTGAGAGTGGCTTGGTTACCAAAGGGACAATGAACAGGTTTTCAGAGTTCTGGCCAGTTCCATCATCTTGTGGTAGTAATTATCCTAAAAAATGACCTGACTTCTTTAGTTCTCGTGGTGATTGGGTAAAATCTCCTCCTCCAGAACTCTCTTCCAGCTCTTCAAATATGTGAGGCTGACAGAAATGAAGCTGGCAAATTAATGCATAGAGCATCATCTCGCATATGTAGCTCTGCCCAGATTATGCATATGCATATAGTTCCCTCATTAGCATTTACTGAAAGGAAAAGAGCATAAAATAATAGATGCACATTGGCAATCTGTAGAGAAATGGAAATAATGAGAGCCTCGTCGCTTTTAAATTCCTCTAAAAATATTTTTAGAAGGCAATTTCTGTTGATCTTTATTTTCACTGGTGTATGTGAAATAGCTCTCCTGGATTTGTTTTTGTTTTGCAATAGACATGACATGCATTTTCCTGAAGACTGGGAAATTAGATGCAGGCCCCACGTGCCTTTCTCCTCCTGAAATTTACATTACAAGCACTTGATTTATTGGTCTTTTAAAAGTCCAGAACACCCACAGATCTGCCAACTGACTTTTATTTATTATCAATTTTCTCCAGTGTAGACTGAAGTAACTCCATCAGTTATTCTTCACCATTACCATTTTCGCTATCATCTACCTATATATTCTTTTTCATTATGCGAAGTATTAATGTTCCTTTCAAATCCCTTTCTGCCCACTGCTCCTCTTCATTTTATTTTCCCATCTTTGCCTTTCATTTCCTACGCTAAATTTCTACTCACCTGGTGATTGCTTTCAAACCCTTTTGTATTAACCTTAGATTTTGAACTTTGTCATAAATGCTTTATAGACCCATCCTCATTACTAAAAAAGAAAGGCATACTTGGGCTTCAAAATCCATGAGATTATAGAATTTAGCCATTGGATTTTAAAGTGGACCTGCATAATAAAAACATTTTAAATATACACTTTTCCACTCCAAATATCTAAATTTTCAGGCATCAGTTTTCTCATTATTCAACAAGCCCTGAACACTGAGTACATTTTAATTGAATTCACCAGAGGAATATTCCTGAATGACAAATACATTGTGCATCCTTTGCAAGAAAGACCTGTGCCCATTTATGAATTTATGCAACCCATGAATAACCAAAATCATGTTCATTTAAAAGGCTTATTAATCCTGAATGAATTATTTAGATACCACCATTTTATAGACCTAAGGAGCCACATTGGTTCCATAAATGAATGAAGGGGTGAAAAGATTGACAGAGCTGTGGCAAAGATGTAAAAAATATGGACACTAAAGAAAAGCATTTTTCTAAAGCCACTTTAAAAAACAAGACAAACAAAATTTTGCTGGACATCCCCAAATTGTGATTCCAGTGTTGTTCCTACCCAGCTGATAAGTATAATTTCTGCTCATTATAAAATAATCATTGTATATAGTGTATTGTTTTTATTCAATTCTGAAACCAAAATTGTCTTGGATAGTCCCTATTTAAAAGTGATTGGATTTATTTTCAATAATCTCATGAATCCAAGAGTTCAAAATATAATCATAGTAATTTTATTTAGGAATACATTTTGCTGCAAATCACAGAAAAACCTACAATAATGGCTTAAAAATATTTTTTGGTATGGCAATCAGTTTGTGGTTCAGCAACAACATAGCAGTTTCATTGACATCAACAAGTATACAGGCTTTTCTATCTTTCCAACTTTAATCCGTAGGCTTTCATCTTGACATTGTTTACCTCATGATCACAAGCTCGCTGCTGCATTACTAGGCTTCATGTGTGTATTTCAGGCATGGGGGAGTGCAAAGAGACAAGTTATTTTTATGTCTCGATGAGATTTTGCCTTTATTTCTGGAAAGAATATCTTCCCAGGAACTCTGACTTCATTAGCAAAACAATATAACATGGCCAACTCAAAACCCCATGAGAGTCAGGAAACTGAATAATTTGGTGTGCTTGTCTATATACTAACAGCAAAGATGAATAGGACTGTGAGTGATTTTGCAGTAATGGATCTGCATATTTCCAGTTTGTTCCTACTTCAAGATTGGAAAGGAAACCTGAGAGGTTACTCAAGATACTATTATGACAATGGTATTTTTAAAAAATAATAACTGAGGGGCTCCTGGGTGGCTCAGTCGGTGGGGTGGCTGACTTCAACTCAGGTCAGGATCTCAGAGTTGGTGAGTTTGAGCCCCACATTGGGCTCTGTGCTAACAGCTCAGAGCCTCGAGCCTGCTTCAGATTCTGTGTCTCCCTCTCTCTCTGCCCCTCCCCCACTCACTCTCTCTCTCTCTCTCTCTCTCTGAGAAATAAAGAGACATTAAAAAAGTTTTTTAAATGATAATAACTGAATATAAGATATACAGGATAAGGGAAGTGGACTCTGAAGCTTGATAGATTTGAACCTATTTTGAAAACCAAGAAATACCATGCTAATGGGGTTAACCTTGATCCCATGGACCACTGTCTTCTCCTGGGCTATACACTAGAATCCCTTAGGGGCCTTTTCAACAATATTAATAGTCCGTTAAATCAGAACTTCTAGGGGTAAGGCTTAAACATCTATACTTAAAATTTAGTGATTCTAAAGTGCAGCCAGGGTTGAGAGAAGTGCCTCTGAACATTACTGGGGAGGATTCGAGATTGTAGAGCAAACACAAGTAGACCAAACCATTTATAGATTCATTCATAACATGAATAGAGAATAAAATTGATTGGTCAATGTAAATGTCCTTTATATAAGACTCATGTAAATAAGTCCTTAATGAATGAAGCTTGACTTTGAATAAAAATTTGGAACTCGAACATGTCTTTAGAAATTATTTGTAAAAGTGTAGAAGTACATCATTATTTATAGTTTTAATATCATTGATCATGAAGACCCTGAAAGCCCACAATACATCACTATCACTTTTGAATTACATGTTTTCAATAGTTTCTTTTTAAAGTCTAATTTGTTTCAAACTACTTTAGGTGTTTTGATCTGTGCAATATTCAACCTTGGTTGTATATTTTGGTATCCCTGTCATACAGTTAATTTGTAGGACAAATTTGTATTACATATACTGACACTAAACCTGAGTATTCTTCATACAAACTGCAGATAACATCTGAGCTTCCTCCCTACCCTTTTTTATAATTTAACACACACACACACACACACACACACACACACACACGTAATCAAAAAGCTTTATATTTATCCCTATTGAATCTCTCATGTGTTCAAGCCTATCACCTCCCCCTTTAAAACCCCTTTGAATCCTATCATTTTGACCTCAATTATTTCCTGTCTTTCCTAATTTTCATTTATCTGTCAGTATGAGTATCAAACACTTTTAAAGATATTTCAGCTGCAAGAAACACAAGTAAAGTCAAACTTGTTTAAGCCACAAAGGAGGCTATTGGCTCATAATAACAACTGCAGAGGTAGAGCGTGCTTTGGCGTTGAATGTTTGTGTTATGTTCTGAAGGACTCGGGCTCTGCACTCTTTCCTCAGCAATCACATCAGCTTCCTCTAAGACTGTTCCTCCTTATAAGTCATGAGATGCTTGCCAGAGCGCTTGAGGCTAAATGCTCCCACAGTCACATATAAGACAGGATACACCTTCTGTTCCAATTATAATTTCTTGGAAGTCCCCAGAAAAAGCCCCACTGTACCCCCACTGGCTCACCTCCTCTCAAACCCTCAATTAGAGAAATGCCATGAACTGAAGGATGTCCCAACCAATCATTGGCAAATAATATGAGATGTCTAGGACTGATGTAACTAATCAGGTCCAACTCCTAGAAATGTGGTCATTGCACAAAACCCTCAGTCTTTTGCAGTGCAATCAGTTTACCATGAATATTAGAAAGGCAACACCAGCTTCCACTATACTGGCCTCTTCGTTTTTATCCAAGTCGTTGATGTGACTCAGGAATTTTGTATATGCTTGTTCTTCTCCCTGGAACATCTTTCTTTGAAGATGTTCTGTCACACTCACCCTTGCATTGTATCTGGTTCTGTTTTAGTTATCTTTTATCTCTCATTCAAGATGCCATTTTTCTCTATAATATCTTCCCTAAGCTTCTATTACACAGACACTCTGTCTCTCTTCAGTGCCCTTATAGCACCATACAGAACCTTAATCCTGTCATATAGTAGGTACCATGTAGCAGAGCAGAGCAGGGAATAGAATTATCACTTCCTATGGTTAGTGCTCTCTTTTTCCTGGGATTTCCCCCACTAAACTGTAAGTTCAAGACTATGTCTTGATACCGATGACATCACCAGTGCCTAGCCCAAGTGCCTGCCCCATGGTAGGTTGTCAATAAATACTTATTGAATTAAAATGTTGAATTAAAAACACTATTTTCAGATTCTGTGATTGCACCACAGAATTCTTACAAATTGACATAAATTAAAAAATCAACTTTAAATGTCATTTTCCAAAGTAGTGACAACTCACCTCACTGTACCATCACCAGATTTGAATGTCTTCAAAGGGAGATCCTGGAAGCCTACGACTGATCTTTCACTGAAACAGGCTATTATTTGCCCACGTCACATACTTAGCAACTATCAGAAAATGAAATTCATTTCTGGGACTGGTATCTTAATAAACCCAAATCGGTTTTCCAAGATTACTGATGCTTTTCTTTTATTTTATTCCTAAACGTCTACAACATATCTGTTCATTAGTAAAACCAATAGAGGAATCAAATGTGGTATCATGAGTCTAAACTGGAATGGAATGGAATGGAATGGAATGGAATGGAATGGAATGGAATGGAATGGAAGGCTGGACTTTAACACAGATGAATAGTAATGGATGGAACTATTTGATGGAATGGAAGGCTGGACTTTAACACAGATGAATAGTAAACGGAGCAGGTCGTCCCCTTGCTAACTGTGTCCAGATCGTGGCTTTTCCTTTTTATTGGAGTTACTATCAAGTATTGATTATTACCCTCTTCCTCCTTCAGATTGTCTTCCTTCCATCCTGCTGTTACATGGTGGACATCCAAAAGCATGTAAGTAGTGCATGTTTCCCTTTTCTTATAAAAGTCTTCCTGGATTTTTCTCAGAGAGACTAATTTCTTAGGGTATAAATTGAAATTACATATTTCTACAAGACAATGAAGAGTGAAAGAAAAAAAACAAGAAAAGCAATGTTTTACATGGAGCCAATAAAAAGCAGACAGATTAGCTCTAAATCAACGTGCAGTGTGTCGGAGAAGTAAATTTAACTGCTTCAACTCACAGAGGGCGAATTCATCTTTGTCTCTGTGGTTTAAGGAAGATTTTGACAAGAAATTTAATAACATGAAAGAATAAGTGTGATACTATACACAGTGGTTTATGTCATGAAAGGAAAAGGATGAAAAAGTCACTATATATAAGTCATTGTTCTCAATTCATTGTTTCTAATTCATTGCATCTATTCATAAAAACAATCCTCACTCAGCCTCCACAGCTTTGGCAGTTGGAAATAAAAATGGAAGGAGAGAAAGAGTTCCCCAGAGCTTTTGACTGAGTGTTTGAGGCCATAAACACTAAAGCAATACATTAAAAAATACTACACCATAAACACAAAACAATCCTATCTACTGAAATTAAAAATAGATTAATTCTAGATTTTCTTATCATAAAATTTTGGATAAGCTCATCAAAACTACATGTTTATCTTTTCCCTGGTATTCCTGTTTTAGGCGTCTCATAAACATATCCCTGTCATTTTGCCAGTTGTGTAATCTGCACTGGGATTTGTATGCATTCCAGTGGGGTTGTACTCTAGCAATGGAGAAGATATCAAAAACATCGAACATGTAGGCCTACCAAAAAGGCCCTGTATTATTTACATGCATGCTCTATGATTACAGACTTTATGGAAGAACTGGATTACCCCTTGAGCTTTCGTGGAATAAAATGTTTCCCAGTGTGAATATGTAGTCCTTAAATATAAGAGGAATTTTCATGATCTCTGAATTCCTTGGTGCCTAGTACAGCATTTGACACTCATTGGTGCTCACTGAACACTGCTTGAACAATATTATTGAGTGGAAAAACCATGGTCTTATAATCACTAAGACTTGGCTTCAAATTCTTCCTACTTCACTTATTAGCCTGGTGACTTGGAGGAATTTCCTTTTTTTCCCTCTGAGACTTAAATGTAGACAAAATGAAGCGATGACACCAGCTTTGCAGAACTGTTCTGAGGACTTGAGATTATATTGGTAGGGGTGGGGGTATGGGGGGGTAGGGGAGGAGGACACCCAGACAACTAGACATGTATATAATAAGTTTGTGAGTTGAATTACATCCCCTCACAATTCATATGTGGACGTCCTAACCCCAGTGCCTCAGTCGGTGAGCTTATTTGGAGACAATTTTTTTTAATATACTTTATTGTCAAGTTAGCTAACATACAGTATATACAGTGTGCTCTTGGCTTTGGAGTAGATTCCCATGATTCATTGCTTACATGCAACACCCAGTGCTCATCCCAGGAAGTGTCCGCCTCAATGCCTATCACCTATTTTTCCCTCTCCCCCACCATCACCCTCAGTTTGTTCTCTATATTTAAGAATCTCTTATGGTTTCCCTCCCTCTCTGTTTCAAACTATTATTTCTCTTTCCCTTCCCCAATGGACTTCTGTTAAGTTTCTCAAGTTCCACATATGAGTGAAAACATATGATATGCTTTTCTCTGACTGACTTGTTTAAAATTTTTTTAACAGTTATTTATTATTGAGAGACAGAGAGACACAGAGCGTGAGCAGGGGAGGTGTAGAGAGAGGGGGAGACAGAGAATCTGAAGTAGGCTCCAGGCTCTAAGCTGTCAGCACAGAGCCCGATGGCAGGGCTCGAACTCACAAACTGTGGGATCATGACCTGATCTGAAGTTGGTCTCCTAACCAACTTGAGCCACCCAGGCACCCCTGACTTGTTTTACTTAGTGTAACACCCTCCAGTTCCATCCATATTTTTGCAAATGGCAGGATTTCATTCTTTCTCATTGCCATGTAGTGTTCCATTATATATGTACACCACATCTTCTTTTTTTTTTTTTTTTTTTTAAATTTTTTTTTTCAACGTTTATTTATTTTTGGGACAGAGAGAGAGACAGAGCATGAACAGGGGAGGGCCAGAGAGAGAGGGAGACACAGAATGGGAAACAGGCTCCAGGCTCTGAGCCATCAGCCCAGAGCCTGACGCGGGGCTCGAACTCACGGACTGCGAGATCGTGACCTGGCTGAAGTCGGACGCTTAACCGACTGCGCCACCCAGGCGCCCCATATATGTACACCACATCTTCTTTATCCATTCATCAATTGATGGACATTTGAACTCTTTCCATAATTTGGAGACGGAATTTTTATAAAAGTAATCAATTTAACATGGGGTCATTGGGAGAAGGAGTACTAATCCAATATGACCAATATTCTCATAAAAATGGGAATTTTTGGACACAGAGATTCACATAGAGGGGAGGCAATGTGAAGATAAAAGGAGAGCACGGCCATCTACAAGCCATGAGAGAGACATGGAACAGATCTTCCCTCAGGGACCTTAGAAGGAACAAGTCCCAACAACACCTTGACCTTGGACTTCTAGACTCCAGAACCATCAGACAATAAACTTCTATTGTCTAAGCCACCCTGTCTATGGTACTTTGTCACAGAAGCCCTAGAACACTAATACAAGGAGTCACTAAAATTGGCTTATTTCCTACGTATAGGTGTCCCCTAGGAAACAGGAAAGAGTAACCAAAGCCCTGCTCTAGTGCACTCAGAAGTGTGGCCAATAGAATTTACCATAATCATTACATTTCGTGGCCAGGCTTTCCCTATCTCTAGCCAGTGAAGTGGCTCTAGTTTGGGCAAGAAGGACAATAAAGTGAATGCAACTCGTTGGTCATTGTGACTAGAAATAAGCAAATATTTTACCATACTCTTATCATGATGCAGTTAATAACTTAGAGTGGTATAGTGGCTCTTTCGTGTATAAGAACCAAAATTAGCTTCATGTATAAGAACTAAAGTTAAAAATTGAAGGGTAGTTTGCATTCTCCTGGATTTGGCTGGCTTGATTGTAAAAATCAGGTGGTAAACCATCCTGTCATCCATTTTCTTGAGTTCTCAATTTCTTTTCTGGGTACTTCTTGGTATAAGGATAAAAATTGCAACCATCACCAGTGCCTTCCTTGAGTGGAAATAAGAGATGCACCATCGCTGAAAGATTCTGACCCTGCACTAAAAATCCATTTTGTCCTCACCAAAAGCCCTGAGGATTTAGTATCCCTAAATTCAGAATCTTTAAGATGTTCAAACTTGACACAAATGTGCATATACCTAGTACCCTGGCAAAGAAGCAATTCCCTACTAGAAATTAACTAAAAGATGTCTGTTTCCATTATTATTTGTATTTGCTTCCTTTGGCTGAATGCATTTTCATTCCCCCTCGGGTTTTACTTCTTTCAATATATCTTGGCTGTGATCAGTTTGATTTCTGACACATTGGCAGCCTCAGTTCAAGAGATGAATGCAACTAATTTGGTAGATAAAATTCTAATCTTCCCTGTCTTGATTGTCAATTTTTGAAAGGTAATCTAAGATGATGTCTTTATCCCATAATTTATGTTGTCTAGATTTGACTAAAGCCAGGTTTGAGGAGTTGATTACATTCTCCCATCTGATCAGCTGAAGGCTAAGACCAATGACACCAGCTCTAATTGTAGGAAAAGAACACACTTCCAAAATCTTTTGTGACAAAACGCCAGCTATAAATTTGCCATTTAAAGTGTTTATGAAGTTGCTAATGAATGAACTTGGCTTTCTTCCTTGAGGTCTGCCTCATTCTGATTTCCTTGGTCCAGAAGAAAACTCTCTTGGCATATTTATGAAGAATTGGGAAAGGTTTTCTTGCACATAGAATTCCCTCAGCTCCAAAGAAAACTCCATTCTGCAAAGTAAACTTGATATCAGCGTAAGCAGGTGCCAGCCTCTGGCATCTGGCACTGAGAAATATATTTATTAAATTATATTGTGGATCAGAAGCCACTGAAAAAATGTTTCTACAATTTTAAGTCATTTAAATCACTTGTACATATCTAACAAAAAACCTTTATATGTGTAAAAATATGTGTGTATATATATATAAATGTATTTACACACACACACACACACACACACACACACACTCCCTTGGAACTCACTAGTCCTTAAATCCTTTAATCTCTTCATCTTGAAAGTCTCCATTTACACAAATGAGTTTAAATGTTTTCACTTGAAATCTAGGCATTTTAATGTAAGCCAGTGACAAGCCTGCTCATCTTTGTCCATTGCTACATAGAAAAGCACCCCCAGTGTCTGTGGACACAGCCTCCCCACACTAGGGCAGGGCAGTGTCTCCCCGACTTTCTCAGCTTTAACCTTTAATGTGGCGTGAGCAGCCCCAGCCCTGCATGTATGATAAATGGAATCTCTGGCCCATCTGAAAACGAGTTTATGTGGGCAGGAAGATTTAGTATCCCCTGTGCACCCTCAAGATAAAAAATAGTCTGGGCTTGTGGGAACAATTTGTCTAAGAAGAGTAATTTTAGAAATTCTTGCAATGTCTTTAGAGGGGCTGAATTCATAGTGGTTTTCCCCTTGATTTTATTTCAAACACCTGTTCTTCATGAACAGGCATAATTCGAAGCCAAAGTAATGGGGGCCCACGGATGCACAAAACACACAGAACTGACTTTTGTCCTTTGTATGGTTTCTCCTCACATATTGAGTGTGAGCCTGTGTGTGTATTCAGAACATTTGCTAAAACTGGTTCTCGCATTTTCAAAACTGCAGTCTCCACTACAAGGCTCTCACAGTGCGATAATTCTAACTGATAAATTACTAAAACAAAAATAGAAAATTGATAGTTGCGATAACTTTCTTTAGTGCACAGCTGGTGTAAGCATCTTGTTCTCACATCTGTGTGTCAGCAGTCTGCCCCCCACCTCACCGCCTCAGGCACTTCCTTTCTTCTCTGAAGTAAATCTCGTTGCCAAAAATCTGTTTGTTTGTTCTGCTCAACAAATGGCACATGTTCTTATTAATGAGGCCTCTTCCATTTCTCACAGGAACGCTTTCAAACATCTCTTCCTTTTACTTAGCCTGTTGACTAGAGCCTAACTTTGTATGCATTCTCCAGGTGAGCAATTGTGTAGAGGACGTTTGTCTCTAGCCTCCTTGGAATTTCGCACAGTAGCAAACACTACAACACTTAGTCTGGGTAATCTGGCCAGTCCTAAGGCAATGACAGCAAAGTGTTCGAGAGCATGAAGTCTGCAGTCAAGCAGATCTGAATCGTGTTTGTTATTTGTGTGAACCGAGGAGGGTGAGTCCATCTCTCTTTGAGGCCAGCGTCCTCATTTACAAGAGAGCAGTCATGACACCTGTCAGAAGTAGAATGCAGGCAGGATGTCAATTGAACCTGAGCTGAGGCTCCTATCACAAAGACCTGTCATTAACCCAGTGGTTTCCTTAACCACTATAGAAGTTTGTATCTTCTATATATCAGAGTCTGAAGGAAACATTTCAGATTGGTGGGTGGCCCCATTAAATACAATCACTCAGGGGTCTTCATTCATGCTGCTCTGCTCTCCATATCCCCTAGAACTTTGTTTTTATCTGTAGAGCACAGGCTGGGTTTCCATGGGTTATGGCTTGTTGAAAGGGATACAAAACATCAAGGAAGTTTGTTCATGGTCTTAGAGCTTCAGGCCTGACAGCACATGTTACTTCCTCTCATATTCCTTAAGACTGAACTTTGTCACATGACCACACGTAGCCACAAGGGAGGCTGGGAAATGTCATCTTGCATGGGCTCAGGAATATAAAAGACAGATTAAGGTGAGAAGTTAGAAGTCTAATAGAGCCTATCTCAAAATCCTCAGGTGATCAATTAAAATCACACATATTTGTCCCTGCACATGGTGGTTAATGTTTAGTACATGTAAACCCACATTACTAATAGTAATAGTAGTATCTGATAAACATAAATGTTAGGGTGAAAACAGACTACCAGGAGACTCAGCCCCAGCATTAACAAGAACCCCTCTGACACGATATTAGAAGCTTCTGCCCTGCTAGAAAAGGTATCTGGAATTAGTTGACGTTCTGATGTCTATGGGTCTGGACTCATGTGAGGTACTTGTTTGCTTGCATCTCCAGTATGGCTCATAGTCCGCTTCATTTCTTTGCTAGGTTAAGGCAGTCCCTCCCCACCTAGTTCTCAAAATTTCTTTTCTTCAAAGTATGGACCCTGCTTTCTCTAACCCCAGGCCTAATTGAGCTCCCTTGCTTCTTAACCACCAAGTAAGAATTAGGATGAGAACCAGCAGACTACCTTTTGTATTCTCTTGCCCTATCATGTCATGTAGTTCATCTTATTGCAATTGCTCACTTCCTTGTCTGCCTTCTGTCCCACACTATGAATTTTCCAAGAGCTGGGCCAAGATATGCCTTATTTACCATGACATCCCCAATTTTCATCAAAGTGCCTAGCATATAGTAAGTTCTCAATAAGTATCTGAACAAATGAAAGACTAAACATAAAAGAACTGAAAAATGTTCCTAGAAACTTAATATGTCAGTTTTCTTAGCTATAGGCCACCGAAGCTGATAGTGAACAGAATCAAAGCAGAAAAAGAATTTATTCTAAAAGGTTAACACACAGGAAAGTAGAAAATTATTGGGAGCATGAAGGAACTAGACTGAGATCAAGCCACCAGGGCAACACTCATGTGCACACTGGACATGGATCAGAGGAAGAACTGGTACCACCACTAACTATAACAGGGTGTTTGTATCATTGCAACTTCTGCTCTCAGAGTCTGATCCTGAAACAACCATCAAACCATGCATGGTTCCTTCTGACTCTGTCACATGCCAGTTCCATCTCTGCAAGGAGGTGCCCAGTACTGTGAGCCCATAGCTGCTGTGCCTCAGTATTCATAGAAGGCACGTTTCGCAACAAACACAAGAAGGGTCAATTGGCCAATGTCAATTGTCTGAAAAGAAAAACAACCATTCATTATATTCACATACACCTGTTGCTATTTTAATGCTTTGATTCCATGCAAAGAAAGTGGACCTAAGAGGCAGAAAATTAAAGTATACTATGCCATACGTTACTAAGAAAATTACTAACATTTTTGTCTTGCTTTCTCTTACTCCTGCACCTCTCTATGCATATTTCTGAAGGATTTCTTGATCAGTTTCTTCACTGTGGTACCAGCAATATTTTAACTCTCTCTGGACACAGAAAAGAATTGCACAAAGATTTCTCAAAATCTACTGCTCTGCAAAGACAAGAGCTTATTCATATATACAAGATTAAGGAAGTTGCTCAGCCTTAGGGCTGAGGTGTGTTTCCTCTATGAGAGAACATGAGACATATTCTCTATTTATATATTTATACAGTTGCTTATTATCTTTTCCCCTACAGAATAAAATTTTTATAAGGGCAGGGACGAAGGTATTTGGGTTTCTTTGTTTGCTTGTTTGTTTCACTGCTATAACCCCAGAACCTGGAATAATTTATGTTGAATGTTAAGCACTCCATAAGTGTTTATTGAATGAATGAATGGGTATGTGCTATATGGGTGTGGCGGTTAGCACAATAGTGAACATTCTGACTTGCTCTGTTTCTTCTTCATGAAGCTTTGGTCTTTGCATGTTATCTTTCTCTTGAGCAGGATAGGGAAACTATAAGAAATTCATGAAGAACCTAAGTCCTTCTACTCTGTACCTTTGCCTAAATGCCTAACCTCCAGAGTATCCAATCCTGAAATTTCCTTCAATAAGTAAAACCCTCATATCCCTGCTTCTCTCACTCTTAACCTCAGACTCCTCATTGGTCCTTTAACTCCTCTGGGGTATTATCATTCATCACCACCTTTTTCACTTCTTGACTCCTCAGTCTGTATTCTACAATTGTCATTTCAAGGACACTCTTACTACCTGTACTGGGTTGCTTAATGTCCCTCTAAAATTCATGTCCACATGAAGTCTCATATCATGACCTTACTTAGAAATAGGGTCTTTGCAGATACAATCAAGTTAAAACCAGGCCATATTGAATTAGGGTGGGCCATGAATCCAGTGGCTGATGTCCTTATAAGAAGAGAGAAATACAGAAATGCTAACAGACATACAGGGAAGGCCAGGTGAACACAGAGGTGGAGATTTGAATTATGCTGCTACAAACCAAGGGATATTAAGGATGGCTGGCAATCTCCAGAAGATGGAGGCAAGGAAGGATCCTCGCCTTGAGTCTTCAGAGTGAGCGTGGCCCTGCTAACACCTTGACTTCATACTTCAGCCCCCAGCACTGAGAGAGAATACATTTATATTTTTTAACCACACTTGTTCGTGGCACTTTGTTAAGGCAGCCTTAGGAACAAATGCACTATCTCTGAGTTCCTCACCACCTTGTTCCCCTAATGATGGTCATGATACTCATCTCCAATTCTGAGTCCCTTCCATTATTTGCTGCTGGTTCCCTTCATTTGAAAGGTTGCTGGAAAAAGTCACACAAAGGCACTGTTCTTGGCCTTCAACCCATCTTTTTCCCACCTGACACCCCATCTCACCTCAGTCAAATACCAACCTCCCCCAATCCTACCCCTTACTTCTAGATTCTCTCTCTCTTCGCTAGCCTCTTTTGTAAACTTACCCTTAAAAAAATCCTCCTGTGTTCCTATTACCACTCGGGGACCACCTTCCTGCTTTGTCTCTCCTGCCACACTTTGTAAAAGAATAAACATATGTGCTTTCTCTACATTAACCTGTCTCTTCTTCCTTCCAAACACATCTGTAAATACATTTTTGACATCTCTGTGGCATTTGGCCCTATTGAGCACTCATGATTTTCTTCCTAAAATCTTTCTCATACATGAAATTTTGGGACTTTGTGTTGTTTTGGTCTCTTTCTTCCTCGACAACTACCCCATTTCAAATTTCTCTTTCTCCCTTCCATATCCTTTAACATAGGCATGCTCTCAAATCTGGCCTTTTCACTGGGTGTTGTATGGAAACCAATTTGTCAATAAATTTCATATATATAAAAAAATAAATAAATAAAAAATAAATAAATAAAAATTTAAAAAAAAGAAAAGAAAAATCTGGCCTTTTACCTTCTCTAATATGATTCTCTTGATGATCATGTTTATTTTTCTCAATTCTTCTACCCTATCTGCTTTACCTATCACATGCTTTGGAAGGTCTTAAATACATGCTTTAATGAATAAATGAATGAAGCCCAAGTCTATATCTTTTAGATCCATGCATTTCTAAACATATATGAAACTGGACTTATTTATTTATTATATATCTATAGTACATACCATAGATCTGTGCTTTTACATGCTGAATAAATAGCTATTTTACACAAATATCCCAGTTGTGTAGAAAGTTCGATAAATCCAACACTGAATGCATTTCTCCTCCTGTACCCATAAGTTGTATCTTCCTTTTATTTTTTCCCTGTATGTGTCACACCAATACTCATGTTCATTTCCTCTCTTTCTCTTATGCTCTATTAATTTCCTAGTGTTTTGAATTTCATGCCTATAAAACATTTTAAATCTCTTTTTTCCCCAGTCTCAATTCTCATATTCTAGATTGGCATTCATTTCTCTAGTGTTTTTCACATTTATTTCCATTCATCCTAGATCTCATGATTATAACCCAAGTTCTCATCTCTTTTTCTTTCCTGTCTAGTTCCTTTAGTAGTATAGCATGGTTGTTAAGACTATCAGTTCTGGTGTAAGCTGGACTTCTTTGAATCCCCATCTCTACCACTTGCTAGCTGTATGATCTTGGGCCGTAATACAATTTCTCTGAACCTCAGTTTCTCATTTGTAAAATAGGCAAAATAATAGCACCTGCCTCACAGGTTTAGAACACCATGTCTGGCATATAGAGACTGTTCAGTAAACATGAGGATTCATGAGTCTGCAGACGGTGACCATGGTGGTAGCAGCAACAGCAGCTGGAGGTCCAGTGTGTCTCTTCCCTGGCTCATCCAGTAATCTTTCAGAATCTCCTGAAAAACTGCATCTAATGACCAACCATTCAGAGGTAGCTTTATGTACCCCCGGAGGAAGAACACAAATGCCAAGAATTGCACAACCAGTAAAATAACTAAAACCAACATCAGAGAAGTTTTGTAGGAAAAGTTCATGTGAAAGAGCCAGCACAGTACCTGGCACAGATTAAACACTCAATGAGTGAAATAATCATTGGGAATATTTTAGAGGGTTATGGATAACAGTACTAAAATGAGGATCTACTCTTGTGATAACCACACAAAGAGCAGACATTGGAACCATTCTCCATTGTTTCAGCACAAGAAAGGATTGCATTTTCCTGCCCTTTTCAAGTTAAGCACATTCAAGAAGTTTGCTTTGGCCAATGAAATGTGAGTCAAGATGACTTTTTATTTCTACATGGAAAAACTTAGTTGTCAATACTCACTTCTCTGAAATTCTCCTGCTATGTAGAACCTCTCTGTTCACCTTCAGTGGACATCTGGTGTGAGTAAGAAGTAAACTTTTCTTTTCCTAAGCCACTGAGATTTCGGAATTGGTTTTATTGCAGTCTAATACACCCTATTCTGACTGTTAGGGATCGATAACCAGAGTTAAGGAGAAATTCTTTGTGCCCAGAAAACTATCTAAACTTCCTTCCCACCCTGAAGTCTTTGTCTGTTTTTGCTTTGTTTTTTTAATGAGGTACTGCAAACTTTTTTTTAAAATGAACAAATTTGCAAAGTTCCTGGAGTTTTCTCTTTAGTGACAAAGGGCACTAATACCATAACTGGAACTTGTCAAAAACCAAACACTGGAGGAATCTCATTTCTGTTCTCTAGCTTCCAGAACTATTCAACCCCCTACTCTGCATCCTGGAATAGAGCTGCTTATCAGTTTACACCTCCTGTTCCATGCTTTGTTGACCTTTCCTACCATATCTCCTCAAGTTACACTAGATGAATATTCCCCTAATAAGCCATGTTTTCCTCCTTCACACATGCATGCTAACTGTTCCAAGTACCAATAAAGCCTTTTTTTAAAAAAAAAAGTTTATTTATTTATTTTGAGAGAGAGAGAGAGAATGAGCAGAGGAGGGGCAGAGAGAGAATGAGAGAGAGAATCCCAAGCAGGTTCTACATGTCAGTGCAGAGCCCATCATGGGGCTTGAACTCACAAACCGTGGGATCATGACCTGAGACAAAATCAAGAGTTGGATGCTTAACCAACTGAGCCTCCCAAGCACTCCACTTTTTTTCTTTTAAATTATTGTTCCTTTATGTGCATCTCTAAATCTTACCCATCATTCAGAGTCCAACATAAATAAATCCCATCTCTCTCCAGAAGACTTCTTGCCCTTCCCAGATAGAAGTTAGGGCCCATTTTCTGATGTCCCCATGACATTTTATATATGCCTGTCTTAATTTACTTTAAAAAAATTTTGCATGCTTTTTATCAACATATGTATTTTAAATCCCTTAGGAGATTGAAGTTTTTTGATGACTTGATCCATGACCTAAATATGTTAACCTAGGTAATTTAACACATTGCCTGGGCCTTAGTAAATCCTTATAGATAATAATAATAATAATAATAAATGGTGATGAGTGACAAGTATTGATTTTTACCCAATTACAAAACTTGGCAATCTCTGGCCCAAGAAATAAACTGTACTAAGATCTTTAAGAGTATATTCTGATTTTAGGAAATCTAACCACTTATCACTACTCCCTCCCAAATATTAACTCAGTTGGGAAATGATCCAGAAATAGAGCTCATATGATTATTTTTATGAGTGATAAAGCTGGACTTTCTGGAAAAGGTGATTTGTATCCAAGGCCAAAATGGGCATTGCTACAATAGGCCTCTGGAATAGATTGTGCCCAACTAGTCACAGACATGGCAGCTAGAGGTGGGGGTAAGCCCTTGCCTGGTGAGGCTCCAACACAGTGGCCTGAGTGGAGAGGAGAGCACACCACACTTGGGCCAGTCTTGAGACAGAATCAATCAGGGGCACTTGGGTGGCTGAGGTGGTTAAGTGTCCAACTCTTGGTTTTGGCTCAGGTCATGATCGCATGGTTCCTGAGTTTGAGCCCTGCGTTGGGCTCTGCACTGACAACATGGAGCCTGCTTAGGATTCTCATTCCCTCTCTCTCTCTCTCTCTCTCTCTCTCTCTCTCTCTCTGAAAAAATAAACTTAAAAAAAATGAATCAAACTCCAGGCAAGACATGGAGACTCCATGGAGACATGGAGACTCCAGGCAAGATATGGAAGCAGTGACCTTCATCCATACTCATCAACAGAACAAGAAAGGAACAAGAAAGAGAAAGAATTATTTCCTGCTTGAAAAGACCAGGAAGAAACACAGGAAAAAAAGGAGAAGGATATTCCTACAAAAGACTAGAAGCATAGGCCATAAAAACTAAATGAAATCACTTAGCCATAGTAGATGAGAATCCAGAAGGAAGAGCACCCAATTCTTCCAACTTCTTGTGGTTTTAATGTCAGATCTGTAAGAAACAGCATATGTGTTAAGAAAAATAGGCATTAGATCACGTTTGGAGAGTCTTGTATGACTGGAGTCTCCAAAGTAATTTATTTTTAAATATGCCAATTTTGTTATTTATTTATAACAACTATAACTATTTATTTAGTTATCCATTTACTCAAATACAATTTTTGTGCTCTAAAGCATAATATTAGGTGGGTCACATCATATTGTCCAAAATCTTATGGAAAGCCAAAGGTTTAAATAGGCATCATTTTTGTTGCTGACTTGACCGCCTGGCTGGTAGCAGTAGACCATGGTGACATATGTACATAAATGAAGTCACATACTCACGTTTGAAATTTGTACTATTTTCACTTCTGACACCGCAGCCTTTCCATCTGACCCAGAAATCCAAATATCCAGTTTTTTTTTTCAAAAGAAGAATGTCAACTCTATAGAGATTTAGCAATCCGGTAAGCAAATGGCTTCTCTAGGGGGGAAAAGAAAATATCCTGGCTCTCAGTAAATACATTTCATTATAACTTAGAACCAGGATGAAAGTGTGTTATTGCTTCTATTGTTTGAATTGTATCTCCTATGTGGATTTGTAATGCAATATTTCATATCAGGTCACTTACAAGGAGTTTTCAAATCATCATAAGGCCATTGTTAATGGAGTAATGGGAAAAGAATAAGAAAGTATCCCCTCCCGCTTCATAATTCTGCACCCTCCCCGAATACCAGCACCTGGATAACCCATGCTGTGCTTTCATAAAAACCTGTTGGAAGCCAGAGAAAACAGGCCAGATAGAATTAAGAAAAATGGATGTATCCCACTGACCCTGAGTATAGAAGAGAAATGTGGAGAATGTGTGAATTATTAGCACAGTAGAAAAATATTTTATTTAAGAACCACATCTTCACAGCTCTGCCTTGAAGGATTTCATTCAAGCTGGAAAAAAAAAGTACAGATTCAAAGCTCTGGATACTCAAGAATCCATCATGTAGTGTGTAGGAGAATCATAAAATCACCAGCAAAAAAAGACACAGTGGGAGTCCCAACTTGTAAACCATTAAGCTCCCGGGCATGCATCATACTTCATCCTAAGGGACAAAAGAGGAATTTCAAGTGAATTTCCCAGCTCTGTCTATGGAGTAGCTCTTTCTGACAATAAGGTTTATCTTTTATGGAATCAAACTCAGGGTTTTGTTTTATTTTTTTTTTTGCATTCATCTTCAACAAGCAATGAAACAAATTTACCTTTTAGGCCCTCAACCTAACAGTGTGTGAAGAAGTTAGTCCAATTTTTTATCCAAAAAAGAAATGAAAGAAGGAAAGGAGGAGTGGGGGGAGGGAGAGAGGGAGAAGGAAAAAACAAAACCAAAGAAGAAAAATAATACCTTAGCTCTTATTCTAGTGAGTGCTTGGACAATTCGTGGGTCACCAGGATAACAGGTGTATTTAAAAAGTATAATAATATCTGCTCTCCTGGAGCATTTACTTTCCTCTGGGTCTATGTCAAAGAGTCTATCTGCATTTGTCCACTTGTTGTGCACAGCAGCACTGCCAGCTCAATGTTTTTTAGAAGAAACTGGTGCTTACAGGGACAAAACATTGTGCTCAAGGCCACACATGTAGTCATTGGCAAAGCAAGAGTTTGGGTCCCACCTTTGTCTGATTCTAAAGCCATGCTCTTCAAAGAGTTTCTCAGTCTTGGCACTCTTGTCACTTTGGTCCAGATAATTCTTTGTTGTGGGGTCTGTTCTATACACTGTAGGATATTTAGTAGAATTCCTGGTTTCTACCCACTAAATGCCAGCGGCACCCTTCCCATTCAGGTATGACAACCATAAGTGTCTCCAGATATTGCCAAATGACACCGGGGTGGGAGGGGTTTGCAAAATTTCCCCCCATTAAGCACAACTACCCTAAACTAGTTGACCTAGAAATGTGAAGCATGCACTGGCTACCAAACTGCAAACATGAGAAACTTGTGCCAGAATGCAAATTAACTCTGTCAATAAGCATACTGTTTGCTTTGCCTTTTTGTTTTTTCAATAGCAAAACTTTTTCAATGAAAGCAGCAATGTGTGGATTTTCATTCTGGGGCAAGTGCTTTATCTCTTCAAAGATCAGCACTATGGATAGGGTTGCCATAAATCACTGTGGTATATTGCCTCCATGACATAGTGATATTCAATGAGGATTTAATAAATCAATATTTTAAAAGTTGTTTTCCTCTTAAGCCTGTATTAGGCAGTGTTTATTCTGGTAAAGCACCTCTCATCAGCGACCGAAAATTATTGTCAAGCAGAGCTTCAGAAATGGCTTTAAGGTTTGGTATAAGTGTTGGATTGTATTGCTGACTCTCTGACCTTCAAATTCTAAAATAGTATTCCAGAGTGTAAAGCTCAGCCTGGCCAGACAGTCTGTCCCACATCACACCAAATTCAAGGTCTAACACAATGCAGTCCAGAGTAGCCATTGCAACATACAGGTTACTGGGGATTCCTCATCCGCCCCCCATCTTCTTTTCCTGCTGATCTTCTCTACACCCATCCGTCCTTATACCAACACATTCATCTCTTGTCATTCTGTCCTCTGCCATCTCATCAACAAATGCCCACCAATATCAACACATAATGAGAAAATAACAACAGCAGTAACAGCAACACTATGAAGCAATAATTGAATGCTTCATTATGCATAAGGCATTAATTAAGCTCTGTGTATGCAGTAGCTCACATAGCCATTACAATAACCTATGGAGTAGACATCATTTTAATTTCAATTTTAGAGATAAGGAAACTGAAATCAGAAAAATAAAAAAGGTAAGTACTTTGAGAGAGGTCTTTTGACGGCAGTCAACCCCAGATGGAACTCCAAACTTTGTTGGTTTATTTCTTTATTATTTAACTTTTTTACTGTATAAAACTTCAAATATATTTAAAAGTACAAGAGTATAATAACCATGAATCATGAATCAGTCATCCACTTACAGCAATTACCAGTTTATGGACAATCTTGTTATATCCACGACCCAGTTCTCTTCCTCCTCCACTTATTACTACAGGGCAAATCCCACACAGCATCATCCATAAATCTTTCAAAAGATTTATACCAAAAGATAAGAACTGTTCATAAAAAACATAATCATTGTCACATCTTAAAATATCGTCAATGAAATATCTAAATATTATGAAATATCAATTGCATCATAATTGCTATGAATGTTCCTTTTGCTATTTTATAGTTTGTTTAAATCAGAAATCAAGTCATTGTAAACAGTTCATCTATGACTTCAGTTTCTGTTAATTTCTCTCGGTTTTCCTTTTGCAACTTATTTCTGGAAAAAAACTGGGTCAGTAGTCCTCCTGAGGAGGCATCTGTGTCACATTTTCTTCTTTGTCTACTTTTTTTTTTTCAAGCTTTAAAAATGTAAAACAATCCTAAGTTTGAGGGCATACAAAAAAGGCAAGGAACAGGTTGTAGTTTGCTGATTACTATGGTGGAACAGTTCACAATATGGATTTTGCTGATTGCAACCTTGTGGTGTCATTAACGTGTTCCTCTATTCTTTGCATTTCCTATAAATTGTGGTTGAATCTAAAGGCTTGGTCGGATTCAGGATCAATTCTCTTAAAAGTCTACTTCAGGGGTGTTAGTGTATTCTGCCATCTGCAAGCACGTAATTTCTGCTTTTTATTTTCTCCCCAGACTTGCTTTTTAACATCAATGCTCTGTGTAGGTCCTTGACTTCAAAGAACTTTTAAGTCTCTTACCGGAGCGTAAAATGTACAAAAATATACTGCCAATACCAAATAAGTGGTCTCCTAACTCACTCCTGCAGTATTTGTTGAGTGGCTACTCTCTCCTAAGCATGGAGTTACGCATTTGATGCACAGAGACCATCTACTCTTAAGGAGTTCAATCTTGTGATACGTGCTTCACTGTAGTCATATACAGCAACCAGTGAAATAACCAATCTGGCTTCTAGGGAACCAGGGAAGCTGTACCCAGTGAGAAGGAAATAGTTAAGAACAATAAATATTTGGAGGAGGGAGAGATCAGGTCCTCTTGCTCTGTTCCAAGGATACTTCATAGAAGCGTGATATGATTTGGACCTTGCAGGATAGGTAAGAAATGGGTAAATGGTGGAGTAGATTCCAATGCACAGGAATGGTGTGAACTGAAGTACTAGTGTGAGAGAGTGTAGAGTGTGTAGACAGCGAGATGAGCAGTTGGATGAAGCAGAGCTTTACACAGTTGTATAAGGTATCACGAGCAGAAACCTCTTACCTCGTGCGATCGAATTTATAAAATCTTCAGAATCAGAAGGTCCTTAGGAAACCATCCAGATGAGTAACAACAGCAACAATATGATATTGAACCCATTTATTTTCATAATTTTATTTAATCTTCATATCAATACCACTGGCTAAGGATTATTAATCCCCATTTTATAGCTGAGAGAATATTCTTAGTTCTCTCCTACCCAAGTTTACTTAACTTGTAAATGCCAGAGCAAGTATTTGAACTCTGTTTTGTGCTACCGTGAGCTTATATGTTTTCAAACACAACATACTATCCCTACCCTATCAACAGATCCACCTAAAAGAATATTAATAAGGGGTAACCCAGTCTCGGATTAAATATATCTAATGTTGGGGGTTATTCAGGAATATCACTTCCCAGGAGGAACTAACTACCTCTGCTCATTCTTCAGATACTTACTTCTGTCTCAAATCTTTTAGATGATTTTTTTTAATTTAGGCTCACCTTTTTTCTTTTAAATACACTTGAAAATAAATATATAGTAAAATAGCAAGCTTGAGAAAAGAGGAAAGCAAATAAGTTATGAAATTGGTCAACCCAGTTGCTCTGATTGATATAAAATCTGGCTCTAGGCTCTAAAAGAAAAAGGAAACAGAAGTAGGAAGGTAGAGAAGATACTCATATTGATTGAGCCTCTCTGTGCCTGGCACTCTGCTGGCATTGATTATTTAACATAATTCAATGTTGAAACATCCCTGTGAGGCACATGAAAAGATGTTCAGCGTTGCTCCTTATCAGGGAAATACAAATCAAAACCACACTCAGGTATCACCTCACGCCAGTCAGAGTGGCCAAAATGAACAAATCAGGAGACTATAGATGCTGGAGAGGATGTGGAGAAACGGGAACCCTCTTGCACTGTTGGTGGGAATGCAAATTGGTGCAGCCGCTCTGGAAAGCAGTGTGGAGGTTCCTCAGAAAATTAAAAATAGACCTACCCTATGACCCAGCAATAGCACTGCTAGGAATCTACCCAAGGGATACAGGAGTACTGATGCATAGGGGCACTTGTACCCCAATGTTCATAGCAGCACTCTCAACAATAGCCAAATTATGGAAAGAGCCTAAATGTCCATCAACTGATGAATGGATAAAGAAATTGTGGTTTATATACACAATGGAATACTACGTGGCAATGAGAAAAAATGAAATATGGCCTTTTGTAGCAACGTGGATGGAACTGGAGAGTGTGATGCTAAGTGAAATAAGCCATACAGAGAAAGACAGATACCATATGGTTTCACTCTTATGTGGATCCTGAGAAACTTAACAGGAACCCATGGGGGAGGGGAAGGTAAAAAAAAAAAAAAAAAGGACGTTAGAGTGGGAGAGAGCCAAAGCATAAGAGACTGTTAAAAACTGAGAACAAACTGAGGGTTGATGGGGGGTGGGAGGGAGGGGCGGGTGGGTGATGGGTATTGAGGAGGGCACCTTTTGGGATGAGCACTGGGTGTTGTATGGAAACCAATTTGTCAATAAACTTCATATAAAAAAAAAAAAGAAAGAAACATCCCTGTGAGGTATTTGAGAGATGATAGAATTTTTTTTCCTTTGAAGACAAAGTTCTAGAGTGTAGACCCAGAGAAATTGCTCACATAGTAGGAAATTGAGTTACATAAGAGCCAATGTTACCAACAAAAGCTTTGCAAAAAACCTCTGCCTGTAATACCCAAATCCTTGTATTCAACCACCTTTGCCAGTTAATACCCAAACGTTGGCAAACTCATGAAAATAAAATGATCCCAGTGTGCAATTTTAGTCTGGCCAAGTCTTCTAGGAGTTTAGAGTGGGGTGAGTAGAGGAAACTAGCAATAGCTAAGAAGACTGGTAAGCAGAAATAATACGCAGAACAAAGAAAAAGACATCTGAGAAAATGGGGTGAGGTGCAGAATAAAATAAGAAAAAAACAAATCTGTGTAACTTGCTTTCCAAAGTGGGTTGTTCAGCCTACTTTCTCTTCAACAGTCTCAGAACAGATTATTCTGGTTCAAAGCAGGGTTCTGAAAGACAGCTTTCCCCAAAAAGTTATTTTCCCTTGGTTCAGACACATCAGCCTCGGTAGCACCGGGTGGTAAGAGAGAATCATGGGATCTACTGTAGAGGGAGAGTATTTATTGATAATTGATTGTTCCTGTAAGAACATTACTGTAATGAATGCTCTACCTAGGGTGCCGAAACCGAGGGGGGAAATGTCTATTCAGATATACACCTCAAGATCTCTCAAAGTATTTCTGAAACAAGTTGAAAATAACATTTTTTAATGTTGATTTGTTTTTGAGAGAGAGACAGAGACAGAGACAGAGTGCAAGCAGGAAAGGGGCAGAGAGATAGAGAGACAAAGAACCTGAAGTAGGCTCCAGGCTCTGAGCTGTCAGCACAGAGCCCGACACAGGGCTCGAACTCAGGAACCATGAGATCATGACCTGAGCCAAAGTCAGATGCTTAACTGACTGAGCCACTCAGGCACCCTGAAAATAACATTTTTAAGGTGAAATTAAATATCTATTTTGGATTTAGTCTTTCTTTAAATGTTAATAAACCGTGCCCTTTCAGTAGTTAGATCATGCAGATCTAGTCAGTGAATAAACAAGAATTGCCAACTGATTATGAGTGAATATTTCCCTGTCATGTCTTCTGAGAGCAACATTCCTAGGTTAATGTAAACTGGGCTAAAAATATTGATTCCAGAAATGAGTATGAAATGTCGTGGTTTCCAATTATTCTAAAAAATCGGTCTTTGAAATTCTGAATTATGGAAGGATAAGCAGCTCCAATTTAATCTGTGAAACAGGACTTTATTTAGAGTTCTTGGTCAAGTTAGGGAGGAAAAAAAGACCAGGGAAAAGGTGGGAGAGTAATATTGTCGACTAGTGCCCTCCAGTGGCAAAACTTGAGGGTGTTTTTAGTTAAAAATTCAAAGCGACTTCTACTGCAAGTCTCCAGCATTTTGAACAAATGAGCCCAAACCTTTTCGAGAGTCTCCCAGTTACAAATCAAACCAACAAGGTTTTGGATCGGACTTTATGGTACACAGCCCTGAGATGCCGGCGAAGGAGATTCCTTGTTTGCCTTTAATATGATGTTGTCCTCACATGCTTGCAAAAGGCTGAGAGCCACAGGTGCTCCATGTCAATTTCAATTGACTTAGCAGGAAGATATCAGGGAGGCATTTTAGAATCCTCAGGCTGAATGTCCCCCCTTTCTCACATTCCTGTACAACACCCCCTTTTGTTTGAAGGAGTTACCCTTCCGGGAATGAGCAGGTCCTCACATGGGGATACAAACTTTGCTTCTTGCTAGAGGCGTCCACAACCCTGCCTGCAGAGGTGTTTCAAGAGGAAGCTGATAGCCACCCGTCTACTGGATAAACGTCTGGCTTTGGGTTTCCTAGCCAAGCTCTGGGTCATTTATTTCCTTTCTTTCTTGCCGCTTTCCTTTCTTGCCGCAACTTCCTCAGGATGTCTCTGGGTCCTGTCTGTTTTCTTTCTGTTCTCCTGTAGGCCTTCCTCCACCCTCCTCCAGAGTCTTGCTTCTTCCTTTTGGCAGGTGTCTTCCACTTCCTGCTGGATCTGAGCAAGTGGAAAGGCTTCTCAGACATCAAGAGGGGCCTGGGGCACCTATACTCTTGAGTATCTTGGTATATTAAAACATAAGGCAACACCTAGGTAGAGTTAGCAGAATTGTGGCATATGTTAATGTTTCAAAAATTGGAATATGTTTTCTCATAAATAATTTTAACACATATGCAATATAATTGTATTATTTGTAAGATAATCACAGGTAATACTTGAAATATCTTGTCTCCAGGTGAACTATGAAAATGTGATCTCGTACATACTCATAAATTTAAAAGTGCGTGAAGAGGGGTGCCTGGGTGGCTCAGATGCTAAGCATCTGACTCTTGATTACAGCTCAGGTCATGATCTCATGGTTCCTGAGTTCGAGCCCCGTGTTGGGCTCCATACTGACAGTGCACAGCCTGCTTGGGATTCTCTCTCTCAACATAAATAAGCTTTAAAAAAAAAAGGTGCATGAAGAACACCATCTTCTGTAAGTCTTGTCAATACATATCTCCAACAATAAGTATAAATTCACTGAAGGATAAAATGATAGTATCAAAAGTCTGAAATTATATAACATCAAATGTCTCAGCCCTGCATGTGACATGTGAACCAAATGACGGCTCAGCCTTCTCTGAGAGGGTGACTAGTGCTATGCAAATAAACACGGAAGTGAGTTCAGACACGAAAACAAGTCAGAATTGAGGAAAGTATTTCAATTAGGGGAGGGAATTAGTCTCTTAGTAACGCCACCCACAAAATCCTCAGATGATTCAGATTCAAAGCATATGAATTTCAGCTGCATGAAAAATAGTGGAGTCCCCCTCCCTCCGCCCCACAGACTTGGGGAGGAGATGTACATTACTGAGAATGGAAGCTGATAGTGGAGTATCTCCTGTTTGGATGCCCACGTCTGCTACTAGAACAGTTCATATTCTAATAATTGTATCAACTCTTTCCAATATTTTATAGTATCTAGAGGAAATAGGAGAAGTTAATTAGACTTTACCTTCCTAGCCCTTGTCATCATAGTGGACCCCCCCCAACCCCAGTCGATGTTTGCAGATAGAGACAACTGATCAAGCAGAGTTTTGATCAAGCAGAGTTTTGAGTATATCAGAACTACTGTTTTAAGGATACAATAATGTTAATACCTCCTCCTTTTATTCCCATACAGTGTCAGAAAGCATGCAGGCCAGTCCCCCTCAGTCAAAGGTCACACACAAAGCTGTTTCGAGCATGTACATTTAACTCTCCATCTCATGACCTGTCCATTTTGCTGACTTGGAGTTTCAATAATAATGATTCTCTCTTTGCTAAAATGGTACAGATAATCCCTCTCCATTGCTGTAATATTTTGATCAGAACTTGCTCCTTCATGGATTTTCTTGCTAAGTAATGCTAGAAATTAATTGTTCAAAATCAGTATCCCAAGACCAAAGGATCCAAATGGCAAAACAACAGTACAGTTTAAGAAGACTGCAGTGTTTAGGCTTGTCCTGGGAGTTGATTTCATTTTAAAAAGGGCACAGGCAAAAGTTTGGATTTATAGTGTGAATTCATTGGTAGTATGCACCTAATTGCATAATTCAACATCTCTTCCTACCATATCACTCATTTTTAATCTCCTTTGGGTCAGGGACACCTTTGGGAAGCTGTATAAAGAAAGAGATCTCCTCCTTCCCCCTTTCACATCTTTCCCCCAAATGTGAGTACATAGGTACTAACTATCCTGTTCAGTTCCAGGGAATTAATGGATCTGGATTTAGAATACATATTCTAGATCAGCGGTTTTCAACTGGGGCAGTTTTGCCCTGGAGGGCGTATTTAGTGAGGTCTGGAGACAGTTTTTATTGTCACAGTTGAGAAGGCAGTACTGGAATCTAGTGGATAGAGGCCAAGGATATCTGCTGAAGATCCTATCATGAATTGTTGCAGCCCCCACAGCCAAGTATGTTCCTGTTCAAAGTGTCAGTGGTGCCAAGGTCAAGAAAATCTGCTCCAGACCTGTATTGTCTAACACAGTGGCCACCAGCCACATATGGCTATTGAGCTCTTGAAATGCGTCCAGAATCAATTGAGATGTGCTCTAAGTGTAAAATACACACCTGTTTCCTGAACCTTCAGATAAAAATGTGAATTCTCTCATTAATAATTTTTATATAACAATATTTTCAATACACTATATTTGGCTCCTTAAATGTATTATTAAAACTAATTTCACCTGTTTCTTTTTACTTTTTTTTAGTGTGGCTGATGGAAAATTTTAAATTACATGTTTGGCTCACATTACACTTTTATTGGACAGAGCTTTTCTGGATTCCATATAACAGTGACTCAGTGAGAACTGATTGAGTTTGATTCTAGGGGCATCTGGGTGGCTCAGTTTGTTGGGTGTTCCACTCCTGAGTTTGGCTCAGGTCATGATCTCACAGTCGTGAGATCGAGCCCTGCATTGGGCTCTGCACTGGGCATAGAGCCTTCTTGGGATTCTCTCTCCCTCTCCCTCTGCCCCTTCCCTGCTCATGCATGTGCGCATGCGCTCTCGCTCTCTCTCTCAAAAAACATAAAATAAATAAATAAAATAAAAAGATCTGCATCTAAAATAGGGGACTGTGAGCCCAACCTGGTCATACATGTTTTTGTAAATCGAGTTTTATAGGAGCATTTGTTTACCTATTGTCTCTGGCTGTTGTCATGATACAACCACAGAGTTGAGCCTTAGGACAAAGATCACATGTCTGGCAAAGCTTAAAATATGATTATCTGCTTCTTCCAGAAGTTTGTCAACCCTGATCTATAGGTAGGTCCACTCCATGGGCAGGATAAAAATGTTGTCACTTTGACGGTAGTAATGTTTTCATAGTTGAATTAAGCAAATCTGGGATTTTTGAAAGAAGAGCTGGCTGAACAGATAGGGAGCAGGTATAGTGGAACACACTAATTGGCTAAGCTGCCTTCATGTGACTGTATTTTACATTCCTGTTCAACTGGAATATGGCTCTTGACAAAGGAGAGTATAAAAGATAATGTCTCCTGTTAGAAACAGATCATTATTTCAGTCAACATATATATTTATTGAGTACCTGCTATCTTCCAGACACTGTTCTAAGAGCTGGACGTATAAGAATGAACAAACAAAAGAAACAAAAGTCTTACCACTTGTGGGGAGAATGTAAACAAACTAAGAAAGATACAACATGTCAAATAGTAAAAAATGCAGTGAACAATGATAATGGTATCAAGAGCATTGGGGTGAAGGTGATACACTTTCAATTATGATGCGGTCATCATGGAAGGCTTCTCTGAGTAGGCACTACTTGAGAGTGTATAAAACAGACAATTGTAAGCTTTCCCTGAAGACAATTGGATAGCATGTGTTTAAATGTTAAGTGTGGCCCACTAATTCTACTTGTAGTAATCTAACATTAGCAATTATTAGCACACAAAACAATTGTGCCAAAATAAGTGTACAAGAATGTGTATAAGAATATATTCCCTGGAGAATATTCCTCATAATAAAAACTTCCTAAGTATTCAACTAAATTTATTAATATAAACAATGTTCATGATAAAGTAAGTTTTTTAAAGAAGCAAAAAAACATATTATAGTATAATCCAAGTCTCATAAAAATTTTGTGTTTGCAGAGAAAAAAACTTTCAAAGTCTTAGCCACAAATGTTAGGATACCTAAAAGGTAGAATTTTAAGTGATTTTTTACATGCTTTTTTATTCTTCTCTGTAGTATCAGTTTTAAAAAATCATCTATAAATGAATTTATTTAGACAAAGAAAGGAATTGTATTCCCCCATATATTCAAATGAAAAAAATATCCCATTAAACATCGCCCTCAGTATGATAATCTTCCACTGAAACATCAGAAGTGAGTTGACAAGGGATAAGATAATTAGTAGAATTAACAGAACAAATTACCTTTCTGAACAAATCCTGTCAGTTCTGGGACACTGATTTTGTTATATAATCTACCAGAGAACTAAGGTAAACCCAATTCATTCCTTACCACATGGCCATGTTGAAATGCCGAGAGATGGCAAGGCACCAACAGGAAAGTCCAGATTCAACAGAGATCACCTACCAATTACAGGTGGCAATTCCAGATACTATACTACCCAGAAAAACTCAACTTTGCATTGTTTGCCAAAGAGTGGTCCTGGGACTCCTATGCAGGCATCATTTGGTGATAGTGGTGGTGGTGTTTGGGGGCAGGGGAGGAGATGTCCATTTATTTATTTTTTTTTTAACGTTTATTTATTTTTGGGACAGAGAGAGACAGAGCATGAACGGGGGAGGGGCAGAGAGAGAGGGAGACACAGAATCCGAAACAGGCTCCAGGCTCTGAGCCATCAGCCCAGAGCCTGACGCGGGGCTTGAACTCACGGACCGCAAGATCGTGACCTGGCTGAAGTCGGACGTTTAACCGACTGCGCCACCCAGGCGCCCCGAGATGTCCATTTAAAGGCTGGAGTCTTCAGGGGGCACCTGGGTGGCTCATTCAGTTAAATGTCCAACTCTTGATTTTGGCTCAGGTCATGATCTCACAGTTTGTAAGTTTCAGCCCCAAGTTGGTCTCTGTGCTGACAGCATGGAGCCTGCTTGGTATTCTCTCTCTCCCTCTCTTTGTCTCTCTCTCTCTCTCTCTCTCTCTCTCTCTCTCTCTCTCTCTCACACACACACACAAATAAATAAGTAAGCTTTAAAAAAATAAATAATAAATAAAATTTGGAGTCTTGGTCCATGGTCCACAATTATATCCTGGTGGGGTCCTGGATTTTCACGTGAAAGATGTTCCCTGATGGATTTTTTATACAGACAAAAGTTTGAGAATAAATGTCTATTAAAGGGGGAGAGGATCACTTTCAGCCTTGCTATCTCTTTTAGCTTGGAAGTGGTTACATTATAAGGGGAGGAAAAGGACTATTGAACATCTAGAGGAACATCATATCTGATCAGAGCTCTTGGGAAAAGAAAAGGCAAATTGGGACCTGCTTAATCATCAGGTAATTATTTTTTTAAGGTTTTAATGTTTATTTATTTTTGAGAGAGAGATGGAGAGAGAGAGAGAGAGAGCGAGCGCACAGGGCATAGGCAGAGAGAGGAGGAGGGAAAGGATCCCAAGCATGCTCTGCACTATCAGTGCACAGCCCAACTCAGGGCTCGAATTTACCAACCATGAAATCATGATGTGGGCCAAAATGAAGAGTCGGGCACTTAACCAACTGAGCTACCCAGGTACCCCTCCTCAGGTAATTAGTAAATGAAAGACTCTTACTGATGTTGTCCCTGTAAGGAGGACTGTGGCAAATACAGGTTAATATAGCCTCAGCCTCCTTTTGAACATGGCTGATGTATTTTTTTTTTCTGAGAAGTGAACCAGCGTAATTTCCTGTTCCTGGTGAAACAATTCTGGGATCAGGCATATTTTGCCAAGTATATGTTAAACAATACTGAGAAAAAGCAAAAGTAAATACCTACCTGCTACTGGAAGGAAATACTTTCTCATGGAAGATAGGACTGCCTACCACATAAAAAACATTATTTATCAAGATTTAAGTCATTAAGATTTAATTTAAAACCTACTCTTGGTGTCTACTGATTATAGAGAATATGTCATAGAATATGCTCAATCCCAACCATTCCCCACCTTGCAAGACCCACCTTAAAAGCATCCAGCCTGGACCTCTTATACCGACCCTTCCCAATGCTTCCCTTCCCCATCCTGAAACATTACCAGAGTCTGCCAAGGTGGCATTTCCCTTATAGCAGTGGATCTAATATGCATATAGCTTTGCTTAACCCATAGTTCATCCTGAAGATCTAAGAGGTATTAACAGTAAAGATGCCATTATTTCAGTTGGTGTGGATTGGCATATTTCAGCTTCTCTGGGGGTAACTGTTGTATACAACTCAGAAAAATTCTGTTTCCAGGCTTCAATATTCCCCTTTCAACAACCTTAACCTCTTTTATTCCCAACTAAGGCTCTTGGCAAACATCCCCACCCATAGTTGCATTTATCAAAGGAGTACCCAGATGAAAAGCTTAAAAGAAAAAGAACCAGATCTGTTGAAGTTTTTGAAAGATTCTCTCCTCATTTATATTCTAGAGATGCTTGTAAGCAGTGGCAGCTGAGTTTTACCTTTTATTAACTTTCTTAGTGCAACAGCTGTCTCCCTGATACTTAGGAATTAGAGTATAAGCCCCAAGCTCAGTGGAGAAGCAGGCAGAACACAAAAGAAGAAACGCAGCAAAAAGGTGCAGATTAAGAGCTTGGGCAGATCTGGATACCAAGGTCAGACCTTTCTGGGTCTGTATTTGCTGTCTATGAGAACTTGGGCATCTCAGTGTCCCCAATCATTAGTTAGTTCCCTTAACTTTAAAATGGGAAATAAAAAATTGTGCAGTGGTGGGGATAGTATTATTATTAATTAAAGTTAAAACACAAACTCTTTAAATAGCAAGGCAATATTTTATTTCTACAAACCATATCTGAAAGATCTCACATGAAAAATGAACTAAGATATACATTCAGATTTACATTTGAATCCTAGTTCTTTCTCTTCCTAGCCTCATGTCCTTGAGTAATTAATCCCTTTGAGCTTTAACTTTATTATCTATAAATCTTAAAACACTACTACTACACCAATAATAAATTTGAAAAGTTTTTATAATACTTAGCACATCAACCCACTCAATCAGCTCATATTAAGAACACCAACTCTGGAGTCAGAATGACTGCATGTAAAATTCCCATTTACTTCCTATAATTCCTTGTCAAGGAGTCAGAGTATTAAATATGCTAGAATTCCTTCAGAAGCATAGAACTTTGAGACCATTCCAGTGGGATCCATCATTGTAGAAGGCCAAGTTTCTATCCTGTTTGCTCCCAGAAGGTCTCTCATAGACGCCAGTTTGAACTTTAAACCGGCTTTCAAAAAACAAAAAAGTCTATATTTTTGCATCTTTAGCTTTTCCCTGTAAGACAAAGGGACATTACTAGGTCTCTCTTCTTTTGTCCTCCTCTTTTTCTTTTTGTTCTAACCTTCACACTCATGTTTCAATTAGAAATGGTTGATTCGGGGGGACACATCAACAAAGTAGTCAAGAAAGAGTCAAGAAAGGGCCAGTGATCATATGCCTTGATACAAACCTCTTCCATGGCTGAAAATTACAAAATTGGACATACGTTAAGAAGAAAATATTGCCATGGTCTGTTAAGATATTCAGAGGCTTTTCACTAGTACAAGTTTACATTATTTAACTTCTCCAGGAACAGGCAAGAAAAATATCAAGATTCTGCCTTTGGGGGGGATGCCATTTCATGAGTGATGAAGCAATAATGAATGGTAAAGCTAGAATTTCAAGAAATCATTTTTGAGGGGGAAATGTGTCTATAAAACTCTTCAGTTCAAGAGACTCACATAAGATGCCCTGACTTTTCAACTATCTGTCCATGTAGTCAATAAATATTTATTTAGTAACTGTAGCATCTCAGACACTATAGTATTAGAAAAGAATTGCTGTAAGTTCACTGAGACTGTTATTGGAATGCTTTTATTCAAGAGAAACAAGGCAGGAAGTGATGTCTGGAAGCACAGTTGGCATCCTGGGACTGGAGTGTGGAAATAAAATTGAATATGATGGGAAAATGACAGGACAAAGGAACCAAAGGGAAACTAACTGTACATGGAACATATACCTCAGGCAGGTGGAGCAGAAGGATAAGTGGTCCTGTTACAAATTGCAAAATGAACTTAGAGACATGATCCAGGAGCAGTGTGAGGTTTCAACCATTTAGACATGTGATCCGAATTCACATCTGACTATAAGTCCTTGCTTTTAGGCCCTACACTGGTGTCTCTTTCACAGTATCTTATATATAGCCAAACTAAAATAATGTCCCTCCTGAGGGCCTGTGTTAGCTTTCCTCCTTTGTTTTCCCACAGTATCCACTTTCTCCTGTTAGAATAACTCCAATCACTGTCTATGGTAACTGCTGCCTTAACTTTCTCCTATACTAAACTATATAGGCTTCTTAAAGCCAAAGATGATCTCTTGTTTTCTGTAATCTCACCAGTGCCTGGTTTACTGTCAGTACTCAGTAAGTGTCCATGGAATGTGGAGGTATGTGGACAAATGGATGGACCCATTGGTTAATGGATCTATAAATGATGAAAGCAGGGGCTTCTGGGTGACTCAGTTAAGCATCCAACTCT
Organism: Lynx rufus; assembly: GCF_022079265.1. Taxonomy (NCBI): domain Eukaryota; kingdom Metazoa; phylum Chordata; class Mammalia; order Carnivora; family Felidae; genus Lynx; species Lynx rufus. Next base: position 40,725,692 of record NW_025814856.1, on the reverse strand, counting down.
TTGTTTCGGCTCAGGTAATGATCTCATGGTCACGATATCAAGCCCCACACCAGGCTCCATCAGTGTGAAGCATGACTGGGATTCTCTGTCTATCTCCCTCTGCCCCTCTCTCCGCCCCCCATAATAAATAAAAAAAATTTTTAAATGATGAAAGCAGTGAGTGGAGACACTGCCTATTCGTTTACCCAAGAAGAGTTTAAGATAATCAAAGTAAAAGTAAATAACAACCACCACAGTGGCTGCTGTCTGTCCATTTAGATGCCAATTATTGATCTAACTGTAATTAATCATCTAAAATACAATGATAAATTTAGTCTTAACTTCCCGTGTCTCCACTGAAGGAAGAAGGAGATGACATGATAGCTCATCCTCGATCTTCTGTGTTGTCTCCAGAACCCACGTGCCCTGCAACTATGGCTCTAACGTGGTTTCATGCACATGTGTGGTTTGAGTACACTGAGCTCCACCCCAAACAAAATGGCTACTACTTCGTCTTCTTCCTCATGAATGAGCCACATGCAAGGAAGAAGCTTTCTCTTCTGCTACCCTTTTCGCTGTTCTCTATCCCATCCTAATGGAGAACAAGGCACGTTATGAAACCCTGTTCATTATATGACCCTAGTGGCATTAAAAAGGAAACCTTTATTTCATATATATATGAAAAAAATATGTAGGAGAAATGCCAGGTTGATAGTGGTGGGTCTCTGGAATGGAGGAATACTAGAGAATTTCTGAGCTTTCTATCTCTATTCTTGTTTTTCCCCCCTCCTATACCTAAACTGTATTTCTGATGAAATAAAAACAACTTAAAACTTAGGATAGCAATTCTCAACCCACAGCAGTAACTATGACTACTATTGCTTTACCACTTGGTGTGTGTGTGTGTGTGTGTGTGTGTATGTGTGTGTGTGTGTAATATATATACACTGCCAATTCACCCAGTGTTCCTTGAGGTCAGATCATATCATGCCCTAAAGTGTCAGCTCCTTAGTACTCAGAACAGGGCTCTGCAGATCAGAGATAAGATACTAAATGAATGAACTCCCTGTTTCTGTTTGTAATTTGAACTCTTAGACTTAGAAGTGAGGACGATGAATATTTTAGTCCTCATTTAAAATTTGGAGAAAATCTGAAGGATACTTGTATACTTTGGGACTGTCAGGCTTTGGAATAATGTTGGAGTGAGGTCAGAAAGAAGAGGGAAGTAAATGCTGAGTCAGTCATGCATATATGCCAGTTGATTCTGACTGGCTTTTAATGGTAAACCATCTTCATTTTTCTTCTACATTCTTCTTAAACACATTTTTTTCTCCATTGCAAAGCAGGTCTGTCCTTATGGTGCTTTTCACTGGAAGCCTTTGTCTTTGTACACAGTCTGACAGTCCAGGGAAGGACAGGGAGGCCAATGTTCAATTTATTCTCTCTCTTCTGAAACAGGCAAATTGTGCATAACTACAGCAAGCCGGACATGGTCTCACTTCGAGCACATTTCATTAGGGCTGTCATTTTTCCTAGGCTTCCAGCAGACCTGGTGAAGAGCTGACCTCCTACCTCAAGCAGGGTCAACTTTAATAATAAACATGAAATATGGGCACAGCACAGGAAGAGCACCACCGAGCTGGCCCTTGGTTTATGCCCCAAGGACTAGAGCTATGTGCATATCTTCCAAATACAATCAAGAGAGAGGCTCCTTACACAATGTGGAAAGAAACATCCAGGAAAACATGGTGCAAGGAGTTAACAGAGGAAGCTTTGCGATCAGGTGAACTTGAATTCAATGCCTGGCTCTACTGGACCTCTATGGTCAATGTCTCTCAGGCTCACTTCCCTCATCTGTAAAATGGGGATACTATTAATCCCCATTCCATAGACTCCCTAAGAGTTTTTAAAAAGATGGTCACCAAGGTGGCTCAGCCGGTTAAGTGACAACTCTTGATTTTGGCTGAGGGCATGATCTCCCAGTTGTGAGATCGAGCCCTGCGACCAGCTGTGCACTGACAGTGTAGAGCCTGCTTGAGATTCTCTCTCTCCCTCTCATGCTTGTTTTCTCTGTGTCTCTCTCAAATAAATAAACAAACAAACAAACAAAGATGTATAAGGCTTTCACTTAGCACAGTACTTGGCCTACTCTAGGCACTTCATAAATGTTCTCGTTATCATGGTTGTAGCATAGCAATCTGGGATCATTGGAAAAACCAAACACTGCGACTGGTACCAGTCTCTACCACTGACTGTATCATTTTGGGCAGTTGTGTAGTTTCTGGTTCCCAGCTTGTTCCTCAGTGAAGTGGATCAAGTGGACTGGGTGTAGGGTTGCACACTGGCAGCCCACAAATATATTTCATTTGGCCCCTTTACGGTATTCAAAAAAGTTAGAGAAATTTCTCTAAAATACCTGCATGTCTGGTTTCTGATGAAAATCAGGACAGCATTTCCAGATGGTTACAACAGCACAACAGAATGTTTTTAGGCAGCGTATCTGGTCTCCGGTTTACCAAAGTCCCCACCAGGCCCTGTGTTCTTACCCAGGGACCATTAATTAATTTGCTTTAATTTCCTCATCCCTGCAATGATTTTTGTTTGCAACCCATGGATTAGACCAGTGGTTCCTAACATTAGCATTGTCTAGGGAGTGTTTACAAATTATAGTGAAGCTTCCTCCCATACCAATTAAATCAGAATAAGTGTCCATAGGGTCTGAACACTTATGTATTTTTAAAAACTCTTGAAGTAGGTGAAATCCACAACCAGGGTTAAGAACTGCTAGACAAAGTGTTGTCTATGTTTGTGTCAATGTGACAGTGTCATGATTCCAAAACCATTGACTTTTACACCATTCCACATGTGTAGATAGCTACTACATAAAAACTATGTCCAAAATACAACTACTACATAGTTAAAACATGGTGAAACACAGCACATAAGAACCTAAAGTACTTGTTTCTCTGTTTTCTTTTTAACAGCCATGAGAGAACTTAGAGATGAATTTCATTCTGCTTATTCCCCCAAAAAAATCATTGTAAGAGAAAAAATATACATAGTCTTTGTCACTTTTTTGTTTTCTTTTTGCATCTTATTAGTTATTAGTTCCTATATCATGCTTAGAAACCTTTTCCAGATTTAATGTTTAGACGTTCCATGTAATTACTCTAGGCAGGACGAAAGGATGTCCTGTTCCTCACATGCCCCTTGCTATATTAATATCACAGTCACATTAAAAATAACCATTAATTCCTTTAGAGCCCTAATTTCCAAGTTTCAAAATATTTTCTTTACCGTTACTTTCCCCTTTCAGCTTAATATGCAGGATGAACAGAAGTTAAATATATTTTCTCATCAATTTTCAACTTTTGGAAAGCTCATTTTAGTGCTCTTACACTTTTAATTTTGAAAGATTAAAATATGTTTCATTTAATTAATTCACTTATTGCCAAATTTTATATTTCTGTCAACTGTGCTTCCTAGAGAGCGTGGGGTGACAAACAGGAAAGTAAAATTAAGATTGATATCAAACAGTGGTTCTCAACCAGGGGCGATTTTGCTGCCCGGGGCACATTTGACAGTGACTGGAGATATTTCTGGTTGTCACAACTGGGGGCGTTGGTGTTACTGGCTGGCATCCAATGAGTAAAAAGAGTATTACATTGCTACATGTCTTACCAGGCACAGGACAGTCCCAATAATGGAATTATCTGGCCCCAAATGACAACAGCACCTAGGCTGAAAAACGTAATATGTGTGTGTGTGTGTGTGTGTGTGTGTGTGTGTGTGTATTTTTTTTTTTACTTTGATCCACATGAATAATTAAGTTGTGGGTTTTCAATCCGTGACCATGGAAAAATCATTAAGAGAGTGCTTTCAATTTTAAAAATGTGGATGATTATTTTTCCCCCCTTCAAAGTGCTTTGTGTTCTGAAATGAAGGGTTACATGCAAATTTTGGCCAATTAGTTTGTGGCTTACTTATGAACAGGAAGAAGACAAGGTGTGGCCAAGACTCGGGAAAGAAGACAGCCAAGAAACTGTATTTCATCATATTCATGCCACTTCTCTGCTTTACATCTCTGAAAACATAGGAGACTCTTGTAGGAAAGCCAGCCGTCTCTTGGGGAAATGCGAACTTGCCAGTATTAATCAATTGGCATAATCACAAAGTGGCATGGGGGAAGCTCTGCATTTACTGCTAAATGTGCATCGTGGACAAAGGATGGAGGGTTATAAATGGCAGACGACAGACACAGTGCCAATTTCCAAGATACATCGTCTCTGGTTTTTAAGATGGTTCTCACTTGGCATGCATGTTAATTAGAGTAGGAGTTCTCACCGACCAAAGTTACACAAGATTCGTGGCTGTTAAAACAACAACAACAACAGCAACCAAAAAAAAAAAAACGCCCTTTGAAATAGAACCTGGGATAGGATAAAACACACCCTGGAACACTTCTTCTTTGGTCAGAACTTTGCTTTAAGTTTATTTAGCAAAGCCTTCTCCTTGTCTCTGAACACCACCTGGCCATTTCACAGAGTTTCATTGACACACCAGGAGAAGAACCTAGACACCAGAGATGGCGTGTTCCAGCTCAAAGCTAAAAGAAAAGCAAAGACAAGGCACACCACGGGGACCAGACCAAACCAAATACCCCTTTGGGCTCTGTCTGGCTCCCGGACCACTAGCTTGAAACCAAGGGACAAATAAATTCTAAAGTCTCTTTCAGTTTAAAAATTCTTGGACTGCATTTTTCGTAAGAAAACTCACTGCTGCTTGACATATTCTTAACATGCAGTCGTTTCCCTACTCAGAGACCCTGTGGCTCCCCACTGCTCGGCAAATGAAGCCCAAGCTACAGAAAAATGCAGAACTCTAAAATTTGACTCAAACCACCCCTTTCCCTCTGATTTCTCGGCGTCCTTTGATGGAAGTTCTAGATTTCAGCCCCATTAAATTGCTTCATATTGCCTAATGCCTTGTACTTGCCAGGCCTGCATCTTTGTCCAATTAGTATCGGCAACCAGAATGTTCTCCCCTAAAATACAAATCAAAACCACACTCAGATATCACCTCACGCCAGTCAGAGGGGCCAAAATGAACAAATCAGGAGACTATAGATGCTGGCGAGGATGTGGAGAAACGGGAACCCTCTTGCACTGTTGGTGGGAATGCAAATTGGTGCAGCCACTCTGGAAAACAGTGTGGAGGTTCCTCAAAAAATTAAAAATAGACCTACCCTATGACCCAGCAATAGCACTGCTAGGAATTTACCCAAGGGATACAGGAGTACTGATGCATAGGGGCACTTGTACCCCAATGTTTATAGCAGCACTCTCAACAATAGCCAAATTGTGGAAAGAGCCTAAATGTCCATCCACTGATGAATGGATAAAGAAATTGTGGTTTATATACACAATGGAGTACTACGTGGCAATGAGAAAGAATGAAATATGGCCCTTTGTAGCAACATGGATGGAACCGGAGAGTGTTAAGCTAAGTGAAATAAGCCATACAGAGAAAGACAGATACTATATGGTTTCACTCTTATGTGGATCCTGAGAAACTTAACAGAAACCCATGGAAAAAAGAAAAAAAGAGGTTAGAGTGGAAGAGAGCCAAAGCATAAGAGACTGTTAAAAACTGAGAACAAACTGAGGGTTGATGGGGGGTGGGAGGGAGGGGAGGGTGGGTGATGGGTATTGAGGAGGGCACCTTTGGGGATGAGCACTGGGTGTTGTATGGAAACCAATTTGACATATATTGAAACCATATATTGAACCAATTTTTTCATATGTTGAAAAAATTAAAAAAAAAAAAAAAGAATGTTCTCCCCTACCCTGTCTTGTCCCAAGCCAGTCATCCTCCTCTCTCAAATACCTTCTTTTTTTTTTTTTTCAATTTTCCGTGATTCCTCCCAGAGCAGATGTTTATCCCCAGCCTTTGAACACAGGGTCGCCACCATCTACCCAATGAAGTGAAGTGGCTAAGAATTCAGGCCAGAGAGTCAGTTCCCCCATGTGCTAGCACTTAGCACTGGGCAGTGGGTTTAACTTGCTCAAAGCTCAACTGCCACATCTCTCCAAAGAGTCTGTCACCCACGCACCAGTGCCTCCTTGTCCATGGAAGTGGACTGTTCAAGCCCCACATCAAGTAGGTCACCACCTGGTTTCTACAAGAACTAGGGTGACACCATGCATTTTAGAAGTTCATACTTTTTATTGAATGATAAAAGTTTATACTTCTATTGAATTCATATGTGTGTCTTCTTCAAACTTGTCTCCCCCCACCCCCTTGCTGAAGCTGCTTCCCCCTCCTCCTGCTGCTCCTCTAACCCCCTCACCCCACTCTTCAACTGTCCATTTCCAGTTTCTTCTCTCTTCCTCTCTACCCACATCTTATATGCCTCAGCCTCAGTTATGCAGAGAAGCTTTCTCTCTCTGTGATTCTGGCATCCATCCAATCCGTTCTAGACTTGCCTCCCATTTCTATGAGACAAGGGATTCTTTGGCTTCTTAAAAAGTAATAGAGAAATCTTTTTTTTTTGTATCAGTGATAGTACCCACCTTATGGTGTTCTCAAAAAGAAATGTGAGATCTTGACTATAATGTCATAGAGATGTGACACCTAAAATATGATATATAATATATTCATCTGGATTATTAATTAGGTAAAATAGCAATATAAGGCAGAAGGTAGACCTCAACTTCAGTATTTTCATGAAATGCCCATTAAAAAAAAGATACCATAAAGAGATATGATACTTAGTGCAAAGTTAAATGTTTAAGTCTTAGGCTACTGTGATCATAGTCCATTTTAGTTTTGTGTGTTTCCCTTATGAGACTGTGAAGAAGGTTCCAGATTTAATCATCTTCCAATAAATAGCCCAGCTGTTCTGGTCTCCACCTTGGCTCCACATTACAGAGCTTGAGAAAATGTTCAGGTCCTGCTCCAGATCGAGCACATTAGAATGCTTCATGCGGGGCCCCGGTGTCAATGTTTTCCAGGTGATTTTAATGTGCAGCCAGGCTTGCAGCCCCTGATGAGAGGAATACCTTTTATGTGCAGCAATAGTAATCACCAATGGGGATCACCCTCCTTTATTAGGGCAAGCATGATGCTAAGCTCTTTCCGCGTGACCTCCCTTACTGGAAGAGTCTTTAAAGACCCTCAGGTGATTCCAATACTCAGCCAAGTTTGAGAACCGGTGTTGGTTCCATCACCAGTTGGAGATGCTCCCCTACCTCCTCCTGAGATACATTTGTTGTTAGCCACATTTTACAGAGGAGAAGCGGAGCTTAGGGGATCTTAAGCACGTGCTTCAGGCCCTCGGCCAGCTAGTTCATGGTGACGATGGGATTCCAGCCTAAGCGGTCTGACTTGGGAGCCCTCACCTGTTTGTCTGCAGTCCTTCCCTGACTTCTTCAGGAGGCACCAAGTGTTACTGAACTGAGTTCTTACCCCACAGGAGCTGTGGCCAGGTAAGAGAGTCATTCTTGTGATGTTCCATTTTCTTTCCCTCTCACCACCACATACTTTGACCAGCTGTCTGTATATGCGCTCCCAACATTTTTACCCCTTCTGTGATGCTTTGTAGCTAAAGAGAATTAAAAGCCCCAACATACTTTTTTAGCATGAAAAAATTTTAAGATCCTGACATAAAGGAGGAAATGACTTGATTTCAAATCCACATTTACAAATAAGAATATTCTCCTGCTCCTGTGTACCTTCATGTATTTGACAATAGTGACCTGTGTATATTTATTTTTTTAAATGACTTTAAATGAAGCAAGGTGGAATAACAGGTCTTTTTAACTGGAAAGTATTTGCAGTTTGGGCTTAACTATACACATGAAGAAAATTTTATTTATTTAAGAGATTTAGTTTAATCTCCTAAATGATTTTAACATCAGAAAAAAATGAAAAACAATCAAAGCCCACATTTCCTTTAAACTTTTGACAGAAAAAATAAAACTCTAGCTAGAAAAAAAAAGTATTCAGGTCCTACTGTTGCTAATACATAAGATCTGTTTTTATCAGAAGTACATACTTTGCATTTGCCCATTTATAAAGCCATGCAGTTGGGTCAGACTTTTCTCTCTGCTGCTTTTTCCTCCTCACCTTCCCTTCCGTGGGCTCCCGGCTTCCCTTTGTCCCCCATCCTACCCATTCTGTAGAAACCCCACATCTACACATCCAGACGTCTAGTTCTAGAACTGTATGCATCAGAACCAGCTGGCAAGGCTGTCAAAACAGATTCCTGAACCCCATCCCCAGAATTTGCGATTCACAAGGCTGGGGTGGTGCATTTCTAACAAGGCCCCAGGTACTGCTGCTGATCCAAGAATAGTGCTTTGAAAACCACTGATTTAGGTGGTCAGTCTATTAAAAGCAGAGTTGGTGACTTTTCTGAAATTCAACAGTTAGGAGCAGGGGAGGAAAGCATAAATATTTTTAATGTCTTATTTAAAGGATTGTTGCTGACTAGCGTCCACTGACAATAATATACTAACAAGAAGACAAATACTTACTGAGCCCTCCTGGCTTCTGAGCAAGGGCCCCTGCCTCAAAAGCCAATGAATTAATATTAGCAGATGCAGCTAGTTGGTGAAAATTGCAGCAACCCGTGATTACCTGCAGGTGGCAGAATATTCTAGCATAAATGTTACCTTCCGTGTTTCTCTTGTGAAGTGATTGACACCTTTCAGAAGGAATAATCAAAATCAGTTTATGTGTGAAAGAAAAATAGAGGAAACATTTAAAAGTATAGTGGGCACAACATTCAGCACAGCAAGAGGAATGTTATTAGCAATTGGGATGATTTATTTGGTCTTGAAAGAGCAACAACATTTCACCGTAATTATTATAAATGAATGTTAAATGCTAACTATATAACACGCAATGTGTTAATTGCTTTACATGGATTCCGTCTCTTAATCCTCGGAGCAAGCCTATAATGGGAATTACTATCGGTGTTAGGGTAGAGAAGAAGTCTAAAGTTCAAAATTCTACCTTTCCTTCAAGCTCTGTTTATGCTTTTACTTGTTCCACGAAGCTTTGCTCATTGTCTCCACAGATGATGCAAACTCTCCCTCCCCTTCCTCCTCTCCACCTTCCTTATAACTGTTTCAGTCTTCACTGGATCGCTGGTGTTTACTCATATTCCTCATGATTAAAATTTTCAATGAGATAACATATGAACTTTTTTTCAAGGCTCTGTTACAAACACATGCTGTGCAGTGAGTTGAAAGCTAGCCCCCTAAAATATGTGTTCACGTCCTAATGTGTTCAGAACCTGTGAATATGACCTTACTGGAAATATATATATATATATATATATATATATATATATATATATATATATATTTGCAGATGTAATTAAAGTAAGATCTCAAGATGAGATCATTCTAGGCTACCCCAGCAGGCTCTAACTCCAGTGGCAAATGTCCTTACTTAGATACACAGAGAGGCATTTAATAGGGAGGCAGAGGCTGGGATGATGGGGCCCAAAGTGGCAGAGAGCGGTTCAGTAACGTCCCCGTGCCACCCCAGTACTAGAGAGCAGTGCTAACACTCTCTTCGGAGTGTATCAAATTGTATCTCACACCCCCCTGACTCCAAGCTGCAATCTGTCCACCTTGAAATACCTCTCAGTGTATTACAACACATGGCAGGTGAAAAACAGACATGCCTCCTCTGTTCACTGCCTGGGTTTACACTTTGGTGGTGAAGAAAGATTTCACTCACAAGGATTTTTTCCTTAGCAGCATTGCCTTAATGACAGTGTCCTGAAATTATGGTATCACTAGATTAATAGAAAATTCGTTTTAGCTGTATTAGGAGAAGCAGAGTCTGCTCAGACATCGCCCCCTGGAGGTAGGAGGGAAAATCAGAATCTCTGTGGGGGGTGGTGCCTTGATGGTTGGAAAGGGCACATCCAAAGTAACGTTTGTATTCCTTAGATGATGAGATCTTTTTTTAGTTTCATAACCTTTATTATGGCATCATCAATTCCATGTTCCTCACCGTGCCGTCATTTTATTCCACACACCAGCTTCTCCTGAGCGCTCATTAAGAACTACTACCCCTGCTCCTGGCCCACAACTGATGAGACATACCCCTCTCTAGCAAGGGCTGAGGATATGTGCTAACTGGGAGAACCACTGCCCTCATGTTGCCCTCAGCTATGGTGCCGCCAGAGGAGGACCTCATATTAGAGATGCAGGGTGTGGTACCTGCGGGGTTTGAAGGCGATCATCGGTTAGAGTCTCAGTGCCACCACTGGGTAACTTTCTACACCTGGGCACCAAAACTATACAGTGAGTAGGTTAGCATCTTAGTGCTAGGAGAATAGGGGTGGGCTGGAGGTGGAGTCGTGATTAATAGGGAAGTTCTGGAGTAAGAATATAAAGCCAAATTGAATGGTATTCAAAATTATTCTTTTTTTAAAAAGTTCATTTATTTTTGAGAGAGGGGGGTGCTAGTCGGGAAGGGGCAGAGAGCGAGGGAGAGAGAATCCCAAGCAGGCTCTGACTGTCCTGTGAGGGCAGACTCCCACTTGGGGCTCGAACTCAAACTGTGAGATTGCGACCTGAGCTGAAACCAAGAGTTGGATGCTTGACCAACCGAGCCACCCAGGCGCCCCTAAAATTACTCCTGAAATGAAAATTGTTTCACTTGCCAGGCACTGGAAGATGTCTGCTTCTTCAGTTGTAAAGTAAGACGTTCTGCTTTCAGTGGTCTTGTGGGGGGTGGGGGGGATAAATGAATCTTTGAACACTTGACTTCTCCCCAGGATGGTTCTCCCTCACTGAGAAGAGCAAAGAAACAGACGAGGGGAAGAAATGGCAAGTCTGCATCTTCCTCTTGACGCCAATTCCTGGACAAGAGATCCTTCTGTAAATGTAATGCAAAGTCGCCCACATTTGGAGAGTCATCTACTCCCGCCTCTTCTCCTGGCTTCTTGCTCTTCCTCTCTGGTTTTGCCAAGGGGCTGTAGTTTAATTCATGGCAGTTAAACACATTAATGATGGGATTCCAATACAGTGTCCTCTGGAAAATAGATATCACACCTTTGGAGTGTATTAAATTGTATCTTCAGACAGTACGTGGAATAGCGTAAGCACTCAGTAATGGAGAGCAATCATTTTAAAGCTGCTCCTGCCAGTATTGTGAGTTTAGACTTGTTTGAGAATTAAATGAAATCTGTACACAAAGAATCTGGACCTTAGTAGGTGATTTTAAAAATAGCCATTGTATTTAACTTCACAGCATAGCCATATATCTAGACTCTGAAGATATCCCTGTGTACGTTACGATTCTGTGGATCAGAGGAACATGAGATACTGGCTAAGTGAAGAAATGACTTGCTGACTTCGAACATAACAACTTCAGCCTGAGTCTGTGTTTACTTGAAAGTTGTTTTTTTCTCTCATATAATAATTCCTGTCAAAAAGAAAGTCTGTGCTTAAAATGTTTGCCAGACGAGCAGACCCTGAAATACAAATTTGCTTCTCACAGACCATTAAGCTTGCTAGATAATTCTAATCAGCTACACCAAAACATATTGGCTTGAGTGACCACCTTCTTTTCTGATTGCTCACAGCTGAAAATGTTGCAGAAGGAGGAAAAGATGACTTAAAATATCTCTACATCAGCACCATCATTTTCTCTATAGGGCTAAATTTGACTGGCCATTTTTGGAAATATAATATTATTTATCCATTTTGGCAAACCACAGATCCCTGTCTGCAGTTTTGGTCTTATATGTCATAATCAAGGTCGTTGGCCCTCTAGCTGGCTGGAATTATCTGTTGCATAATTGCATTCTCAGACTCCTCAGTACTTGGACCCCTGATGTGATGAACCATAAAGCCTCCTCTGATGCCCATTGGAATACTGACACAGGCCAGTAATTAATGTAGCTAATCACTGAGCAGAGTATTAGATTTCAGGCGCTGCCTCTGGGATATAGGACATCACCCTTAAAAACTGCAAAGAAACCTAGAAATGTAAGAAAGCCAGGATGTGGTGAGACACATTAATCGCTTTATATTTCTTTGGTAATGCTCTGTCATCTGGTATTTCCCAACTTATGAAATCATCTTAAATGTCAAATGTTTCCTTGAAGAAAAAGGATCTATGGGGGAAAAATAAAGTGGAAACCTGAAAAATACTCAGATGAGCTTCCAATTGACAAAAGGCAAGAATGAGAACGTACATTAGATCTCACTGTAGACACGCTCCTCAATATGAAGACTTTAGAATAGTAACAAACATGTCTCTATTTTTTTTCTAAGGGCTGCATTTGCTTTCTTTGAATTAGTGTATGCTAACATGTAAGCTATATAATCTGCTATTTTAGTATATGTGCTGCCGAAGCGAGCACTATAATCTGCTATTTTAGCAGTAACAATACTTAAGTTTGTGGGAAGCAGTATTTCAGTGCAACATTTTAATGTTTTATACCCACTTAAAAAAAAAAACATTTCATAGGAGTACAAAATACATAGCAGAAAAGTGCACACAATCTAAGCACAGGGTGCAGTTTTGTTTTCTTTGAGTGGATGTACTCATATAATGTACATTACAAGCATGATTCAGATCAAGAAATAAAATGTTATCAGCACGAGAATGCCTGCCCAAGCTTATCCAAGGAGATACTGTCCAACGGGTAACCACTGATTTTTAGCAACAGAGATTTTCTCCACCTGTTTCTGAACTCTTCCTCAACAAACTCCTACAATTTATGTTCTTTTGTGCCTGGCTTCTTTTGTTCAACATCATGTTGAGACTTTCCCATGTCATTACATTTATTTATTATCATTGCTTTCTTGGATTCTGTTGTATAGCTATGGCAGTATTTATCCCTTGTACTATGAGTGGGCATTTGGATGGCTTCTGGTTTGGGATTATGATTAGTGCTACCGTGAATATTGGCCACAAGTCTTTGGATACACAAATTTATGCATTTCTTTTGGTTGCACACCTAAAAGTAAATCACTGGGTCATAGGATAGGCATATATTTAGCTTTAGTAAATAGAGATAGTTTTGAAAGTAATTGTACTTTCTGGCAGTCTATCAAAGTTCCAATTAATCCCTACCTTTACTAATATTTAGTATTATCTTTCTTTTTAGTTTAGCCATTCTGATGGTATGAAATAATACCTCATTAGGGATTAAATGTCTTTGATAACTGTTGAAGCTGAGTACCTTTTCTTATGTTTTGATCTCTCTCTCTCTCTTTGCCATTTGCCTATTCATGTGTTTTGTCTCATTTTCTATTAGGTAATCTGCTTTTTCCCTTATTGATCTAGCAAGTACCTTTGTAGGTTCAGGTTGCTAGTCTTTTCTCTTATTTATGTTCTGTGAATATCTTCCCCCATTTTGTGGATTACATTTTCACCCTCTAACTGGTATTTTTTGATAAATTCTTTTGATAAAGTTCCTGAAATGTAATGCAAATTACCTTTTTTCTTTTATAAAAGTACTTCTTGTGTTCTGCCCAAGAAATCTTGAACTACCCCAGGACAGGAGATACTCTGTTTTATTTTTCTAAAACCTTAATTGTTTTATCTTTTACATTTAGATCAACTATCAACCTAGAATTGATTTTTGTGTTTGGTGTGAACTGCTGGCCAAGATTCCTTCTATTATTCTAAACAGATTTTGTTCTAAGTACTTAGACTCTTTCTCCTGTGACTTATTTAAGTCAAAATCCATTCTCCCCATGATTTTGTACTGAGGGAAAATATTTACAAAGATGGGTTTGCATTTTATTTATTTTTGTACTTTTTATTAGGTAGCCTAGTTTTTATGAACTTACTGCATAATGTGCTTCTTAGAAATAAAGATCTGCATTATTTTTATAACTATGATACTCTGTTGGATGGCTGTGCCATAATTTATTTCATCTATTTTCTATTGGTAGATATTCAGATTGGTCCACATCTTCCAGTATCCTAACCAGTGCTGTGAAAGCAATCTTTGGATGCATAGCTTTGCACATGTATTAAAACAGTTCTTGCTAAGACCATCAGGAATTAGGTGGCTGGATCAAAGTGTATTCACGTTGCAAGGCTTTTGAGAAGTAGATGTGAAGATTAAATTCTAGGACTTTTCAAGTTCTAGGCATCTTTCAAGTTCCTATAGCAAATTTCTTATTTATAATTTTGTATCTTTCAGCAGCGATTCATTTTCCTTCATCTCTGCCTCATATGGTACCATCAACTGAAGGTACCAAAGAGCCCATTGTTGTTTTTGATACAGTCTACTTCGGTTTGATAAAGTCCACTGGTTCCTTTCCCTGTGTTTATTGTCCAACTGGTTATTTGTTAATGGGAAGAAGTGCTTGGCTGGCCCAATGAGGTAGAAAGTACCTCTCTGATGGATTTCTGGTGACATTTGGTGTTGATCTTTCCATAATAAGGATGCCATCCATTTTGCTCTCAAAGTCAAGAAGGAAATAGCAGTCCATACGTACTTGTCCTTGTGCCCCAAGGAAATGATACTGTTCAGAGATGTATGTGTTACTCACTGTTAAAAGCAGGAAAAAAATTGCAATTTACTATTTTTTGGAATGCAAGTGATCTGAGCTTGATTTAAAATGAAAGTTAAGGTCAAACTACCATGCCATCTGCTTAGGTTGCAGCTTTATGTCTTCACCCATAAATTTTCACAGTAAAATTTTCTTCCTAGGCAGAGAAAAAAAGAGGAGGAAAGAAAAAGTAAAGTGCCTCTAGTCTGTTTTTGCTGAGAGGTGTGATAAATGCAGCATAATCTGATCTGATTTGCTTGTTTAAATCATTAAAATCTTTATGTAATCTCAGTCCCTGAGAGATCACAAATGAATGATAAAATTTCTCTCTGCTCATTTAAAACAGGTAAGCTAGCTACCTTTTACGTAAAACTTTGAGAGGCAATAATTTAAATTTTGGAAACCCTATTGATATAAGGAGCACTGTAGAAGTCATTAGCATGGAAGGTAAATTCAAAAGCTGCTTGATTTATAGTATATTTTAATTCTTACCCCTCCCTCATACTTAGATTTCCAAGTTCACAGGGTGAGTTTTTTTTCTTTTAAGTGACCTTTTCCCCTTGATGAATTTATACACAAAACCCTTTAGCATAACAGCTTGTTGGCCATTTGTGCAAGAAGTAAAACCACTTTCATGAATACAAGTTACTCATTTTTTGGTATGGGGCTTGGCTTTGACCGTAACTTCAGATAATCATTGCAGCCTGCAGATGTTACAGGGTACCATCCATCATGCTAAACAATCCCATGCAGTCAGGTTAAGCTAAGGCATCTGGAAAGAGCACATCTGAAAATGGGTTTTATGACACCCAGTAAGCGGCCTTTTCTTGTAATACCTAAACATTTCTGAGCAAAGAGGGCATTGGCTGATAAGCTGTGCAGAAATGTCACGCAGTAAATACTAAGAAATTTCCTTTCATAACAAAGACCCCAAAGGAAAAAGTAACTGAATTCTGGAATGTTACACACACACACACACACACACACACACACACACACACACAAATACATAAATAAATACATAAACAAATAAACAACCCATAAATTTTCAAGGGATTTATTTGGGTAGATTTTTTTTTCTCATCTGAGTATTTCACACTTGTGCTTACTTTTTAGATCAAGTTGAAACAGAAATACTATTTATGATTTTTGCAGCCAAGTTCACTTGTATGGATGGCTCCACTACACAGGTAGTGGTCTGAGTTTATGATGGCATCACAAAGAACTAGAAACACCCTAAGTCATACTATTCCCTTCCAACATCAAAAAAATTTTAAACAACTCTGGAAACACACCGTGTTTAATTTCCTCTGTGTTCTAAGGCTTCTTAATTATGTTTAAATGATGTTAGAGTGAGATCGTTCAAACATACAGGTAAGAATAAATAAAAAGAAAAAGAAGGCCTGTGTTCCACCAGTCATCATTGTCGAGTTATTTCATTTCTTCATTACTTTAAAGAATTAGACAAGATAGAGGGGGACCTGGGTGGTTCAGTCTGTTAAGCATCTAACTCTTGATTTTGGCTCAGGTAGTGATCTCTGCACTGACAGTACAGAGCCTACTTGAGATTCTCTCTCTCTTTCTCTCTCTCTCTCTCTCTCTCTCTCTCTCCCTCTCTCTGCCCCCTCCCTCTCTCTCTCACTCTGTCTCTCAAAAAAAATAAACTTAAAAAAATATATATATAGAATTGAGCTTTCCTTATGAATTACTCTCTGATCCACGTATGTTTTTTACAATTTGACTGAAGATTTTATATTGATAAACATTACAAACTATTCTGACATTTTACATTATATATAAACATAGATTTTATAAATATATTTATATGATGCATATTTCATATGTCTATAATTTTACATTAACATATATTTTCAAATATTTATATTTCATATAAATTATACAAAGTAGTACTCTATAAATTGTGTAGGTATATGTTAATATAACATTAACATATAAAATATAGTAATGTATTATATATTATATAAGACATAATATTTTATATACAAGTTATATATATAAATATATATGTGCAGGGTAATTGTACGTTTGCTGATGCAACTTATTGAGATTTACCAATGTTGAGTGTTTATATCATGGTTTATAAAACTATTCATTCTCCTATTGATGATAGTTTGTTTTCCATTTCTTGCTCTCATAGACATGTGTGATCAAAGGGAGAGACGGAATTGCTCAGTGGAAAGGCCTGAGCACCTTGAATTTGAGAAATTTTGCCAAATTGGAAATGTTGCTAATCAGTGTTGTTCTCATTTTCCTCATTTGTTTCTATTTTATTTTTTTTATCATTTTCCTCATTTCTTAAAGATTAGTAGTGTCTATTAAAAAGTCAGCTCTGAGGCACCTGGGTGGCTCAGTCAGTTAAGCATCTGACTTCGACTCAGGTCATGCTCTCACAGTTGGTGAGTTTGAGCCCCACATAGGACTCTCTGCTGTCGGCGCAAAGACTGCTTCTGATCCCGTTCCCCTTCTCTCTCTGCCCCTCCTCCACATGTTCTCTTTCTCTCTCTCAAAGTAAATAAATAAAAACTTTGAAAAAATTGTAAAAAAAAAAAGTTAGCTCTTAGTCTTACAGTTTGTCTTCTTAAAGTACTGTGTGTGTGTGTGTGTGTGTGTGTGTGTGTGTGTGTGTGTTCCTGGACGATTTCAAGATTTTTTTCTTTTCCTTTGGCTTTTACAATTTGACAATAATAGGTCGTGGAATATTCTTTAGCTTGTTTGGGAGTCATTGAGCTTATAGAAACTGAGATGAGGTTTTTCACCATTTTTGAAAAATTACTCGTCATTATTTCTTCAGCTGTTATTTCTGACCCATTCTTGTCTGTCCCTCTAATACTTTCTAAGGCTCCAAATGTATGTTTAGACTTTTAGCTGTGTCCCTCACATCTCTTAAACTCTTTTTTTTTTATTATCTTTTCTCTCTAGGCTTCAGTTTGAACAATTTTTATTGAGTCATTTTCAAGTTCACTGTTCTTATCTTTGCTATCTCTAATTTGCTGTTAAGCCTGTTCAGTTTATGTGTAATTCAATTATTTTAATTTCTACAATATTTGATGATTTTTATAATTTATGCTGAAATTATAACTCTTTTCTTCCATTTTATCCATCTTCCCTTACTCATCATGGCCATTATAAAATCGTTATTTGGTATTTCTCTTATCTGGGCCATTTGTGGGCCTGCCTCTGTTGTTTGTTTCTTTAATTACTGGCCACATTTTTATTCTGCATTGCCTGTCTAGTACTTTTTGAATTCTGCCAGACATTGTATTTAAAATAACCCTTGAAGTTACAAGTGACACTTGTCCCAGAAAGAGAGTTACCCTCTGCTCTGTTTGGAAGGTAGGGGAAAGCCTGTTTTCTCAATCCAAGCAGAGCATGAGCTAGTTCAGGACTAGACTAAACTGTGACTAAAATCTGATCCTTCTCTGCTTCATCCTTGTTTCTGGGGTATGGCCCGTGTGATGTTAGTTTGTAACCCTGAATTTCTAGGCCTAGAACACAGCAGGAGACTCAAGGCTGTCTCAAGGGATTTGAGCTTAGTTCTTGAACATTCCATTGCCAAAGATTCAAAATTTGGCAAGAGTTAGAAAAGAGAAAGTGCTTATGTGTCAAGAAAGCTTTTCTCTACTTTGTCTTGGAAGCACATGAAGATTACTGGAAATTTCGCTCATGCTTTAGGGTCCTTATGTCTATTCTCCTAGCATCCTGTGTACAGTCCAGAACTTAGTAAATGTCTTGTGAGGAAAGCCAATGGCATTGGGGCCTCTTAAAATTTCCAATCCATCAGCCAGGATCAAGTGCCCACAAAAAAAATTTCAAGTTTACTCTTTGCTCAAGTAGAATTTCTCTGTCTGGATTAAGCCTTAGCCAGTCTTTAGCCTGTATCAGCAAATATCCCAGGAGAAAAAATGACTAGTGATTCTCAGCTCACATCAGAAGTCCCTCCAACCCCCATCTGAGTTCCAGATAATGTAGTTCTTATTAGTTCTGTAGCTCCCCAATATCTTCAAACATAGGTCTTTGGTAACTGGCTTTTCTGTTTCTTGGAGTGGGCATGTTGGCCTGCTTTGGATTACTACACCACGACTGGAGCTGAAAGTCTAAATTTGAGGGGCCAGAGGTTACAGAAAATACCTTGCAACTATTTCTGAGACTAGTCAATCTCAGAAATTAAAAATTATAAAAGAAAAACATTGATAAATTGGGCTGCAATTGAAAGTTTAAAACTTCTCCTCAAAAGACTCTTCGGAAAAAATGAAAAGATGCAACACATTATGATAAAATAGACCAAATAAGTATATCTGAAAAACAATTCACATTCAGGTGTTATATTCAATCTAAGAAGCCAAGCCCAATCTTTTTAATGAGGAAAGGTTTTGAACAGATATTTGAATGACTAATAAGCACAGAAAAAAGTGTTCATCGTCATTATTCATCATAGAAATGCAAGTAAAAGCTACATTGAGTTACCATTGCATGCCCACCAGAATGGCTAAATTAAAAGACTCACACCATAAAATTCAGTGATAATATGAAACCACTTGAATTCAAACATATTTGGTGGGAAGGTAACCTGAAAATGGAATGGGAAATGGTTTGTAGGTTGTTTTCTGGTGATTGTTGCAGTTTTTGTTAGTTAGTTAGTTAGTTAGTTAGTTAGTTAGTTAGTTAGTTTGTTTTTTAAGAGAGAGAGCACAAGCAAGGGAAGGGGCTGAGAGGGAGACATAGAATCTTAAGCAGGCTCCAGGTTCTGAGCTGTCAGTGCAGAGCCTGATGTAGGTCTCAAACCCATGAAATCTGAGATCATGACCTGAGCGGAAGTCAGATGCTGAACTGACTGAGCCACCCAGGTGCCCTGGAAGTTTCTTTCAAAAGTAACCATAAGACTACCCTACCACTGAGCAATTGCACTCCTAGGTATTTACCCAAGAGAAATGAAAACATACATCCACATAAAACTTATACACGAATGTTCATAGAAACTTTGTTCCTAACAGCCTCAAACTCTGAATAATTCAAGTGCAGTCAACAGGTGAATAAATAAATGGGCTATACACTTTTAACGGGAACTACGTATTGGGACGCCTGGATGGCTCAATCACTTAGGTGTTTGATTACTGGTTTTGGCTCAGATCATGATCTCGTGGTCTGTGGTTTGCAGCCCCATGCTGGGCTCTAAGCTGACAGTGCGGAACCTGCTTGGGATTCTCTCTTTTACCCTGTCTCTCTGTCCCTCCCCAATTCTCTCTCTCTCTCTCTCTCTCTCTCTCTCTCTCTCAAAATAAATAAACTTTAAAAACATCTATGTATTATATTTAAAAAATAATTTTATTAAATGGCATTATCAAGATTATCAAGAATTTTTCTTTTAGATATAAAGTCACTAAATGTTTCACAATTGCCAGTACTCCACGCATTGTCCTTGGTACTGGTTCAGTATGCATTGGTGAACAGACCAGGCATGGTTATTGTCTTCACTTACAGTCATATCAGAGAAAAAAAGAATCTGACTTTCCAAGACAAAAAAAAAGTCTGTATGGAATCTATTTGTGAGTCTCTTGAACATCAAAGAAGATCATGACCAGTGATTTTGACAAAGAACCTAAAAATGAGTTTTTATTTAAGGATTTGCCTTCTTTTATAATTCTCAATTTTTGAGAGGGACTTGTGGTTTTGAAGGGAGAGGGGTAGTCTCAGAGATAGTTATAAACTATTTACCCTTCTGGTCTTCTGGCCCCTCAAAATGGTTGCTAGGTGGAGAACTCATGGTCACTGAGAAGCTTACAGTTTTGGTGCTAACCTCTCTATAGCTTCCTTTGACAATGCTTGGGTTCATTTGACTTTCTTTGCATCGTCAACATCCCTCTTTGTTACAAATAATCCTGAATTTACAGAGAGGTTAAGGATCTCTGGTTCAGTATTGCCACCCACCTTGTGTTTTTAACTCTATGCACACCAGTCTGCTTATAGTCCTCCCACTTGGGCAGTCCCCTCTGCTCATGTAGTCCTCCCTTTCTTTGCACTGCACATACTTTTCTCCAAGCTTCTTTTGCTGCTGAAGTACATTTCATAAGACTTGGTCCAGGTATTACATCATTACCGAGGCTTCCAAATTAAAGAGGATGCTATTCCTCTCTGCCCACTTCTGAATACCTTCTATCTGCTCAACTTCATGATACCTTTCTATTGAAATTCATCAGTTTAAATGGGCGGTAAGTAGTCCACAATCTAAAGAGAGCTATCAACAAACAGTTGGTGCCAAGAACTTGTACCCCAGGCTTTCCAGAACTTGTACCCCAGGTGAAGAATCCCTACCACCATCAGTCATCTCTATATACTCTTCCCTGTTCATGTAAACTGATTACTAAAGAGAAGTGTCAAGTTGAGCTAAACTACTCGATGGTATCATTGCCTTGTCATCCATTTTGTTTGGCCAAGTGGCCTATAGAGACCTTTAACTTTGACTAGATGCCTCATGCAAGTACATGTCCTAGATAGCAACCTACAGAGGGACAAGCAAATGTAACTTCCTGATAGAATCACCCTTGTGATCAATAGTCTTGCCTACTTGCCGGCACCTGAATGCCTTATGCACCCATTATGTATACCCATGGGGGTTACCAAAATTCTTGTTGTTTCAGTTGACCAATCCAGCCCTAGCCTGAGAATCCCAAAGCTTTCTACCCATGGATCCTCACCCTCTTTTTACCCCCTCCTTATCTCTCTCTCTTCCCCTTCCCCACCCCATCTCCCTTTACACCCTACCTGCTCTGCCTTGACCTCCCATTTGGCACTTCAAGGCATGCTGTATATCCCCTCCAGAAGTACTGTGTATTTCCTTTTCATTGGGAGAATAAATATATCTGTTTGAATTGCTCTTGTGCTCTGTTGTGGAACCATGGCTCACCATCTGGCACGATGTGTTGCACTTAGCAAATAATAATTTAACAACCTCCTAACAGAAAAGGGGTGTGGAGAAACTCCAGTTCAGATGCCAAAGACTTTCTCCACCAGCCCAATCCCCTCTAGTGTTCTTCTCCCTAGGAACTTCTTCCCTTCCCCCCCCCCCAAGCAGGTCAGAAAGAAGACTTTTCAACATTCTCTCATATAAAAAAATGTAAAGAATGGGGGAGACACTGAAATTTCTTACTCTGGTTGGTTACTTGCTTAGGCAATGGACCGAAAATTTCTTTGTTCTTTCTGCTCAAAGGAGGAGACATTTGGGGAAAGATGGCATTATCCTTTAATCCTCACCATTTGAGCCACTTTTCTCTTAAATTCCCTAAGAGGGCTGTCTGGTGCCAAGAGACTTGTGCAGCTTGAGGGCGTATAGTAGGCCACTTGGAGTAGGAGCTTGGGAGGCAGTGAAGAGGGGCCAAACACAAATGTGACTCCAGAGTCAGCCTGTTGGTCTGCAATACCAGCTGAATTCTTCACTACTGAGGGATTTGGGCAAAACACTTAATGTTTCTGAGTCTTAATCTTCCCATCTGTAGAAAGCAATGGTCTAAAAACTGACTTCAAAGGATTTTAATAAGGAACATACAAAATAGTGAAGGAAAGATGTTCAACATAGCCCTTAGCATGAAATGAAAGCATATTTAATGATAGTAAATAAATGTAACGACTGATTTTTTTTTTCTGTGCCTCTAAGGCTGCACTTGATCCCAAATCTCTATCAGAGTTGGATTCTTGAACCTTCTTTCTCTTCCTTCTCATCCCTGGCAGTGCCTGGCCTATCCGTTGCCCAACTGAGTTTCAGGGTTTCAGTCTTTCCCATTTGTATTGTATCCTTCTAGAGTTTAATTAGCTCTGCCTGCCTCTGCCCAGATAGGATTACATAGAGTTTTGTACTGCAAACTTTGTTGTCCTATCTCTTAACATCCCCTAAATCATGTGATAACAAGGTACTTGAGAAACTTGCAAAAGCCAGAAAACAAAACCCAGCGTAACAAGACACATAGACACTTACACTTTCTAAGATGTATACCTCATAAATATATTGAAAGACTGAACATAAAAACATAAAATGGCTAGGCATAATAATAACAATAATAATAATAATAATAATAATAATAATAAATTTTAACCTACAATCTTCAGCAACCAGCTCTGGAAACCAACCACAGCAACCATCCGAAGAAATTAGTTAGCTGGTTATCTCTAAGTCAAACTTGCAGTAATCAGACTGCTGTCTCCCAAGAACAACCCCGAAAACCAAGCAAACACCCCTTTAACATTGGCCCACAGGGGTCAGGTCTTAATTATTGTTATTCTTTGTTATTCCTTGCAATTTATTTATTGTTATAATTGTGATTCCTGGCCTTTTACCCCTCCTTACAAGTTAAGATCAATCAGAGAAAGCCAAACATGTACCCCTAACCAGTAACATGGGACGTCCCACTTCTAGTTAACCTGGGTAAGCAGCCTCCAAGCAGGGTGCACTTAAAGCTTTCCCCTCTTTCTGTGATGAGGCTTTCCCACACCTCTGCCTCTCTTAGAGTTGGCCAAAACACCGTGATGGCCGCTGACTCCTTTGCTATATCAAGCTCTGAAGATATAGCCTGTGTTCTCATTTGGGTGGTCTTTATTTATTTCCACAATATTTAAGTGAAAGACCTTTTTTCAGTTTTATCTTAATGAAATCTGGTTACATATTAGGCTATTGCTGTATGGTAAGATGCATAATGGCCAGCCTTGCTGTGGGGTGCCACAGAGGCTTAATCTTTGGCATTTCAAAAGCACACAAAGTAAAACACAACATAGTGAAAACTAATTCAAGGCTTCCTGACTGGAAGCAATTAAAACTTGAAGAATTTCTAACAGTGAATGAGGGCTTCCTCTGCCCCATCAGTCTAGGTCAGCTCTAAGAGGATGACCTGGGTGATCTGTAAGGTAATTAGAAGTATCACCTTACAATTAATTACATAGTCAGATGAACCAGTGGCCCACTGACCTCATTGGAAATGGTCAACTCATTTCCTCTGTTTTCATATTATCCAGAAACCCCAAATGTGTTAGGAATTCCCAAATTTTAAGCTACATTTTTTGGATTATTTTCCTCTTACCTGTATACACACTGCCTTTTATTTATTGATTGATTTACTTTTTGGAGTTCAACATGATATTTATTTATCTTTTATTTTTTTAGTTTTTATTTATTTTTTTAATATGAAATTTATTGTCAAATTGGTTTCCATACAACACCCAGTGCTCATCCCAACAGGTACCCTCCTCAATGCCCATCACCGACTTTCCCCTCCCTCCCCCCCCCATCAACCCTCAGTTTATTCTCACTTTTTAAGAGTCTCCTATGGTTTGGTTCTCTCCCTCTCTAACTTTTTTTTCCTTCCCCTCCCCCATGGTCTTCTGTTAAGTTTCTCAGGATCCACATAGGAGTGAAAACATATGGTATCTGTCTTTCTCTGTATGACTTATCTCAGTTAGCATAACACTCTCCAATTCCATCCATGTTGCTACAAAAGGCCGTATTTCATTCTTTCTCATTGCCACATAGTATTCCATTATGTATATAAACCACAATTTATCCATTCATCAGTTGATGGACATTTAGGCTCTTTCCATAATTTGGTGATTGTTGAAAGTGCTGCTATAAACATTGGGGTACAAGTGCCCCAATGCATCAGCACTCCTGTATCCCTTGGGTAAATTCCTAGCAGTGCTATTGCTGGGTCATAGGGTAGATCTATTTTTTAATTTTTTGAGGAACCTCCACACAGTTTTCCAGAGTGGCTGCACCAGTTTGCATTCCCACCAACAATGCAAGAGGGTTCCTGTTTCTCCACATCCTCGCCAGCATCTATAGTCTCCTGATTTGTTCATTTTAGCTACTCTGACTGGCGTGAGGTGATATCTCAGTTACACACTGCCTTTTAAAAATTAATGTGAAAATGGATCTTTATATTTTTAATAGATTTATTTTCTCCTACTAAGAGATTTTCAACTCCTTTTCCTTAAACAATAGCTCCATTAAGAAAAAAAAACTTAAGCTTTAAGGAATTAAGTTGTTTCCAAGTGTTGAATGATAGGGAGAGTTGGGGAGTAGGGAAACTAGAGCACCAATCATACAGCAGACATGGAAAGAAATTGCTCTTAAGCTTTTATTTTAAGTGCCTTTTGACAATAATGTCCCAGGCTATAGAGCTAAATTGTTTTGCTCATTTATGAGTGTCTTTGTCTCATCGATAAGTCTTTAACTCCAACAGGGGAACAATGAAGCCAGAGATAGCAATAATCATCAATCCATGAGAGCCTCGCTAGAGTGTAGAGTCCAAAATAAGGCCAGCTGGTGTTAGATACTGGTTTCATGAATTAAAGTACCTTATCTATGTGTCTAAAGAGAGATTTCAACTTGTTCCACCTGCAGCCTGGCATGTCTACTAAGGGAGTGCCACAGTCAAGACTGCCTCCCACTCATTCTTCAGATCTCAGCATGATGATCACTTCCTTCAGGAAGCCACAGTGCCCCTCCCCACACCCAACAGTTCCCATACCCCTGTTGTGTGCTCTCTTTCCTCTCTTTCCCCTTTACTTTGCACCCTTTCAGTTTGGCATTTCTAGTGTAATTGTTTCTTAAACATATGTTTCCCTAGTAAGACTATAAGCTTCATCAGGGTAGGGACCTAGTACAGTTTTGTTTATTTTTCCACAGTGCCATGTTTATAGAAGAGACCCAACTATGTCTTGAGTGAATAAATGTATTGATGATTGACAGGCATGGATGGGAAGCTGGAATGATGAAAAAAAGAGATTTGGGTATTCAAAAAAAGCAAGAATTGGGGATTTAATACAAACAGAAGGAACTTTAGGGCATGGTGCCCAGGTAATGGGTAAAGATGATGGTGGGCAACAAGGTACCAGGTGTGGGCATGCAATGGAGACCATGATGGTTGTTGAATCCCCATAAAAGACAGAAATATCTAATGGTCAATTTTTTGGTGATTTGCTAGTTATAAATGATGGAAGGTCATATTTGATGTAAATACAGTCTTGAATCAGTAGTACCCAATGAGAATGAAAAACAGAGGCCCAGGAAGAACTGAAAGGAAACCTCAGGATAGACTTAAGATGAATGCTTTTTCTGGTGCCCCCAAGTATACTAGAAGGATGTGTCCAGTGTGTGATATCAAGGTAGAAAGTGCTGGTACCAC
Source organism: Lynx rufus (assembly GCF_022079265.1). Classification (NCBI taxonomy): domain Eukaryota; kingdom Metazoa; phylum Chordata; class Mammalia; order Carnivora; family Felidae; genus Lynx; species Lynx rufus. The sequence continues at coordinate 40,699,984 of NW_025814856.1, read as the reverse complement.
TTGTTAAGTACAAGTGATATTATTTTACTATATTACCTGTTAAAATCCAAAATTACCTTCACACTGGTTAGTTGAGCTACTGCCATTGGCCCCTTTCTCACGATCTCTTGGAGTGCTTGAACCCCTTTCTAATCCATTAATCTCAGAGTCAACCCCAGGTACAGTAGAGAGCCTCCAGACCAGACACCCATCCTTACTGGCTAGTACCCAAGCCACACAGTTCTTAAATATCTTGATTATTTCTTAGAAGTTGGTATTTCCAAAGAGCAGGGGAAAGCTGCATTCTGGGTTTTTCTCCAAGGCTATCTCAAACCTCAGATTGTAAAGAACAGAATATTAGTAGTTTTTTAGGTACCTCTACAATTCTTCACTTGTTCAATTTTTAGAAATATTGCTCATCAATGTATTTATACAATTATATCCCCACCTGCAATTTTTGAGGTTTCAATTTCTCAACATCCTCTTCAGATGTTAATTCAAATCTTGTAGATGCATATTCATAGCAGCTTTATACATAATGACCCCAAAATGGAAGCAGCAGACATCCATGTACAGATGAATAAATAAGTGAGAGACATCATCATTAAAAGAAATACATCTGACTTTTGATGCACTTTTGTGATTAATCACATAACCTCCTTGAGTCCTAAATTTACATCTATAGGAAAGTACCAAACCTTTTTCCAAGGTGCGACTAGTATTGTACATCAACTACATGTGAAAGTCCAAGTGACTCCATATCATAGGCAACACTTGATGATGTCAACCTTTTAATGTTAGCCTTTCCAATGAACATGCTGTAGTATCTCATCAGGTTGTAAGTTGGATTTCCAATGATAAATAATGATGTAGAGTACTTTGAAAAGTACTTATTGGTCATTTGTATATTCAAAGCCTCTGCATATTTTTTTTAAGTTGGGCTTTTTGTTTAATTATTATTGGGAGGAATTCTTTTTTTCCCCAAGGAGGAATTCCTTAGTCATCCTAGCTATGAATCTTTTGTCAGATATATTTATTGGGAATATTTTATCCCAGTCTGTAGTTTCATGTTTTCATGTTTTCAAGATGTCCTTTGAAGAGTAGAAGTTTTCAACTTTTGATTAAATCTCACTTTATCTTTTTTCTTTTGTAATTATCAAAATCTTTGGTTTTTATGGGAGCATTAGTCTCAGAGTTAATTACAAAGTGTTCATACTGATCTTATACTAAAGAAATCGATTTACAGATTCTGTAAGCTCAGTGATTCCCACGCAGGATAAAGAAAGAAAATTACACTGGCACATAGAGTTCAATGTCAAACTCTTGAAAACCCAAACAAAAGTAAAAGTCATGAAAGCATCCAGGGGAAAAAAACTCACTATTTTCAAAGAAGTGGCAAGTCTAAGAACTGAATTTTCAACAGAAATCATGCCATGTAGAAGACCATAGCATCCACAGCACAAAGGGCAGGAGAAGAATCCAAGGATTAAATACTCTTAGATTTCTTGCATCATTTGGGAAGTGATACAAGTACTAATTTAAGGCAAACTGTTTCAAAACAAGGATGCATACTCAAAACCACTAAAAAAAATTCTAAAATAATGCATAATTGAAAACTGATAAAGAGAAAAATACAATCATTTCGGTTTTTCAAAAAACAAAGCTAACATAAAATAGCAGAATCAAACCACAAATGGACAACAAAGCCCACTATAGCTAACATAAAATATTATTCTGTTCTGGGGCGCCTGGGTGGCCCAGTCGGTTAGGTGTCTGACTTCAGCTCAGGTCATGATTTCACAGTTCGTGTGTTCAAGCCCCGCGTCAGGCTCTGTGCTGACAGCTCAGAGCCTGGAGCCTGCTTCTGATTGTGTGTCTCCCCCACCCTCTGCCCCTCCCCCACTCACGCTCTGTCTCTGTCTCAAAAATGAATAAATGTTAGAAAATATATATATTATTCTGTTCTGTCCAAGCATGTCATCACAGCCCCTAATCTCCCATCCATCTGATGGGCTGTGTTCATTCCAGCCTAGTAGGTGAACATTTTGTATGCTCACTGTGAAAAAGTATTCCTCTTAGCCAGCAACTAACCTATACGTTTTATGGCCAGAGATCAAGACTCGCATATGGAGCATAACCAAACTTCCCTGTCAGTATTTATTTATAAGTATTGATTACAAATAAAACAGGAGAGGGTGGAATAGAATGAACATACTACATGAATTAGGTCCCACTGGGTTATACTACAATAACAAATAGCCCCTCAAATCTTAACGGTTCAGAAAAATAAAGGTTCATTTCTCTAGTGACATGACAATGGCAGTCCACATCAGGTCTCCTCCATGCTGTCTTCATCTGTGATGCCAGCTGAAGGAGCACCCCTTATCTGAGGCAGTTGCTTTCTTGGAGCATTACTGGAAGAGTGATTGCAGAATTAGCCAGTAACTCAAAGCTTCTGTTCCAGAAGCACATGTCACTTCTACTTACACTTCTCTGGCAAAATCAAGTCTCATGGCCAAGGTTGATAGCCACCTTGGGTCCTGAGTGTCCTCTAGGAGGGACAGGCCATTGGGAGTGCTATCAAAGAAATAGGTCTAGAAGGTGGAGCAATAAATACTTAAACAAGTACTACAATCTAGCACATACATCTTATTTCCTAGCCATTACGTTTTTGTTTTAACATCTTCTAATCATTATTTGGAGATTATGTCACTTCATATGGGTTTATCAGATTAAATTGTTTTTTATCTAAGACTGACATGAATTTGACACAACTCTGTCCCCTTTTTTATATTTCATTTCCTTCTTGTAAGTAAAATTAAGATACATCTATATAAAGGGGCGCCTGGGTGGCTCAGTCAGTTAAGCGTCCAACTTCGGCTCAGATCATGATCTCGTGGTCCATGAGTTCGAGCCCCGTGTCAGGCTCTGTGCTGACAGCTCAGAGCCTGGAGCCTGCTTCAGATTCTGTGTCTCCCTCTTTCTCTGCCCCTCCCCTGCTCATGCTCTGTCTCTCTCTGTCTCAAAAATAAATAAAACATTAAAAAATTTTTTGATTAAAAAAAGATACATCTATATAAATACATACCTTTTTCTGCATATGTAATTTATCCTAAGTGATGTTACTGAACCAAAGGTGTCTATCAATCAATATTATTTTAGAATCAAGAAATATCCATTCTATTTATCAGATCTTAGCCATGTGCACTGAAGCAGACATATTTCCCTATTTTCACAAGAGCTGTTGCTACTGATGGTAATTCATCATGGTTGGGTGAGAGCAGAGAAGTTCTCATCTGAAAGTTCCAATTTTCCACATAATAGATAAATAGAGCAGATTCAAAACACGGATGACATCATAGAGAAAAATTTTACAAGCCAATGCTTATTGAGAAGATTGAGGACAGACACATCCCTTTTCGTAATTTACAATTATGAGGTTAAAACGGACTTCGTGAGAATTAGAATGAAGACATCAAACACCTCTTTAATTCTTTGCCCGTGTTTGACAGTAATTGCTACCCATGGCATCCTAATCCAGCTGAATGGATAAGGAGGAGGGAAATGACTAGGCAACAGTAATAGTGTCTTATGCATATGTACTTTACAAAGCAGTTTCACATAGGCTACTTCATTTCAACTTGCATACCACCTTGTTATAAGCAGGGCTGGTGTTATCCTCTTTGTATACACGAGTAAGAGTAGACTCTGAAACATTAAGTTACTCGCCCAGGGTCACACAGCTATTAGGAAGCAGATGTCAGACTTGACCACCTGTCTTTGTGCCCTGCCCATTGATTTTCAAACTTGATAGAAAGTAGGGGATTTTTGTCAACAGTGCAGATTCTTCAAACTACCTTCTGGATTTCTAGTATTTCTGGAGTAGTGCCCAGAAATTTACATTTTTCACGAGGTTCCCTGGTGATTCTAGTGCAGGATGAACCCCATTTTACCTGACATTGGAGAACAGGGTGAAGTGACAGAAGAAATCTTTGGGTAGTATTTCAAACTGAATCTTCCTCACTAGCCTAATGGGAAGAAAAAAAAAAACCTAGTCTACTCCTGGTACTGAAATCTCTGGTAACTTGAAACTGTGTCGTAGGTAGTTATGAGAGAACAAACAGCATTGGTAGATTTTTAAAAGTAACACGCTTATAACACTATTCACCTTAATCCCATTCAGACTTTATGGACACCTGATTTGATTTAGCCCAAGTGTGATACAATTACCCAATAATAGTCATATGGTAGGGATAGGACCCTGTCATTCATTTGAAACAACTTTAATAATATCTAACTCCCAGCCTCAATAGGATGACACCTCACTGATGGATGTTACCAAATATTAATCACCATATCTACCAATGTACATCATAGCCAATTGAGTGTTTGTATTTCATTGACTACATTTTCTTTTCCTTTGGTTCTTTTAATATGACTTTGGACATCAAGACTTGCAAAGTATAATTTTTGGAGGACTGATAAATGTTTAACCAGTGAAGTCAAGAGCTGTGTTTTAGAAAGGACATTTCAGGCAGGTCCATATCAAAGGACAGTCTCTTGGAAAATGATGACCTGGTGGTTTCTTCACAAAATCAATGGGGATATTTCATGTCACCATGAATTTAAGACTGTCTTCATGTTTTCCTTTGCACTCTCTTTGACTGGGTTATGTTCAAGGGCACATGGCCTCTTGTATTTTGAGTCATTGTAAGAGTTCATTTCCCAACTTTGACACTGAGCTCAGGAGTTCCAACAGCAATTAACCAGAAAGATCCTTATCGTGAACACATTAATCTTGACCAAACAGAAGCAGTTGTGTTTACAACTAAATTTTCATGGACCCTTTAGAGGTAGGATTTGCCGTTTTACAGATGTTTTTGAAAGGGAAGACAAGATTTTGAAGCAAGGTCAGAGAAACAGTTTTAAGGAGTTACAACTCCAATCCAAGACTCGCTAGACCAGTTCAAGAGAATATATTTGTTTCTCCTGCAGGTTATGAGCATAGTCACTTCCAGATTGAACACCACCCAAGTGTGTATTAGGGCATGTGGTTATCCAGCTTCCAAATTTCAGTCCTCAGCCCTTCTCTGTCCTCTCCCCCTGTATGAGCTCATTTTTTCCTGATTTCAATTATCACCTCAATGCCTCAGTGTAGATGACTCATGGATTCATTCACTTACCCAGCACGGACTGAATTCCCACTGCTATAATAACCGTCATCATAATAGCTTGCATTTATTAACGTTACATTATTGCCAGACACTGCACTCACCCTCTCTGTGCCTTGAGGAGAGAGTGGAGTATGGTGATTCAGATGGTATAGGTTCCGGAGGTCAACTGCCTGCATTCATGTAATTTGGGGTGAGTGATCCAGTTTTCTGTGGCTCCCCTTCCCTCTCTAAAATGGGTATGAAAGTAGGATGTCCTGGAAGAGGACCTACACTTGTTTTTGTTTCGAATTAAAAGATTTATTTTTTTAAGTTTATTTATTTTGGAAGAAAGCATGAGAGGATGAGGGGCAGAGAGAGAAGGAGAGAGAGAATCCCAAGCAGGCAGAGCCCTGTGCAGGACTCAGCCTCATAAACCTTGAGATCATGACCTGAGCTGAAATCAGGAGTTGACGCTTAAACCACTGAGCCACCCAGGCACCCGTAGAAGCAAAAGATTTCTTGTAAAACATTTAACAGTACTTTACTCATAGTACTAAACTTTCAATCAATAGTGATTACAATAAATTGTTTTTATCAGTATATCTTATTTTTATATAATAGCACAACTTTCCTAAAATACATTTAACGCTTAATCTGCTTTAAAACCATACCTCTGTTCTTAATCATTGTGATAAGGACCTCTCTGATTTATGGCCTATGGAAATAAACATTGTTAGAGAAGAGATCAGTCTTTGACCTCCAGTTTACATATACACAAAAAAGAGGACAAAGGATGATGATAATAATAATAATAATAATAATAATAATAATGAGTGCCAGGCGAGCTCAGAATCCTAGTTGTCTATCTAGGCTTCTTCTCCTCACCTGATTTCCAAGTATATACAGAGTCATAGAATGCCAGAGCCAAAAATACATTGAACACCAGAACAGAGCTATAATCACAGTAAAATGCTTCTTTTACAACCAAGGGCATTCATCTCAAAGGGGTTAAGGGATGTGGTGACAGTGATAGATAGTAGCATGGGCAGAGCTCCCAACTCTCTCTGCTACATCACTCACAATAATACATCACCCCTTGGATGCCCTACCATCCACACTATTTATTCACCATTTCAAAATGTAAGCTTTCCATTCAACATATTGATTACCTATTTGCTACTGTTCGGAAGGTTCCATTTTTTTTTTTTAATTTTTTTTTCAACGTTTATTTATTTTTGGGACAGAGAGAGACAGAGCATGAACCGGGGAGGGGCAGAGAGAGAGGGAGACACAGAATCGGAAACAGGCTCCAGGCTCCGAGCCATCAGCCCAGAGCCCGACGCGGGGCTCGAACTCCCGGACTGCGAGATCGTGACCTGGCTGAAGTCGGACGCTTAACCGACTGCGCCACCCAGGCGCCCCCGGAAGGTTCCATTTTTGACAGAATTCTTCAAGTGTGGCGCATACCCTACGTTGCAGTTAATCAGAACGACATATTACAACAATCTTTAATATTTACCAGACAGAAGATGCTGTGTTTGCAGCTGCTCATCAATGGGACTTACCATTTTGCAAATGCTTTGAAAGGGAAGGCAAGGCTTCGAAGCAACTCAGGAGAAGTGATTCTTAAGAGGTCAGTTACAACCAAAACTCAAAAGTTGTTGAGCTAGTTCTGCAAGGAATTGTTTGTTACTGCTGCAAGATAGAAACCCGTCCCTTCATTTCCTATCCATCAGGAAATCCTGCTGCTTTATAACATATTCAGAAGCTGAACACTTCTCACCACGTATTCTGGTAGTATCCTGTCCTAAGCCATGACCATTTCTTATTCATTTTAGAGTAGGAGACTCCTACCTAGATAGACTCCCTTTACTTGTGCTTCCTAGAGTGTTTTTCACAAAGTATAGATTCCACGAAGACCTGGCAAAGTGAAGATTTTAAAACATAAGTCAGATCATGTCCTTTCTTTATAGGAACCCCTATGGCTTCCCACTGGACTCAGGAAAACTCAATTCCCTTTACAATGGCTTTGGGCTTGGGGTGCCTGGGTGGCTCAGTAGGTTAAACATCCAACTTCAGCTCAGGTCGTGATCTCACGGTTCATGGGTTCAAGCCCCACATCAGGCTCTGTGCTGACAGCTCAGAGGCTGGAGCCTGCTTTGGATTCTGTGCCTCCCTCTTTCTCTGCCCCTCCCCTGTTTGCGCACTGTCTCTCTCTCCCTCTCAAACATAAACATTAAAAAACAAAATTTTTTTAATTAAAAAAAAAAAAAAACAATGACTCTGGGCTCTCCCCAGTCTGGCATCTGCTCTTTTTCAGCCCTGGCCCCATCTCCTGTTTGTCTCTCCCTTGTTCATTCCACTTCAGCTGCACTGCCCTGCTTACATTCCTTGAAATCTTAGAGCCTTGGCCTAGATTTTTTCTCTGCCTGGAACAGTCCTTACTGAGATATCTGGTGGCTCACTCACTTTCTTCTGGTCTTTGCTCGGAAGTCCCCTCCTACAAGAAGCTTACCTGGATTACCATGTTAAATATTGTAACACTGCCCACTACACACACAGCAAGGTACATAGGCACATATTCCAAATGCTTCTAACTATGGTACTAATTTTTGTAGTGTCTGCCCCAAGCTGGGACTTCTTTTAGGGTTAAGCAGGGCATGCTGAGGATAATTATGCTGGGACAGTAGGAATAAAGTGAGCCTGCCTTGGGCAGAGACCTATAACTACGCACACCGAATGTGCTCTGATTTTCTTCCTTAACATTGATAGTCTTTGGATAGACATTTGATATTGACAGATTTATTATATCTGTGAGCTATTGTCTTTTTCTTCCTCTGAGAAGCTAAGCTTCATGAGTACAAGGATATTAGCCTCCTTTACTTTTTGACATATTATGAGTACTTAAAATAGTGCCCGACAGGCTGGCACATAGTAGTTTCTCAGTATGTGTTTGTTGAATAAATTAATGATACGGGGAAATTAAAAATGATCTCACAAGCTCTTTCAGACTTTGAGAATGAGATGACTTTGTCAGTTCTGTTCTATAAAAAAAGATTACAAAAATTAATGAGATAATTATGCAAACCCCAAACTTTCATCAGAGTGATAAAATTGAAGATTTGAATACTGGGTCTGGGAGAGACACTAATGGCTGATCTGGCCCTTGCTCCCCTTTTTTCAAAAGAGCACATGTTTACATCAGTGATTCCAAATGGTTTTCTTGTTGTACGTCTTTACATGTCTCTGATTGGCCCCTATTTTTCTTTACAAAGCTGAGATGGAAATGCCTCCCTAAAACTTGGCATTTTTCTCACCTTTTACCACCCAGTCATGCCCACTGAACAATGCTACTTGGTCCCTTATAATATTCTTTCTGTTTCTTGTACGTGTCCTGGAACTGTATATGTCTCATTTCATGCATTCCACCATATTACTTTCCTGTGTATTGAACTATAAGTTTTTAGCCACCAGTGCTCTAACTTACTTATCTTTGGCTTAACAGCAATCAGCACCGTACCTGGCATACAGTGAGCACCATCTCTGTATTTATTGATGTGAATTATATTGGATTTGATTCAATGCCAGCTGTATCTTTCATTAACCACTCCATCTAGCCAAATTGTGCAACATTTCTGTTGAACTCTAAAATTTTACATCGGTGCGACATCAAAGGCCCTTTCTAACATGGCATTTTCACTTACTAATGTCTTAGTTTCTTAGCTTCCACCTGACTCTGCTCAAGGCCAAAAATTAACTGCAAACCCTAGTGGCTGTATTAAAGAGGGCTGCTGTTTTCCTTGGAACACTGCAAACCAGCAGTCTAAGCACCGAGTTTTAATTTACTAGTGTACAAAATAATCTTAAAAGTGATTCTTAAACTGTAACGTTCAATCTATGTCAACATGAAGTCTTCTGCAGTTGTATTCTTAACAAGCTTTTAGATAGATAAATAATATTGAAACACATCTCCTAATTCCTGTGGATGGTTTTCTGATCCTCTAATATTTTGATGACTGTTGGCCAAGTTCTTTTTTTTTTTTAATTTTTTTTTCAACGTTTATTTATTTTGGGGACAGAGAGAGACAGAGCATGAACGGGGGAGGGGCAGAGAGAGGAGACACAGAATCTGAAACAGGCTCCAGGCTCTGAGCTGTCAGCACAGAGCCTGACGCGGGGCTCGAACTCACGGACCGCGAGATCGTGACCTGGCTGAAGTCGGACGCTTAACCGACTGTGCCACCCAGGCGCCCCGGCCAAGTTCTTTTTGATTCTGTTACTGAACAATTTGTCTGTTACTGTTAATATTTTCTGTATCTGAGCTACTGACCATATCTCATCTTGAAATGCTTTTACCCACTGGTAGTACTTCTAATCTATGCTTAACTTTGATTATGCTCCGTTTCTACTGTACTCTTACCCTGAAACCAATTCCCTTTCATACCTCCAAGCATACATTGGATTTGAATTTTTTAACAGTGAAATGCCTGCGAATAACTGAAATACAGCGCAGCATCTAAGCAGGCCTATCCAGATTTGCCACTGGCCGTCAAATCTCCTGTGTTTTCCCCTCCACATATCTGTGCCTGGAGCTTTCTTCCATGATCACACCCCATATGAACTGGTGATAATCTCCGTTATTTAAAAATCTCCCCAGTGTTCTCCTCAGAGTTATAAAATACATAGTATGTCTCTCCCCATCCCTTCCCAGCATGTTTCTCCTGTTCGCTGTAGAATCCGGCAATTCATATGACAGGCACACTTGATTTAAATTGTGCGGACTCCTCTCCCCACCCACAATTCCACATTCCATCCCCCTCTTCAATCACCATTCCAACAGGAGGAGAAATGGACAAATGTTACTGAAAATCACGAGGAACAATTTCTCACCAGGTTGAGTACATCACAGGAATGATCTTCACAAAGCCCAAAAGTCACAAGGGGTCGGTTGGAAATAGTTGCAAGAGTCAAGCCCTCACAATTACCAGAAATTCAAGCTGCCTTATGTATGTGTGGAAAAGATCGGTAACATACTTGCTCTCTGAAGCACCTTAAGGGTAACATCCTGTTCACTTTTCACCTAGATGATATCTGTATTTCAGCAAATGTCAGCAAGTCCACATACTTTGGCAGAACCAATGTTATTTTTCCTTTCATAACTGTCCTAACAGGAATTGTGCAATCCTATAGATTATCGCATGGAGCTCTGGTTGGCACGCAGCCAAGGCAGAATACTCTTCTCTGGAGGAGGCAAATTGTGAATTAGGTTCATTGCTGGTAAATTGCTTTTTGTGTTCAGTTTAATTTAGTTTTCATGATTTTTCCTGAGGGTTCATCCGGCCTTGCTCAACTAACTGGTTTAACAGATCAGCTTAAGTTCAGAAACCTCATTCTTTCCAAGATGTCAAAATGTCTTTTTATTGAGTTCCTGATTAGGACAAGTGAGAGTAACAAACGTCTTACAGGTGTTAAATTCTCCAAGACAGATAGGGTTTAGAAAATGGAGGGTAGGTTTCAATAAATTACACCAGGCACAATTTTACTCAAACTCAGAGGGAAAACAAAGAAGGAGGAAGGCGGGGAAGAAGCAGCTTTTCCACCTCAAGTGAAAGTTACATTCTGTGGACAATGACTTCTTGATAAATTTGTTGGAAAATCCATGAATAGCAATGGTCAGGCGACAACAGAAATTGAAGATCTATGTTTAAAACAAAACACAGCACCCAGGACCCAAAAGTTCATGAATCACTCATTTTCCAAGCGATTCGAACAGTCAGTTGTGAATAAACTCAAGATCCCAGTTGGTCCCATTAATAAAACATTATTGGAATGATACATGTAATAGATTTTAATATTAAATGAGCAATGTTTTAGTTATAATGACAGCTATATAGAACACACACATATACACGTACAGTGGTTGCAATGAGGTGGAAATTTATATATTACGCAAAAGAATTCTAGAAGTAGATAGTCCAGTATTGACAGGATAAATCCCTACTCACCAAGCTTGTCCTGTGTGTATGGTCTGCGAGGCTATTATGTGGCTTCATGTCTCAATGTTATGATTGCTTTCCAAGCAGGAGGAAGAGGGAAAAGCAGTAGACAAGCCCCTCCTAGTTGAGTCTTGTGTCCTTGAAGAAATTTCCTGGGGGATACATGCTACTGGTTACTGGTCATCTGTTGAAACCCACTACTGACTGGATGCATGGAGGCTAAGAAATAAGGTGTTTTTGTCACCGTAACAAAATGGTGGTTCAGCCATTGAAAAACACAAAGAGAGCAGATCTTGATTAGGTAGCTTCCACCTGTCAAGTAAGATTTTCATGAAAGTGGAGAGGAGATCCTTGGAAGAAAACCGTTGTCCTCTTTTAACCATGATCTTAGATCTTATATAAATATTTCACACAGGATTTTCTTAATGCAAATACTTGGTTCTCTTTTGCTTTTGTGATAAAAATCATCCCATCAGAAAGTAGAATGATGTCACCCAAGAGGTCATATTGCTAGCTTCTCATAAGGTGGTGGTTTTGTCCTCAACACAGGTCATGCATTTGATAGAACACTGAGAAAGCTCATCTGACCAAACCCCCCCCCCCATAATATAAGATCTGAAATGTCTGCCATAAAAGCTACTCTTTCTGCATGGAGCAGGTGTGCTTCCAAAAGATCTTTCTTCTAAAATTCATGTTACCTGCACTGGATTACTGTTAGGCTATTCATTATCCATTAACCTGGTTCTCTGTATTAGTTTATCAAACTAAGTATCATCATGGAAAGTAGAGAGCAAGACTGTAAGGGGGGTAGAAATAAGTTAGATACATTTTCTTTTTTTTTTTTTTAATTTTTTTTTTCAACGTTTATTTATTTTTGGGACAGAGAGAGACAGAGCATGAACAGGGGAGGGGCAGAGAGAGAGGGAGACACAGAATCGGAAACAGGCTCCAGGCTCTGAGCCATCAGCCCAGAGCCCGACACGGGGCTCGAACTCACAGACTGCGAGATCGTGACCTGGCTGAAGTCGGACGCTTAACCGACTGCGCCACCCAGGCGCCCCAGTTAGATACATTTTCAAGCAGTGGATACAAAAAAGTCTGAGTAGAAGGGAGGTCCTTGAATATCACTGTGGGCAGATTGTAAGGACACTAGTTTGTGTAGGAAAACAAAGGGATAAGCTTGGGAGAGTGACCCTCAAAAAAGAGAGCGTGCGTTAAGAATTCCATAATTAATTTTGAATAAATAAGTGAATGAAATAAAAGACATGCACAGAATAAATCCTCAGTATCTTTCTTAGATGACTTTTGTATAAGTGCATGCGTAGTTGAACATAAAACTAAATCCTCAAAGTTGAAATTTATCTGTGAAGCTACCTTATTTCTTCATGCTGTTGTTCTTGCTAATATTGTAAGTTTTTATAATGGCAAATTCTAGATATAATTTTTTTAAAAAGGGTATGTGTAGTCTACGTAGCAAGCCTTGAGAGTTATTCATTACGGTGAATATCAGAGTACCTAATACAGCAGGAGCAATCAGAACCCAGCCAGACCCTGCAGACACTGAGAGGGCTGGCCAAGGGATCAGCCCCTGGGCTGTTAGTATCCGCTTTAACATGTGATCAGTTCATACAACCTCAGAATAGAAGCACTCACTACAAGATGATTGCTAGACAAGGATTTGCCTCACTTGGCCATGATCAAATGAGAATACCCAACTTAATTTTAATTATATACATTTTATCATAGCTTTGACTATGTCTTTGTCTTCTGATGTGGTATAATGATCAAGAATATCACTTACTCTTGCAGGAAAATTTGAGTTCAAATGCTTCCACTTTCTAGTTGCATGGGCTTGAGCAAATTACTTAATTTTCTTAAGTGTTAGTTTCCTCATTTATAAAATGGGAAAAATGCAGTTGTCTACCTTGTAAGTAGTTGTGAGATTGAGGGCTTAGTGATGTCAGCCACTGTGATTATTTCTCTCTGTCTCACTCTCTCTCTCTCTCACTCTCTCTCTCTCTCACTCTCTCTCTCTCTTTTTCTCTCTCTCTCTCTGTCTGTGTTTCTGTCTCTCTCTCTCGTAGAGACAGAGAGAGAGAGGTAATTATTTTAGGCATTTACTAAGCATACAGGTAATTATTTTAGGAATTTACTCACACATTTGTGGGTGCTAATAAGCATTAAATCTAGGGCAAGCTAGCAGGCTGGAGATTAAGATTTGATGCAGTCTTGAGCCTTAAGGCTGGAAACTCAGGTTTTCATGTTGCAGTCTTGAGGCAAAATTGCTTCTTCTGGGAAATTTAGCCTTTGTTCTTATGGACTGCAACTGATTAGATGAGGCCCACCCACATTATGGAGGCTACTCTGCCTTAAAGTCAACTGACTTAAAAGTTAATCACATCTTTTTTTTTTAATTTTTAACGTGTATTTATTTTTTTTGAGAGTGAGAGAGAGCGAGTGCAAGCAGGGGACAGCAGAGAGAGAGGGAGACATAGAATCTGAAAAAGGTCCACCCGAATTGTCAGCACAGGGCCCTATGCTCATGAACCGTGAGATCACGACCCGAACCGAAGTCAGATGTTTAACCAAGTGAGCCACCCAGATGCCCCTAAATATTAATCACATCTAAAAAATATTTTTACAGCAACATCTAGACTGTTGTTTGGGAAAAAAACCCCAAAAATACCTGAGTAAAGTGGCCTAGCCAAGTTGACACATTAAAATTAACCATCATCAAAACCTAATAAATATGACCCCCTTCTCCACCTGGATTCTGAACAAAGACATAGGACAAAAGAGTTGCAGGTTGGAAAATCCAGCTATAACTTGTATGGCAGCCAAAGTCTAGGATGGGAGATGTTTGCACGTAAGTGGGTGCAGTGGAATTAGGAACTCCTTCCCTGCCAGCCTCTGCTGGGTAGATTAACACAAACAGCAAAGGCAGTGTTGCCAGGTAAGATTTACAGTGTGGATGAGTTGAGAAGAACTCCCATCTCTCCTGATCGGTTCATACCTAAAAACACAAAGAGGAAGGTCTGGTTTTTTTCTTCCCAATCAGGTAGGTCCCTCCACCTCCCTGGAATAGAGCCAGTCGAGTGGCAGAGGGGCCAGAACTTTTTTTTCTGCCAAATACATGCCCTGCACAGGAAGGAACTATCAAGAGTCCAGAAGAATCATTGCACCTCCCAGCCCCCTCCTCTCCTCACCTCCGCCATTACTTTCCTTAATGATGGAATTGGGCTGTTTACGCTTGTTAATTTAAAAGTTCAGTCTACAAAGTTAAAGCTCTGGAGTTAAAAATTAAAGCTTTGGAGACCCCCAAAACCTAAGGAAGCTCTACCCAAGACATATCTAGGGTGCTGTGGAATCTTGTATTCTACCAGCTGTGTATTTACACCAAGAGCCACCAGTTTTGTGTGTCTGCCTCACCCCCATCCACAAAAACTTGAGCTGAAAACAGCTAAGGTCTAACATGTCAGGCCTGCTTTGGATCTTGTGACACCTCCAAAACCAAATTGCCTATCATGTAGGGAAATAGTCCTGTCCCTCCATAAAAAGCCCTCAGAGCCTCATCCAGCTTGATCCAGAAGGACTCTGATGTGCCCATAGCTGGGGGAGAGCCAGGATCTTTGGGGCACGCTTGAGAGTGTCCTTTTTAAAAGTTCCTTCTTCCTTCCTCTGTAAAGAAATCTGGGTGCTGAAATTTGCCGTGCTGACCTCATCTCTCTCCCCCTGGCCCAGAATCCAGGGTTACTCACTTCCAGTTGGCTTGAAGCAGCTTGCCTGGGCAGGACTGGTGTCATACTTTGTGTCAGTCAGAGCTCAGGAGTGGAACATTGCCTGTATATAAGGCAGATGAAAAAGTACAGTGATTATTGGCTGGCAGAGGGGTTCAATATGTGGATCCACTTGGCAGGGGGGGAGCCATGTTATGTGGTCCCCACGGAGAAGTGTTTATATGAAGTAGGTGTTTAAGTGACAGAGCAAGTTGGGGAGATTCCCGAGCTGGTCCCTCAGATTCCTGGTGACTGGGGAAACCTGAAGAAGCCCAGGGAGTCAACATTAGAACCAAGAATCAGCCTGCTTTGGGAGGCTGGATAGAATCAGGGAAAGAACACGAGATTTGGAGACAATTCCCTCCATCAAGCAGCTGTGAAATGGTCAAATTGTTTTATCTCTCCAAGAAACTGCTTAACTTCTCTATGGCCACATTACGAAGTTGACTCTAAAACTAACGGTTTTGCAGCTAACTTTTCCCCGGCAGGAGAAATTGCATGCTAGAGTAGAGCTAGTCAGTCATTGTTTAAATTTGAGATCTCCGCTGAGTCCTGTGTGACCTTGGACAGTTGCTTAACTTCTCTAAGCCTCAGTTTCCTCATCTGAAAATGGAAACACATAGAACCACCTCACAGAGCAGTGTCTGGAGAATCACAAAAAATAATAAAGCACTTAACAGTCTCCCAAAAGACAGGTTTTTTCATCCTTCGGTGTTTTTCTTGGAGACAGACATCTAGGGAACCAGGTTTCGGTTTTAGATGTCTTGTATACTTGCCCAGAATAGTCACAAGAAGATCTATGGTGGGGGGGGGGGAGAGCAACCTGCTTGATTTCCTGAAGTCAATTTGTTCACTGGTTCTTTGAGGAGGCTTTAGGTAGATAAGGGTAAGGGTTCCCATAATTTCTCTCAGGCTGCTCAACACTGATCGAAACTGATGGCAGCTCCCCAGACCACTTCACAAATGTACCATGTGGATCAGGGATCAGCATGGTTGCCAAGTGCTTGGAATAGAGTTCAGCCTCATCAGGCGACACCAAGGAGGCCTGAAGCCCCAGCCAGAAAGTGGTTTATATCCAAGAAGGTCGTAATGTAAGAACACGTTATGCCAAAAAGAAGCTTAAATCAAGTGACAGTGATAGTGGTCAGCAGGGCAAATCAGTGTTAGAGTTTTGTTTTTAAAGAAATGAAAGAAGTGGGGCATCCACATACTAACCCATATGAGAATATGTTTTTGTTTTTAAATTTTAACGTTCATTTTTGACAGAGTGTGAGTGGGGGAAGGGCAGAGTGAGAGAAAGAGAGAGAGAGAGAGAGAGACATAATCTGAAGCAGGCTCCGGGCTCTGAGCTGTCAGCACAGAGCCGGAGGTGGGGTTCAAACTCAGGAGCCCCAAGATCATGACCTGAGCCGAAGTTGAACGCTTAACATACTGAGCCTCCCAGGCACCCCTTTTTGTTTTTGTTTTTAAAATTTTTTTTTTCAACGTTTATTTATTTTTGGGACAGAGAGAGACAGAGCATGAACGGGGGAGGGGCAGAGAGAGAGGGAGACACAGAATCAGAAACAGGCTCCAGGCTCTGAGCCATCATCAGCCCAGAGCCCGACGCGGGGCTCGAACTCCCAGACCGCGAGATCTTGACCTGGCTGAAGTCGGACGCTTAACCGACTGCGCCACCCAGGCGCCCCTGTTTTTGTTTTTAAATGTTTGTTTATTTTTGAGAGAGAGAGAGAGGGATAGAGGATCCAAAGCAGGCTCATGCTTGCACCAAAGAGCCTGATAAGGGGCTTGAACTCATGAACTGTGAGATGTTGCCCTGAACCAAAATCGGACACCTAACTGACTGAGCCACCCAGGTGCCCCAAGAATATATTTTAAATACTGAAATATGATTTTTTCTTGAGTGCTTAATTTGTACAAGGGGCTTTTCATACATAGCATAGTGAGTTCCCATTTTGAAGATGAGGAAATTAAGTCTCAGAGAAGGTTGGTGACTTTACCAAAGTCACACAGCTACTTGTAAACCCATTCTTACAACTACTAAGATGTACCACCTCCACCAACCGCAGCTACCATTGATGGAGACATTGGACTTGACAAAGTTCATTTAATGTAATTATCTCCACAAATCTGTAGGGTGCTATTCTTCAAGCTGAGGAAACTGAGGCTCAGATACACAGCACACTTAACCAGTGGTGCACAGTAAAAGCCTGGGAACTGAAGCCAGCACAAAATTTTGACACCTGTATCAATAGGACACCAGAACCTCACATGCTTCCGTGTTCCTCATGCACAGAGTACTATGTCACTGTAGAAAAGGTATCCCAAGGCATCCCAAAGCAATCTAGCTCTTCCAGAAACTACACACCAGTGCTCAAACCTGGGCAGGTTTCCACAACTAAGGTAACAGAAGGAACGAATGGTGCTCACTAAATATTCCTCAGCCTCTGCCTTCTGCACACGCTATAGGATTACCCCTCCAAGCCCCTTGAGGTAGGTTGGGGCCATGTGACTAATGCTGACCAATGAGCCCTGAGCAGACACTGCATGCGTCACTTTCCGGCCAAAGCATTTGTTAGCGTGAGACCACCTTGAACTCTTGCTGGTCATATTTGGGACAGTAGCTGTTTGTCAGATTATGCCTAAATGACTATAACAGCAGAGCTCCTGTCCCAACACTGAGGGACATGTAGCATTAGCAAGCATTAAACATTTGTTATACTTTTTTTTTCCTAATTTTTTTAATATTTATTTTTGAGAGAGAGGGAGAGACAGAGCATGAGCTGGGGAGGAGCAGAGAGAGAGGGAGACACAATCTGTAGCAGGCTCCAGGCTCTGAGCTGTCAGCACAGAGCCTACATGGGGCTGGACCCCACAAACCGTGAGATCATGATCTGAGCCAAAGTCAGACACTTAACTGACTGAGCCACCCAGGCACCCCTAAACCTTTGTTATTCTAAGCTGTTGTGATTTGGCTATTTTTAAAATAAACACACACACACACACACACACACACACACACACACACACACAACCATCCTGACACAGAACCAGATCCAAAGGAGTTTTATAAACCTTCCAAGGGACTCAACAGGTGCCAGGATTCTTGGCATCCAAAACCATGAATTCCAGTGTTACAGCGACCAGGGAGGGCAGGGAAAATCAGGGAAGTAGCTGGGCACAAAATGGTAGAAAGTGGGAAGAACTGAGTCAAGCTGGTGGACACACGCCAATGAAATGTGGGCTTTCTCTTACCACGTCTTGCAATTTTTGAGAAGCAGAGGGATGTTCATGAGTTTTCATAATGGAGAAAGCACTGCAGGTCAAATAAGCAGGGCTGTGGGCTACGTTCACTGTAGGGTGTCCTGTCCCCTTAGCCTCATGTTCACAAATGGGCTCCCGTCTGTTACCATAACCCCAAGGCAGTTCTTCAGGTTACTTGCTGGGTGACGTTGGGCTTGTCCGTGTAGTCCTTAACATCCCATCCATAAAATGGTTTAACAGAGAGAAAATTGATAACTCTTCCTCTTTCTCAGTGGTTCTGTCTATGGAAAATCTCATATACATGCAGATGCAAAATGTTACGTGTTTCATTTTCCAGTGATGCTGTAAGCTTTCACCACTGACCCTCTTCTCCACACAGCAGATCCATAAAACCAAGGTGAAGCATCTCTGGGCTATGTGTTGCCAAGATTTTCTTTGATCTAAAAAGATGTGTCACTTTAGCAGGAAGGATGGGGTATTTTTCTCTCTCGGAGATCCTCAGCACCTCTTCTTCCACTAAGGGAAACCCCGGCTTTGATATTGTGGTTGACCGTGATCACACAGAAGGACATCTCCAGGGGAGTACAGATCTTGTTGTGATCTTTAAAGTGGGATGATTTCTCTCACTGATACGTTTTAACGTATCTGATCAGAGGGACCTCTAAGATGTGATTGCATGCGTTAATTTTTCTGGCTTGTGAATGTTCAGATTCTAATTTAATTCCAATGGTTTGAAATGAGTTATCTTTGGCGTCCTTCAGCTTTGGAATCCAAACCATCAATGCAATGCTGCTTTTAAAAATAATCTTTCAGACTCCCTTTCAGTGCTGATGATGGGTGGTTCCCATTGAACGTCTTTGGAATAAATCTTTTCCTGTGGTCACACTGTCAACTCTAGTCTATAACTCTTAAAAATCCATCCAGGCAGGGCTTCAGATGCATTTTTTTCCAAAAGAGCCATTGTAATATTTGTGGGGCCAGGAGCAAGAAACTGCCCAAGTGTGCATTCAATAAATGGAACAGTGTTCTATCGCAGGTGGGCTCTGATGTCTCTCCCACTTTGATAGCCTGTGCTGGTAATGCTTCCATCAGTAGCACCTTTTACTGTCTGCCTTTAGTAAAGGAGGATTCCCACCCCATTTGTCAGGATCCTGAATGTATGAAACTATTTTTCTCTGGGAACCCCTTGATGTGGTTGGAATGCAACTGAAACTTCTATTTAGGCAGTCATTCAGATGAAATAAAATTTATCATAAAGGGCAACCCTAACATGAAATCTTTATATGGAGCAAAGAGGTCTTAATTTGAAACAAATAAAAAAAATGAAGCATTAAATTGTCAGGAAAGAGGTCCAAGGCCATGTGATAAATTGGTCACAGGCAAATCATCAAAGCTTGAAGGAGAAAACTGAATAGAATGTTTAATTTGTATGAAATTCATTCAAGCAAGGTAGTTACCCTGAGATGCTAGAAGTTTCTGGAAGTAATATGTTTCTTTTTAACTGTCCTCCCAACTTTATATAATCAGCCTATCGAGACAATCTGTCCTTTCTCCTTACTCATGTTCTTGGAATGTGTATTCAATTCAACAAATATTTAATGGACCAGTGGGCCTTCTGTGCGCAAGATAGCTTACAAAGTCCTGTAGGGACTGCCAAATAAGGAACTCAGAATTGAAGGAAGCAGTTTCCTAAAGGTGATGTACAGGCTAGTGATGTGTAACTCATTTAGGGTGCTCTAAAAATACACCTTCCCAGGTCCTATCCCAAGCCAACAAAATCAGAATCTTCAGCGGCCAAAGAAAGAAACTATATTTTAACGACATTCATCAGATGAAACTGATACAGAGCATGTTTGGATTCTACATAAGTCAAGACCTCTCTTGCAAGTAACAGACCTCTAGTTTCAGCTGGCTTAAAACACAAAGGGAACGTGTCAACTCTAGTAACTAAAAAGTCCAACAAGGGAGATGGCTTCAGGCGCAGCTGGATCCAAGTACTCAAGCAAAGTACTCAGAGATTGAGTCACTCTCCCATCTGTCAACTCTGTTTGCCTGTACATTGGCTCTATTCTCTCTTTTTTTAATGTTTATTTATTTTCAAGAGAGTGCATGTGGCTGAGGGGCAGAGAGAGAGGGGACACAGAATCTGAAGCAGGCTTCAGGCTCTGAGCTGTGAGATCATGATCTGAGCTGAAGGTGGATGCTTAACCAAATGAGAGACCCAGGCGCCCCACATTGGGTCTATTCTTAAGCACAACCTAAAGCACCATAAGAAGAAGAAGGAGAATGAGAAGAAAGAAGAAGAATAAGTAGTGGAATTCTCACTGTGTTTCAGACATTTAGTCTTTACCATAACGATATGAGGTAGGAAATTATCTCCCCTTGGGCCCCTGAAGAAAGAGGGGCCCAGGCAGGTGTAGTGATTTAGTCAAAGTCGACCAGTTGGCAAAAGATGGAGAGAATTAAACCCAAAATTATTTGCTTACAGTTCCCATTTTCTTACCCCTTCTCATATTTGAAGGCAAAACAGGCCAAGGGTAAGTAAAATACTGAAAGAAAAATCAGTGTCAGAAGGAAGAAGAAGGGCAGGAGAGTATAGTTTAGAGGGAAGTCTTTCTTCATGTTCCTGAAATGCCTCATATGCTATTATTTTTCTGTAGATTAAGTTTTGATAGGCCCAGAGGTCTGCATTTTGGATATTCCCCCAGCTAATATGATTCACACCTGAACACTGCAATAATTTTGTGAGTAATTCATCATAGCTTACAGGAGATCTGCTGAAGCATTTGAATCCATGGACAACATGTGCAGGACTATTGCTAAACTTCTGTTTTAGCAAGCAAGGTCTAGAGAGTCATCAACAAAAAGGCAGAGAAAATTATTCTAAGGCCTCCAGAGGCAGAAGGCTAACAAAATCATTATGGTGCTGGCAGATAGGAGCTTATAAGGCTTGCACTGGTGGTGTCACTAGAGAGAAAAAAGATGTAACACATGGAAACAAGGTTTAATAGTAAAAAGGATATGAAGCATGAAGATAGCTTTTAAAAGAAAAAAAACAGTTATGGGTGCTAATGAGTCCCAGATGTCTAACTTGGCATGTCCTAAGAAACTGATAGATTATGGACACTGTGAACCATACCTCCTGGAATTCCAACTGATATTACTCTAGGCTTGTTACTTTTATGACTTGATTTCATCAGTCGGACATTAGCACGGATGAATGAGCAGAGCCTTGCATTCAGGGGCTTGTCCTATTGGAATGCTACTTTAAGACTGTCATAAGGGCACCTGGGTGGCTCAGTCAGTTAAGCATCTGACTTTGGCTAAGGTCATGATCTGGTGGTCCATGAGTTTGAGCCCTGCATCAGGCTCTGTGCAGACAGCTCAGAGCCTGGAAGCTGCTTCAGATTCTGTGTATCCCTCCCTCTCTCTGCCCTCCCCTGCTCACACTGTCTCTCTCAAAAATAAACACTAAAAAAAAAAAAAAAAAAAAAAAAGACTGCCATGTTGTGAGGAAGCTCAAGTTGGCCATGGGGACATAAACCAAGATTCCCAATGAACAACCCCAGCCAATGTCAGCCTCTCAGTGTGTGACCCACATGTGCTACCCAAGCTACATTAGCATAAGAGTCCTTCGGCCAACCCACAGAATTCTGAAAACTGGTGACTCATCATGATTTTAGCCACAGATGTTAGGTCAGCTTGTTTGGCAGCTATTGGTAATGGAAACAAACCAGAATTTGTTCTTCTAGTCAGCAGTATAATCTATAGTTCACTGTGCTATACTTCCTCTCTTCTCTAGCTTGCAGGAATCTTAGAGCTAAGTTTCGGGTTCATTGCTGTGTCTTCCTTAAACCAGGAATTTTCATTAGAATGTGTCCATCTGTCTCTCAGGTTTTATCTTTCTTATTAATGGGTTCATCATATTATATCAGTTATTTTGTTTTAAACTGACAAATTACTCTTAAAGTAGTGGAGTATATACAAAATAAATATTCATGGTGGATAAGTAGAAGAATGATTGATGAGCGAGAAGCCAGAGTGATTGTCCACTGGTAGGTATGGATTCAACAAAATATTAGCATATATTCTGAGTCAGGTCCTGTTCTGAAAGGTTTACATGTGTGCTATCATTTAATTCTCCAAACAGCTATGAGTAAGGCCTGTGATCTCCCATTTTACATATGAAGAAGCTGAGGCACACATTGTTTGTTTTTCTTGTCCATTGTCTCACAGATGGCGTTTAGGGTGCCATCTCAGGCCTCCCCAACTTCGGAGTCCCCATTCATAACCATCATACAGCACATTCATCAGAGTCCAATGGTTTTTATATTGTGTTGAATCTATTTGATTGATGTATGTGAAATTTAAGAAAGGAAACTATCTTCCAAGTACTTTTAAATCCGAGAGTGGTCACCAGATTACTAAGTACTTTATAAGGGGAAAAAAATTGAAAGTTGGAAATTAAGACTCCATTGCCTGAATTGGAAAAGCATTGCACTGGAACGAAAATTAATGGTCTCCACACTGAAAACAGAAACTCAACCTCCAGCTTCTGATGGCACCATCACTGCAGTTAGAAAAGCCAGCTCACGCATCTGATTTTGTCCTTTGCTATATGCATGTTCCTTCAAAAGTGTTTTCTCAGAGAAATAGAGTACTTTTGTAAGAGTCAATCTGAAATGTTTCAAAAAAGCAAAGTGGTTTTATAAATATAGGGTGCTCTGGCATGCAAATGGTCCCCAAACATTGTACAGCCCATGCATTCACAACTTGTTAACCTTAATGCACTCAAGAGCCAAAAATACACGTTGGTATGTTGACTGAACAAACATTTCAAAATATTGTGCTCGCTCTGACTTTTGGCCCAATGAAAGACAGTATCACAAACTTTGCCTAAAAAGTAGAGCTTACTGGGTGCCTGGGTAGCTCAGTCAGTTGAGTGGCTAACTTCCGCTCAGGTCATGATCTCACAGTTCAAAGGCTTGTGAGTTCGAGCCCCATGTAGGGCTCTGTGCTAACAGTTTAGAGCCTGGACCCTGCTTCTGTTTCTGTGTCTCCCTCTCTCTCTGCCCCTTCCCTGCTCACATTCTGTTTCTCTCTCTCTCTGTCTCTCCCTCTCTCTCTCTCAAAAATAAGTAAACATTTAAAAAAAATTTTTTTAAGTAGAGCTTATAGCATACTTTAAATGCATTATTGAACTTAGATATTAAGCTTTTATTTTTGTTTTTTAAGTTTATTTATTTGAGTTTATTAAAATTATTTGTTTATTTATTGGGAAAGGGAGAGAGAGAGAGAGAGAGAGAGAGAGAGAGAGAGAGAGAGAGAGAGAATGAATATCCCAAGCAGGCTCCACACTGCCATCGCAGAGTCCAACATGGGACTCGAACCCATGAACCTTGAGATCAGGCCATGAGCCAAAACCAAGAGTTGGACACTTAACCAACTGAGGCACCCAGGCACCCCTAACCTTTTATTTTTAAGTGGGGACAAAATGGAAAGCAAGAGTATTGATTCTGGTGATCAAGTATTTTGAAAATTAAAACTACAAAGGTGAAAGAACTTACTGTGCATGCCAAATGTGGACAGCATTTAGTTTTGCAAAGATAATTTTGGCTCTTGGATGGTCATTTGAGAAGAAAAGTTCTAAAATGTGTATAACAGAACTGTGTCATTGAACTTTATATCTGAAAGGTAAAATAAAATTCAAGATTTTATGATCTTTAGTTTTTACTTTATGAACTGAAACTTTGGAATTCCAGAAGTCTTTTTGTTTAATATCAACTCAAAAATTAGGCAGTGAGACATTCAATTTCAGTGAGAAACTGAAAATTACATTTGTGAATTTAAATGGAGGCTTAGCCCCAGACTGTTATTTCATTACATTTAATGCCCTATCAAGGGAAAAGTGTCTGCCACAGAACATTCATTTTCCTGTGTCCTTTATGTACATCCTTCCCAAAGGCAGGAGACTGACAAAGTTGACTTTGTGAGACTCATTCTGTCTGAATGATTCCAATCTTGAATCCATGAGACTAGCTTCCAACTCCCCCAAAGGGGGAACTTAACAGCCCAAAAATATGAGAAACTGCTCTGTTCTGATTTGTCCCTAGCAACCAAATTCTCACAGGGCAGCTGGGCCTGCTAAGTACACTCCCACACTTTCTGCCCTACATACGTGCTGTTATGGTCAGCTCTACCTCTCTAGCTTCCTCCAGACTTCCAGTGACAGTTGTCATTGCATGATGATAATACTCTTTTTCTTCTCAAATCTAAATGACAAACACAGTGCCCAAAATACTTTCGTAAAGGGGCACCTGAGTGTCTCCATTGGTTGAGTGTCTCACCTTTGGTTTTGGCTCAGGTCATGGCCTCACAGTTCATGGGTTTGAACCCCACGTTGGGCTGCATGGAGCCTGCTTGGGATTCTCTATCTGTCTGTCTGTCTGTCTCTCTCTGCCCCTCCCCACCTCAAAATAAATAAACTTAAAAAAAAAACACTTTAGTAGAGTGCTATTAAATGCTCACTGTTACTGTAGTGTAAGAAGCAAGTCCTTGCTACCTTAGCGTAGCCCTAATAGAACACTGTCCCTAGCATAATCACCCTCTGGTTAATAATTCACCATTTAGCCACCTCATTAGTAATTGTCAGTCTCCTGATCTGAGTGTTGACAGTGGGAAGTAGACTTCTCCCAATTTCTCTCTCTGTTGTTCATCATCCTCCTCTTCCCTGTTTTCTCTCTTGTATCAATACTTTTCAATCACCAAGGAGAGAGACAAAAAATTTTGTTTAGAAGCTCCTTCCTTTTTTCCAAGGATAAGAGAATTCAAGGGAAAAGAAAAACTCCCCAGCTCTTATTTTTAAACTATGCTTCACTACTCCCAATGCTGAAGAGAGCAATTTCTTATATTGGTGAGGAACAAATACAGGAAAAGTTAAGTAATTCCCCAAGGTTGCCGGCAGCTTTTTCTCCCATCCTAGAATTCAAACCACAACAAAGAGCCAC
This sequence comes from Lynx rufus, assembly GCF_022079265.1. NCBI lineage: Eukaryota > Metazoa > Chordata > Mammalia > Carnivora > Felidae > Lynx > Lynx rufus. The sequence goes on along the minus strand of NW_025814856.1, from coordinate 40,674,809 downwards.
TTCAAAGTTACCATGCTACAGAGTTCTCAAATTTTAGTTAATAATAAGGTTTCTGCCTACCCTGAGTCCAGTGGGTACCAGAAAACTCTTCTGTAAATGAAATAAAGATCACACTGTAAATGTGTTCTTCCCCATGTCCCCCAAAAATATAATTTATTTTAAAATATAATATTTGAAGAGAAAACAAAGATAGCCTCCTAGACTTGATTGTTTTTCCTACATAATTTTGGGAAAGGGTGACTTAATTCAAACCCAGAGAATTTGTTGAAATTTTGCAATATCAGTTAAGTCATTGACCCTTTAGGGACTTTTTGTTCTAAAGTGATAACTATTGTTTTTAGAGTAAAGTGTTTAGAACAGGGTGAAGAGAGCTCCTAAAATTGCTATGTGGTATAACTTGGCTAAATTTTAAAGCTGAGTAAAAAATTTGAACATAGAAGTGCTATTGAAGTAATGGATGCTAAAATTGTGGTGGTTTTAAATCATAATGGCAAAAGTAATTAAACAGAAAGGTGACCAGCAGACTTAGAAAAGGGTCTGAGATAAGAGATAAATAATTTCCTCCAGCTGCTGACTGGCTCTCAAAAGAGCAGATGCTATTTTTATCTCCAAAGGAAGAACATTTTTCTTCCTGTAAACTTTTTCTTTTTAGCAAAACTTGAGGACATGATAGCTTTGTCTGGGTTGAAGAGAAAGGAAAATAAAAACTTAGCAATTGATCTCACTGGTCAGTTTTCTTTGAAGGGTCACTTAAAATTGGAAGTATTTCATCGGACCCATCAGAGACTGGGGATGAGTTGAGAAGTCCAAAATACAACCCTTTTTCTGGAACTAAAGGCAAACATACTATTGTTGAGCCTCTCTGAGGGGAAAGAACATTTTTTTTAATTGTTGGGAATGATGTAGCCATCTAAATTATTTGTTTAATCCCTTTCTTCTTTTCTCCCCTCCCTAAACCACCCAAAACCCATCCATAACCCCCCATTTCCACCCCAATCCCCACCACCCCTGCTGCAGACCCAGAATAAGCTGGCTGCTACAGTGGGGACAAAATCACAAAGTGAAAGCCATGTATAAGAATATAAAGCTAAGTTTAAGCACAGGCTCTGTCCCCTCCTAACTCTAAAATATCAGTGAAGCCACTTTCTGAGCCTTAGTTTGTTGTGGAGAAGTACAGACTTAGTTTGTAAATAGGGAAATTACCACTGCTAACTTTGGAGTGTTGAGATGATTCAATCACATAATCCATATAAAGCCTCTGACATGGCCCTAGACAGTGAGAAGGATTTAAGGTTGGTTCCTGATTACAGCCCCTCTCCCTACCCAGTTCCTAACACTACTTTGATCCATCCCAACAGCACTGAGGAACATTTAAGAGGAACATGAAAGAAAAGACGAGAGGTAACAGAAGGTTGAGAGAAAATCCAGACACCTTAAAGTGGTTCAGCACTCTCTCCTCTTGTCTTCACCCTGTTGTCAACAAGAGCCAACAGTGGCCACAGCAGCAATAGTAACTAACATTTATTGAACACTTAGTATATTCCAGGCACTGCAACTGGTATCTTATTCAATATTCACAAGAGCTACTCTTGCTAACTCATCACATATGATATTAAGTTTTTGACTGCCCTGTCCACTCTTCATTCAAACTATTTTCTGTCTATTTAAGTTCTGAAGTCTCTTTGCTGCTCGTACTTGGACAGTGTTTGGACCCAAGGCCGGGACTTGACACACTATCCATAAGAGGTTCAACATTAGTAGATTCCATTTATTATTTCAGCCTGTGAAATTCCATCTACATTCTAGTTGTACAGCTACATATTCACTGTACACCTCAGCCTCATGCCACTCACAGATTCATTTCGTGTATCTTCGGAATGGTCATCCAAGTCAGTGATAAAACAGACCTCTTCCTAAGGGCTCATTCAGCTGCTCTTTTTCCCACCAGGTGGGCATTTTCTTTTTGATCTCCCCTGAATTTGGGTGGATAAATTCCACAGCATACTCTCACTTTTTATAGCAGTTGTCTGGGAAACCAACTGTGTAGCTCCTAGAGACCTTGGGGCCAATGAGCAGCTGCAGCCTCTCCCGGACAGAAGAGATCCACTCCCCCATGAGAAATCATGTGCAGGTGCACCCACTTCTAGTGGGAGAATGGGGACAATCAAATCCAGGTGGTCCTTGTCTGGTCAGCCCAGATGGAACATCCAAATCCACATTTGGACAATTCTCCAATCTAAAAAAAAAAAAAAAAAGTTGGAATTCTAGTGGATTCTTTAGGCCCCTTGAGAAAGCTCATTTCTGCTCTCTTCCTTCCCTCCTCCCCTCTCCCAATTCACACATATGCATTCAGATCCTCTTCCTCTGTTAGTTCTCCCTAAAGGAGGAGCCTGATGTGATCTACCCCTCTGGTGGTCTTTCCTTGTAAGAGTCTCTCTTAGACTTCTTAGGGCTAGGATAGTATAGACCTGCCTCAGCTCTCCCTCTTGAGGAGACTTGGCCAGCATTCCTTCTCTTTGTTTCCCTCCTTTGCTTTCTCTTTGGACAATCCTTCTTCCCTGTGGCAAGTGCAGTTTCCAAACTCCCGACAGATTTAGTGTTAGAGAATTGGGGGAAAAATTAGAATTCTTTGGAATACACCAAGTCATAAATCCAACATTCCTCATGCAACCTAACTCATTATTAGAAATATCAAAAATCCTTAATAAGAAAGATACATACATTTAGTAATATTCACAATGAACTATAGTCTAGCTTGAATACCCAAATACTGGAAAACGTGTAGGAACGTTACTGGGTAACTATAAGTAATGTTAACATGCTACTCATCTGGTAAGGTTAACAGCTCTAAATAGAACTGACAATTTAAAGACTTATTTTTATTCCAAATCTTGTTTCTTTGAACACCACTTACAGGTTTACTACAGAGGATACCAAGTGAATAACCTTAGCATTCACTTTATCAAAAGAATGCACCGCTAGGAGTGGACAGGGCCCAGCTACAAGCAAAACCAGTGAGATTGTGGTTGCTTCTCTCCTTTCTCACCCCATCCTAGTGACCAGAAACATTGACCTTGACCTTCAACTTTGCATCAACTTTTCCTGCTCTTGCTTTCTTCTTATTGACATCATTGGATTTCTTTGAAGAGTAATGTCTCTAAGTAATGTCAATCTTTTATTATCACAGGAGAATTATAATACTGTTTTCTTTTTCTGTACTTCTAAACTTCATTTTTTTTCAAAATGTGAGATTCAGAAAAAAAAATTGTTTCACAAAATGGCAGGAAGGAATCTCCATATGGGAAGCGTTATTACAATGGCTATCTACTGTTTTGGCATAACCGGGAATATTTTTCCCATTCTTTTTTTTTTTTTTTTTTTTTTTATTTTTGGGACAGAGAGAGACAGAGCATGAACGGGGGAGGGGCAGAGAGAGAGGGAGACACAGAATCGGAAACAGGCTCCAGGCTCCGAGCCATCAGCCCAGAGCCTGACGCGGGGCTCGAACTCCCGGACCGTGAGATCGTGACCTGGCTGAAGTCGGACGCTTAACCGACTGCGCCACCCAGGCGCCCCATATTTTTCCCATTCTTAGAAGAGTAGCACCCTCTTTTTCACTTGTGGATCTTCTCCATCTTTACTCTGTGGCTATCATCCATGGTGCCCCATTTCCCCTGGTAGCAAGGAGATGTACCACATTCTTTCCAATGGCTGCAGCCTGCTCATTAACTATATATAGTTAACCGGTCCCTTATTCAGAGCCATTTAGCAGTTGTTATTTTGAGCATGGAGCTCTGCTAAGATGTCAAAGACAGAATCAAAAATAGTTGATGTTGTGTCTACTCATTGGAAAAACCAAGACTATAGGAGTTACATGGATTCCTGTTCTTCCTAACCTCCCAGTTACTTAATTGTGACATCTCAATAAGTTATTGATTTTCTCTGGTACTAATGACTCCTTTGTTTGGGACCTAGAACACTGATTCTAAAACAGACTCCAGAACTATTAGCTTAGGCCAAAACTGTTTGATCAAATGGCCCATACCATGTCCACGCAGGACATGAAGCTAACCTCTCTTACTTTTGGGATGGAGTCTTTTGCTGGCTATACACACTTGGTCTGGAATAAGCTTATCTTGCCAATAGTTATCTGATTAGTTCTTTGGTGCACACAGTATGTTTTCTTAAAAATTTTTAAGTAGCCTATTAATTAAAATGTATGAATTTGACTTTATAAATAAATCTAGATTTCCATTTTCTTTTAAAAAGATTAAAATATCAAGAAATACTAAGCCCATGTTTCTGAATAACAGTCCTTTAGATGGGTCACACATTCTCCACTGAGTGCAACCCTATCCAGTCAGCTTTGTTTCTTTGCACTTATCTTCCCAACCCCTCTTGCAGACTGAGTTTGTAACACCTGCTCTGTATGATGCAACCCAAGCTCAGTAGAGGACTAAAGTTTGAGGTCAAATCCTCATCTACCTATCTAATTCCCCCTGTGGATCTAAGAGGGTGGTGTTGGCCAGTTGAAGAGAGAATTCAAAAATTTAGCAATCTGGAGCCAAATCAACATTTAATTTTATTTTATATCCAATAGGTTATTGGTTGGAGTATAAGATAAATTGCTAAAACAGAGAAAGCAGGAAAAAACACAAAAATACAGTAGCTCAAATAAAACAGGTTTATTTCTCTTTCTTGAAATATTCCAGAGGTACTCACAGGGTCCAGGTTGTAGGTAGCTTCTTTGTAAGAAATCATCCAAATATGTAGTTTTCTTTTCCCTTGAGGGAAAGATGACTCTGTCGTCCTCTAGTGTGATTTCTCATCCACCTGATTAAAGGTGGCTCACATTACACATCCAAGGTCCAGCTCATGGGACAGGGGAAAGAGCAAGTGCAGAGGCAACAACCTGCCTTTAAGGAGGTGTCTCTGAAGGCAAACCCACTACCGCTGATCTCACTCCCTGGGTGAGAACCTACTCCCTGCTCCCAAAAGCCTTTCAGAAAGACAGTGGGAGGCAGAAAGATCTTTCTTCTCAGAGACCACACTCACACATATACAAGCACACATGCCACAGCCAGAGGCATCTATCTGTTAGCTCTGAATAGTCCTTATTTTTTTTTTAACAAATAGCCACAACAGTGGAAATAATAGGAAATTGTCTTTCTATAAACTGTGGATTAGACACCAAATTTTGGCTTTCACAACTTCTTTCCAATTCTTACTACTATTGATTCGCCTGATGGGTGAGGCTTCTAATTTTGCCCATATGGAAATTATACATTTTATTAAATGGAATGGAGTGGAAGAAGTCCCTCTTCAACTGACGCTTCTGTATTTTTTAAAAAACTTCCTTACAGTCCCATGCTTTGTGTGTACATGTGTACACATAGGCGTGTGTGTGTGTGTGTGGGTGGGTGTGTGTGTGTGTCTGTGTGGTGTATACCACATTCATTAGGGAAGAGGACAGAGAAAAGTATAGTAACAGCAATCTCTTTCCATGGGTTCTCCAAATCTTTGATCAGAGTTGCTTACCAGTTATTTGGATCACCTGGCTTTCTCATCCAATAGAAGACGTGCATACGCCGTTCATTTCTCACAACTTGAAAGCTATCCCCTAGGGTTATCATCTCACTGGGAACTTTTTAATAAACGTTGCATTTAAAACCAAATTTTTTAAGATGGCTCAAAAACACTAGAAACCAAGGCTTTCATGTATTTTTCAACTTTCATCCTAGTCCCAGAAATTTCATTTCAGAGCCCCAGTACATTATAGAGATAAAACCACTACTGCCCTGAGTGAAGAAGACATCGGTGACCATGAGCCCTACCAATTGACCCTCCCTGTCATCTCTTCAAAAAGTCCTTGAAGCCTCTTTGAGGAGCCCCTGTCACTTGGTGAATACTAGGTGAAAACCATGCCTCCCTGTCCCTTTGTTTGTAACCAGAGGTTCAATAGTGGAAGAAATAAGGGGAAAGACCTCCAAGAAAGTGTGTGCCTTTTCTATGTAATACCAGTGCAATCTGCCAATTCTCTTAGCTCAGTATAGTAGAAGAACCCAGCCAGCTCGGGCATTACACAGACAAAGCAATGGCGTGTTGTTAATAGACTCATGCAGTTTTTAGTGCCAGACTTGCTTGTACTCACAGCCCTCCTCTGACTTGCTGTCCTTTTAAGATGGGAAGCAGATGCTATGCTGGGATCTAGTGGCATCATCACAGCTTATTAAATGAGAGACCGTGGGAAGCTCAGTTTCCCCATCTGTAGAGTAGGGAATATGATTGCTTTCTCTGCTCCAGCACCAGGCTTGCTCCCTTCCTTCTGTGACTTCACCAGAAACGCCTCTCTGACCACCCACCTGTTCTGGCATTCTTTATTACCTTCTCATAGTGCTTCTCACCACCTAACATCACATGTACTTATTTGTTTCTCATCTCTCCCCCCTAACCAGAATTCAACCTCAAAAGAGCAGAATCATTGTTTTCTTCTGTTTGCTGCTCTTCCCCTGAAGTCCAGGAGAGTTTTTGGCATTTAGTAGGTGGGCAGTAAAATGAGGTAGCTGTGGAATGAATCATGAGATTGTTGTAAAAAAGAAAAGAGTATGTATAAAATGTCCCACATGGTACCTGGCACACAGAACGACCTCAGTACAAATTAGCTATTTGTTTGACTGTACTCACCTCACAAAGAGAGGCTCTAAGATGAAGACTGACCTCATAATTTCACCCCCTCCTTCCCTTCTTGGTGGGTCTCTTTTCCTCCAGCATTGCACCAGAGTAACAAGTGTTTGGTTGAGTATCAAATGGAGTATTTGGCTTATTAGAACCTATGTTGTACAAAAAATAATCATTTAAACCACTCTTAGATTTAACACAAGTCTCTTTAAACATCAGGATGTTACTCAGCAGGGTGAGATTCTCATGGAATGGGAGGCTTCTGGGGTCTGAGACCAAATGTAGATAAAGACACCCGTTTCCTTGAATCCACGCCACACATGCCCTTCCAGAGTGGGAAGCAGGCCCTTGTCTCCCTCTCTCCTTCCCCCCCTCCCCTTTTTCTTTTCTGCTGTGCATAGAGCTGAAATAGTATGAGTTAGAGGTGTGCATTTTTCAAATCACAAGTAGTGACAAAAGACTATGAGTCTCAGAACATTTGCTAGTTGGAGGTCTTCTTTTACACAAGATACATAATAAAAGTGGACATAATTGGTCTAAAATCACACACTGAATGAATTGTAGTGCTAGAACCCAGTTCTGTGGCCCCCTTGTCCAGTGACTTTTCTCCATCTAGTTGTCTGCCCCCTAGTGTGTCACATGTATCCCTTCCATTCTTCCTTTTCCATGTTTCACTCCTAAAACTATTCACCAAAGTGGATGCAGCCTCCTTGACTTCCCTCCTCTCCTGGCTCAGGATCCAAGCATCTTTGATACAGGAGGCATGCTTCTTCCCCATGCCTCTTCTAGTTCCTCGCCCTTTCCCCACTGCCCCAGGAGTCAGTTGGATTTCCACAAAGCCTCTGGAACTCTCACTAGCTGCTCTGTAATTGGGCCAGTGCCTGCCTCCTCCATCCCTTGGCAGCTACTGTAATTCTTGGTGGGAAACATCATTCCTGAAGCCCCTGGCATGGGAATCATGACAACATAGGGCATCGGAGCCTAATATTTTCTCCCTGAGTCACATCGAGCAGAGGCAACGTCCTCACACAAATATCAGAAAACACATCCAGACAGACAGCATGAATGGATAATGAAGAGGACTTAGAGACTCCAACAGTATAAACAGAACTGCATTTTTAAAATAATAAGCATTCGCATATGATGCCAGATGATTCTTGTAGATTAGCTTGTGGCTCCAAATGACCTCACATTGCACTTATGCCCTAAGGTGGGTTTTGATGGGGAGAGACATTACACAGAACTACATTTTGCTGCCAAAGAACCAACAGGGTTCTAGAAACTGTTTGCTTAAAAGTTGGACCCTTCTTTTGTGTTTTGATTGGAGTTATGGGGCTGGTTTCCCAATGATCAAGCATAAGCCCATCAGTGCCATTAGTGCACCTCATCTCCATCTACCCCTTTGTTCACTCCCCCCCACGTGCCATACACATGTATACACACACACACACACATACTCAATGATCCTTTCAGAATTTTTCAAATAAATATGGGAATCTCATTTTCTGTTGGTCCAGATGTGGTTTTTTAAATACCTTCAAGGGCTGTGACTGTGGAGACAATTGTAGACAGCAAGGAGGAGACACCTTGAAGGCAAGGCTTTTAAATAGGAGCAGTGGTGTCCCTGTTCTTGCCCAAGGTCATTTGCTAGAGCTGGGTGTTAATTACCCAGTGCCTTCTGTCCCCAGAGTTCTCTTTGTTTCTGATTCCTTCTCATGATATTTAGTCTCTCCACGTGTTTCACAGACTATCCCCACCGCTTCACCATTATATTCATTCAAATGGAGAAAGGGAGGAAGAAGAAAAGGGAGAAAAATGTATAAAATTTCTATTTGCACAACCCTTCCTTCAATCTTTGGGCTAATGCCTGTGGTAACAACTTTAATAGCCTTTGAAGTTGAAAGTGGGTTTGAGTATATTTTAGTGGGTTCCTTGACAGTCTGACTGATGACATTGTATATTTTAACATAGTTTTTGCTCCAGTGGTTTCTTTTTCCAGCAATGGGATGGGAAAACCTTAATACATGAGGATATCATATGATACGTGGGTAATAATCAATGAGGACACGAAATGGTCCACAAATCAACAGTGTGTTATTTTTAGAGCCTTCACGTGACGGGATTCATCTTGAAAGCCTTTCTGAGTGTTAGGATCTAAAACTATCGCCATGATTTACTGAAGTCATGGAGAACACATGTGACTCTTGTTTTGAAAATGACAGTATGTGGATACCATTGCTTTTTTTTTCCTCCCCTTTTAGTTTCTTACCAAATTGGTGGGCAAAACCAAAAGACCCACATAAATTCTCCCTGGTACCCTGCTGTCCGTGTTCAAAGACTGGGAGTATTTGGTGTACATGATCTATGTACCAAGGTGATATTCTAACAGAGACAAATTATGTTCAAACATCTGAAAGTCATCATTTCTATGCATATGCAGGCATTTTGAGAAAAATCTACAAGAGGATCAAAAACAAGATTAAACCACATCTGTTTGGGTTTAAATGACATTGTCTATGTAGTTCAAAGTTGTTTCCTTTCATATAAAAAAAACCTGCCCAGCTGTTTTTTATCTTAAATTCTTAGCCTTTATCAAAGGAGTGTTTTCATTGGCTAGCCAATGTTATTTCTAAAAGTTGAACTTGTTAGGAAAGGGGGCTAAGAAAAAGAAAATATGCTTTATTCATCTTGGTTCTGTCCCCAGAGCCCTTTCCTGGCTCTGGCAGAAAAGTCATGCAGGGGTTCAGTTCAATTCTAGATAGAAACGCTGTATCTACTGTGTGTCATCATGTCATAAATTAGGTGTTCTATAGTTTTATACAAGTAATTGATTACAATTGACACTGATAAGAAACATGAAACAAAGAGTGACTCCTCAGAGGCATGAATTGTATAATAAATAAACATCTGACTGCATGGATGCTCTGCACTGTTGAATGAGAAAGGGAATGTTTTTGAAAGCCACCATCCAACAGAAGATGGTCTTATTTAACAGACATGTGGGTGCAGAGTGATATTGCACCAGTGGTGTGTTTCTTTTGGACATCTGACACATTTATAACATTACAATATCACATCTGGTGATAAAGTCCTCCTATTTTATGAGGAATAAATAAGCTCCACTACGAGCCCCACTAAATGGTTCATTGGAATGAAAGTTGAAAGCCAAAAATAGGAAGGAATCAAAGGAATATGATATGACAACCAAACCACTCTAGGTAATCGCTTAGCTGCTTTGTGGTTAGATAATCCTTCATGTCATGTCCAGCTGTTTTTAGCAGAATGACTAGACAATGTAACACAGGTAGGTTTCCACAGATGCACACACAGATGGACTCTATAGCACTCTATATCACCGTTTGTCCACAATCAACAGATAACTTTAAGGAGGACATTGTTGAGAAGACAACTTTTGGGGGTGCTGGGGTGGCTCATTGAGTTAGGCGTCTGTTGATCTCCACTTTGGTCATGATCTCATGGTTTGTGAGTTCAAGCCCTGCTTGAGAGAGAGAGAGAGAGAGAGAGAGAGTTGGGATTCTCTCTCTCTGCCCCTCCCCCTGCTCATGTGCTCTTTCTCTCTCTGTCTCTCTTTCTCTGAAGAGACAACTTTCCATTGCAATACTTATAATCAGCTCTCCTTTAGATACACAGAGAAGTATTCTTCCTTATCAAACACAGCCAACCGTCAAAACTGTGTCCATAGTTTGTATCAAAGAAGTGGTTTCACTTTTCCAGTTTTATTTACCATAAAAACATATTTTTGAGACTAAATAAATATGAAGCCCTGGGTACAAATGCAACATCCATTGCATTTGCTTTTTCTCCTTCATTGGGTTTTATCCACTTCTTGTTTCCTTAACATATTCAAAATCCTCAGTTGAGCTCCATACTTGGGCTCCAGGATCATACAATGTGGCTCAAATCTTAGTTTTGCCACTTACTAGCTAAATAATTTTGGCTACTTAACTTCAGTTTCCTCATCTAGACAATGGAGATAATAACATGACTAATATCACCAAGTCATTGGAAGGATTAAATGAGAAAAGACATGCAAAACACCCAATGCAGTGCCTAGTTATAATAATTGCTCAAAATATCTTTGTCATTGATATACTGCAGACTGATCCAAACCTTCTCTCAGTTCCTCACTCCCTCCTGTCCCCTCATCATTTTTATCCTGTGAGCTCAAGTCCTAAGCCAGATTCCAATATGGAACAGGCAGTTGAGATTATCCAGCTGTTTTCATCTTGAGAACACTCATTCAACCTCTGTCTCTTTGTTAGCACCTGCTTCCAGAAAAGTCATGCTCCTCCCTTCTGAGACTAACTTCTCCAACTCTAAAGAGAGTACATGACATGTACTAAGTGTGAGTCAGAGGCCATGACGTCTGCTGCACTTGCTCAGTGGGAAAGACCTCCATGATCGGATGGTGCCTACCACCCTCGTCTACAGAAAGGATAGTAGATGTATGCCACCAAGTCCTACATTCTTGGTCTTTGCCCTTCTGTCCCCTGAGACCTGACTCCATCATTCATCATCCTTTTCAATCACAATTCCATGCCTCTGTCTTGGGAATCATCAAAATAGTGTCTGAGGCCTCCTATCTACTGCCCTTCCTCCTTCCATTCCTTCCTAAAACTGCTGCCCTGTTAATCTTACACAGCAATTCCTTTTCACCAACCTTCATGGTTCTTATTATCAGCAGAAAAAAAAAATCCACTCTTCTTAAATCTGATGGGGAAAAAATCAGAATTTTACTGCCTTTATTGAGGAAGAAAAAATTTAAAGTCTTTTTTAAAGTAGATAAAATTATGGGGGTTTCTCTGTCAGAGAAATTTAATTAATAGGGAAACTCAGGCTTGGAGAGGTTAACCTTGCTCAAGGATTCATGGTGCAATGTATTGCTGTTTCATCATTTTGTGTTTTTCTTGTCTCCCCACCCCCACACCCCCACACCCCCACACCCCCACACCGACACGTTTTTATGGCACCAGGGAAAACATGCTAATACAGAGTAGGTGCCTGGTAAATGCCTTCAAAATCAAATGGGCCACAGGCTTCAAACAAATCCCTTAGCAGTCAGAAAGTGTAGCCGCATGGCTTCTTAGTGTATATCTGATCTTTAACCCTTACATTATGTTGCACCTTTTACTTCTGAAACTATCTTCCCATGCTTATTTTATCCTAAAAACAATTGTATAATCCAATCTGAATGGTCCCATTTTGTGAATAGGGAAAATAAATTTCGGGATGGTCCTGAATGAACATGCCGAGGCCACACAGCAACAGAATCTCTGAGCTAGAAAATGGACCCAAGTTTCTCCCATCTTAACTAAAATTTTCTTAAGCTGAAGCTTTAATCACACCTGTGGAGATGTCTGAAACAACAGCTCATAAGCTTCTAGAGGTTGGCAAGTTACATTATTTTTAAGTCAAATAGCCACTGAAGTCATTAGTTCAAGAGTGTCTACCTCCAGCATGTGGCTTCTCTGCCCACTTCTTGCCTGGGAGGTGAGTTGAGGACAGAGTCTCGGCTTAACAGTGAATGTCTTGGTTTTCCTGAATTTATTTAACAACCACCCTGGATGTTATTTCAACACAGCTTATCTTCCTACACAGTAATATGTCCCTTTATAATTTCAAGGCAGTTTGACATGGACTGGGGCTTTTGAGGTTTCTGGACAAAGGTGGCACTGAGGCTTATTCAGGGATTTGAATTTCAAATGGGCAGAGAAGAACTTGGCAAAATGCCTTCCCCTGGGAGGTTGGATGGAACTGCCAGCAAAGGAACATTAATGCTGCTTCTGTGTTTGGCTGATCTTCATCCAGAAAAAGAAGAAGAAAGTACAAAGATGCTTCTCAACGTGGTAATCCAACGGTTTTTAAAGAGTATTTCTTGTCCCTCGGTTCCAGAAAGGTGTGGTTAAAGAGATCTTCAAAGGAGGAATAATGAAAAAGCCAGCCAGCAAGATCTGTAGTCTGGCCAGCTATGGAACACGGAAGCAGCTGAAAGACTTTGTTGGTCGTTCAGATGTGGCCTTCTACACAGAAGATTCACCAGAGCTCAGAGCTGGTTTTGTTCCAGTATTGGTTTTGAATCTTCTGTTCATAGGATTTCTATATTTATGTTGCACATTTTAGGCAAGTGTTGTCCTTCATTGATTCAGCTATGTCTATCTGTCACCTGAAGACAGGGAAAAAAAGACAAAAAGCCAACAAACCTTGCACCAAAAATATATATAGATCTTTTGTTCCTTTGTCAAAAATGTTCTGTGAGCGTCATGTTTGACAAAGAATAACAACAACTGATTTTGAGGAATTAATTATTTTTCCCTCTAGCTATAAAATTTTGAATTTGTATAAAAAACAAACACCAAAAAATACAAGTTTGGTACCATCCCCATATCTTGTCAAGGCTCACTCCTTCTTTCACTTGGATCTCATCAAGTTGTACCTCCTCCAATAGACCTTCCCTCAAATGTAAATTCTAAAATCAAATCATAAATTATTAAGTTCTGTCCAGATGTGATAATGGTGGTGGTGTTTGTATAAAAAGAAAAAAAATGGTTGTCTTTTGGAAATACATGATGAAGTATTTATAAATGAAATAATCAGGCAGAATTGGTGGAGACAGAGAGGAGATAAGATTGACCATAAGTTAACATTGCTGAAGGAGGCTATAGTCACATGAGAGTTCATTTTCCTGTTCTCTCTACTTTTATATTTGAATTTTTCCATAACAAAGAAATCTAAAAATAATTTTTAAATGATCATGAGGTAGTACCCCCTCAGCCCTACTACCTACATCAGCTTGCTCTTCTTTGCTTTGTACCATTGGATACTTTTCCAGCCCCTAGATCTCTCAAGTCATCTTGTTAATGGTTTGGTTTGTATTGGTTTACAGCCCCATCCTCTACCAGAATCTAAGCTCCATGAGGGCAGATACCTGGTCTGAATTATCCATGTCTTAGTAACAGCACAAATGATGAAACATTCAGATATAGATTTATCTCTCATACCCATAGTTCTCCAACCAGAAGACCTGAAGCAATTTACCTACTTTACCGCACCTGTCTTCTTACCTTCTGCTTAGAGATAATTTCTCTTCTCCAGGAATGTTGTGAGCATGGGAGCATTATACCAAAAGAGCCACAGGACTTATCAGTTTCTAGCCTTTTAGAAAATCAACATCTTTTAGCTTTTTCTCTTTTGAGGCATTAGTTGACATTTCCATTTTAATCATCTCAACCATTTGGGAAGATTGAGCAGCTAAAGGTATTTCTATTCATTCACTTTTTAAACTGAAAAAGCAAAAAGACTAATTTTGGTTTTACCACTTCCGACCTGATGTAGAAATTTCTTTTTGCTGATTTCTTCTGCAAAATGGAAAACCAGAGTACAATAATTGGAGTAATCATAAGATGAGAGAGATAAAAACTATTTGGAACTCAGTATAAATGCCAAACCAAATTTTATAGAAATCCCAAACACATTTGAGATATCAGCAGTTCTCCTAAGGCCTGATGACAGCCTTGATGGCCTTAATTTTTCCCTAATATGTAGTTCTCTGTTATAGTACTCTACACAATGCTGTAGCATATCATTAATGCTTACAAACGTCATAAAAGTACACAGAGCAAAAAACCTCCCAGCTAGAGAAATTTTACAATCTGAAGATAGAGGCAGTTAATTTTCATCTAGGGAACTGACAAAAAACACAGAATGGGTGGGTAGTTTGTAGAAAATGCTCCTATTTGTTCTTTTGAAGTGGGGGGACAGTGTTTAAGAATTGACAATATTTGACTGTAGAAGAATATTCAAAATAAAGTCCAGAGAAAGTACTCCTGATTAAGGGAAAAAGAAACAGGAATGAGGGAAGGAATCTTTAAATAGAAAAGAACCCTATTTTAAAACTGGTGAGGAACAAAACAGAGAATAATTTTCCTGAAAATAATTTTTTTGAAGATAAACCTCAGTTTGAAATTGTTGGAAATAAAAGAAGAAGCAGCAATATGGAAATGTGGGAAGCTCTATTACATTGCCCACCAGACGCACTGGAATACAGATTTTTAATCCATGCATAATCTCAGAGTTAAAAATAATCTGAGCTGCTAAAAGTATATGATGGTTCTTTCTAAAGTTAAAGTATAAATATATCTCATTTGTTGAAATCAATATGTGAACCAACAAATATTTAGTGAGAAAATGTTGTATGCCAGGCACTGAGGATATACAAAGCCAAGGCAGACAGATGCAGTCTCTGTCCTCATAGCATTTATAGTTAACCAGAGATGATAAGTAGTAAGTAATAGTGAAACTAGTACTATAGATAATTAACTAACTTATGGTAAGTTAGCAAAATAACTGTTCAGGTAGCCTCCGGAGCATTTAAGAAGGAGGACTATTCAATCTCAGGGGATGGGAAAGGGTATTGGGGAGCCACAGAAAAAGGCTGACATAGTGTCATTTATTCAAATTTGAGCTGAATGATTGGGGACAGGCTAGGTTACCAACGGGGAAATGTTTTCTATAAATAGTGATTAGCTTCTACAGGATTGCCAAGGCAGAAGAAAGCAAGTTGAATGTATAAACTGAGAGAAGTTCAGAGTAGCTACAGTGGAAAGAAATTGGGGGAAAAGTAGATGATGAGCCTGGAGGAGTAGGGAGGAACCGGATCATACAGGGCCTTGTTAAGGATTAAGAACAATTATTCTATGAGCAGCAACAGTTATGGGAAGTAAGACCAGAGAAAATTTAATGACTCTTCTTGTGATAGTCATTCCATAATGAGGTGAATTAGAACTGAAATGTGCTGGAAAACAGACCATTTGTACACATTGGCCAAGACATCAGACACCTCCAGAACTGTAGAACTCTGAGAACTCTTTGTGCCCTGTGATTGAAGAATCACACTGTATCCTGCCAAAGGGAACATAAACATATACAAACACACACACACAAAAACAAAACCCTGGAGATCATCTCTGGAAAACAGACAAAATAATTCCAAACCACATCTAAGGCACAAGTGCTTATGAAGAGATGTCATGTGGGTGGGGCCAACCCACCCAGAGGCTTATTGGGCAATTGCAGTGAATAGCTTGGACTGGAGGGATAATCTGAAAGTTGGCATCTCCTAAAAGTGCCACAAATGGGAGTGGTAGACTACCATCCCTGGAAATTCTGGCTTATGTGTCAGTGGCATAGGAATCTGCTCAGCGTATCGTATGAAGGTTCCACCCATTTACTCAAAACAAAAACCTGGGAGTCATCCTCCTTCCCAATTCCTCCTCTTCCTTTATTCCACACATTGAATCTATTAGCAAAGTATTTGTTATTCTTACTTCCAAAATATATCTTGATTCTGTCTCTACTGCTACAACCCTGGCCAGAGTATCTGGCCTTGTCTACTTGTCTACTGATATAACATCTTAGACCCCTTTGCAGTCCATTTTCCATAGAGTAGAGAATGACCTTATAACCTTAAATATGGTCACTTCCTTGCTCAATATTCTTCAATAGATACCCACTTAACTTAGAAGAAAATCATTCCCTTTCTGGACTACAAAGCTTTGCATAATGTGGCCATCTACCTACCTTTCCAACCTTCGTCCATGCCTCCCACTGTTCTCTAAAGCTAGCCTTGATTCAGTTCCTTAAATGTGCTGAACTCTTTTCTGACTCAGAGCCCTAGAACAGTGTGTGGTCCAAGGGTCTTCTGTATCATTTGGGAGGTTATATGAAATGCATATTCTCAGATTCTATGGCTGATATACAACATCAGAATTTCTGGGGATAGGACCCAGAAGTTTGTGTTCTAACGAGCTCTCCATGTGCTTTCTTCTTTTTTTTTTTTTTAAGTGCTAAAGTCTGAGAGTCACTACTCTAAAGAATTCTGTTCCCTTGGGCCTGAAATCCTCTATGCTTTCAGCAGAGAGTTTACCAGAAACCAAAATAGCAAAGGTTTAAAATGTAGAAATGTATTTCTTTTTCATGCAAAAATCTTCGTGGATAAAATGGGGCTGGAACAGGATTCTACTGTTCCAGAACTCCTACTCCTACTGTCTTTCTTGTGACGTCACCTTTCTGGGCCTCTGTTCTCAAGTTCACATCATGATTCAGGAGCTCTCCTCTGGTTCCAGCTGTCATCGCTTCATTCCACGCACCTGGAAGGAGAGAAAGGAAAAGGTCATGACCTTCCCCTTAAGGACACTTGCCAGAAGTCAGGCATACCACTTCCATTTGCTCCCCTTTGACCAGAATGTTTCTCACATGGTCACACCCAACTTCAAGGAAGACTCTCAGATAGGTTTGCTCTGAGTGGTCTGTCTACCTAAACTCGGATTATATTGCTAAGGAAGAATGAAGGAATACATACTGGGAGTAATTTTCAGACCCTGCCACATCTCCCACTCTACCTCTTCTTTAATTTCATCCTTTCAAATAACCTAGCTACTAGGTTGGAGTAAACCCCATTCTATTGTTTTCTCTCACTGCACACAAATTATTTCCTTTACAGCTCACAATAAAATTTGTACTTTTATATCTGTAAATGCATTGAATGGCTCCCCTCCTCAACTGTAGAAACCACATGTATTCAACACGTGTCCTTAAGCACCTCATACAAAACCTAGTGCTTATCAGGCCCTCTGTCAATATTAGTTGAATGAATGAATGAACGAATGAATGAAGATACAACTAAAGAAAATAATCCTTCTGTGGAAGCTTGAAAAGTTTGTGTGGCAGAGTACAAGAGCCACTGGAGAGGAGCCACTTGTGACTGTCCCTACCATATGGCCTGGCACTCACTCCAGTTAGGGGACCTCTACTCCCAGCACTATAAAGAATAAATCCCAGGGCGCCTGGGTGGTTCAGTCAGTTAAGCGTCTGACTTCGGCTCAGGTCATGATCTCGTGGTTCGTGAGTTCGAGCCCCGCATCGGGCTCTGTGCTGATAGCTCAGAGCCTGGAGCCAGCTTCAGATTCGGTGTCTCCCTCTCTCTCTGCCCCTTCCCTGCTCACACTCTGTCTGCCTGTCTGTCTCTCTCTCACAAGTAAAGAAACATTTAAAAAAATGTTTTAAAGAATAAATCCCATCTCTGCTATGAACCTATATACTCTCAACCAGTTTTATAGAAGCAAGGAAAGAAAAAAAAATCATGGCAAAGAAAAAGCTCAAAGAAAGGTAGTAACAATAATTCCCAATTTATTAGTAATCACATTTAAAAAGATGAATACAATTTGCCAATTTCCCTGCACAGGTTCTCAGATGTAGGTAAAAATAAAACAAATCTCATAGCTTACAAATGATGTGTGTAAAACATAATGGCGTAGAAAATTTGAAGCTAAAGGAATATATAAATAGAAAGCCAACATTAATCAAAACCAGCTCTTGTAGAAAATATGAATATCACATGATATAGACAAGGATGAAAGAATCAGTAAGAGACAAGGATGTTATGTAATGGTAAAAGGAAGATGGAACTATTCTGAGCCTATACATGGCTAACAGAATTCCAGAATATAAGTCAAAGGTTAATAGAACTAAAAAAAAAAAAAAAAAGATCCGTCTACAATCACTAAGGGAGATGTAACACATCTGGCTCAGAAAGCACTCTCTGAAGAGCTGAAAATTAATAAGGAAACACCAACTCTACAGGTAACACAATAGCACTAAATTCATTTCTTTCAATAATCACTGAATGTAAATGGACTAAATGTTCCAATCAAAAGACAGAGATTATCAGAATGGTTAAAAAAAAGATTCATTTATATGTTGCCTATAAGAGACTCATTTGAGACGTAAAGTCACCTGCAGATTAAATGTGAGGGGCTGCAGAACGATCTGTCATACTAACGGAGGTCAAAAGAAAGCTGGAGTAGCCATACTTATCAGAAAACTAGATTTTAAAACAAAGGCTGTAATAAGACATCAAGAAGAGCATCATATCATAATTAAAGGCTCTATCACTCAAGAAGATCTAACAATTGTAAATACTTATGCCCCAACTAAGGATATAAATGCTATGAACATAATTAACAAGTTTGATGTAATTCCTATTTAGAACTCCAACCTACAATATTACTTTTGTTTCTCTTCAAATGTATGTGCAACATAGATTTTCAAACATTCAACTTATAGGAAGCAACAACTATTACAGAATCTAAGTCCTACAGATAACAAAGGAGCAAATATAAAATATCTATGTCATACAGACTGTGTTCTCTGACAAGAGTATAATAAAATTAGAACTCAAGAAAATAGGATAGCCATGGCCCCAAATACATTCAGAAATTGTAAAACATTCTTCTGTTAGCATTTAGCAAAAAAGAAAGCAAAAGAATTTTTTTAAAAATAACTGACCCAAGGGGTGCCCAGGTGGCTCAGTCGGTTGAGCTTCCAGCTTCGGCTCATGTCATGATCTCATGGCTCATGGGTTCGAGCCCCGCATCAGGCTCTGTGCTGACAGCTCGGAGCCTGGAGCCTGCTTTGGATTCTGTGTCTCCCTCTCTCTCTTCTCTCCCACTCACACTCTGTCTTTCTCGCTCAAAAATAAACAAAAAAAGAAAAACAGAAAGAACTGACCCAAAACCCCAGATGTGTAACAGAGTAAAAGCTCTCCTTGAAGGAAAATGTATTACCTTAAAAACATATATGAAGGAAGAGAAAAATTAAAAACCAAAGAGCTACATGTTCACCTCAAAAACCTGAAAAAGAATAACAGAGAAAATCAAGCAGGTGGAAGGAAACAATAAACATAAGAGCAAAACTTAAGCAAAGTTTTTTAATAAACAAATACTAATGAGGATCAACCCAGTCTAACTCCAGCCCCTTAAGAAGCTAATAAAACAGACAAACTTAGGGCCAAATTTGTAAGAGAAGAATTTCGTGATAAATGTGATTAATGAATGGCCAACAGGTGAGCTGACTTTCATGCTAGTAAGGAATGAAATGGGATTACATAGGTGAAGAATTGGTCCAATGCTTGCAATTCAGTCAGAACCCAGTAAGTATCATTTCCTCTTCTTACAGTAAACTAATAAATGAATTAAAATGAAGTGTTAATGGATAATGACAGTTCACTGCAGTGCTTTTGAAATGCAAAGGGTTTATTAAAGGACAAATCTTAGAATCCCAATATATAAAATGATAATAGTATAAGGACTCTGAATAAATGTAGTGGTAGAGGAAACCCCTTTCTCATTGTCCCACTAGCCATTTAAACACTTACTGAGAATCCCTGGAACGCTGAGACCCCAGTTGCAAAACCGATAATTGATGGCCTAAACTATCTTTAGAGGGCCCACTGTGCCCAAATCACCCTGTTCTGCAGGGCCTTCGTGTGTGACTACAAGGAGTGATTCATATGAAGATATAAAGGAGACCATTTGCAGGACCTGTCCTTAGACCGCATGAGCCTTCTGGTTTCACTAAAAGTAGGGAGGCATCTTCTCTCTCAAACTTCTCAAAGCAGAACATAAGCCTGGGCCACATCTACCATCATTAGTGTCTGTTAGAGATTTTGGTTTCAAGTAACAGAAAACTCTCGCCAACAGCCATTGAAATCACTGACTGGAAGAATATTTGGTAATTCACCATGTACATGGAAGAGATGGACAATGGTGCACAGGGAAAGACAGGAATCAGGACAGTTCCAGCTTTTGGAGAGTAGAAACCAAAGAGAATTTATTCACACAATTCCCACAATGAGATGAATCAACTCCAACACCCATCCTTTGTGTGTTGCTATTTGAAATGTATTTTCCAGGAGAGAGACTTCAGTGGGCCCAGCATCATGACAAACTGACCTTTCTACCATGTGACCATTGCTATGATCTTTGATACTCAACTCTCTGCAGCTTTCTAGAATCTAGTCCATGTTCCAAGTCTAGTTCACAGCTTCCTACTAAGTCTGTAAGCCTCTGATATTCCTTAAATGAATTCCCCCATTGTTAGGATAACTATAGTTAGGGCTTGTTGCTTACAAACAAAATCCTGACTAATAGAAAGGAGCTTTGTTCAAAATCTTGTGAATAGTTAATGTCCATATCTTTGAGAGATTGGGGACATCATGACATTGGCGCAAGAGGCTAGAATCGTATCAGTATCTTATGGTTTAAAGCTAAAAATAGTAGAGGTTATGGACTTAACCTGACTAAAAACCTCTAAGTGTAAGAAACCTTTGGCAAAACCCAAGAGCAAAGCTGTAATTTCTGTTATTGGCTTCTTTTATATGTGTGTACCCGACTCCATCTTCTGAGTGAATTGTTTTCATTGATTACAATTGTCTTCTTCTTGCCTCTAATTATAAAATCTTAAAATCAAAGCAGAGGGGCCTGCAATACACCCTTTTCCCTGCCAAAGTGAGTTTTTCAAAACAACAGACAAAACAGAACTCAATTTGATCATCCCAGGAGAATGGAACTTGGAAAACTTTTGCCAAAAATATTTTCAGAGCAAGCCTTCAATCAGAAGGTGCCTTTTATCTTTGGAGACATCAGTAAGCTGACCTTAAGAAAATGTAGCTATGCTCTCTCTAGCCTTAAATGTGTGGGAACCAGACGTATGTCTCCATATGCCGGAATTTTTATTACAGAACTAACCCAAACCCCTCAAAGAGAATCGTAAATTCACAGTAACATGTCCATTGAGACTTTTGCCCAGTGAACGTGTGGGAAAATACAAATATTGTTGAGGCCAGTGTTTGCCAAACAACATTCAAGAGACATTAGTGACCCAGTCAAGGACCTCAGTGGCTTTTTCCTCAGTCTGTCCTTGAATTTCAGCAGTTACTGAACCAACTCTACATATAGAAAGTTAGCCCCAAGAGAGTCACTTCCTGAGAAAGAACAGAGCCCCACAAATCTAGAAGGTATCTATCTTAAGAGAAATAATTAAAACCATGACCTTGGGGAATAGAAAAAAAAAGACTGCACTATCTTTGGAAATCATATGGACTCATCCATAAGGCACTTTACCCTAAAATACATACCAGGAAGTGGCCATCTGATAAATAGCACTGAGGTTCTGGCCATTAAACGTATGAAAAATTACTCAACATCATAAGTCTTCAGGGAAATGCAAATTAAAATCACAGTGGTATAGCACTACACCCACCAGAATGGCTAAAGTTAAAAAAGATTAACCATACCACACATTGCAGAGCATGGAGGAACTGGAACTTTCAAATGGAAAGTGCACATGGAAAGTTACATTGCCTTAACAATTTCAGAAAACTGTTTGGTATTATCCACTAAAGCTCAAAATACAACACACTCTGTGGTCTGCAGTTTTACTTTTAGGTATATTTTCAACAAACTCATTTACCCAAGAAGAAACATGAATGAGAATGTCTTTAGCAACATGATTTGTAATGGCCATAACATAATCTGAAAATCATCAAATGCCCATCAACTCTAAAGGATAAATGAATCTATGCAATTGATACTATACAGCAATGTAAATGAACAAGCTACAAAGACATACATGAAATTTAGGATCCTCCTATTCAGTTAGGGAGGACACATGAAATAATATGATATTTTCTTCATTTATTCAAAGTCGAAAACCAGGTATGATGACCATGGTGTTAGAAGTCAGTATGGCAATTACCTCTAAAGAGGAAAGAAGGGTATTGATTAGAAAGGGCCAGATGGAAATCTTCTGGGCTGTCCAGTGTTCTAAATCCTTGATCAGTCATAGTTAAATGAATGCCCTGTGATTACTTGCTAAGCTGTACCTTTAGGGGTTGGACACTTTCCTGTACACAGACACTCCAAAATAAAAAGTTCTTTAAAAATTAGTACTGGAATCCACTGGTGTAAATATATTTCCAGGCTTCAACTGGAAGAGAGCCACAGTGGTTGAACTTTACAGTCAGCCCTGGATTTACTGCTTGCTAGCCTCAGTTTTCTCAAATGTAAAAATAGGCCTAAGAATTCCTACCTCAGAGCAGTGCCTTGGGCTTTCAAATGTGCTGTTTCCTCTGCCTGTTATCCATTTTCTGGCTCCTTCCTCTGATACCTTTACCCCAGATAATTCCTACTTGTCTTTAAGATGCAAGTGTTACTGTCCATTGCTTTAGTAGGGCAGTAATCTCTGTACATTGATGATACCATCGATGATGTCTGTCCTTCCCATGTCACAGTGGATATTGTCAGAGTATCTGGTTCCACACAACAGGTGGTGATTCACACTGACCAAAAAGAAAAGGAATTGTTACAAGACTAATAAGAAGCTCAGACATCACTGGAAGGCCGGTGAATTTGGCATAAAGGAAGTGGAAAGAAACAAATAAATAAATAAAACTAGCTAAAATTATGTTCCTGAGAGATTTTGATGCAGACAATGTTAACACCATCGCAACCACCACCAGAGAAATAAAGTGCCCTGTCTCTTCCTTGAGGCAGAACCTATTCAAATTCTAGCAAGGTGTTGTCTGCTTGGCAAAACTTGGGTGACATGCCTGTAACGTAGCTGCAAGTGGTGCTGGGAAAAAATACCCAGCATTTTTAGCTTTTATAGTTAGAGGTCTTTGCTCCATCCACACTGATAAGGCATTTCTTCATGTAGAAAGAAAATCAAATGCTGAGCGGCCAAAATGAATTGCACAAGTTAAACACTCTGTGTTTCTTTGTTTAATTTTCTTCCTTACCCAAAAGGCACCAATATCTCTAAGGCCAGGAACCATATCCAACTTGTGTATCATTTCGTCTTTGCACTCAACACAATGCCTAACACAGAGTAGGTCCTGAGTAAACTTTGTTGAACAAATGAGTAACTAATTTAATAGTTATAAAACATTTAACATAATACCTAGCACACAGTATATGCAATATACATAAGAGAAAGCAATGTACCTTTTGAAGATAAGGACCACTTCTCATTCTGTTTTGTGTCCCTATAAATATATCAATTAGTATGTGTTCAATATTTGTTGAATGGATAACTAAATGAATTCATGAATATGTGTCAATGTCATTCATCTCTCAGAGTACATCCAAGATGCTGCTTAAAACAAAGACTAATTAGGTGCTCAAAGGTTGAGCAATGACCCACCCAGGCAGCCATGTCCTAGATGGGAGAGATAAGATGATGGTCTACTTATCATCAGTCACCACAAGTCCATTGAAACTCAATATGCATGCATACAATCTAACAGTATAAGTGCTTCTTTTCCCTTCTTCGTCTATTTCCCCAGGCTCATATTGCTTCCCTTACTTCCAACTACTTAAACATGTAGGGACAGGGTGACTCTTACTATAAAATCGTCAGATAAAGTCTAGATCCCTCTGCTAAGAATCCAACTGATAGAATATCAAAATCCCATGTCCCATATTGCCTCTTGGGATTTTATGGCTAATCAAAATTGCAGCATGAGTTCTGGTTTCTGGCAAAGAGTATTGGTTAGTCTATCCCATTTGGTTAAAACTGGAACTTTAATATTTTTTCAGTTGGGAGTACCCTCAATGCTATCACCAAATCCCAAAGTTTGTCCTAACAGCATATCTTCAGGTACAGCCTTCATCACTGATCTAGAAACAGATTTGATGCTGAGAAAAAGAAATTCTGTAAGACCTGGGTGGGTCCATGATTATGTGTAGTCCCATCAGAATGCAGCCTGATACAATCATTTGTCTGGAGCTAGAACATGAATCAAAGAAAAGCCAACTGAAACTATTATCAGATTGTTTCAACTGGCAATTCGGCTAAATGAGGAGGGGAGGAGGACCTGAAAACTCCAGGTCGCTATATATATTTGCAAAAGGAGAAAGGAGAAAGGAGAAAGGAGAAAAGAGAAAGGAGAAAGGAGAAAGGAGAGGAGAGGAGAAAGAGGGGAAGGAAGGAAGGAAGGAAGGAAGGAAGGAAGGAAGGAAGGAAGAAAATTTGAAGGATGGTAATTTTTTTTCTCCAAATTTAAAATAGTTTTGAAGTTGTTTTTAATGTATAAGGCTAAGTCATAAATTCAAAGAATAGGTAACTATGATTACTGCATCTGGAATATTTGTTCACATCTTGAAATACCAGCCAACTTTGCATGATTACCAGTAGATGGCAGCATTACCTCCACCATTTTGATCTTCAGCTGCCAACTCCGAGGTTATCAGCGTTTGAAAGTTAACAATCACAGATTGCAGACCAGCTGCCCAATTTGTTGGCTGTTGTAAACTTTCTTTTATGATACACTCCTCCTTTAAAAGAGATATATTTAGCCAATATATCCTTTAAATGTGTGCATGGAACTAAAGATGCATGAGCAGTGTGCTAGCTTTTATTTTCCTTTTTTCTTTCCTTCCATTGATTTTCCTTCCAAAGATTTCCAGGCAAGTCTTTGCATGTCTAATTGTATGGAGACAATTAACTGTTCTATAAAATGTTGCTTCCTCCTATCTTGTATATGCACCCACTTACATACAACTTTACTCACCAACTACCAAAGCCCTGCCAATGGAAGCAGAAAAAATGGGGGGGGGGGCAGTATTTTAAATAGATTGTGGTTCCGATCCTGGCTGGATCACTTAACTTCACTGAACCACATTTTGCTGTTGTTCTGTTTTGTTTTGCTTTTGTGTATGAAGATGAAATTACTAGAGCTAGTAATACCTGCCTAACAGAACTATTGTCATAAGTATCTACAATAACTGAATTCAGTAAATGTTTACTGAGCCCTTACAACAAGGAA
This sequence comes from Lynx rufus, assembly GCF_022079265.1. Classification (NCBI taxonomy): domain Eukaryota; kingdom Metazoa; phylum Chordata; class Mammalia; order Carnivora; family Felidae; genus Lynx; species Lynx rufus. Next base: position 40,649,449 of record NW_025814856.1, on the reverse strand, counting down.
TTAGTAATACATTAGTTTTATCCTCAAGAAGATCACAGCCTACAGTGTGCTGTCCAATATAGTATCCACTAACCATGTGCAACTATTTACATTTAAATTCAGTAAAATTAAGTAAAATTAAATATTCAGTTCCTCGAGGGCACCAGCCACATTTCAAGTGCTTGACAGCCATATGTGACTAGTAGTTACCATACTGTATAACGCAGGTGTAGAACATGTCCATCACTGCAGAAAGTTCTATTGGACCACAGTGGTCTGGAAGGCTAACCAGACTCATAGAAGTTAATAATCATTTTAAAAAGCACTATCCGTATCAATATGCAAAACAGGAAGGTGAAACATGGAAGTGATGAGGTCTTTCCAGTGGTGTCAAAGAAGGTGGAATGATAGAGAGATAGAGACAGAGACAGAGATAGAGATAGAGGTAGAGATAGAGATTCTTTTAATGTAAGCCTTTACACAAGAGATAATACTCCACGAGTAGTCTGAGGGGTATCAAGATGCTTTCAGGAAGACTCGAAGGGAGAAGGAAAAGTCCTTGAAGAGGCATATCATGTACAAAAGCACCAAGGAAGACAAAAAAGCCACAAGTGTGCCCAGGGAATTCAAGGTACACTGTATTGTAGAAGGATAAAGACTGAGGGCCAAGGAGGGTGAAATAGAAGGAGACGGGGCTAAGGAGGGAAAATCCACCCCTAAGTGAGTGTTTTTAGTGAACACTTCGCATGGCTTAGGTTTCCTTCCCCCAGTGTAAGAGGATGAACAGCGACCCTTGTTTTTACATCTGAGCTCAGGGAGAGATAGCCAAGAAAGAAGGAGAGGTTCCTGACTGATTCTTTCCACCGCTGCATCCGAGTGGAAAATGAAACTAACTCCTCTTCCAGTCCTGTACAGCCCCTCCCAGAACAAGGCTGCTTCCCTCACACATTCCTCAGCCTGTGAGAACATCCTACCAACCGTGTCACCAGTAACACCGCTGCCCGCATCAGCCGTTGTGGAGGTGCATTGAGCCCGAATGACTGCGGAATGCCTTCCACCAAGGTTAAAACATATTCAGGCCTCTCATAGTCCTGAGCTTTGAACCGATGTCCAACTTTTTGTGGTTACAGTTCATAGTCGGCTGGCCAAATGCGACTTCCTGGTTTTAGGATAAAAGACTTGGGGTGGAAGAGGGGAGAAGACTAAAAAATTCTACTTGACATCAAATGGCTCTTGCAGCATAGAACCTGAATGAGCAACGCGCAGCTGAGTCCTAATCGTGCTGATTACATTTCTGAATTTATACACACTGAAAATTTCAGAAGAAGGAGGTTTGGTGGCAATATGTTTGGGGTTCCTCTAGCCTCTAGACACTTGGGAAAGACTTGGAAGTGTATGCTGATTTGCAGCACACAGCTGGGAGTAACGGGCTGTGATGTGGGGGGAGGAGGAGACAGAAAAGGAAAAAGAAAAAACCCTGTTGTAATAGATGTTCCAACAAACACAGAGATGAGGTGGGGCTGGTGGGGGAGGGTTGGCTGAACCCTTCATACGGTTTTATTTAAGTTTGAATAGAGATAATCAACTCTGCTGTTTATTTCCATACCAAATTCTCGGGGGCCAGAACTCTGTCACATTCCTAACGCAGATAATTTTAGCAGCAATCTTTCTGGAATAGAAAATGTGCCAAAGACACTTCCTGCTAAGGAGTTTCCAGGAGAATCCAGAAGAGCCTATCCTGCACTCCTAGAAGCAAGACAACAGCTTTTCTTCTCCTTCCTGGGTGGCCAATTATTCCTGTGACAACACCTCATACTTTTCACGTGATGGCGTTTGACAAAGAAGAACCCAAGCCAGGATAAGCGCTCACCCAGTTGACACTCAATCTCTGTCTCTTTATCATCCCAGGTTGAACGTTGGGGGAGGGGAGCTGGCGTGAGAGATCAACTCTAAAACCATGTTTTCATGGTGATGAAGCAATCCGCGTGGTTTTTAAAAGCAGAGGGTGTTGGGATTAGCCAATATGCTGGAGAGGACCAGTTTGGCAACTTTGACGCCTTACTTCTCTCCGCCTCAATTTCCTCATCCATAACATCTAAAATCTCATACTGTTGACCTCACAGTGTCCATTTTGAAATTCTGTGAGCTATGGTGTCTGTCATTATGGAGTCATACACAGACTGATTAGCATATTTCAGAGCCTAAAGGGATGTTTGCTGTCATCAGGGAATTGATTTTCAGTTTTCTTAAGAACAAATGGCATATCCAGCCCCCATTTTTTTTTTAATTGTGCAAAGAACACTTAACATGAGATCTACCTTCGTCACGGATTTTAAAGTGTACAGTATTGTCAGTTAACACAATGCAGGTCTCTAGAACTTAATCATCTTGCATAAGTGAAAGTTTAAAACAGTTGAAGAGCAGCTCTCCATTTCCCCTCCCCCGGCCCTTGGAAAGAACAATTCCACTCTCTGCATTTCACTACTTTGTATTCCTTGGATAAATAGTATCATGCAATATTGGTCCTGTGATGTGCTTACTTCACTTAGCACAATGTCCTCAAAGTTCAGCCACGCTGTTGCATATGAAAGGATATCCTTTTTTAAGGGTGTATAATATTTCTCTCTGTGTGTGTGTGTGTGTGTGTGTGTGTGTGTGTGTGTGTTTATAATATACATATTTAAAATAATAGCCTTCCCAGCAGGAATGAGGTGATGTCTCACTGTGGCTTTGCTTTGCATTTTCCTAATGCTTGGTAATGTTGAACACCTTTCCTTTTGCTTCTTGGCCATTTGTAGGTCTTCTTTGGAGAAGTGTCTCTTCACTTCTTTTGCTCATTTTTTAATCAGCGTGTTTGTTTTCTCTGTAATGAGTTGAGATCTTTATATATTTTGGATATTAACTCCTTGTCGGATCTATGGTTTGCTAATATTTTCTCCCTTCTACAGGTTGCTTTTTCACTCTAATTGTTTCCATCAACACCTTTTGTTTGATCTACTCTCACTTGTCTATTTTTGCTTTTGTGGCCTGTGTTTTTGGTGTCATGGCCAAAACACCATTGCCAAGATCAGTTTCATGAAGCTTTTCCCGTATGTTTTCTTCTAGTCGTTTTATAGTTTCAAGTCCCATGTTTAAATCTGTAAGCCTTTTTGAGTTGGCTTTTGTCTGTTGTGTAAGATAAGGATCCAATTTTTCTTATTTTGCAAATGGATATCCAGTTTTTCCACTGCCATTGGAGGAAGATATCCAGGTCCAAATGTAAGCTTAGTACATGGAAACTTTAAGGGAGGGAAAGTCTCTCCTCATTGACAACAACTTCAAGGCTGAAAACTTCGGCCTGTAACTTCCCCTTATGAGCCTAGAATCATTCATCAAAAAATTTTTTTAACTTATTTTCAAATTGTTACCACCTCAGGGGATTATTTCATACCTGTGTTATGTGGCAGGGAATATGGCACTTTCTTTCATTGAAATTAGAGTGGTCTTCTTCGGTTATGATGGGGCTCCCCTCAACAGAGGATAGACTTAAGGCCTCGGGAAAAGGGTTACATGTTCACCCTGGCATTGGCTTTGCTGTCCTCACAGCCCACACTTTGAATTTGGAAATGATACAACTGTTACGTTATTTTTATTCTTTCCTTATATGGAAGGCTCCTACCCAGTTCCTTGTTTACTTTTCTTTCTCTTCCTCTTTTCCAGGGCAACACCTATTCTGTGAGAAAATTTTTTCTCCAGCTTAGAAACTGGAAGGAAGTTATGCAGGAGTCAATGACTAGTTCAGGGCAGAAGAGCTACCCTCAGAACTTAGGTGTGGATGTGGTCATTCCTGCCAACCTGCCCGGGCTGTGTTTGGTTGTACTAGGCCCAAAACCCCTACAAAAACACCTACCTATGCCAAACAGAGGAAAAGAAAGAAAATTTGTTAAGAAACTGAATCTCCTTCCCTTTGCACTAAATTTAACAAGGATACTTGACCATTTAGTTAGCACCCCCAAAGTCAATTGTGAGGGTAACAAAGGATTGTCATAACATTCTTAAGAAATAAGGGGCGCCTGGGTGGCGCAGTCGGTTAAGCGTCCGACTTCAGCCAGGTCACGATCTCGCGGTCCGTGAGTTCGAGCCCCGCGTCGGGCTCTGGGCTGATGGCTCGGAGCCTGGAGCCTGTTTCCGATTCTGTGTCTCCCTCTCTCTGCCCCTCGCCCATTCATGCTCTGTCTCTCTCTGTCCCAAAAATAAATAAACGTTGAAAAAAAAAATAAAAAAAAAAAAAAAAAAAAAGAAATATGTGAGGGCGCCTGGGTGGCTCAGTCAGTTAAGTGTCTGATTCTTAATATCGGCTCAAGTCATGATCTCACAGTTTGTGAGTTCAAGCCCGGCATCAGGCTCTGTGCTGACAGCACAGAGGCTGCTTAGTATTCTCTTTCTCCCCTTCTCTCTCTGCCCCTCCCCCAGTCATGCTCATGCTCTCTCTTTCAAAATAAATATATAAACATAAAAAAAGAAATATTTGAGATATTCTCTGAGGTTGACGTGGGGAATCTTCAGGCTTAGAGCAGCGATCTCAAATTCAAATGCCCATAGAAGTCTGGCATATAATGTAAAGGAGGGAAGCAAGAGAATATAAGACATAATTTTACATAATTTTGTTTTAATTCTTAATTCTACTGTTGACTATAAGTGTGTTGATTAAAGGCCATTGCCACTAGCTCTAAGTGTTGAATAGTAGGGAGTGGTGGGGACTGTGGAAAACTAAAGACGTCATGCGTGATTAAACAGAGTGGTCCCAGGCACCTTGGCCACTCAGCTGGTTAAGTGTCCAACTGTTGATTTTGGCTCAGGTCATAATCTCACAGTTTGTGGGTTTGAGCCCTGCATCAGGCTCTGTGCTTTTATCACGAAGATTCTCTCTCTCTCTCTCTCTCATATAAATAAACATTAAAATAAACAAACAAAAATAAAGAGAGTGGTCCCTGCTCATCTCCAGCTGATTGTTACCCTGTGAGACCATGAGCCCAATGTTGCTAGATGATTCAGTTTTTCAGGAGAAGCCAGAGATTTCTAAGTTTTGAATATTGTCAAGTAAACTAACCAATGCAACTGTAAGTCATTATATTGGTTACCCTTATGCAAAAAGTACAAGTTGAACGTTGGGGTGCTGGTAATGTTCTATTTCTTGATGTTGCTGATAATTACATAGGCGTGTTCTTTATGAACATTCATCTAGCTGGGCACTTAAATGTGTACTTTTCTGTATATATTATACTTTAATGAAACGTTTTTTAAATGTGTTGGCAGGTAGTTGAGTTTTTAGAAGAATTTTAAAACATTATCTGGGCCAACATCATGTAGGCCTAATAACGCCCATCTGTGGGTTGAATTAAGCCCTCAAGGTCACTCTTTATAAACTTTAATTTAGAAAACTTCGAAGGGGAAAAAGAATTCTGACTTTTCTAGCACTTATTCAAAGGCTGGGGAGGAAGGGAAAGGCTAGACATGGCTATGAGTTTCCATGAGGCACAAATAGATTTCCAGGGCACAGTACTGTGGTCTGAGTATACACAGGGAACAGTCCAGATCATCAAGGTCATGACCTTCTCATCCTCACCTGTGACAGCCTGTCTTCGTTTGACTTGCTTGTTGGTTCCCCTGGTCCACCATTTTTGGGGCCTGCATTCTAGCTTCACTGAGTCTCCCCTCGTGGAAATTCAGGTCTCATGTTTCCTCTCGTTGAGACGAAACCAGCACCCTGCAACCTAAGCTTTAGGAAAAAATGAAGGTAATATGAGAGAGTAGAAAATAGACAAGCATTGAAGTCAGACAAAACAGCGTTCACATATGGCCCTGACACAAACTAGCTGAGTATTTGGACAAGTTACTTACCCACCTTGAACTTGTGTTTTCTCATTTAAGCAACCCTGACATGAATACCTCTTCCCTAAAGGTGAGAAATGTATAAAGTGCCTAGGAGGGCATTGTCTTTCAAACTTTAATGTGCGTGGAATGTTGCCCAGGAATCTTGTGAAAATGTGGATTGTGATTGAGTAGAGTTATGGCAGGATCTGAAATTATACATTCCTAACCAGCTCCCAACTACACCAGTGCGACCAGTGCCAGAACCACACTTTGCAAAGCTAGACTGCAGAGTGCTTGATCACAGTACTTAGTGGGTACTAATTCCCCCACTATCACCCTCCATAAAAATATACACTCCCAATGAGAACTTTGAAATGGAAAGCTGGAGGCACTATTGACACTGACTTTGTTTGCTTTGCATGTGATTCCAGTAAGTTCTGAGGACCTAGTTTCCTTCATAATGCTGACAGCAAACTCGCAGTTTCCTCCATGATGACTTTCACAGGGAGACAATGGGAATCCTTTCAACTGAAAGCAGTGGTCAACAGGGTTGCTGAATTAGGAAAGGAGACCAGAAGAGTTAAATGTGCTCCTCCTTAGGAGATTTCTCTTTGTTTCTTCAAGATGACTTCCAAACTCACTGGTTTGTTTTTTCATCTGAATGCTTTATTCCATGAATAGCCTAACAATATAAATGTGTTTCAAGTACATGAATAAACAACATAATAATAAAAAGCACATGACTTTCCCAAGAATTTATCCCTGCAGTTCTGAGTTAACCAAAAGACAGCAACTTTCACTTTGGGGGACGGGAATGAGGACAAGTTTCAAATGTGCTTAAGAGACTCAGAGAGGAGAGGAAACAGAAGGTAAGGAAAGAAATATTGGCCTGCACTACTCGCGTGTTCCCCAGAACTGTTTGGGACAATTGGAGAGGAAAAGGGAAGCTATTACAGAAGAGATTAAAGTGGCAAGAAAACATACATCTGGTTTTGTACTGGTTTAAAGAAGACCTTTTCCCCAGGAATATGAGAGAGAGCATGAGCTTCGGAATCAAGCAGAATCTGGAACAAACAAACAAACAGGCATCGTCCCTTTTCATACTGGACAAGATTGGCCACTCACCTGAGTCTAAGTTTCTTCATCTGTAACATAGGGGGACTAAATACCTACCCTAGTGGATTGTTCTAGTAAGATACCGAAAATCACCCATGGGAAGTACCTCACTCAGTGGCCACTTAGCTTAACATATGCTCACTAGGTGGGTGTTTCCCACCTTCTTTCCCTAGGGGACTGAGGCTGTTGATCACAGAAGGAACACCATAGCCTAATTCCCCCGACCCATCTGAGTCATCAGGACATTTCTTTTGATAGGCAGATAATCTACACCAAGGTGGAAGACTTGTTACACATTCATGAGATGTGTTCCCATCAGCACTGCCATCAGTTTTGCTCAATACCTACTATGGTCCCCATGGCCAAGTAGCCGATCATTCAAACCCATGTTCATTTAGCCCCACTTCACCTAGCCCTTACCTACACCCCACCCCACATGCCTCTGACACTGTCAGGATGCCATCAAAAAGCCCTAGGTTTGAACTGATGGTTTCTTATTCACTAGCTGTGTGAATTTTGACACATCACTTAACTCTGTTAAGTCTCCATTTCTCCATCTGTAAAAACAAAGAAACAAAGAGTATAAAACGAGGCATCAGTGCAGCACCTGACACATTGAAGGCACTCTGCCATGTTAGTTCTGCTTGTTGGTGGTGTTCTTCTTTACAGTGGGCTTTGCCCCTGTTCATAGGTAAGGAAATCGGCATTCTAGGTGAATGAGTGATAAGGCCAAGCTTTGAAATTTGCCATTTCCATGGAGGAACAGGAGGCCCCAAAATGCAGAATAAAAGGTGTCCAAGACCATAACAAATTTTTAAATCAGCTGGCTCAAAGTCCATGGTCTTTGCAGATCAACATACTGCTAAGCACCAAGGAAGGTACAGAAAAGATTAAGACACAGATGCTGCCTTAAAGGTGCTTTTAGGAATCTGGGTATCAGTCCCATATGGATCAGAGAGCTGAGAATGACAACAGCAATATCCTGCTTGGTTGCCCAAATGTCAGTGTTGATGGAAACTTGTCTCTCCTGTCAGTTTTCCCTCTATCCAAGGACTTCCAAGTACCTCCACCTACAAACCCACAGACTTGTTCTGTTTTAGTAATTAGTTTCTCTCTCCAAATGAAAGATAGGAAAATCTTCTGAAAAAAGGAAGATAAAACCCCATAAATACTACGGGTAATTCAACGAACTAATTGATATTACTCGGTTATCACATCTGTTCAACTGATGTCCCTGTTCATGTTCTGGATATTTGTTGAGTACCTGGATTTGGGCTTCCCACCTTCTATTTCAGAGTCTTAGAAATTCAAGACCCTCATCTAGTATACTTCTGGCCCATTGTTTCCCCAACCTAGTTCTGGGTGTCCCCTGATTTCAGGTTTGCCTGCCTTTGCGGTTTTGACTCATCACATGATTCCTTGAAACTTGCCTATTTCCCCAGAACCTGCCCTTCAACCTGCATTCACAATTCATTGCAATAGAAACTCTGTATCTTTTTTAAGGCCAGTGCTCTTTGCCTTGATTAAAATTTATCTCTGACTAAGAAAACTGCTGTAGTGATTCTGTGTGCTTATAGTCTGACTTTTCTACCATTTAATGAGAAAGTACTGTACTAAGTGAAAGGGATATAATATTAGGTAAAACAGAAGCACAAAGATTAATGCTTTTGTTTTGTAGTGGGTAACACAGACCCGTGGCTTGAACTTTCTCTCACTTTTCTTTTTCAGCAACTTCCTCTTCTTCCCGATCTCCAAATGATGGAATATCTTAGGAACCCGTTGAAACTCTTCTTTCCTCCGTCTGTATTTACTCCCTAGGTGATTTCAACCAGTCTTACTTTTAACTACCGCTGTCCACTGTGTCTCTCAAATACATATCTCCACCCCAGACCTTCCCTTGTACTCTGGTCTTCCACATCCACCCACCACTTGAGCCTCTAAGAGGCACCATACACTGAGCAGGTCCAACCCAGAATCTCCCAGTCTTCTCTGTCCTACCCTTCTGTTCTTCCTAACACAACATAGTTTTTCTTATGTGCTGTACCCAATGTGTTAGCAAATCTTTCAGCTTCTATCTTCAACATATGTCTGGAATCCAAACCCACCTAGTAGCCACCGTCAGTTCCTACCAAGACTGTTACAAGAGTTTTAATATTGGTCTTCTCTTTCCGCTCCTGTCCCCTGACAGTCCTTTCTCAACAGGGCAGCCAGAGGGAGCCTAGTAAGTCAGAGCATTGCACTCCTTTGGTTGCCCATTGGTCTCAGTGTAAAAGATCACATCCTTACAGTGGCCTGCACGCCCTAGGTGATCTGACCTCACCTAAACTCGTCTTATTCCCCCCTCCTCCTTTCCCACTTATCCCTGGCACGCTGGCCCTGTAGCTGTCCCCGAACATACGAAATAGTATATTCCAGCCAAAGACATTTCCCCCAGCTATCTGCACAGATCATCCCCCATTTCCTTCACGTCTCTGCTTGCATGTTCACACTACAATAAGCCTTCGTCTGGTCACCGTATGTACAATGGCACTCACATTCCTTAGCCCCATCATCACTATCTAGCCTTTATTTGCTTGGTCTCTTCTGGTACTTGTCATTAGCAGCCTCACCAAACACTGGTAGACTTATTTTTCATTTACCTTCCCAAACTGACTTGATTCTCACACAGTCCACAAGCACTGACACTTTGTTTTGTCATTGTGTCCCCAGTCCCCCGATAGTTCCTGGCACATAGTCAATACTTAATAAATATTTGCTGAGTGAATGAACATTATTAATATCCTGGCTCATTTTCTCTGGGAGTCTTGGTAGACCATGAGTCATGCATAGGACTCATATTACGAGACATGCCTTTTTAAAAAAATATCTGTGTTGTCTCCAAAGGACTTAGCAACCTAGAAACCTACCTGTTTTCCTGCTGGGCCAGGCCCATCTCAAAGCCTCCTTTCAGGACTAGCTCTTTAAAATGCCTATGTTTTCACAACGTTCATATTGCATTATTCTGAATTATTTCAGCTGCAAGCTACAGAAATCCAATTCAAACAGGCATAAGGTTAAGAAAGAAAAGACAGGGATTTATTGGTTAATAGAATTGAAAGTTACAGTTCAAGCGCAGTTGGAGAAAGGTGCTGGAGAGAGTTTGTCAGGGATGCACTTCTTTGCTTCTGTCAGCTTTATTCTCCTCTTTGGTATGATTCAGACTGATGTTTTCCCAAGTAGGAATAAGGGTGACCACCAACACCCCTAAGCTTACATTCTACCAAGTTAGCAACCTCACTGTCAGATGTAACCTTAGATGGGGTCAGTTCTACCCACAGCAAATGGTCTAGGAGCGATCGAGGTGGTTTTTTCAGGAAAAGTCAGCCTGCTGAAGCTAAAGGAACAAAAATGGCTACTGAGCAGATGAAAAGAGTTGATGTCCACTACATCAGGCTTGCTTCTTTGTATCTTCAAGATCTCATGGGGAACCATACTTGAACTAAATATGGAGTAAATGTTTAATAAGAGTGACAGACATCCCAAAGCCACAGCTCTACATAGAGCTGTGACATGACTTTAAGTATTTTCCATCCCGGAAAAATTTGAACTTTGTTTCAGAGTCTCAGATTCCATATTCGAACAAGTCCCCTCTATCCCGGTCTCCTTCCTCTCATGGAGTCTGCCAAAATCTTGCTGCATTAGCTATTTATTGCTGTGTAACAAATCAACCCAGTACTGAGCCGCCTTAAGACAACTGGATTTATTATCTCATAATTGCTGTGAGTGAAAACCTGGGTCCTCTGGCTACAGTAAAAGTATCAGCCAAAGCTGTAGATGTGTCAAAGCACAGCTGGGAAACATCTACTTCCAAGATTATTCACATGGTTTTTTGCAGAATTCAGTACTTACTGTCTTTTGGACTGAGGATCTTTGTTCCCCATGAGCCAGTGACTGGAGGCCTCCATTGGTTCCTTGCCATTTGGGTCTCTCTATGGAGCTACTCACAATACGGCAACTGGTTTCCTCAGTGCGAGATGGCAAGAGCAAGTGTCAGCAAGACGAAAGTCATAGTCTTTTGTAGCCCTGTCTCAGATGTGACATTCCCTCATCACTTTTGCCCTATTCTGCTCACTAGAGTGAATTGTTAGGTCTAGCCCACACTCAAGGGGAGGGAATTAAATATGGGTACAAATAGGAGGAATGTTTCTTGATGGCAGAAAGCTGTCAAAAATGCAGGACACTTTGGTGTCACCTGGAGGTAGCCCCGGCAGATTGTCATGTGGTGACAATTCCAACAATGATGGACCGACTACCTGGCACCTCACTTTGACACGGTTCTGAGGCCTCATGGACTCAGTGGTAAAGAGTGCCATAATCGATTAGTGATGTCTGCCATGGGTGAGACATGGAAGAATGGCAACATGGGTCCACATATTGTCGAGCCCCATTCAAACGGCATTTTCCCAGGCCTAATAGACATAACAATTTCTCTTTGGCACTAATCAGAGGAAATGATGAGCTGGCTACAGATCACATATCTGATAGCTGAGGCTGCATGTGCTGTGATCCAATGGCACAACTTGAGTTACTGTTAACAACTGATGCCTTGTCTTACTGGCTGGTTTTTAACATATGCCCAAATCCATATTGAACCATTCTGTACATTTGCATCCAGTTTCCCACTACAAACACACTTAAGAAACGGAGCAAGGCGTACTCGTTCCGTTTTTTTTATTTGGTTTCAAAGGTTGTATGAGGAGCTTGGCCTGGTTGCTGAAATTGGTCCCAGCATTCCAAACTGGTGTCATGATGGCAGATAACCAAGTCTCCCCTCTCTCAGAACTAGTAACTGTAAAGGCCGGGCCTGTGGTAAAGCAGCGGAGAGAATGGTATTGCATTTCACATGGTACTTTTCTCTTCCTCGAAAGAACTAGCAACGTACTTGGTAAAGGGCAAAAACAATAAATAAAATAAAAGAAGTCTGATTAAAAACATGTTTGTAAACACTCGCTTCCTTTTTCACTGAAGCAAGAAAAAAGAGCTGGCTTCCTTTGACTTTACCCCAGAATAAATGTGCTTGGAATTGCATAGTAAATAGGGTAAAAAGAGCAAGTATCTCTCGCCTTAAAATATTAAGTGATGTTCCAGAGATGAAAATACTGATTTAGTCACTAAATGTTATGGCAACAGTGTTGTGTTTCAAACTTCTTTAGAAGATCAGTTATTTAAAGTTAGTATTGTAGATTCCTTCCTTCTTTCCTTCCTTCCTTCCTTCCTTTCTTTCCTTCTTTCTTTTTTTCTTTCTTTTTACCTAATTGTATTCAACACTTGGGAGTTGACAGTGGAGTTTACAAAATGCAAAACAAAACATCAAGAGCAAAATAGGTTATGAAAATGCTTTATTTTGGAGTTTATTTTTGTCCCTTCTCTTTGGATTGCTTTGTTTGCCATGAGGGGACCAGGGCTACCCTGAGATTGAAATTTGCTCAGAGAATGAAATCTCCACTCCCAAACTCCTAAAAGGCACTCCGGGGAAACCAGTCTTCCCAGGGTTCACATGTGAGTGTGGCCACATGTCAAACTCAATCTGTTACAGGGTATACAACCCCTGAAATCAGCATCTCAGGAAATGTAGCCTACATCCTGTGGCCATCTGGAGCCTGCTTTGCCGAGCCGTCTATTTTTCACCAGAGGAGTTGCAGAAAGGGTTAATCAATCACTGTGCCAGTTCAAACACAAAGCCTCCCTCCCCACTCCCTGCAGCTCTCACTCAACCCCAGAGCTGGCCGAACAAGGCCCCACATCAAAGCCGGAAACTCAAAGCAAATGTGCCAAAAGGCCAAATGGAAGTGGCAGAATTGGAGAAGGCTTTATTAAGTGTCACTTCTTAATACAGCCCCCAAACAGGCAGAGGTGACGAGACCGGCAGGCCCAAAGGAGAATTTAGGCACTCCACGCTGGGTGGAGAGTAGGGCTCCCCGTTGAGATTTCCAGTCTCCCCTGAAAGTTGTTTCTTTAAAAACTCACCTTGATAATGCGGCAAGACCACATGACAAAAGCGCTGTGTCCCCTGGGACGCCATAAGGAGCCAAGCCCTGTGCTGTTCCGTGGACTTCCACGAAAAGGTGCAGACGGTCTGCCTGCTGTTCCTTCTCAAACATTTCTTTGAAATAGACACAGATGGCAATTCCTTCACCCTTGCGTAAGCTCTCCGAGACAGTGAGGCTGACGTAGTCCTGTTACCTTTCTTGACCAGGCTCCTTGCCCCTTAGTTAGAACATGTTCACTATCCTTCAGGGTAACAAATGTGTAGAGTTCAGTCTTGCGGTTTCCCCATATCATGCAAATGGCGGCTTCAAAGTTGGATGTGGGCTTGAGTGAAAATCATAGCTGTGCCACATACCAGTTGTATAGCCGTGTACCTGCTGGGCTCAGTTTTCCAGGTCTCCACTCTGTCTTCTATAAAATGGGGATAAATCAGCATTCCTTGGGGAATTTGAGTTGCTGAGAAATTAATGAGAAAGTGCGTATGCAGACTCAGGACAGTGCATAATTAGCAGTCCATATATGCGCTTCGCTACTGTCGTTGGTCATATATCCATTCAACAAACATCCTCCAAAAGCCCTCTCTGTGTTAGGCACTGTCCTAGGCGCCATGGGCAGTGATGAACAAACTAGGCGAGGTCTTCGTCTCCACGGAGTGTATGATCTCGTCAGAGGAAATAGAATATAAAAAAGTACATGAATGAAGGGACAAGAACAAGTAGAGGCTAATGTGATAGAGAAAGGCCTCTAGCGGTTGGGACATTGACACTAGGAGCTCTGGAAAGTTCCTCTAAAGATGAAAGGACTAAGCCAAGACCTAACTAACAGGAGATGCCAGGCATGTGAGGATCTTGGGACAGAGCCTTCCGGGCAGAGGGGACACGTGCAAAGGCCATGAGTCAGGACTGAGCTTGGCATTTAATTTGTGGACAGAAAGAAGGCTGATGTTCTCAGAGCACGGGGAGAAGGGCGTACGGAAGAATGGAGAGAGCAGGGCGTGGCGGTGGCCTTACTTCTGTGCAGGTGCTAAGTTTTCAAGTGACTCGAGGAGTAATGTTGCTTCCTGCTCCCCCCACTGCATTCTCAAGGCTGCCAACCCATGGCACAGGACAAGGGCAGAGTTCCTTCATCCCTCTGCGGCCTCAAAGTCCCCCCTCTGGCATTCATAAAGACACAGATTGTTTCCAAGAGAAATGTAGAACCTCAGAGCCAAGCAGCTTTGAAATCTCTGGAGGGAAGTTCACACACATGCCAAAGAAGGCAAAGTAGAAACATGTCTTTTTTTTTTCCCCTCTCCCAGAAGTAAAATGGACATTGTAAATGTTAGAATCCACAGTGACTGAAATCATAGTTTCATTCTGTTTGGTTTTTCATGCTTTTTACAAAGGGCTGAACGTCTGATTATGATCTGCATGTCTTTTTTTGTGAGGTTCCATGTGCTGTGACTGAGAGAACACGCCAGGAGGAATGGCGTTCCGTGATGCGTTTGCTTCTCAGTTCGGCACTTTAATCGCTGTGTGACCCTAGTTAATTTACTCGTCCTCTCTGAGCAGTGCCTCCCTTTCTTCGTCTGTGAAATAGAGATTATAATATTTTTTCAAAGAGAGAGAGAAAGAGCGTGAGTAGGGGTGGGGCAGCGGGAGAGGGAGAAAGAGAATCTTACGCAGGCTCCGTGCCCAGTGCAGAATCCAACTTAGGGCTCAGTCTCACAACCGTGAGATCACGACCTGACCTGGACAGAGACTGATGCTCAAATGCCTGAGCCACCCAGGCGCTCCAAGAGATTACGATATCTGTGCTCTAAGAATTACGTTAGGATTAGTAGGAGAAACACCTAAGAGGATCCTGACAGCAAGAAGGGATACTCAGTGAGGAGGCACTTCCGAGGAACTAATAGCAGTACAAGTCCCTAGCTCGGGGCACAGCAAAGAGCTGCCCATGGCCCAAGTCCAGACTGCTGTCTGCTTTTATAAATAAAGTTTTATTGGAATGCAGCCGCACGTACTTGTGAATCCTTGGTGACTGCTTTCCCTCTACGCAGCTGAGTTCAGTAGTTGAGATGGAGGCCATGGGGCCCACAAAGTCTGACACTCTGCCCTTCACAGAAACAATTCACAGAAACAATTTTCCAGTCTTTGCTCTTGACTCCAAATGTCAGTGCCCTTTCCAGGCTTTCAAGATGCTTGAAACTTCGTTCCATGTCACAAAATTGTCTTGTGTGCCCATTTTGACTTGCTCATAGCAGGCGATTAGTACTTAGTGATCCAATTGAATTAAATATGCATGTCCACACGCACGCATGCACACATATACACCTACTTATATTTCTTGTTGCTCAGCCTTTTGTTCTTGCCAGAGAGCCCTTCCCTCTGTTGCACATTCATTTTTTTCAAACCGTTTTTGGCTCCTTTATCGGTGCGTGGCTGACAGATGTTATAGGTTTGCAGCCACCCAAATAACCTTTGCCCTTTGCAGGATCTAATGTTCATGGATTGAGCAGACCCTGCTGACCAGCGGACGATTGAGCGTCCTATTTTAACTTTCTCCGCCCCACCACCCCCAAATGTCAAACATTGGAAGTGGCTACTGAGACCTTCTAAATGCCCCCAGGCAAGAATTGCAAAGAATAGATCAGACAGTAGGGGTCGGGCTGTGGGATCCTAATCAGAGCGGCTTGGACCAGAATATCCGATAGAGTGCCTGCCGTCACTCACCCGCACCTCCTTCTGACTTCATATCCTGCCACTCTAGCCCGAACCCACTGGCCTCCTTCCAGTTCCTCAGTCTCCCCCAGTCACCTGCTCTAGCTGTTCTCTTTCAAGAGTATCCTTACCTTAGGGAACCTTCCCTCATAAACCCCCTGCGTGAGTCCTGCCCTGACCACCACATGGAATACTAAAACCCACCACCCCTATGAACATTCCTGCTGGATCTCCCATGCCTGTTTTTAATTCTTCCACAGCACTTATGACCTTCTACCAAACACTGTTACATGTTTATTATGCTCATTGTTTCTCATCTGTCCTCTCCATTATATGTAAGTTTCACAAGATCAGGGATAGTGAAGTGCTTTGTTCATTGATATCTTCCAATCCAGCCCAGGACTTGCATGTTTATGTATGTATCAAACACACTGTACTTATTTTGTGCCTGACACTGTTCTAGCCTCTTTAAAAATATCTACTTACATAATGGTAGGTACTCGATACGTATTCATAGAAATGGGTGCATAAAGGGAGACAACAAGGGTGTGGTTGTGGAATCAGACTGAGTGGTGTCCCATCCCTCACTCTGACACATTCCTGCTGTGTGACCTTGGGAAAGTCACTTAAACTCTCTGAACGTCTGCTTATTTTCCACTAAGAAAATAGAAGTGAGAATTCTCATTCATAGAGTTGATGGGAGGGTTAAAGAAGACGTTGTTGAGAAGGTCTCAGCGCACAGTGGTTGGCTCAATCGGTTGAGCATCCAGCTTCGGCTTATATCATGATCTCATGGGTCATGAGTTTGAGTCCCACATTGGCTTGCAGTACACTGTCAGCACAGAGCCCACTTCAGATCCTCTGTCTCCCTCACTCCGTGCCTCCCCCACTCACCCTGTCAAAAACAAGTAAAACATTTTTTTAAAAGACATTATCGAAAAGGTCTTGGTATGGTCTGCTGCATAGAGAAAGAGTTAACAGTACGAGCACCATGATTGTGATGGTGCAGTGTGACTAAGTAGGATCTCCAAAGTGCCAGGCTGGACACAACGCATTTCTATCACCATCCTTCTTTCTTTAAAGAGCAAAAAGGCTTATGAGGGTCACCTGTAAATGTCAGTTCTTCAAGCCAAATTAAGGAAGAAATCGGAAAACATTTGGGGGGCACAGTTCCCTTGAACTTAATGGGAACTATTTCAAAAACATCAGTTCTAGTGCTTTTTTTTTATTGTGGTAAGAACACTTAACATGAGATCTAGCCTCTTAACAAATTTAAGTGTGTAATACAACTATTAACTATAGGCACGATGTTGCACAGCACATCTCTAGAACTTAGCGCTCTTGCATAACTAAAACTTTCTACCCGTTGAAAAGTAATTCCCCATTTCGTCCTCCCCACAGTCCCTGGAGACCACCATTCCAGTCTCTGCTTCTAAGAGTTTGGCAATTTTCAACACATTATATAAGTATTTGTATTTGAGATGCTGCATGTAAGTGTTACAATATTTATCCTTCTGTGATGGACTCTCTCCACCTAGCAGGGGGTTCTCCAGGTTAGTCCCTGCACCTTTTGGTGGTAGGGTTTCCTGCTTTGTTAAGGATAAGTAATATTCTACTGTAAGTATAATGCCTTTTGTTCATAACTTCAAAGAAGACATAAGAATGGATGAATTAAGGGGCACCTGGTGGCTCAGTCGGTTAAGCACCAGACTTCTGTTCAGGTCATGGATCTCATGGTTCGTGAGTTTGAGCCCCTCATTGGGCTCTGCACTGAGAGTGCAGTGAGTTAAATATAAACACTGATTTATTTAGCCATTTGACAACCATTTATTTATTGAATACCTGATGTGAGCTAGAATATTTGTCCCAGGAATTGGGGACACAGAGTGATTACTATACTTTGGGTATCCAGTATCACATAGGTCACACTCCTATAGTGATGATGGGTGTATTAACCACACGACAGATGTTGTGATGGGGAAATACAGAGTCAACGTATGTGCACATCTCATGTTACAATAGCTAGTGGCTGTCGATCACTATCTTTTAAGTACTGGGTACTGTGTTAGACACTCATGAATGTTAATATTTATGGTACACCTGTGACGTAGTTTCTATAATTATACACTTCTTGCAGGTAGAAAATGAAGTTTAAAGGGGTTAAACTGTCTGAGATCAGTTAGTAAGAGACAGAGGCAAGAATTAAACCCAAAGCTCCAGCTCTTAACCGGGCACAGCTTGGTAAGTAAGTGGCTGACACCAGCTCTACTAACATGTAGCTGATGGGTGTTTTCTGAGTTCATTGCCCTTCTAGAATTTGTTTTCTTATCTGTATTTACCACCATAAGACCGTCAGAAGAAGTAAATCTGACAATAAACAGAGAGTGGTGAGCTAAGACCTAGCTCATGGCATGCACTAACTGTTAGTTCTCATCTCTCTTGCTTAAATAACTGTATGATTGTAGAGTCCTGGGTAGATGTAGGAACATATACACCAAATAATTACATTAATAATAGTTAATATCACTGAAGCATTTACTGTGTGCCAGGCACTGCGTGAAGCTCCTTTCATTGATTGACTTACCGCATCAGCATAGTAACCCTCTGGGTAGGTGCTCTTGTTATCCCTGTCTTTCTGCAGAGGAGACAGAGGTACACAGATCGTAGGTAAGTTGCCCCAAGTTACAGAGCTCTTACTGGGCAGACCGGCCCTCCATCCCTGGTGTCTGGTTCCAGTGCCTGCTCTTGACCATTCTGCCATCTAAATGCCATCAGAAAACGGTCACAGATACCCTTAGAAGTGGTTACTGGTGGTGGTGGTGCTACCATTGGTAGGATTCAAACACCCCAGGTGATTTATTTGTTCTCAAAGCAATGCAGTATTATTTCTGCATTTGTTTTCCAATTTGGATAGGTTTCTCTGTCGCTGATAGCCTCATGTAGCTGACGATCCCACAGACTTCCCCTTGTAGCATCAGTCAGTGCCATGATAAAGCCCGTATTACCTTTCTTAGAATGTACTCCTCTACCCCACCCCTGGCTTGCTCGGCATCAATACACAACCAAGTACTCTAAATGCCCCCCCCCCCCCGCCCAGATAGTTTCACTGACCTTGCAATACCACCCAAGATTTGTAATAGAGCTCATGATTTAATTTTGGAATGGAAGATTGGGAAGCTGTCTCCATCCTGGTACTCCCCAAAGCTAAGAGTCATGTCCACTCTCTCAATGACTCTGTCCAACTCAATAAAGCATGCAGCCCAAACTATAGCAAATAGTTTCTCTTCTCCCACAGACTTAACAGAAAAAGATTTAAAGACAAGTAAGGATGAAGGGGAGTTATTCCTTTGTGCTCCTTTTCAAAGCTGCAAACCTCAGCCGGGGCCCCCAAAGCTTGAGTTACCTCATCTGGACGGTGCTTTGCAAAGAAATTGGTCCTTTCTCGGGCAATGAAATATTTGCTAACTTCTCCTAATGAGTGTGGTTTTGCAGACTGTAATTTCTCTGCAGCTACGTTGCCAGGGCAGGTTTAAACAGAAATATGCAAACAATAAAGCACGACAGGGCACGCAGAGTTGGGTCATAAAATGCACGTCCCCTGTGTGTTGTGAGGCAAGACGCCAGCGGCCTTGTGCCCTCAGCCACCTGTGTGCGATTCCAGTCGATCATCTGTGACTCACTGGAGGCTGATCAGATTGTTTCTGTCCCGAGGCCATTTTATTATAAGGTTTGGTTGTGAATTTCATTAACTTTTACAGTCCTACACATGTGTGTTTATAACAAAAGCTATCTCCCCTCGTGGGATGACATTTGTTTTTATAAAACAAAAATTAAATCAAAATCCAAGCTTACGAAGGTTGAAAAAAATGTGTGCGAAAAACAATAGGCAGGAAACAAATTGTCAGTGTAAACCAACGGAAAATGTAAATCGATGTCCATCAAGGGCCTTCAAGAGCCATTTTTGGCATTACCCAAAATGCCATATGAAACATATACGGGGTTTGGCATGGAGGCAGGCTCAGTGGACTTTTGAAGAGCTGGCTGTTTCACTCCAGCCTGTGTTAAGAAACACCTACGGGAGAGCAATACGGAATTTTACCTAGGCAACAGAAAGGAGGTATTTCTTCATCACAGGATCTGGTGGATCTGAGGTACAGTCTGTGGAGAGGATTAAGGGAGTGCCAGGCACCACGCCTTTGAACTCCCTGCTTTGCCGGAGTGATGTAGATTCAGGGGAGGCCGAGGAACGCATCAAATACTGTGTTCATTTCTCTGTCTCATGGTACAAAATTGTTAGGCCTCATACCTTCTCAGAAACACAATTACAGTAGCTTTTCTGGCCCTATGGTCTCTGTCATAAGTGCTTACCTCTTCTGCTGTAGCACAAAAGCAGAGACAATACGTAGGTGGATGAGGAAGGCTATGTTTCAAGGAGGATTTTTAAGGCCATTGAAATTTGAATTTTATTTATTTTCACATGTTACAAAACATTATTTTCTTTTAAAAAAAAAGCACGTAAAAATTTAAAAACCATCCTTAGCACACAAAAGGCTGTATGAAAACAGATTTGGCCTCCAGGCCATATTTGCTGACTGAGCCCAATAACAGAAACCTTAGGGTGGATGTGGGAGATTGCCATATGTAACCTGGCTAGTTTTACAACCTGGTCGCCATGAGGTTGCTTCTCCAATGGACTGCGATAGAAAAATTCAAGAAGTTAAAAACCAATGACAGCTTTTTCATTGACCTTCTGACATGTGATAATATGCTCACCCTAAATTATGACTTTTTTAGGAGACCATTAAGTATATGTAATTTTGACTTTTTAAAAAGGTAGTTAGGGACATCTGGGTGGCTCAGTTAGTTGGTTAAGCATCCAACTCCAGCTCAGGTCATAATCTCATGGTTCGTGAGTTCGAGCCCTGCGTTGGGCTCTTTGCTGACAGCTCAGAGCCTCGAGCCTGCTTCAGATTCTGTGTGTGTCTCTCTCTCTGCCCCTCCCCTGCTCACACTGTCTCTTTCTCTCTTTCAAAAATTAAAAAAAATTTTTTTTAATTTTTTAAAGATAGTTAATAACCATTGTTTCCTCACTTGGTCTTAGGGGTCTTAGGCAGAATATATTTCTCTCTGCCTTTGTGGTCCAAAGCCTTATTTCACAAATTTGAGAAAGAGAAATACAGTTGTTACCTGAAATCAAGTATCAAGTTATGGCATATTCTGTTGTTGAGCCAATATTCACTCCTCACCCCCCTCCAAGGGGGAGAAGTGTTCTCCCATCACCCCTACCCCTGCTTCGATGACTTAATTTGGCCAGTTGAAGAAAGGTCCATGAGAGTGAAAGCCAGAGTGTGGCAATTCTAAGCACAGACCATCAGAGGAATAGTGTGTTCCCATCGGCCCTTCAGGAGTTTCAGACCTCCTCCATGAGATGACTATGCCCCCAAGTAACTGCTGCCCTTTCTGCTTGGCCCCAGCATGAGAGACCCCGGAGTAAGTCTCGCTTTGATTGGCAGCCTGGAGCAGGGCCACCCCAACTGACCCACAGACTCACAGCCAGAAGCAGGGCTGTGCCCGCCAGCCCACAGTCTAGTGAGAAAGAAATGAATGCTTATTGTTGCGTGCCACTGAGATTTTGGATGGTTTGTTTTGCAGCATAATTAAGGCAATAGCTGACTAAAACACAAGGTAATGGCAGAGCTGAGACAAAACCCCAAATTTCCTAAACCCATCCTGCTTTACTTGCCACTTAACTAGAAGATAAATAAATGTACATAAGGCAGCTCTCAGCCCTAGAATATCCTACCGCTGTGGCCTCATGGTCACAATTTCCAGAATGAGATAGGAGTGCTGGTGTTTCTGGGGTGAAATTATTGATGAACCCTTATCCTGTGTGAAACCCCTGAGCCTGCCCAGTGTTTGCTTGCTGTTTGCCTCCTCCCTGTCGCCTCTCCTCCTTTAAATAATTTCCGTTGTATTTGTTTTTCTTCCTTGCTCCCTTTGCTTTTAGTGCCAACCAAGCTTGGCACGTTGCAAGAGAGAAATCTCTTCTTGTTTATCTTGAAAACGGATGTGAGAGAAAAAAGATCATGTCTCCTTTAAGTGGAAAAGGCACTGTTGTGATGAAAGGAGGAATATAAATTCAAATTGCTACAGAATAATTCAAGTAGCATGGAGGAGCATGAAAGAAACCCTTGGGCAGACCAAGTTTCCATGAGACTGTGTACATCTAGAAGGTTTTTTTGTTTGTTTGTTTCATGTTTATTTATACTTGAGAGAGAGAGAGAGAGAGAGAGAGAGAGAGAGAGTGAATATGAGCAGGGGAGGGGCAGAGAGAGACAGAGACAGAATCTGAAGCAGGCTCCAGGCTCTAAGCTATCAGCACAGAGCCCAACACATGGCTTGAACCCTTGAGCTGAGCCATGAGATCATGACCTGAGACAAAGTCGGATGCTTAAGGGACTGAGCCACCAGGGGTTCCCTAGAAGTTTTTGAGCTCACATGCATGCATTGCGATTGAACAGAACCAGCTAGCCTTATTTTCTCGAATAGTTGTTGTAAATTTGGTGCCAGCCTCTACTTAATGATTGGCCTAAATAGGGCCAATATTTGGCATAGTGGCTCTATGCTTGAGAAGGACAATTCAGAACGAAAGAACATTGATTCAATGAAGCGCCCTATATTCTGCTGTTGCCATTAATGATTTTCCCTGGGCATCGTGGTTTGAGAGGAGAGCTTGCCTAGGAAACCAGGGTTTTTCTCTGTCAGTTCCGTGACAATTAAAATCCATTAAAAAACAATTTCAAAAACGACGTATGTTCCCTTTAGACAGCTCCCCACTTGACCTCTCTAGAAGTGTAAACAAAGAGTCATAAAGTGGGGTCCTTCTAGACCACTAATAAATAGAAAGATAAAGCCAGAAAAGCATCTGCAAACAGAAGTTGTGCTTTGAGCATAGTGGAACTCAGCACTGTAAGAAAAAAGCAGACTTTAAAATTAACTATCTCCTCAATCATAAGTAAAAATGGGTCAGATTTGCTGACTTTCCCTGTGGAAATCAGAAATTATTCATGCAATATGATCCCTTGTCATCAGTATGACAATAAGGTTACATATCGGATCAAATGTTGGGAAGTCAAATAAAAGAGAAAAGGTGGTTTTTAAACCTTGCTTTTTAAAAAATTTTTTTCTCACTTTTTCTGTGAAAAATCACCAAAATAAAGATGAGGCAAGCAACCTCATAGCCATGATTTACATCAAAATGAGAGCAAGGCAAAGCAAGATCACTGGGTTGTCCTTGTGGATGTACCTGACACATAGGTGCCTGGAAAAGGGGGCAAGTGTAGCTGAAGTGTCCCCTATGGTCCCCTCACCAAGCAGCACACCCTGGTGTGATGCTACACTGACGAGAGCAGGAGGAGGCTTGTCTTTCCCCAATTCACACAGACACCATGTAAGATCACCAAGTCAAGCATCTGCCATGGGTGCCATTTTCCTTTTCACACAAAGGCTCTGTGTGGGCTAGCAGCAGCTCTAAGCCAAAGCAAATTGATTGCCAAATATTCCATTTGAGTAATAAATAATACTTCGAAGCCTCACCAGTATTGTCAGCATGTCAAAAAACCACAGAAACGTTCATGAAGTTATGTCTTAATTCTGGACCTTGTCCAAGAATATCATGGAATTCTGTCAACTGTGCGATAACATTCTTGCTCTTGGTACACATTGTTTTGCTCTGTAGATGCCCTATCCTTTCTGGCTGAGGAAAGACTGCGCCCAGGATTAGTGACTGATGAAATGATCCTCTGGTAGAACCTACAAAATGTGACTAAGCTCATTTGGTTCCACTGCTGATTTGTTCACTAGCAATACGTGTATCTCTTCCTAGCCCAACCCAGAAGAGCTTTTAGGTACGGGCTGTTAAAGGAGTCACAAATACTCTTCAAGTATGATTTCTTATATGTTCTTGCAGATTCACTCAGGTTTACTCAGCCTCCTCCATACAATATCCATAAATCCAATAGTTTTTTATTTAAATTTTCCCATGAGAATAATTTAACTCAATAGAGTATTTAAAACATAATGCAATTACCTGTGATATCACATTTCTTAAGAGCAGTTTTACTTAAAATAAGTCCTGGAAATACTATATCCTTTTGAAGCAACAGTTCCTGGAAACCTCCTGACTACGTCTACTTTCTTAATACTGATCCTCATTTACTCCTTTGTTCTGGCATATTCCTTCCTGCCTTCAAGTCTCTGCACCTGCTATTCCTTCTTCTTGAGCTCCTCTTCCTTTCTGTCTTCCCCTAATTATTTCCTGTTCATCCTTCACAGCCCAGCTCAAGTTTACTTCTTCAGTGAAATCTTCCATGACTTTCACAAGTTATTCTTTCTGCCTGGCTATTTGATTAGCGTCAACATCTCCCACATGAAGGTCAAAAGATCTGTATCCCCAGAACCTCAACCAGGACCCAATACCGAGGAGACATTCAGCAATTGTTAGGGACCAAATGCTTTGTGTCCACTCCAGAATTCGTATGTTGAAACCCTACCCCTCACTGTGATATTATTTGGAGGTGAGTCCTTTAGAAATTAATAAGGCCTGATGAGGTCATGAGGGTAGAGCCACCACGATAGAAGTACTGTCCTTCTACAAAGAGGAAAAAGAGACAAGAGCTCTTTTCCTTACTCTTGCCTTCTCTCTCATGTGAGGACCCAGAAAGAGGTTATCTGTCTGCAAGTCTGGAAGAGAACTCTCACCAGGAACTGAATCTGCCACCGACTTGATTTTGGACTTCCCTGTCTCCCACACTGTGGAATAAATCTCTGGGGTTTAAGTCCCCCAGTCTGTGGTATTTTGTCACAGCAGCCTGAGCTAATACAGCAGCTATTTGTTGATAGACAGATGAAAGAAAGGGGGAAAGGACGAAAGGGGAGAAGGGAAAATTCATCTGAAGGAAATAACCAGATAAGTGTTCAAGATTTAGCTGTCAGGATATTATCAGGCCAATAATTAGATAGCAAAAGCCTGGAAATCAATGTTTCTCATGTGATTATTCTACCTAGCTTCTGCCAATGCCACCCTGCAGTTAGAGGGATGTCCTCAGCATATTGTTAGACAAATCGAAAAGGTTATATACTGTATGTACAGCAATATATACTGCTTGGATCACACTTTATTTGAAGAAAAGTATAATAGAACAACACAAATGTGCACCATAATCTAGAACAAGGACCAGAAGCCATCAACACATTAAGAATAGCTGTCTCAGGATGGTTTAAATCTGGACGATTCCTTGCTTTCCTTTTACTCACCCATATTTTCTCATTTCTCCACAATTAGCATGTGCCACTTGTGTGTACCATATGTTGGTTTCCTCCCACACAGGCTCCATTTTTCCCTCATGCCTAGTTGGAGGCAGGCTCAGGACCTTTTTGTGTTCTCTAAAAAGAATCTGCTTAGGCCGTGAGCACTGGTAAGCAACGTAAATTCTGTGGAAGTTTTCAAGTGAGAGAGAGGATGCTTTCACCTTAGAGCCTACAGTGATTACCTCCGTAAAGGTCCCTACAAGATACTCTCTTGTACTAAGGGCTCTTTTCTAGGTAACTGATGGGTTTCCCTTTGTCTCTCCTCTTTTTTCCCCATGTAGCTTCTCATTCTCTCTTGGCCCCTTGCCTTGACTCCAGCTTCTGATTCTTATAAATGTAAAGTCATTTCCTTCTTCTGCATGAAAACTTGTCCCGGCCCCACACTTGCTCTTACCCCACAGCTGGCTGAATGTAACTTCTCAGCAAAGGCCACATTTCCTCAGTTAAAAAATTCTCAAACCAGCTGCAGAGAAGACACAATTTCATCCATGTTCTTATGCCTAAACAATAAAATTTAAACCATAATTATCTAAAGATGAAAAAGTTCATGTGTGATTTATCATTTCCCCACATAGTACTCTATCACATCTCAGTGAAGATCGTGGCTGGCCTTTAAAGCAGAAACATTTCAACGAAAAACAGAAGTATAGACCACAGTCTGATCCAGGATTTTGCTGATCTTTGGGGAACATTATCCACTGCATATTGGTCTAGTTATCAAATTTCCCATCATCCTCTACATATTGGTTTTCAAATTCTCCAAGCTAGGAGAACTTTAAAAACCCAGTTCTTGGTAGAATTATAGGGCATCTTAAAGAGCTTGGCACAAATACAAATAAGTAAATCTACCAGAACTCCATTTTAAGAAGTCCTGACTGTTCCCTTTTGAGCCTTAAGGACTTCACAGGAGCCAGAATGAAACCACGCTTCTTGGTAATTAAGCAGAGACTAGGAAGGGGCTGGGGATGGCCAAGCTCGAAAGCATATTCCAACAATTCTAATTCTAATTCATCCCAATTTCCATCCAAAGCTGCCATATATGACTGAAGTCAGAATTCCTTACCTTGTAGGGGCGCCTGGGTGGCGCAGTCGGTTAAGCATCCGACTTCAGCCAGGTCACGATCTCGCGGTCCGTGAGTTCGAGCCCCGCGTCAGGCTCTGGGCTGATGGCTCAGAGCCTGGAGCCTGTTTCCGATTCTGTGTCTCCCTCTCTCTCTCTGCCCCTCCCCTGTTCATGCTCTGTCTCTCTCTGTCCCAAAAATAAATAAACGTTGAAAAAAAAAATTAAAAAAAAAAAAAAAGAATTCCTTACCTTGTAAATAATCTGATGTAATGTTTGTTAGTTTCAGCAACAGTAGCTTTCTCTTAACTGCAGTATGGCAGGTCCCTGTGCTCAAGCTTAGTATGCATCATTCCATCTAGATCTCCCAGTAATCCTGTCTACATTGTAGAGATACCGTTCTTGTCACTCTTTGATTGGATAACTGTCAACTAGGGGTTAAATAACCTGTGCAACTTCCCACAGACAGTGGTGGAGGCTGTCCTTGAAGCAATGGCTGACATCACATCCACACTCGTAAGCCTTTGAAACATTCCTGCTTCCCCTATAAATGTAAATCTTCCCTGCCTTCATTTTAGCATAAAGCTAGAGAGAATTATATGACCTCCTTAGAACAGATGCACTCATATTGTATTTGCAAAAAGGTTTTCTGTTGCTTTGGCCCAGCTATTTTTTGAAATGACCCCTATTAGATAGCAGTTAAACATCTGTGTTCCCAAATGGTTAGGAAAAACACCATCATGTGTGTCTCAGCCCCTAACACTGTAACTATTAGAAAGCAAATAGAGTAAATTCAAGGACTATTATTATAGAATCTATTAATGTTATATCATTCCTAAGTCCTAGTCTTCTGAAATTAAAATTGGCATATCATATATCTGGTAGAATGTATATACACGTAGACAAGAGCCCAAAATTGTCATTTTTCCCAAAAAAAGTGTTAGAAAGTGTACAGTAATGCTCTATCCTTTCTTAACTGTGTAAAGTTCAAAACTATCTTTAAAACGATGGGTGCTTCACAATCCATTGTTTAAAAATACACAGAAAGAATGTACGGTTCTTCAAGATAGATTTTTACGAGTACAAAACTTCTTACTTCTTCATATACATGTGTAGGAATTCTCTTTTAGGTAAGACTCAATTAACCCTCCCCACGTCTTCGTACTAGACCTCTTGGTAAGTCAGCAAACGACAAAACAAAGTTATAATGAAAGTGGTCACCATTTTTGGTTTTATTTTTCAAGTACAACATCAAGGACAAAGTTTAAAGAGTATTCTAGTTACTATCCTAAGTCTTGACTTGCGCTATGAAATATTGTCTCATACAGAAATAAAGTATGAAGAGGGGAATTGTTTTGTCCTAACCAGTCCTTCTAAATTTTATTATATATATCTTGATGGTATCAAAAATTAGATATCCTTAGATACTTCTTTAGGGAGTTCTGTTTCTTCCATTCTTTTCAGTAGAAAGCTCTGCCATTCGTCCAATTTGAGGTCCAATCTCAGCTCCATTGTCCATGAGCTGTGTGACCTTGTACGTGTTTAATAACCCCAACTGCTTTTCTTGTAAAATAGGGATTATAGAGTTACAGTTTGGATGAAAGGGGATAATATTTTATCTTTTTGGTTTTTTATTTAAATTTTAGTTAGTTGTGGGATAATATTTGTAAAGGCAAAATATCCAGCATAATGCCCAGCACAGAGTAGGTGCTTAATGCGTAGTAGCTTTCATTGTCATTTCCAACCTTCCTCTAACCTCTCCTTAAGTATCTCATTGCCCTCCTGTATGCAAATCCAGTAGTCCTATGCTAGCCCTACCACTTCGAGATACACAGAGTCCTGGTCATTAACAACCATGATTATCAACATGGTGTTGTTTAATAAGCTCCTTGGGTCTTCCTTCACACTCCAAATTCTCCATGACCTCCCTAACTCCCTGGAATGAAAATGGCATCTTGGGAAGTTCTCTCGCATGACGCCTCTTTCTGAGGTACCACCTAACACTAAACCCTTACTTTGTACTACCTAACCCTCATGTGGCCAGGATTGTTGAGAAAGAAGAACATAGGACAGATGAGTTTTGATGAGAGGAAAGGACAGGGAGAAGTACTGAGCGTAGGTGGCATCAAGGGAGCACATGTCTGAGGGATCGGCATGCCCACCATTTTATAAGCAACAGAAGAGGTCCTTCATTTCCTACCTCACCAGTATGATCCATGGGTGCTAGCACTCTTTCACTCACCAGCTGGCTTCCCTTCCAATGCTCAGTCATCAGGATTGAGTTCACGTTCATTTTCCTCAACACATACAGACCAGACCTTATTAACAACCACATGTTATATTCTACAACCCTTGAGAGCAGTACTTCTGAAACAGTTCACGGGCATGCAAACTGCCTGAAGACTTTGTTAAAATGTAGCTTCTGATTTAGGAGGTCTACAGTGGGGCCTGAGGTCCTGCATTGCTAACCAGCTCCCAGGTGATGCCAATGATGCTGATCCAACAACGGTAAGGAGTACTCCAAGCTTACACATCACTTTCATAGTGGCCTCATGAATTTTGACAACAAACCAGTGGAAAGGGAGGGACTGTAGTTCATCTCTATTTCTCAGGTGAGGAGGATAAGGTGCATAGAAGTCAAATGCCCTCTTAAAGTCAGAGGAGCAGACAGTGAGTCTCAGTCCAGCATTCTTCCAGCAGCACAGTGCTGCCCTAACCTTAATTCTCAGTGCCTTAAGTGCCATTACTGACTTAAGATCAACTCGTAAATTCATTTCACAGAAAAGAGGGTAAATGACATAGCTGGCTAACTTTTCTTTCTGGTGTTCCTGGATCTGTTACCTACTACATCTTGTCCCCATATTCCCATGGTATGCCTCTTATCCCTCTCACAGACTTCACTAAGTAAATGCATATCACACAGATGGACCACTTAATTACACTTCACAAATAAATACTTACTGATCTTTCATTTGGGCAAGGCCTTGAGTGATGGTCTAGGGACAGCAAGATAAGTCTTAGTCCCTGCCCTCAAAGAACTTTCACAATATCAAGGAGGACCAACATCTATACCAATTGCCAGAGTAGAAGGCAAGCCATGCCAGCCTAAGACATGATTTGACAAAAAGAATAAACAGTGATATGAAAGCACCAGGAAAGGAGGAATTCATTTCTTCAGTGGATCAGGAAGATTCTTCAGTGGAGACTGTATTTGTGGGTTAACCTTTAAACTAAAGCAGGATTTCAACATGTGGGAAAAAATGTGGAGGAGGAAGAGAAGAAAAAAAAGACGAGTTGCAGGCATGAGAAAAGGCTCCCTGGAAGACTTGCTCATTCCAAATGGTGGGTCTCCTGTGCTTCCCCTTGTCCATCAGGCTTGCACATCTGTAACAAAGTCCAGGGGAAATGCAATACCTTGCCTCTAAGGTACTGGCAGTAGAGTGCAGTCTGGTATCACTCCCCCTCGAAATGGAACCCATCCAGATTCCCACATCTTATTCTTCCTGAGTCCAATCCACCTCGGGAGAAGTATCACTTTTCAAGAAGGGACTCAGAGTCTCAGATAACAAATCTCTCATTGGTGAGTCATGTTCTTCTTGGCAATCCAACAGCACATGGATATTTCCTTTCCAGCCTCTTTCTTTTCCAATCATCCCTAATGGAAACATCGCCTCATGCCTTCCTTTGCCAAATCCTCCAGCTCACCTGAAGCCCAGCTTCCGGGATTTCTTGCTTGAACTCAAGTCCTATCTCCCATAAACAAAATCAAGCAAGCTATCTTTCATGAGTTATTTGGATCCTAAGCACAAAAGATGATACCAAGTCATTGCAGGATAATTTTTATTTTGAGCTTTTCAAGGCTGTCCAGTTTAGAAACTAGCAATACAGGAAGTGAGGAAGGCACAAGAGTAAGTAAACAGTAGGTGCTCAATACATATTCCTTATTGTTGTTATTATTGGCTTTCATTTACCACCTTGGCTTTGAGAAAACCCAACTTCAAGGCCTTTTTAATTTTGCTTAAGCAATGTTCCTCCTGTGAATTCTCTTCTGATATCTTCTTTCAGTAATGTGGAACATTCTACACAATCTTTGTTATTTCAAGAAATACCTGAACCCACCACCTCTGAAGAAGAAATTCTCAATAAATAGTATGTGTGTCTACTACCAAAGAAAGGTTGCAGCCTGATAAAGATGGCCTCAATGTTGTTCACCACGACCATTGCTACGGTTTCAAATTACCTATGACTAACAAATTTTTTTAAATATTCCTATGTGATCTTCAATCAACTTCCCTTCTTACCAACGTTTTACAAGCTCTTTAAATGAGGGGGAATCATAGCTACCATCCCTGTGATGATTTCTTCCATCCTCTACAGAAAGCATCTGCCATTTTACCAGAAGCCATCTCCCATCCTTGGAAATCACATCTTAGAAGGATATATGATTTGCATGTGTTCAGTAGAGGGAAGGTCTGTCTGAAACAAGGAAATGTGTATTTTAGGAAGTGTAAATGTAATCACCTTACTTTGAAATACGTGCATTAAAAAATTAAATCACCCAAGTGTTGACAAGTTGCAATTTGTAATTAGCACACTAATTGTTTATACATTGAGGTCTCTAAAGTGCCCCACATTTGAGGTAATCTTGTAGTTGAAATACTTTTTCTTTTTCTTTTTTTCACTATCATATCCTTTTCCTGAAAACCTCACCCTTTCTCAAATCAAACGGAATCTCAAATTAGAAGCTATGAAAATAAGAAAAAATGCTTTTCTTTCTTGTTAGAAATATGTTAATTAGGAATAAATATGAAAATCACATATTTCAAGTAATCTTTAGTTATTCTCTTTAAAGAAAGGTTCCATCAACATATTAATATACCCCTTCTTTAGTGTATATATTTTTTGCATAATTGAGTTTATAATTATTATTATAGCATTTTCCACTTAATTATATCTCTTTGAAAAACTTGATTCCACTAACTACATAATATGTTTAAATGCTTATGTCTAATCATTTATACATTCTCTTATTATTCTACATGTACATTATTTCTAATTTTGTATTATTGTAAATAATGCTAGGATAAACACATTGTACATAAATATTATCTGTACTCTTATATCCCTATGTTCTTAGAAGTGAAATTATCCAACCAAAAATACATCTTTTTTAACTTGTTATTTCAATCTAGTTTTCAACTTACAGATGAGATGGAAGGAAGATATTTTTAAAAATCCCTTATACGCCTTTACCTACATTTTCCACATTTGAACATTTCTCCACATTTGCTTTCTGATTCTCTCTCCCAGCCTCCTCTGTCTCTCCCCCTCTCCTTCTTGTCTCTAGTCCTTTCTCTCCATTTCCCCTCTGCCTTCCCTCCTTCCCTCCCAACCTCTTTCCCTCTCCCATTTGAGAGCACCTTGAAGACATAATACATCTACACCCC
This sequence comes from Lynx rufus, assembly GCF_022079265.1. Taxonomy (NCBI): domain Eukaryota; kingdom Metazoa; phylum Chordata; class Mammalia; order Carnivora; family Felidae; genus Lynx; species Lynx rufus. Next base: position 40,617,899 of record NW_025814856.1, on the reverse strand, counting down.
TAAATCCTTCAGTGTATCTTTCCTAAAATTAAGGAAAGCACACATGAAAATCAGATATAAAATTTGTATTGATGATATATAGTCTAATCTGTAGAATTTATATAGATTTCTCCATTTGTCCTGATGGTGATCTTTATAGCAAATAAAATCCTGGATCATACATTGTGTTCAATTGTCATAAGCCTCTGGTTTTCTGTAATCTAAAACAATTCCTCAACTATTCTTTGTCGCTCATGATATTGACATCATTAAAGAATAAAGGCCCATTATTTTGTAACATGTTCTTCACTCTGGATTTCTTGGATATTTTCTCATGAGTGGTTTCAGGTTACTCATTTGCAGCAGGAACACTGTAGATGTGATACTGTTTTCTTCTCATTGTATCGTATCATAAGGCCCCTGCTGTTGGCTTGTCTCACTACTCAGGATGCTAACTTTGATCACCTGGTTAAGGTGGTATCTGACACATTTCTCCACCGTAAAGATACATTTTTCCCCTTTGTAATTAATTCATATTTTGTAAAACTGTGGAAAGACCCTATTATTCATCATACTTTCACTATTTTAGTATCTGTTGACTACGTTAGCTTGAATTCATTGTTACTGTGATACTGTGATACCTGTGGATTTCTAATTCCATCGTTCCTTCTGCGTTTATCAGGTACAGTCTCCTATAAGGAGAAACTTCCCTTTTCCCTAACTAATTATTTATATCCATATGGACTCGTGGTTTCCTATTTTATTTAATTGGTCATCATCTGTTGTTATCTCTATTTTGATACTCAAAGTGTTAGGTATTTAGCTAGTGGGGGTTCCTTCCAGGTGGCTGGCACCTGTGTGCTTTTGGCATGTCCCCATAATTCTTTGAGCACTTCCTACTTTCAGACATAACATGAAGTTCCAGGTCTGTGTTGTTTTTGTTTGTTCTTATTTGTTTGTTGCCTCTCCCCTAGGGCCAGCTATTTCTCTAAGGGGTCTTAGTTCCTTCTGGGGAAAAATGGTATTTTGAGACTGACATAGGCATGCATGTGTTTACGAAGGTGTTATTGTCTCTAGTTCCTTTCAACCCACAGAGCTGGAAAACCCAAAGTTTTGTACACATTCACTCATGTGTGCATGTGAATATACATACACACACCCATCTTCACTTGTATCCATAACTTTATCTATACCTTTCACATCAAAAATCATGAGTGGTTTATGACCTCCAATTGTTAAGACCTCCAGTTCCAATTTAACAGAATAGGATGTATTCTAATTCTTACCCTTTGTTGTATTTGTAACTCCTTCCTCCAATAATCTGAAACATTGCTACTGCTATCTGCAATCTATTATCTGCTTAATTCTAGTTTACACAGAAAGTAGTTTCAAAATTACTAACCTATAACTCTTTGGGAACAAGAAAATCTATTAAGTACAGGTAATTTTTGTTAGTAATTTCTTTATAGTCAATCTGAGGAATGCCAGTCCAAATACAATGTTCAAAAAAATACAAACTTTTGACAAAGCTTAAAATATATCATATCATTTTCTCCAGCCATGAGCAGTGATTAAGAATAAATGATTGAAAGCACCTTACCAACATTGAAGGTAGTCATTCACACACACACACACACACACACACACACACACACACACACAAGCAAAACAAGTTTACTAATTAAGTTTTTTAAATGTTACTCTTATCAATTGTATTTTTTATTTCTCTTGCAAGAAATTATTGGATGAAAAATGATTTTGAAACCCCAAATATCTTTTTGTGAATTGGCTTGAATATAATTAGCAGAGTTAATAGCCCTGGGATCTTACCAAATATTGAGGAGACCAAGCAGTGGGAAGGCTCCTCTGGGAGGGCTGGGTGAAGAAGTAAGTTGGGGTGAAGCTCTTTCACATACATAAGCTATCGCCAAAGAAGCCATCTTTGCTCCTTCTCCCCACAACAAACTCCAGGCTATGTGTTTTGGTTCTGGTGGCTTCTTTATCCCTTGCCCTGAAAATTCATTTTAATCTGAAATTACTGAACTCAAATGTTGGGCTGGAAGCAAGGCCACCTACACAATAATTTGCCACCTATTCTAATCCCCCTTCGGCACAGTCATTCAGTAACTCATTTTCACGGGAAACCAATGCTATTCAAAAGTCCTACAGCTCTTGCAAGCTTAGTAATAAATATTAAATGAAATCACAGGTATATGACAACTAGCTTTAGAGTTCAAGCAGAGGATTCATTGTAAGCAAACCACATATGCCTGGATAATGCCCTGAGTTTTTTCAACAGGGCCATCAAGACTCATAAATTAAAGGACATCAAGTCAGTTCTCCTTAATTTGCTTATATTTACATATAAGGCTGTTGATGATAAAGCTTCCTGGGTCTTAAAACACCATCCCCAAATCTTAAAACACCACCCCAAAATCTACCAAAGCCATTCCCAAACCCAAACTATTCCCTACACACTTTAAAGGGTGAATTCTACAGTAGGTGAATTCTATCTGAATTTAAAATAAAACAAAAAGCAACTATGAAAGCCCTTCCAATGATAAAAACTAAACTTCATAGCTTGGAAAGGATGTGGCAGCACTATGAAGCACAACCTCTTATTATTTATAACACATGAGCAAACAGAGGGAAAAAAATGCCCAAGAATATGCAGCTAATAAGTGGACAAACCTGGACTCAAACCTACTCTTTTCCTTTCCAAAATTCAGGATTTTAACCCACACACCATGACTCCAATGAAGACATACAAGGTGGAACCTGTTGCTAAGTCATGGCAAGCTAACATAGTGTCCCATCAGGACAAGGCTTTGCAACAGGAATGATTCAATCACTCAGGAGGTATTTTTGTTGACATTATAATGAATAATTGTCTGGGCTGATGGTTTGGGGATTTTTTTTTTTCTCTTCACAAGATTAACCACTCACTTGACCAGACTAATCGACTCAACCAGTAAGTTCAGCATCATGAAAATATACTCCCTGGACTGAGATTCAAAATATGAAATTATAGGATATATTTAACTGCCAAAAAGTATAATAAAATAAAGTGAAGTTTGGGGCTGTGGATTTATAACAAAGACAGTGGTAGTCACTATACTGGTCTTGAGCTGCTTATACTGCTTCCCGCACATTAGTGCGCACACAGATCACATGGGGATGCTGCTGAAGTACAAACTCTGAATTGGTATGCCTAGGATGGGGCCAGAGATTCTGTGTCTCTAACCTGCTTCCGGGAAATACCAATGCTGCTGATCCAGGGACCACATTCTGAGCGGCACGGGTCTAGTAGTATTCCCCCTATCGCCCCAACATGAGGATTATCTGAAGCCTCCATGAAAACTACACAGCCCCAGGATCTACCCCATCCTGCTGAATTAATATCTCCAAGAGAGAGGCCGGGGAAGCTAAATGTCTATCGGGCACACAAAGTGACTCAGGTCATCAGCCAGAATTCCTGGTCTGGACAACTCTAAAAACCAACCCTCGGACTATGAATATACTATGCATATACAGAAGCAATTATCAATTTTTAAAATCCAAGTGTTGGCCTCTTTCACTGTGTTGCATCAACTGGTCTATGCTATTTATGCTTAGTGATTTATGAGATCTCATTATTTAATGAACTATATGTATATTAGGCAGTCTTAGTAACATGAGCCCTGTCTGTGTCAAAGACCCAGCCATAAAACTTCACTTGGAAATGGATTAAGGCTGACAGATACTATACATGTGCATGCTTGATGTTGATATGTATGTATGGCTAGGGTTTTATTTGTGCAAGAAATGTTAGCTGTCCAGCAGTTAAAACTGGAGGTGAAGAAGGAAAAGAATAAGCAGAAAAGTTATAAGACTTTACAGCATCTACATTGACAAAACCAGCAAATATTACTACTATTTGAGTCTCTGATGCAAAACAGTTGTTTTACAGATTGCCGATCCTATTTGAGATGTGCCAGACTCTCCTTGTTTCAATCAGATAATTAAATGTCCATCTTGCAATTACCAACTGATATATAAATGTACACACACACACACACACACATGTATTACGATTGCCAAAAATGTTTTGTAGAAAACCAGAAGGTGTATTTATGGAAGCTCTTGTTTAGGACTTGCCTACTTGGCTCTGGACCATTTTCCCACCCCAAGGAACCCCATCCTTATAAAATAGAATTGTTGGAATTAATAAAATTATCTACGTTCAATTACTTATGTTATACATATACTATTATTAACTGTATTCTTTTGAGGCAAGGGGGAAAAAAAACTACTTTCTGGTATGTAAGTTCAAAGAAATGGACCTCTTACCAGACGTGAGCAGTTGTCTTGGGAATGCAGATTTATGAAAATTGATAGCCTGTCTTTGTCTGGCAAAACAAAGTGCCTTTCTTTCCCACTTTGTTTTCTCCCTGTGTAACAGAGACCAATTTTTCCCCCTTTTTATTTTCGGGGGGGGGGGGTGGGATGTGAAATTTAAAATTAAACATACCTCTTAGGCCCACTGCAAGGAAGCGTCTCTGGGGTCTCTGCAACTCCTTTGAGCCCCAAAGAAAGAGACGTTGACCTTCAAGTTCAAGCTAAGATGAAGATTGAAAGCAAATATGTTGGGGTAGAAGGAGACAGATGTTCAGATTGTATGTTGAAGTTGATGATGAGTAAACAGGTTATTATAAACAAAGCCAGACGGCTGGATGTGGTTAGAGAGTGTTTATAAAAAAATAAGTCAAATAAATAAAATTTAAATTCTCTTTTTAAAAACGAGAACATAGGAAAATGCTGAAAGAAAATAACTGTTCTATTTTGGTATCAGGGAGGCAGTATCCAGGATTTTATATTTTTTCATTTCCATAAATTATATGTGCATTGCGCTTACCTAGGCTTGCTTAGCATATGCTAAAAATAATGAGAACTTTTCATCGCCTGGAACGTGTCACATGTTCCCCCAATTACCCTGATTTCAGTTTCGGGGCAGGGAGCAGGACTGCTAAAAAGGTAAACAAGCAGCTGAGATAACACTACAAATTTAAAACGTCACTTGAACATACCCATTCAATAAAGAGACAAAGGGGCCATGATGGCCTTTTTTTCCTGCCCTAAAAATCTGGAAAGCAACTGGGTTTTCTATCACACTTTTGGGGATTTGAACAGCATCCAGACATCTGTAAGATGTGTATTTTTAATCACATCTGACTTTCACTCCCAAGCCTTATGTACCAAAACTTGAAACTGCCATGTGGCCTACAAGCCTGTAAAGGGACCCCGCCCCCAAACATGTGAAGTTTCCAAACGCATTTGTTCCCAATTTCCACAGTTTGGGTTAGAGTACTTCCATAGGGCTCCCTGACTCTTGGAAGACTGGAAACCTGCCTTGATTTGGCTACGTTTCTGCTAGCTGCACCTTCCCCAAAGATTTGCTTTAACTCTCTTTCTGATCTGAGTAAATGTTTTTTTCATATGCCTGGAAAGATATAATAATTTCACCACTAAATAGAGAAAATATTTATTGAGCATTTATTAGGTATTGAAGTCAGGGAGGCGTGGTGGACAATATTGTGCCTTTTATCACTGAGCTTGGTGTCTAGTCAAGAAGGAAGACACAGGCAGGTGAAATGGTCAATAACAGTCAAAGACATAAGTAACTATACGGAAAAAATATAAAACAAAAATTAAGTTTCTACCAATTGCCAAAAGATGAAGGATAAAAATGGCAGAGAGAGTATCACATAGGGTGGAGATGCCAAATGAGCAAGGGATTATAAGGGGTTGACCAGATGTACTGATTTGGCTGGGTTGTGACATACTATCGGCTCCTTTCATATATGAAAGCATCCCAGTTTGCATGAGAAATTATATGGTCACACCCTGTTTATGGAAGACCAAATTTAGATACAAGGAAGAGAGTAGGGAGGATATTCCAGAAGGAAGCAAATGAAGATTATGAGCCAGATCAAAGGGAGAAGAACATATTAGTCATGTGCCAAAGCTCAATGACTAAAGCAATATGTTTAGCAATCAGAGAAAAACACAATTACTACCAATCCATTGCTTCACAAAGTTATACAAAATGATACTCTGGTATAAAATGGAATAAACAGGGGCGCCTGGGTGGCGCAGTCGGTTAAGCGTCCGACTTCAGCCAGGTCACGATCTCGCGGTCCGGGAGTTCGAGCCCCGCGTCGGGCTCTGGGCTGATGGCTCAGAGCCTGGAGCCTGTTTCCCATTCTGTGTCTCCCTCTCTCTCTGCCCCTCCCCCGTTCATGCTCTGTCTCTCTCTGTCCCAAAAAAATAAATAAAAACGTTAAAAAAAATTTAAAATAGAATAAACAGAAAATAGAAATGAGAGAGAAAAGAGATTGTCCTGATTTCTCCCACCCAGTGTTCACCATTGTCAATATCTGACTGGATGTCATCTGAGAGGTTTATTTTTCTTTGCGGATGTCATCCAAAATATGGCATCACATTGTCCATATTGATCTTAAATATGTCTTATTTACTCAGTTCCTTCATTATGAATATCTGTCTATATCAGACAAGTTCCTAAGTAGGATATTTGGGACATTGAGGGTATAATTTGTGCTATTATAAAAACAGCATTGCAGTGGATATTCTCAGAGAAAACCTGGGTTTAGTTATTAGATGACTCTCAGATAATACAGTATTAGTAGCACAATGTCTAAATAGATTTTTTAAATAAATTTTAAACTCACAATGGAGAAAATGAGTCACACAGGTCATTAACCTATTGTCATTTTGTTCCCAAATGACCAGAAAGAATAATTTTGACAGCGCTCTGACCTTTCTCCATTCCCATTACAGCCATCTTAGTGTTCCCGAGGTACTGTGATAGCCTCTTCATTTGTCTTATTTCTTCCACTCTAACTCTGTCCAAAATAGTCTCCACAATGCAGGAAAACAAGCTGCTTGAAAACATTGCCCAGATTATGCCATTTCTCTGATGAAAACCCTTCAGTGTGTTCCAGTGAAACTCAAAATCTAAGCTCCCTAGCATGATACTGCGTGATCCAACCTGTCCCAAACTCCTGCCCGTCACCATTGCCCTTCTACATTTCAGCCCCAGTGGCCACCTTCCAGTTCCTAAAGCAAAAACCAAGCTCTTTCCTGCTTCCAGGTCTTCACATATCAGTTCCTGAAACATTTTTTTCCTTTATAGATTGGCTCCATTATAATTATACTAATTTGTTTCTAACTAGCATATTTTTCAAACTTTTTCAGTAGACAAGAAGTTCTGCAGTGAGACTAATGAAGTTGGGTTTCTTTTTTTCACAGCTGATGTGGTAGTGCTCCTAATAAGGTTGATTGGCATATAATAGGTGCTCAGTAACTAATAGGGAGGTAGATTCATGATGAATGACCTCAGTGGCCATGGACCCAAAGAACTTCCCCAAATTAAACCTGCGTTCTCCTTTTTTTTTTTTTTTTCAGCATGACATTCTTAAAAATCTAGCTAACCGTAGTAAGTATATAAGCATTGTTGGCGGGAGATGGCCAATTCCAGAAAAGGAAGGCCCTGGAAATAGACTAATGTTATCAATAAACTACCTAGAGTCTGGCATCTTAGATACTCCTTTAGTTCATGCATAAAGTTTGTTGGCTGAAGGCCAGGCCAAGGCCCAAATTGAAGCAAGCAGTCAGAACACTACCAGCATGACTTTCTGAAGGAAAGAAACCCTCTGCGAGCAGAAGTTTCCCCAGGGGCTGGGATGAGTGACACAACACAGCCGGCACAGGATGACCAACAGGATTAGCTGGGTCAAGGCATCGGCCAGCCAAAGCAGCCGCGACAGGCCCAGCAGATGCCAAGGAGCGATCGTGTGTCACCTCTGCTCATCCCCATCTGTTCGTTCGGCTGACCCTAGAGCTGGCCCCGGCTTTCTTTGCGAACTCCCAGGCAGCTGGGATCCGAGGAAAATGAGTATCATGCAAGAGTGTTTAGCAACTGTGTGTCTGATGTATGCTCATAAGTCATGGAAATGACCAGGGTGAGGTGTCAGCTTACAATTTCTACATGCTTCTCCTTACTACAAAGCCCACCCTCTATAGCCAGAGAGAAGGCAGAAATCTCTACGCAGGTAATTTAGGAGATAAACAAATCTGCAGGAGCTGGCCAGAATTCTCTCTTGGGCCATGCCTTTGCATTTCCCCAGGCTCACTCAGACTGAGAGAGATCTCCTTGGGCCCACGGCCTCTAGATTTTGAGTGGCAGCTTAAAATTGATACTCTGCAGTTACACTTCTGTGTGACCTCAGGCAAGTGTCTTAACTTTGCTAAGCCTCAATTCTCTCATCTACAAAATGGGAATTTCAGCCCATCATGGCTCTAGAGTGAGGATTAAATGACACGAAAAATAGCTCAGGGCATGTTGAAATGTCTGGTAAATGATAGTTGCTTTAATTATCATTGATACAAAGTGTCCAAGGTTCTTCAGTCTTTAGAAAGAAATCAGGGGGCGCCTGGGTGGCTCAGTTGGTTAAGTGTCCGACTTCGGGTGAGGGCATGATCTCACAGTTCATGAGATCAAGTCCCACATCGGGCTCTCTGCTGTCAGCACGGAGCCCACTTTGGATCCTCTGGCCCCCTCACTCTCTGCTCCTCCCCTGCTCATGCTGTCTCTCTCTCGAAAAGAAACAAACATTAAGAAAATAAAGAAATACAGAGTATGCCCCCCAAATTCCTGAGGCTTTGGAATCATTCTGTGACATTCGTCTTGCTCCTGCACGTCATCTAGTCTAAGATATTCTCTCAGATCTTCCCTGGTCAAATACTTGAGTATCTTCTTCTATCTCATCTTGAATGCTAACCTTGATCAGTTGCTAATGGTTGCCTGGAGTGAAAAAGTATGCTGTGATCCACTGGCAATGTCTGTCACAGGCAAGCATTAGGCAGAAAGTGACCTGAAGGTCTGATACTTGCTATCCATGAAGAGCGGGCACCATTATGGTACCAAATTTCTCTTACCAGGATGGTTTACACTTCTTCCGAAGGACACTTCTGCCCTTGGCAGGAGCACTTACCTCTCCAGTTTACCCAAACACTCCTGTATGGCCTCTGTTCCCTTTTCTTAAAGACTTTGCCCCTGTTGGCAGCAAGAAAAAGGCAAAACAGCCATATGCTACCAAGTACATTTTTCCTTTCCAGCATTTCTTTGATTCTCTTTCATGAATCTGAGTCATCTCTCCACACCCACCAGCAACCCCAGCTGAAATTACTGTTTTCTTCAGCACTTCAACTTTTCATATCCTCCAAACCTGCTTTCTGTCTGGTTCAGAAGCCTTTGGAGGGTGGGGGAGGGCACCCAAGCCTTCTCTCCGACAGAGATTTCTTGCTGAAATGTATTTTCGCCTCCACATCAAAGTCCATTGGAATCGCAGAAACCTCAGCCCATCAGGGGTTAGATACACATATAAATACATCCATCAAATTCTCTAACCCTGGCCTTTATCAAGCGTACTCCTTTGTGAGGGCGTAAGAGCACATTTCATAAAGCAGTTGACATGGTCAGTGGCCCAACACCCTTGAGAGGCAACAGCAGACATTTTCCTCTGCATTGCCTAACCGTGTCTGATGCCCAAACTGCACTTTGTGTGCCCACCAGGCCTGTGCACCCCATTTCCAACCATTGCTCGGCTGAGGCTGGTTTAAGGAGATCTCACTGAGCGGCAAGAAAATCTGTGCGCAGCAGGATGCAGGCCACAGGTTCTGCAGCAGAGGAAATTCCACTGCAGAGGGAATGTCAGCCAGCTCCAGAAGAGCCAACTTCTTAGGCCGTCTGGAAGCAGCCAGAAAGTCGAGCTGACAGACAGATCTGAGTAAGCTCCCTGCAGCAGGAAAAACCCTGGCAGCTTTTTCTTTCCCAGCTCTTGCCACAGTCAGGAAAAAAGAAAAAAGAAAAAAAAAAAAAAAGACCAATATCATTATGTCTACAGGACGATTCTCAAAGCTTGAATCAAAGGGAGCAGAGAAAGGAAAAGGGAAGCGTCTTGTTTCAAGTATAGGTTCCCATGTACACGCCAGCCCTACTATGATAGTTAACGCTCAGGGCTGAGTGGAGGACTCTGAACTTTAACCAACACAGGCGCATGTGAACACGCATACACATGCTGAGGTTCTTATGCACAGTGAAGTTTTACACTGCAAAGAAAAGGTTAACTAGTCAACTATAGAACTACCTTGTTTTTCACAGACCAGTGAAGAAATGTGTTTCTTGATTGCTGAGTAGAAGAAAGTTTCATAGCACCGACTTCCCAGGGGCAGGAAATATTTTCAGCTCTTACTCTTCCCGTGACAGCTCTTTTGTTCTGGGGTCTCTGCTGTCCACATGCAAGTTCTGCACCATTCTCAGTCAGAAAGTTAAGACCCTCCATCTATCGTTGTATTCTTAGATGGATACATTCTACAGCAACATCTGCTGCTGGTAAGACCCAATAGGAAAAACAGGTTTAAATCGTATCAATAACAGTCCCTCTTTAAGCTTATGAGGAAGCTGTACTATTTGTTCCCCACTTGTAGTTATTTCCTACCTGCCTTTATTTTACTTCTGGTTCTTTTTGGTTGCAAATAACAGAATCTACTAAAAGGAGTTTAAGAAAGAAAAGAAAGAGAAGGAAAGAGGGAGAAAGAAAGAAAGAAAGAAAGAAAGAAAGAAAGAAAGAAAGAGAACAGATGCAAGGAAGGATGGAAGGATGGAAGGATGGAAGGAAGGAAGGAAGGAAGGAAGGGGATTTAAAGGTGCCAAGGGTAATTTAGGCACTCAAGGTAGGGATTGAAAATCAGGATCTTGGTAAACTTCAGTTAACTGTAGTAGACACAGTTGACTCTCTGCCCAGTATTCTCCTTTTCTGACCTTCTTCAGAGAGTCCCTGCTCCTCTCTGCATCAACCCTTTCCTTGCAGGGCCTGGTGGCCTCGGAAGAAGATCAGCCCAGCTCCCATTATTGAACCTGAGAGATCCAAAGCACTGACTCCCTAGTGGGTTTCTGTAATTTGTAGGATCCCCTGTATTTACCATGAAATAAAATCCAGAGATACATATCTTATAAAATCAGTATGATTCCCTAACTGCCGTGTAAAAGATAGGTAGAAGTTTGACATACTAAAGTTATATGCATTTTGATCAGAAAATGCCCAGGCATGACTGACTCCACAAAAGTATATAATAAAAAGTTGAAAGATTGTGCTTAAGTGAAGGTACACTATGAATTTGAGAATACACCAGGGCACGATTGACTTTTGGGGCTAGATAATTACTTGTTGTGGGGAATGCCCTGGGCTTTACCTATGATGCCAGTGACACCTCCATTCCATTTTCCAAGCAAACAAAAATGACTCCAGTCATTGCCAGTGGGTGGTGGGCACAATCAGATCTGGTTGAGGACCACTGGCATAGGGTGGACATAAGTTGTGGGATTTTTTGGTTACTCAAATACAACAGTATGGGTGTCAGTGATGTGATTTTCTGAAGTGGTGACCATTTCCTAGTAAAGTTCCAAATAAGGCATAGTAAGGTATTTCCTCTCTTCATGCAGTGCCGGCATTCTTGGAAAATCCAGTGGGTAGGAATACTTTGCAAAACAATGTTTTATGTTTATATGTAAATCACGGTCATCGAATGCACTCAAATAATTAGAAACACAGATGTTTCCATGTGCAGATCAGGTAAGAATATAAAATGCTTTGGAAAACAATCTGGCAGTTCTTCAAAATTTTAAACATTAGGGGCACCTGGGTGGTTCAGTGGGTTGAGTGTCCAGCTTCAACTCAGGTCATGATCTCACTGTTCATGAGTTCAAGCCCCACATTGGGCTCACTGCTATCAGAGCAGAGCCCGCTTCGGATCCTCCGTCCCCCTCTCTCTCAGCCCCTTGTCCACTTGCACTCTCTCTCTCTCAAAAATAAAAATAAACATCAAAAAAAATTTTTGAAACACAGAGTTACCAGTATGACCAAACAATTCCACTCCTGGGTGTATACCCAGGAGAAATGCAAACATGTGTCTATGCAAAAACCCATGCCAGTGCATGAATGCCCAGTCATTGATGGCAGCCCCAAAGTGGAAATAACTCAGATGTCCAACAACTCATGAATAGATGAACAAAATGTGGTATATCCATGCAATGGAATATTATTTAGGCTAAAGAAGTGAAATACCACTGCATGCTACAACACAGATGAACCTTGAAAACATTACGTGGAGTGAAAAGAAGCCAGTCACCAAATCCATGTATTGTTTTGTTCTATTTTTATGAAATGCCCAGAATCGGCAAACTTTGGAGACAGAAGTAGATAAGGTGTTGTGTGTGTTGGGACAGTGGGGGAGGCTGAGTGATTGCTATGGGGATTTATTTGCCGGGGGGAGGGGTGATGAAAATATTCTAAAATTGATTGTGATTGTAGTTGCACAGCTTTGAATAATCTAAAAAAAATCGAGTGTTTTAAATAGGTGAATTCTATCGTATATGAATTATATCTCCATAAGGCTATTATTATATTTTGAAATGTCCTGCAGATAAGAGGACAGTTTCTTATTGTATGACACTGTATTATAGTCTCCTTATACTTTGCAAGACATTTAGCTTCTCATCCACTTGTTTTTCCAAATCATCGTGAAGAAAATAACAACCCCTTCTATATCCTCACAGGGCTAGTTTCAGCCCTGTGGGAAATCATGAATAATTTACAATTTACATAGTAAATTCCTCCTTGCCAGTGATTGGTTCAGGAATTCAGACTTAAGCCAATCAGTGAATGTTTTTAGACTATATGGTCACATGGACTGTGCTGGCCCAATCAGACCATAGAAAATCCTTTCATCCAGTGGTTTGGGGCAGAGCCTGCTTTTCTCTCTCTGGGCTCCAGCAAACACACACATAGTCCTAATTGCCTCTGACAGCCATCTTGAGATGTTGAGTGGAACCAGCTGTAGAATGAAGCCCATGGTGTGGATAGCAAGGCAGAAACAAAGAATCTGGGATTGTTGCTGAACCACTAATTAACCAACTCTAAAGCCCAGCCTTCCTTTTGATTTTCTGTTATGCGAAATAATACATTTCCTTATTGTTTTAACCATGTGGAGGCCTCTTTCCTATAACAGGAATCAAAGTGGACAGAGGACAGGGAATGAGATATGCTACTGCCCTGAGACAAGCTGAGGTCCCAGAACATCTGTCCCTTCATGGGAAGAGTTCCAGCTCTGCCCAGGAAGTGCAGGAAGTGGAATCACCCACCTCTTCAAAGGAAGGAAAATACCAGTGAGTGCCCCAGGTGTGAGGACTAGGGTTCAAGGCCAGATTTTGACCTAAAATTGGAAATTAGCAGACCAGGTTGATTAGAAGACCAAGGTGGATAGAAGAGCTAAAGAAAAATATTCAGCTACAAGGATACTCAGAGTTCATCTCTGCCTTTTCTGGCATTGGATAATAGCTTGTAGCTATTCTGAAGCTTGCCTTTTATTTATTTGAACAAACTTATTTCGAAAATAGTTGTTTTATGATCTTTTATTGACAAGTCCGATATCTGAAGTCTTGATAGTGTGGCTTTTGCTTTTTGTTGTTTCTACTGGTTCTCACTCTTGGTGTCTGGTTTCTTTATGTGCTTGTCCATTTTAAACTGTATATTGTTCATTGTCCTTAAAAAGAGTTTGTAGGGATTCTATGTGACTTAAGTTGAAGATGTGATCCTCTGGAGATAATTTGAATTGCCTCGGCCACATACCTAGATACGTAATCAGTCCTGGATAACCTTAAAGGAAATTTCTGGGTTGAATAATGATGGACTTCACAACTGAGGAACTTATCAGCAGCATCAGCAGCTGTATTCCTACCATCACTGTGCTCTGATTCTGTACATGCATGGGTCTAAGTGCTTCCCATGCATTACCACACTTAAACTTCACACTTAAATGATACAGGTTTTGCATTTATTCCCACAGGACAGAGAGAAAGCTAGGGCACAATACGTTAAGGAATTAGTAAGCCCAGTTCATATAGCCAGCTAATGGCAGAGATACTAAAGTCTTGTAACCTAAAGCCCAATACTCTATAGCCCACTAAGATCATGAATACTTAATAAATACACGTTGGTGGTGTTCATCACTATAAGGGTATTGTTCTTATGAGTTTAAAAAAGGAAATCGAAATAAAGATACAGGTTGAGCTGGATTTAGGTTTTGAGACTCCAATTTCCATTACCTCCCTACACTGTGGATGGATTATGTAGGCCTGAAGTGGAATACCAAGCAGGATGTAAAGATGCAGAGTCAAATGTTATACATAGAACAGTAGGGCCGCATTCCAAAAAGAATAGACCTCCGAGGATCACAAATACCACTGAATTCACAACTAAAATGTAAAATTAGTTTTCAGGAAGAGAGAAAGTTTTGCAGAGGCACTGTCAGTGACAGCCTGGATAAATTATGTGGGAACAAAAAATGGAGAGAAGCTTCTTGGACGTTCAGGCTAACATGAGGACAGAGATTAAAGATGAACTGAGGATTCCCAAGTGCAACTTTCTGAAGAAGCCCATTATTCCGCTTTACTACTGAGATGCTCACTGGCCCTGGGGACCGTGCCCTCAGTTGCCCTGGAGGCTGCCAAGGCAGGTAATTAAGCCACTGGGCCCGGTGAGCCAGTGCATTGTCGCTGCGTTAGGTCTGGCCTTCCTCCTTATTCACCCAGATAATTGAAGTTGATTCCAAACTGGACTCCAACCTCTAACTGACAGCAAGCTCCTTCAGGGCAGGGACTGTTGATCTTTTCACCATTAATCCTCAGCACCGTGATGACAGACTTACCCATTGGTTCAGACCACAGTTACTTATTAGTCATCTGATGTCACTGATGACATAATGGTAAACAAAATCCTGCATGGTCCTTGTTCTTGTGGGGTACATGGTCTAGTGAGGGACGCATGATAGTTAAATAATAAAAGCCAGATGCATAGTTACAAATTCTGATTAACGTTATAAAGGAAAGGAAATCCAGACATTGAGAATCTGATCTGTTCTGGGGGCAACAGGGGAAGCTGTCAATAAAAAATGACATTTGAGCTAAGATCTGAAAGATATACAGTCTACTCAAGGAAAGAGGAGAAAACAATTCCAATGAGAACTATACCTACAAAGGCCCTACGGTCAGAGGAAGGGTGGCCAAAAATAGTTGATCAGTAAAAATTGGTTATATGCATGAATGGTTGGTTCAGAATAAAACTAGCATCTCTCTGGCACTTACCACATGGTGGCTATTATTCTAAGTGCTTAATTCATATCAACTCATTTAACCTCCACCACCAACCTATTGGTAGGTGTTATTATGTCTCCATTTTACAAATAAGGAAAACGATTGCAGAGAAAATATATAACTTGCCTAAAGTTACACAATTAAACTGTGACACTGAGATTTGAACCCAAGAATCTGGATGAAGTAGAAAAGCATGGCTTTCTTGGTGGTCTATAAAGACCCTAGAAATGGGGCATGGGGGTGGCTCCATCAGTTTAGTGTCCGACTTGGGCTCAGGTCATGATCTCACAGTCTGTGAGTTCGAGCCCCACGTTGGGCTCTGTGCTGACAGCAGCTCAGAGCCTGGAGGCTGCTTTGGATTCTGTGTCTCTGTGTCTCTTAGGATTCTCTCTCTCTGCCCCTCCTTTACTCATGCTCTGTCTCTGTCCCTCTCAAAAATAAATAAACATTAAAAAAATAAAAAATAAAGACCCTAGAATCATATATATCATTAAATGGAGCAAATAGGATGGGCTGAAATAGTGAACATTGGTTCTAAAATTGAGAGTGTGAGATTCAGGAGCAAAGTCCTTTGAAAGATATGAGCTACTCAAAGGAATATGGAGTGGGATTCAATAGACAGTAAGGTTTTTTAAACTTAGTTAAAAATCCCCTTATAAAAAAACAACTTAAACTCCATAAATTTTCAATGAAAAGTATAAAGAAGAGTAAGACAAAACTATTGTTAAATAAGCCAAAGGAAAAATTTTAAGTTAAAATATTAGCATAATCAGCATTATTTCCTTTGAATATTTTTTCTTTTTTAAAATTTTTTTAATGTTTTTTTTTAACGTTTATTTATTTTTGAGACAGAGACAGAGCATGAATGGGGGAGGGGCAGAGAGAGAGGGAGACACAGAATCGGAAGTAGGCTCCAGGCTCTGAGCTGTCAGCCCAGAGCCCGAGGCGGGACTCGAACTCAGGCACCGCGAGATCGTGACCTGAGGTGAAGTCGGACGCTTAACCGATTGAGCCACCCAGGCGCCCCTGTTTCTTTATTTTGAGGGGGGGAGCACAGTGCACGTGAGGGAGGGACAGAGAGAGAGAAGAGAGAGAATCCTAGGCAGGCTCTGCACCATCAGCACAGAGCCCGATGTGGGGCTCAAACTCACAAAACCCTGAGATCGTGACCTGAGCGGAGATCAAGACTCAGACACTTAACCGACTGAGCCACCCTAGTGCCCGCCTTTGAATATTTTTTTAAGTCCCTACCATAAACATCATAAACACCATTTCTCCCTGTATTTTCCCCCTCTCTACAATCTGTAAGTGGACTCCAGTGATTTCTGTCTCTTAAGTGCAAGATACATTGAGAATTGGGAAACCCTGGAAAACCCCTCATTGCTTCACGGTAATAAGTAGCAATGAGCCCCGCTGGCAATTCTGCATGAGCGTTAGGAGTATTTCCTCTCTAATGCTCATAGCCGCATGAATCCAAAATCCAAGCGAATTTCTAAAGTTGTGGGGCTAGGCGGGCAGGCATTCACTCTGCCATTGCCGGGTACCATTACACACCCACCGTGACTTGTTATTACCCCAGGATCCTGCAAGTAAGGTTTGCCCTTGAATTGATGTTTTTAGGAAGTTGAACATTCTAAGGTACTTGAGGCTGCTGGTTTATTTTAGAATCTTTTCACTCTCTCTCCCTCCCCTCCCTCTCCCCCATTCCCTCCCTCTCCTTTGTCCTCTCCTCCTTTCTCTCTCTTGTCCCTCTCTTTGGCTCGCTCTCTCTCTCTTTTTTTTTTTTTTTTTTCCTTTTCTCGATTCTCTGCCCCTCTTGGCCACTCTTGAGAGCAAGCACTGGCAGGCAATGAATCAAAGTGGGCTATTTTTGCTCTCTCTGTGAGAATGTTTACAACATATTGAAAACCCGGCCTGTGGTTTAACGTTGTGTATATTTTCAGAAAAACTGACTGGTTTCCAAAGTCAGTGTAGGACTGTGAAACCCACAGAAAGCTCTGTGCACGGGAGCAGTGCCCTGTCTCTTCATGCTCCCGCTGCACCAAAGATAGGCCCACACGTGTAGAACCAAAAGCATAAGGCTTCTGACCAGGTTTATTTCCCAACAATGCTGGTTTCATGACCAGTGGCTCCAAGTTGTAAAAGAAGAAATTCAAAACTAGCTATGTATGACCAAGAATTCTAAGAAAACTCTATCTGTGGCCTAATTAAATTATTCCTCCTTCCCACCCAACCAAGCGGCCCCCAAATGTTTTGGATGCAGGCACCATTCCATTAGAATACAGTTAATCTTGAATATATTTTACCATGAAATATGAACATAGTAATTACAGAATTTTCCATTCACTGTCCCCTATCATATTCCTAGCATATTGGATTCTCTTGGAATAGCATTTAACTGTTTTCATATGGGCTTCAGTCGACATCCTAGAACATTTGAAATGACCAATAATTTCACTCCACCAAAACTTAGTCAAATGCTTTCTCTTGTGTATTTCTTCTTTTATTTTTTCCTACAACTCCAAGTTTTAAAATAAGATTAAAGCCAACCTAATTTTCTAAGCGCCTCCTGCTGATTTATCGGCTGATAGCAAGTCTGAGAGGTATTCAAGCCAATTAAACTGGCTCTCAAAGTTTTGCTCAGTGGATAAATATGAGGTGGAAATGTCCGGGAGATCTTCTCTTATCTGTAGCTACAATCAGAGGGAGCCTCGCAGGCGGATTGGTATTTGTCAGGGTGGTATGGAAATGCCCACCGGTGTTCATTAAAAACTGTCCTGGCAACAGCCCTTCTGAACAGGCAAAAACTTCAAGCAGAGACGTTCAAACGGTGGTCAGTAGACAGAGAGGGGCCCAAACGGGGCCTGCTGGCCTGCTTTCTAGGATCAAGACTCACTTTCCTCTGAAGTTGCCATTCTTAGCACTGTATTAAGTCCTTGTTTTGTGAGTGACTTCTATTGTCTAGGTGGTGTTCTGCTGGCTCACAGCGGGCAACACTGGGCCTGTTGTTCCAATTCCTTTGGAGATTCTGTAATTTAAACAACACAGAGCGTGGGCCAGCCCCAGAGTTATAGCCTCGTTTAACTGGATTTAGAAAACTGGTTAAACTAGGCTACAACTCACTTGGTCTCAGACCAGCTGTTGGTGTGTTATTTTTGTTTTTGTTTTTCTTTCCCCTCTGTTCGGAATATAAGTTTACTCTGTTTAGAAAAATGGAAAGAAGGGGTGCCTGGGTGGCTCATTCGGTTAAGCGTCTGACTTTGGCTCAGGTCATGATCTCACGGTTTGTGAGTTTGAGCTCCGCGTCGAGTTCTGTGCTGACAGCTCAAAGCCTGGAGCCTGCTTCGGATTCTGGGTCTCCCACTCTCTCTGCTCCTCCCCCCTTCACAGTGTGTTTCTCTGTCTCTCAAAAAAAAAAAAAAAAAAAAAAAAGAATAAGCATTAAAAAAGAAAAATGGAAAGGGTAAGAAAAGGGAGGATGACAAGTATGTTGGGGGCATTTATTTGTACTGGTGCAGCAGTCTTACCTTTAACAAAGAATGTCCTTAAAATGTCCAGCATTTGTTAATGGCACTGGCCCCCATACATTACGATCACCTGTTGGGGTCTGACTTCACCATCAGAGCAGTGGTCCTCAAACTCCACAGGGCATCAGAGTTCCAAGGAGGGCTTGTTAACACACAGACTGCTGCCTCCCCCCAGGGGCTGCTGATCCACTAGTTCCAGTTAGGGCTTGAGAGTTTCCCTTTCTAATAAATTCCCAGGTGGTTGGTGCCGATTCTGCTGGTCTAAAGAAGACACATCAAGAACTACTATATAAGACAGTGAGTTCCTTGAGGGCTAGAATTTTCTCATTCATCCCTGTATTCATAGCACTCTGCCCTACACCTGGCCCAAATATGCACTCCAATAAATGATTAACTATATCTTTTCATTCAATTAGTCGTTATTCAGTTACCTGCTGTTCTAACCACTAGGGATTCCACAGTAAGACAAAGATGTTTCACAAGCTCACAGTTTCCATCCTAGTAGGCCAGTCAAGGAAATAACAAATTTATAAAATGATTTCAGTTCCAAGCGCTATGAAGAAAATTAAAGCAGAGCACAAGGAGGGAGGGTGATGGGGTGGAGGTAACTTTAGACTGGGTGTCAGGGAAGGCCTCTCTGAGGAGGAGACATTCATGGAAAAATGAATGAAATAAGCAAGTCTTGGGAAGATCTTGCAAAGGAAGATTTCAGGTGGAGATAACAGCAAGTACCAAGGCCCTTAGGCAGGAGTAGGCTTGAGATTTCCAAGATAGAGCAAGTCCAGAGTGACAAGACTGAAGTGAGTTAAAGGGACAATAGCATATGGCAAGATCAGAGAGGTATCAGGAAGGCTCACGTAAAGCCTCAAAAGCGATGGTAGGAAGTTTGGATTTTATTCTCAACTTGCTAAAATGACAATAGAAGGTTTTGGCTCAGGAGGCAATATTCTAATATTATTTTTAAGGCCATATTGGAAGAAGTAATGTAATCAAGGAAGCCAGAGGGAGGCTACTGCAATAATCCGGGTGCACAGTGATAACTTAGACTAGGATGTTGGTGAAAAATGAGACAAAAAGGAATGAGATTTGAGATATATTTCACAGGTAGATCCAACTGCAGTTGTTGGTGGATTGACTTGTGAAAGAAAGGAAGAAATCAATGATGACTCATAGTTGTATTTTTTTTAAGTGAATGGGGCTGACATTTGCTGAGTTGGAGAAAAGTGAAAGTTCTATTTGGGACAAATTTTGAGCAGCCATAAGACATCCAAGGGGAGGTGTTGAAGGGCTATATGAGACTAGAGCTTAGGGGAGAGGTCCATGTTGGAATAAAGATTTGGGAATCATCACTGGAGAGATGGTTCCAAAGCCACATCAGTCAGGGTATACATGCAGAGAGGGAAGAAACGAGGATCAAAGGCTGAATCCTGGAGTATCAACGTTTTCAGGATGGGAAAGGAAAGAAGAGCCTTAAGTCAAGTGTTTCAAGAAGGAAGGAATGATCTAATGTGCCCAATGTTGCTAAGTGATCAAGTAAGACAAATCCTGAGAATTGACCATTGGATCTGGCAAAATGGAGGTCCTGGACAAGAACAGTTTCAGTGAAGGGGTAGGGACAAAAACCTGACTGAAATTGATTAGGGAAGAATGAATGGTATTTGAGGAAGGAAAGACAGGGAGTCCAATGAGCATTTTTTATAAAAGAAACAGAGACATGGGCAAGTAGCAGAAAATGGGTGTGTTGACTTAGGAGGGTTTTTGAAGACAGGAGATTGTTCACCTTTGCTGAGCCTATCCAAGAGAGAGGGAGAAATGGATTATGTAGGTAGGAGCAGATTCACCTCCAGGAGAGAACTGCTTGAGGAGGTGAAAAGGAAAGAACTCAGGTAGTGGGTTTGCCCACATACAACCAGAGGGCACACTGAGAACTACAGTACTGATGCAGCACATGTTTAGGAGCCAATAGGAAATGAGAGTTCTCTTCCACCCCAACACTGGGGAAAGATGAAAATTTAATGAGCATGAAAGAGTCGTCTAGATAAATAAGACAGTAAGGAAATGTAGCCAGGTTGCTGAACTCTGCTTGACATCCATGTCTATGAATGTAATGTGAAACAAGAAACAAAATGAGGCATATATACATGCCAAAAGAATGGTTCCAACATTAGGTATATCACAGAGTGACGGGGTGGGGGTGGGGAAATGACATAGGAAGAGGTTATTGTGAATGAGATACTCCTATAATTCATCAAAAATTTCCTCAGCATCTTCTGTATACTAGGTTCAGTCTTTGGTGCTTGGGATACATCAGTAAGCAAAATACAAAGATCGCTTCCTGCCTGGTGCTTATATTCCAGATAGACAATAAACTATAGACATAAGCAGAAGTAAAGCATAGCATTTATTAGACGATTGTGAGTACAGGGGAAACAGGGAAAGCAGATGAAGATTAGGGAGATTGGATACTTTTCAAGGTCAGGTTGGACGTCACTGAGGAGGTGACATTTGAGTGAGTACTTGAAGGACCTGAGAGAATTAGTTGTATAAATAACTGGAGGAAGAGCATTCCTGGTAGAGGGATCAGGCAAGTCAAAAGCCTTCAGTGTGCCTGGGATATTCTAGTGACAGCACAGAGGTCAGTGTAGTTGGAGTGGAACTAATAAAGATGAAAACAGAAAGAGCCCAGGTTGGAGAGGTGATGGTAGGGAAGCAGGGAGGTGGGGCAGGTCTCATCAGGACTTTCTGGTTTTTGTGTGCACTTTGACTTAATGCATTCATGAATAAGTAATGATGGAATAAGATGATGGAGGCTTGGGCCTGGGGATTAGTAGTGGAAGCATCCAGATTGAACCAGCTCCCAGATATGTTTGGAAAATAGAGCCAGTAGGACTTCCCCTTCACAGAGGATGCGTGCTTTAAGAGATGGGCAGGATTAACTGACAGAGAAAGAGAAATAGCTATTGAAATGTAAGGCAAAGCCAAGAGATAGGAAAGGAGTACCTGGGTGGCTCAGGGATTGGGTGTCTGAGTCTTGATCTTGGCTCAGGTAGTGATCCCACATGTTTGTGAGATTGAGCCCCACATGCAGCTTGATACTGGCAGTGCAAAGCCTGCTTGGGATTCTCTCTCTCCCTCTCTCTCTCTCTCTCTCTCTCTCTCTCTCTCAATAAACTTTTTTTTTAAGAGAGAGAGACAGAGAGATAGAAATCACCATGAATTGACAGGCTACTGTGGTGGGAACATTTACAGGAGTAGAGAACAGATATAAGGAAGGAAGGGAAGGTTGGTTTGGGTTCAAATGCCAGATGCCTTCATTGTGGGTTAGGAATTTCAGACCTCATCTTATCTTTAATGGGAGCCATTGAAATGTCTTGAGTACAGGTAACTTCATAGAATTATGGAATAGGGAAGCAAACTGGGCCCTGGTAGTCACGGTGGTCACTCTCTTACAGACGTTCTCATGACATGAGTGTATAAACTAAAGTAATAGCAGGATTATGTAAGGGTGGGTGAACAGACTTTAGATCAGACAAACATGGGGTGGGATGCTGGCCTCATCCAATTTTCCATGGTCAAATTATTCACCTCTATGGGTGCCCTTTGCTAATCTGTAAGGTGGTGATAACCACACCTAATTCAAAGAGTTACTGTGGGCTTTAAATGACACAGTGAATATTAAATTCATATTCCAATACCAGGTGCAGAGTAAATACCCCTCCCCAAAAACGTGACTATTCTTAATAGTTGTCATTTCAAATGGAATTAAAGGAATGAATAAAGATCAAAAGAGTAAGGGAAATAGAAAATCACCATTAGAACACCACACCAGTAATTAGTCTGTAAGACCCAACAACGAACATTAAAACTGGTAGGCAAAGAAAAAACTGAGGAGACATGGTGTATTTGTACAGTCTCAAAATATTTCCTCTAAGATATTTATTAATTTCAAAGAGAAAAGTAGCAACTTTACAGTGGAGAAACCCAGAAGACATATTATCCACAGAATAACGATGGACATTGCCACTGTCACAATTAGTGGAGAAACTGTAGTTTGAATAAAGCCTGTAGTTTAGTTAATGGTACTGTACTAATGTTAATGTCTTACCTTTGAAAAGTATATGATTCTTGTACAAGATATTAATATTAGGGGAAGCTGGGTGATGGATGTAGGGGAATCCTTGATACTATTTTGCAACTTTGCGATAAGACTAAAACTATTTTTTAAATAATTTTAAAACGTAAGTGGAAGAAGTCGACTTTGAAAAGCATCACAAAAAGTTGTCAACAGTACTTTCTGATGGGTTGGTTTTGAAGAAGGAAGGAGAGGGTGGTGGGTCAAAGCTACCTTGAAGATTTTCCTGTGAGGCACTGGGTTGAGAATTGGAAAAGCCATTAGTGAGGACCTCCATATGTGAGTGTGAGTGGTGTGAATGTGTGTGGGCAGGGGCATGGGTGTGTGAGTGTGTTAGTCAGGGTTCTCCAGAGAAATAGAACCAACAGAATGCAATAGGATATATTTCTGGAGAGAGATTATAAAGGGGGGAGGAGAGATTATAAAGGGGGAGATAAGAGATTATAAAGAATTGGCTCAATTGATAAGACTAAAAAGTCTAAATGCAGAGGATCCCGTGGTATAATCCCTGTCCAAGTCTGAAGGCTTAAGAACCAAGAGAGCTGATGGTGTAAGCTCCAGTCTGAGTCCACATCCAAAGGCTGAAGATGACTGACATCCCAGCTCAAAGACCATCTGGTAGAGAGAAAGAATTTATTCTTACTCAACCTTTTATTCCCTTTAGGTTCTCAATGGATTGAATGATACCCAGCTGCACTTGGAGAGGGCATACTGCTTTCACCCATCTACTGATTCACATGTTAATCTCACCCAGAAATACCAGCATAGATACCCCCAGACTAACGTTTAACCAAATAGCTGGGGACTCACATGCTCCAGTCAGGTTGACACATAAAACTATCACAGTGAGTGTATATGTGTGAACATGTGCACATGCGTGTATTGGAGGAGGGGAGAGGAGGCGATCACTTCCACTCTAGATGTGTGCCAGTGTCTTCCAGGCAGCAAAATAACAGAGGTATGAGGTGAGAACATAGAAGGTATGGGGCAGAGAAAACAGGATAGGAATAAACTGAAAAGAGTATTTGAAGACAAATGTAGAGACAAGATCCCTAACAAGAGCATTTACAAAAATATGAGGAGACCTCAGTGACTAATTGAATATGAGAGACTTTCCATATAAAAATGAAAGAGTGGGGCGCCTGGGTGGCTTGGTTGGTTTGGCATCCATCTTCAGCTCAGGTCATGTCTCACAGTTCATGAGTCTGAGTCCTGTGTCGGGCTCTGTGCTGACAGCTCAGAGCCCGGAGCCCGCTTCAGATTCTGTGTCTCCTTCTCTCTCTATCCCTCCCCTGCTTGCACTCTGTCTCTCACTCTCTCAAAAATGAATAAACATTTTTTAAAAAAAGCATTCAGAGAATGACAGAGAAGAGGTCATAAAAGGGGGGAAAAATCAAGACTGTATAGCATTGTAGGAACAAAGAGAGGAGACAGCTTCAAGGTCAAGCCAAACTTGATGAGTGCTCTGTCAGACCTGGTAGAAAAAGGACTGAGAAAAAGTCATAAGGGTTGATGAGTAAGAGGCAAAGGGTGATTTCCAAGAAGACCATCTCATTTTACCCAAGTATATAAAGGCCAAAAGGGTAGGGAGAAGTGGGGAGGTGACCAGAGAGGTAGTTTCTAGATCTGGAAGCCATAAGTAGGATCCTAAGTAGGTCTTCAGGCTTTAAAAGGAACTAGGAAATCTGATATTCTTTCACCTACTTTTTGAGTATTTGAGTGCCTACTGTGTGCTCAGAGCAGCCGACATACAATGAACAAAAACAACATGCTCACGGCCTCTGGAAAGTTTCCGTCCTAGTGTATTTTGCCCACTGGCATCCAGGCTTCTCAAAAGATATGCTAACACAGCAAGCTTTGAATTTTCTTTCTGGAAGAGATTGAAAAAGACCCTGGAGGAATTAGCAATAATACATCTTTTTTTAACTCATTGCTAGTATTGTGGTTGAAATGACAATGATGTATATTATGTGATCCAAGCTTTGAACATTTCATCCACAGCTCAATCTTCTAGGCGCAACTTATTTTGCTCCTGAGTTTGAGGAAATCCGTTCTTTTGTTCTCCACTAAAAACAAAACCCATGACACTATGCTTAGTCTGGCCAGACTTCCAAATTTCCCATCATGAACTTTATGAGTAATACACTTTCTTTGAAAACCTCACGCATAATTTGCTGAGTTTCATTTTACAAATAACAAAGAACTAGCCTAATAAGACAACAACATGTCACATTTTTTTATACTGGGCAATTCACAGCTCACAATTTTGTCCTGATCTGTAGGACAAAATTTATACTTGGCTCAACTAGAATAAGTACAATTCACTTCTCATCCTGAGGTGGCAAAATGCATAAACAAGATCAAGGAGTATTCACTTCTGAGGAAGATCTTGATTCACATGAGCAAAGTACATATATAGCTTCAAGGAAAAAACCTCATCCATTTGTAGAGCCTCAATATGCAAATTAAACATCCAGGAATGGAGGAAATCTAGATAGTTTATCACTTTCCTGTGGTCTTCAAAGGCTTTTAACTGTTGTTTTATTGTCTTAAAAGTCTCAATAAAAAAGAGCAGGAGAGTTCAGTTTAGGAGTTCATATTGGTCTACAGGAATTCTATAACCCTAAGAGAAATGAGAAACTCCAGTGTTCTCAACAAAGGATATCTCATCTCCTATAAATTTCTAAGGACAAAGCAACAGTTTTTGGAAATGTTGGCCCACTCACTATTTACTACTTACAGCTTAACCTCAGTCAAGTTACTTAATCTCCCTGAGCCTCAGTTTCCTCACCTGTAACACGGCAATGACATACTACCTCTTATTTCGTATGGTTGTGTGACTATTTAATGAGATCATTTGTAGCGCAGTCCCAGCACGTAGTAAACTGTCAAATAATAATTACTTTTCTTACTTTCCCTTAAAAAAGATTTGACACAACTTATTCCATTTATTCATTCTTTGGTCCTTACCACCAGAATCCTAAGCAATGAATCTAGCTGAAGAAACATTTCCCCCCCTCCCTTATACATAGGAATAACCAATGAGATATATGTGGAAGTACTGGACAGGGACAGCTGGAAGAACCCTTTTGCTGTGCTGTTCTCTTGGCTCCTACTCAGTAAGCTGACACAATGGTTGGAAATCCAACAGCCACTTGTGACTTACAGATGGAAGTTAAGCTTCAAAGCTGGCAGAGGAAAATGACGGGGAAAGCTGGATCTACAACATATCTATAAAGCTTCCATAACACCCCTAGACTACTATTATCAATGACCTTGCAAATGACAGATCTTTTAAATTGATTTGAGTCCCTTAGTTGGGTCTCTGTTTTTAAGAGCAAAAAGCAATTCCTAACTAATATCTCAAATAACTAAACTTGGAGATCTTCTGAATTTCTGTTCACTTTCATGTCGACAACAGATACTCATACAGCTGTAATTAGTTTGTCTCCCTTGCCATCACCCGCCTCTGTGGTGACAAACTGGTCCTTCTCTTCAGGATAGACTTCAATTTGCCTTTGTGGAGATAAGTTTCCCTCAATTACCTACAACTTTGCCTATTGAGTAACATACTCTTTTCTTCCCATCCTTCGGTCACTTTATACATCCACACACAGAAGCTTGAAATCTGATTTCAGCACACCAGGATGTTTTAAATAGGAAAATGAGGAGAAATAAGACAACAGTTTCCAACAACAGAACCAAAGCCTTGGCCAAATGGGTTTCTAGAACAAAACAAAATGATTCCAGTATGTAGAGATGTGTTCTTACCAGAAGGCAAAGCAGTCAGTGGTACTTCCTGCTCACCACCTAGTCATAGAAAAGTTAGTCTCTCCTGCATTTGAACAATGACCTCACCCTCCATTTCAGGCCTTGGGTGATAAGAAATAAAAGACATCAAACATAAGGATCCAGGAGGCGTGCTGGGGAGAGTACCTGATGGGATCATTTTCGTCAACCATGGCTCAGAGAACACAGGTCACAAACTCTTGCCTATTTTAACCAGGGAGGTTTAAGAAAAGTCATGTGAGCACCTGGGCTGTC
Source organism: Lynx rufus (assembly GCF_022079265.1). NCBI lineage: Eukaryota > Metazoa > Chordata > Mammalia > Carnivora > Felidae > Lynx > Lynx rufus. The sequence continues at coordinate 40,590,946 of NW_025814856.1, read as the reverse complement.
TTTCATTTTCCCACTTTTATAGAGACATGGATTTTAGGGACATTTCTGCATTCTAAGAAAAATAACATCATAAGCACAGTAACAAATGGCAAGTTGGAGGAGTCTCAGTGTCGGAAGGAGAAGCAGAAATGGTGAGAATCATCATGAGCTGAAGAGAACCTACCGTCTCTAGAGGGGACCTCCTTGTTTGGCTCCAGCAACTACTTCCATGCCACATCCTCAACGCTTTCACCAAAAGCAGGAACTCATATTTTTGTGAGAAACCCCCGAAATTTTCAATGTTGCCTAGGGGCACCTGGGTGGCTCAATCAGTTACGCGTCTGTCTTTGGCTCGGGTCATGATCTCACGGTCCGTGGGTTCTGTGCTGACAGCTCAGAGCCTGGAGTCTGCTTCCGATTCTGTGTCTCCCTCTGTCTCTGTCCCTCCCCTGCTGATGCTCTGTCTCTCTCTGCCCCTCAAAAAGTAAAAAAAAAAAAAAAAAGAAAGAAAAAAAAAGAAAAAAACGTTTAAAAAATTTAAATGTTGCCTCAATTTTTACAATTCTGTGCAATTTAGAGAAATAAAACACCCCAGTTGGCCCAATTATGCCCAGCTTGTGACTGAGCACTAATGAAGAGTAAGAAGTACAGAAGCATAGAGGCAGAAGGAAATTGAGCATATAGTCATTGGATGTGTTCAGTCATGTACCAAGTGTTTATCAAGTCATCTTCCTATGTGCCCAGCACTATGCTAAGCACTGGATCTGAATGAAAAACCAAGAAGAAAATGAGTTGATGATAAGGGATGGTTCAGTCCTGCAAAACTTTGAAATGTAATAGAAAGGAAATTATAGTATCTGTTGGGTAGAAGCATTTTAAAACCCAGGGAAGGGGGTAAAAAATAAAGTACAGAGTGTTAAGAAAGAAGTGAGGGGTAAATGTGTAGTCACCTTCCCAAATAGGAGGTATGTAGCCAGGCTACAAGTATTCTCTCCCTCTGGCACTCACAGCTTCCCACACTGAATAGGGTTGACCTGTGTAACCAACAGAATACGGCAGAAATAATGAGTGTCACTTCCAAAGGTAGGTCATAAAAGGGGCTGTGGCTTCTATCTTGCTCTTTCTTAGGTCACTCTCTCTAGGAGGTAGCCAGCTGCCGTGACATGAGAACCCTCAAGAAGCCCTATGGACATGTCCATGTGGTGAGGAAGTGAGGTCTCCCGCAAAGAGTCAGTGGAGAACTGAGCCCTCCTACCAATCATCAATGAGTGGGCCATCTTGAAAGTGCATCTTCTAGCATCAGTCAAAACTCTAGGTGACTGTAGCCCCGGCTGCAATAAGATACTGTAGGACAGAAGCACCCAGCTGAGCACTGCTAAATTCCTGCCCCACAGAAACTGAAATAATAAATGTTATTTTACCCTAAGCTTTAGGGTAATTTGTTATGCAGCAATAGATAACATATAGTAGGAAAAGTAGAGGCTTTGAGTATAAACCACACATCAAAAAAAATTAATAAAAAACAGAAAGAAAAGAGAGTTAATAGGGGTTTGGGTGAGAATGTTAAAAGAGAAGAATGTAATGGTAAAAAGCATGGTCTATTGAAATAAATCAGACATGAATTTGAAACTCAGCATCAACACCTAGGTCAGTGCAATTGTCAGGCAAACACTTAACCTATCTAATCTTCTATTTCTTCTTTTTTCTGTGTTCTCAAAATAATAACTACTTCATATAATTGTTGTGATGATTAAAAGACAGAATGGCTATGAAATATCTACTTGGTACATGGTAAACACTAGATAGGGTTAAGTTATTACTATTAGTGGTCATATCATTGAAGGCAAGTATCACGTACTCTCTAGATTTGGCATTGCCAATAATTTTAGGGGGAAAGAGTACCATTTTTATGCCTTTCTTTCTTTCCTTCTTTTTCTTTCTTTCTTTCTTTCTTTCTTTCCATCTTCTCTTCTTTCTTTCTTTCTTTCTTTCTTTCTTTCTTTCTTTCTTTCTTTCTCTTTCTGTCATTCTGAAATATATCAGAACCTTGATTACCTTTTTAAAGTAAGTTGTCATAAACTTAAGTTCTCTGTATCCAAAACATTACAACAAATCAAAGTATAGAATACAAAGCAGAAGCTAATGTATGTGAACAGAAATTAAAATTGTTTCCAGGAAATGATACTCTTTTTTTCCCCTTCTGAGCAGTGTAGACACCATGATTAGAACACACATAAAACCTTATCTCAGTGAGGGCAGATGGTGAATGTCAGATCCATCTTTATTACTTTGCAGAGAGCAAATTTCTTCGAGAAGAGCTACCATACACTAGTAGGCACATTCTCAAAATCTTCAAGGTCTGGTGTTCTCATTTATAACAGCAATTAATTTATAAATGGGTGGGTGGATGGATGGATGGATGGATGGATGGATGGATGGATAGATGGATGGATAAAAAATTTTTTAAGAAAAGTAAATTAATTTTAGTGATGTAAATTTTTTTCTTTTTTATTTCACATTAGCCATGTATATCGTCTACTCCCCCCACAAAAATAATCCTTGCATGGTTGGCAACAAGTCACCACCAGCAAGAATTGAAGTTTTTCCTTACCAAAAGTTGACAAAGTTTGCACACTGGTTGGCAGATGTTGCTGTTTCCTAGATGTAGATATTGGTAGCATTCGAAATGTTTCTTCTATTTGCTCTTTTCTCTCCAGGCAGTTAACACACTCTTTAATAAAATAATTCCACTCCCTTCAGTATGGTTCAATGGTTGAACCAACCTTATCCAGCTAGTTAATTAGTTCATAACAGAGCCTAAAACAGAAACCTAGTCTCTTGTTCTCAAACTTAGTAGGGATTTTTTTTTCTACAATACAAGTATTTTAACAACTTTCTTACCTTGTGTCAGCAAGTGAGCCGTCTTTCCCTTCCATTCATCCTGGTCATTTATAACATTATTCCCTTACTCAAAAACCTGCACTGGTTCCCTTTTCCCACTCCCATCAGTCCCAGATACTGTTACCTATCTCTCTGCCCCTTTCTTAGACAATAGACTGTTTTTCCAAATGCTTCTAAAGTTGACCTTCTCACTAAGCAAAATTCCACCTCCTCCATGAAACCTTCCTCAACTCCTCCAGCCCATCAGCTTTCCACACGCTAGGACTCCCATTGTACTTAAAATCAACACTATTTGGTCCATAATTTGTTGTTTTACTGCCTACTATTGCATATAACTTCAGTTGGTCCATTCAGACCCATTCATCATCCTTCTCCACCTGCTCTGGGCTCCTGGAGGCTAACCTGTTTGGTCAACGTCATTGGTTCTCAAGGTGTAATTCCAGACTGTGGCATCAGACTCGCCTGAAAACCTACTGAATCAGAGATTCTGGGGATAGGCCCCAGAAGTCTGTGTTTCAGGAAGCCCCTTTGGTTTTTGACACAGGCTCAAGGTTGAGAACCACTGTTCTACATCCCCAGCTCTCCTGTTCTTTGGCTTTGTGGCTAGGTTATGTCAATGTGTAGCCCTAGCAGGAGGGAGAAAAGATTGAAAGATTAGAACTATTCTGGCAGGTTCCCTATCCCTGTACACACCTTTGAAGCCTCTTTACTTTTACTTTATTAATGCTTCTTTTGCTTATCCTACCATCCTGTTTTACCATCCATTTTCTCTTGGGACCCTGACTGGTATACATCCATATTTTATAACCAATATAAATGAAATTTCCCAGTTACACTCCTGTCCTTGCCTTCCTGCCTCCCATCCCCCAACTTGTTGACCACGAGGTTCAGGGCTTTTCTTAACTATTTTCTCAGAATCCTAGAATTCTTAGGTCATGTGTGATAGACAAGATACTGGTCTCACAAAGACGTCCACATCCTAACCCCTGAAATCTGAAATATGTTACCTTTATGGCAAATATACACATTGCTGATGTGATTAAGTTAATGATCTTGCCATGGAGGGATTATTTGGACTATCTTAATGGGCCTAATCTAATCACAGAGGTGCTCACAAAAGGAAAGCCAGAGGGTCACAATCCAAGGAGATGTGGCAGAGAAAGCAGAGGTCAGAGAGAGTGGGAGAGAGAGCCTGGGGCTGCTGTGTTGTTGGCTTTGAGGTTGAAGAAAGGGAGCATGAGCCAAGGAAGACAGCAGCCTGTAGCAAGCAGGTGGACAATGCAAAGAAACAGATTCTCCCCTGGAGTTTCCAGAAGGGATGTAGCCCTGCATATAACTTGATCAGAAGTTAGTAAGATTCATTATAGATTTATGACTTCCAGGGCCATAAGAAAAGAATTCTGTGTTGTTCTGAGCTGCTAGGTTTGTGGTAATTGGTTACAGAAGCACTCGGAAACTAACACAAGCAGCTTAGAGAAAACAGGTGCCTTGATCAAATAGGTTTGGGAACTCCTGCATATTACACCACGTGAAATACTGCACCAAAGAACCATTCCTAAATTCTTGAAACCTCCTGCTTCCCATACTTTTCTCCAGGAAGAGCATTAATATTGCGCAGACTAGCAGTAGTGGCACTTAACATTTGTAGATGGTAACTCCATCCCAGACTCTGGGCTACATGCTCTCGATGTAATTATCCAATAGCTTTAGGAGGTCATTGTTACTATTCCTCTTATTTTACACAGTGGTAAACCGAGGTTCACAAGGTTAGTCATTGGTTTCCAGTCACATGGCTCGTAAGTGGTAGAGTTCATATCTACAACATTACTAATTTCAATGTCCCTGTTCTCAATATTCCACTCTATCTGTCTAGTCTTGAGAAATACTAAATAGACCAGGCTACCCTATGGCTCAGATAAAAACCCTAATGAGTGATGTCCTACATCTTTCCCCTTACCAAGTGCACCCCTTCTCATAGTTTGAAATATTCCATGTTAATACGATTGCTAATACCCTGGCCAAATGCAGAGTGGAAACCTCTTTCAGTCTGGTTTGAAAACAGCCAGACCACGGGAGTGTGTGTAAGGTTAAGGCAACTTCTTTCCATAAAGGAACTGTTTTCAGAAGTACCTGACGTGTACAGATGTGACATGGCCACAAAGGATTAGCATAGTTTAAATATAACTCAGTAGAGAGACACCATTCAGAAGTCACAGGCCTGTCAGCGTTTCCCTGATTTGCCCATAAAAATTAATTATTGGCTAAAAGTAGCAGAAAAAGTCTCAGACCATTAGGTGGAAAACAGTTTTACAAGCAATCCTGATTATACATAAGGTTGGAGAATTTATGGAAAAGAGAGGTGCATACAGCAGAGTTGAAAGAATTTTTATTTCTAAATAAATGTTTATCACTTAAAATAGTGTTCATAGGATGTTTCTTGTGCTTTAGATGCGTGTTTTAGTAAGCAAATGTGCTATTATACTGGAATTATTTTATTAGCATGTGCTTTAACCTCTTTTACGATTACTATAAAACAAAGTTTGAGCCTATAATTCTTCTAAACAATTTTTCTGTCTTTGTTGGTCTCTATGTTAAATGTTGTGAATTATTTTGACGTATATTAAGTTCTCATAAACATTAAGCAAATTTTAAATTAGTCACTCTATTTTAGTAGTTTTCAATGCAGATTTATACAAATAGACTTTAAAGGAAAAAAATCTATCTAATTTATAATTCTTTATCCCCCAAATAAGTAACACTAAATACTATTTTCATTTCTGGAACAGAAGTGAGACACTAGGAGGAAATCTGAGCTTCATAAGCACAGTCTGGAGTTCCACTCATAGTGATGCTAATGTTCGTTTCCTGGCTTTGACAAACGTACCACAATTATGGAAGACGTTAGTGTTAGTAGAAATTGGATAAAGGATATATAAGAACTCTCTGCATTTTCTGGCAACTGTTTTATAATCCCCAAATTATTCCAAAACAAAAAGTTCATTTTACAAATTGAAGATACCACTCATGTTAATTCACATGAGTTTTATAGTGTTGTTAGTAGCAGGTACTGACCGACAAGGGTTTACAGGACATCTGAGACCTAGCATTTCACTCTCCCCATCCCCACAGCCTATGTTTAGATAGCAAGCATCTTAAATAGGTTTCTAACCGGGAAAACAAAGCCAATGAGCAAAGCAATAAAATGTCCTGTGGTTGACACTTCTGAGACATGATAGCTGGTTTGTTTCACCAAATTCTTTTAACTTGATTAACATCTTCAGTAGAGAGCTGACTCTCTATGGATGCCACAAGGTACCATTCAAAAGAAACACACAAAATTCAACCTCAAAATGTCACCTCATGGCCCACATAGATATGACTACTTGGAACTTATTTCTTTTTCATCTGTTTCCCCACTTAGATCGTGTGCTCTTCTAGAGTGGGAAACACCAATGAACCCCAGCACATTGCCTGACAACATGGATATTCAAACATCATTTGATAATGGGTGAGTTAATGAATTAACTAGCAGGCATTTATATGAGAAGAGTCTTGCAGGATGTCAAGAAAGGACTGTATACCTCTGTATATGCAGTGAAAACAGAGCTCTGGTGCCCACATGTGTATTTTTCAATCAATAAGGGAACAAAATTCCCAGTTGCTTGAGTCATAAATGTGAATTCAGAGTTGAGCCAGCCCAGCAATAACTCTCTCCTTAGGAACTAGATAAACAGTTCAAACCAATCCCTGACAGAAAGAGAGTAAAGAACACCACTGCCACATTAAAACATGACCCCCTATATTCTAACATGGGAGGGCTCAAACTCACTTACTCATTAATTGGACAGATAATTTTTCAGACTCAGGGACTCAGCAGTCAGTGGATAAAACAGACAGAAGCGCTTGTCTCATAGAGCTCACTGTGTGAGAGTAAAGAAAGGAAATAAGAAACTGAGATGATTACAAGCAGGTAATCATCTCCATACTGTCAGGGCCAGAGAGAGAGAGTACTCGGGATTCACAGACTTACATTCTAGGCAGGAGTCATTAGCTGAGGGAACTTGGACGTTGGCAGGGCTATTACAGGCATTAAGTGAAATGGTGTAGACACTCTTTATTAATGAAAGCACTTGAGAAAGTACTGAAACGCAATGCACTGTAGAAAGTACTGGAACGCAATGTATTTGTTTGTCCATGTCACTCTTTCTATAGTCATTCCTTATCACGCTTTCACTGAGAACCTACTATGTGCCGGACAGCATCACAGAGATACAGAGATAGAATGTTAATGCGACTCTCAAGGAATCCACATACCAGAATGGGAGTCAGCAAAGCATTTCCATAAACATCGGAAAGCAAATATTTTTAGGCTTCGTGCGCCACTTAGGGTCTTTGTTGCGTCGGCTTCCTTCCTGTTTATCTGTTTTTGTAAAACTTCACGGACATAAATTTGACCATTCTTATCTCCTTTTGCAAGCGGCCTGACAAAAACAGCGCAGCAGCTGGATTTGGGCCGTGTGACCTACATCGCAAACTGCTCATCTGAAAGACTGACAGAAGAACAACAGGAGACTGACTGTAGCATGCTACCTGCTGCAACTGAGCTCTGTGCTCTCATTATTGTCTTTCTGACGTCATCCTCAGAGAGAATCCTGTACATTAGCATCCAATGTCTCACCCCCTCTTCTGCCTGGAAAATGTGAGGGCAAGTGCACCCGACGTAAATACATCTGCTTCCTCCTTCTCCCTTGCTGTCACAACCTCAGTTTGTTCACAGAGGCAATGTCGCTGGCTAAATACTTCTTTCTCAGGCTTCCTCCGAGTAACAAGTGGCCTTGGGTACAGTTCTGGGCCACCAGGCTATGAGCAAAACAAGTCTTGAGTTTCTGGGCATATTTTTGCTTGTCTAATGAAAGAAGAAGATGCCATCCATTGTCCCTTGTTCCTTCTTGCACTTACAGATGGTATGTGGGGTGACAGTAACCATCTTGTCACCAAAAGGCAACCAGAATGAGAGGAGGGCCAAAGGATTCACAGATAAACTATCCTTTAGATTGCTGAGGCTCTGAGCCAACCAGTGTGAGTAAGAATGCTCTCTCCAAATACCACTGCATAGTTTGTAGGCCACGTTCAATTGGCTTTTCTGTCACTAGTTGCTAAAAGCATTGTTGGTGAGGTAAGTTTCATCATCTGCCCAGCACACCCCCCGTGGCAACCCTGGAATGGAGTGAGAGTTTCCTGGGTTCCTCTAGCTTAACTACCACTCCCACCGCCATCATCATCACCAGCACCACCATTAATGATTATTGAACATTTACCTGTATCATCTTATTTTTATTACCTAATTACTTATCAATTCTTACCTAATTTACTATGTAATTATTATTTAATAATCAAAACTGTTGCCTAATTATTATCTGATTATCAAATATCTGTGTATCTGTGTATTATCTAGTATCACAACAACACTGAGGCGGAAGCTGTTAGTTACTGTCCTTACTCTGAGGTGAGGGAACTGAGCCACAAGGAGTAATTTGTTTAAGATCTCACAGCTAGTAAGTGACCAACCTAGGATTTGGAGCAGTCTGATTCCTGAGGCCTTACACGTAATGCCTGTACTTCATTTCTTCAACTGTCACACAGAAGTCAACGCAAATCATAAGTATAAAGTGTTCAGTTCTGGAGTCTCGTGTCTCATTTGGGAGCATTAGCCACAGTGACCCTGGTTCTCGGGCACATCCCAGAAATAAGCCTCAGCTTGTGAAATTAGCAAAGTTGAACAAGGCTGTCGTTTATTTTCCTTTTTCTCCTCAGCGTTAGAAATTCCTGTCAGTGGGAACACACAGTTTCCCAGACGTTGACAGCTCAACTTTTGGGCATTTGAAAATTACCATTATTAGTTTTAGCATGTGAGCGATTTCTTCCAGACTCATGGTTGGCAGGATTTTTCTTAATCTTTTAACGAATGATGGGATGACATTTTTGTTTGTTTGTTTCCAAAGTTCCTCCAAGATTCCATCACTAGTAAGACACCTGAATTTTAAAAATGTTTTATTGCAAAAAATAAGCCATCAATTGAATCATCCTGTATTTTTATCCTCTTTATTTTGATGCTACAGGGTTGGTCATAAAGATAAAAGAAAGAAGTTGAAAGTCATTAATATTCATTTTTCTCAGACATTAAATAATCAGTGTTCTGAAGAATCTGGCAGGTAGGTTAGTTTGAGTGTTCTTCTTCTCTTTAACTCTTGGCTGATCATTATCCTTGTCATATGAAAACAAAGTGAATGTTAATTTACATAGCTTTATCTGGGGCTAGTGCACAAAGATATAAAATAAATACTAATATTGATAATCATCGTCATCATCATCCTAGCAGAGCCTTAGATGAAGTCCCAGGTAATATTATAAACAGTTGACACATTATCTCTTTTTTACTGTGATAAAATACGTATAACAAAATTAATCATCTGGACCATTTTTAAATGTACAGTTCATTGCCACTGAGTACATTCAAATTATTGTACAACCATTACCAACATCCATATCCAGAAGTTTTTCATCTTCCCAAACTGAAACTCTGTTTCAGGGTGGCTCAGTTGGTTGAGCATCCGACTTTGGCTCAGGTCATGAGTTCGAGCCCCACATCAGGCTCTCTGCTGTCAGCACCGAGCCTACTTGGGATCCTCTGTCCCCCTTTGTCTCTGCCCCTCCTCCTCTTGCACGTGTTCTTTCTTTCTCTTTCTCTCAAAAAATAAATATTTAAAAAACAAAGTAGTGGACTGCCTGGGTGGCTCAGTCAGTTAAGCATCCAACTTCAGCTCAGGTCACGATCTCGCGGTTTGTGACTTCGAGCCCCACGTCCTGCTCTGTGCTGACAACTCAGAGTCCGGAGCCTGCTTCCGATTCTGTGTCTCCCTTTCTCTCTGACCCTCCCCCATCTCATGCTCTGTCTTTTTCCCTCTCTCAAAAATAAGTAAGCATTAAAACAAATTTTTTTTTAAAAAAGTAGGATTGCGGGGCGCCTGGGTGGCGCAGTCGGTTAAGCGTCCGACTTCAGCCAGGTCACGATCTCGCGGTCCGTGAGTTCGAGCCCCGCGTCGGGCTCTGGGCTGATGGCCCAGAGCCTGGAGCCTGTTTCCGATTCTGTGTCTCCCTCTCTCTCTGCCCCTCCCCCGTTCATGCTCTGTCTCTCTCTGTCCCAAAAATAAATAAACGTTGAAAAAAAAAAAATTAAAAAAAAAAAAAAAAAAAAGTAGGATTGCTGGATCACATCGTAATTCTCTGTGTTATTTTTTGAGGAACCCCCGTACTGTTTTCCATGGCAGCCACACCATTTTACATTCCCAACAAACAGAGCTCAGGGTTCCAATTTTTCCAGATCCTTGTCAGTACTTATTTTCTGTTTTTTGTTTTTTTTGTTTTTTTTTTTTTAAATAATAGCTACCTTAATGAGTATGAGGGGTGAGGGATTATTTTTGTCTCCATTTTGTAAGTAAGGAAACCAAGGCACAGAGACGTAATATAGCCTGCACAGGGTCCCATATTTATTATGTAGAACTGGGATTCACAGCCAGTAGTCGGTGGCCCAGAGGCCACACTCTTCTCCACTGACTTTTAAAACCAGCAGCAGCTATCACGTAATGAGCATTATTATGTGCCGGGCATGGCACTGAGCATTTTACATGAATTATTTCATCTCATCCTCACAACTAACCTGCAAGCATGTCCTTGTTATTGTCTCTACTTTTCTAACAAGGAATATGAAAAGAAGTTAAGTATCTTGTTCAGGGTTCCTCAGCTAGTCAATGACAGAGGTGGGATTCGAATCCAGGTCTCTGAATCCAGGACTTGAACAACTGATCTCTAGCTCATATTTAGTTTTAGATAAAGGATCGTCCCATCAAATTCTGTATCTTTCTCTGTGCCCTCCGTAGAGATATTTTCCCCTCCCTAGAGTTAATCGAAGTCCTTCCAATTGTATTTCATAGTGATATGGATCTGTTCATTGTCTCAGGGAGGCTTATGCTGGCATTTGAATGCAGTTCCTCAAGGCTTTCCAGTGAGCTCAGTAAGTTGAAACATGCACACCGAATATAACATTCCTTCCCAGGTAGAGTAAGTTGGCAGGACCCAACCTTTCATGGAAGGGCTGTGACTTTCAAAAAGCCTCTCTCATTTACCACTTATTCCTTCCCACTTACCTAGTTGTTGTTCTAAAGATATTTTCTTCCAAGTCGTAATGCTGAAAAGATACTTTTCGCACAGCCCCTCTTACCAACTCCTTCAACCTATTGTCATGTCTTTGGGACAGGTGAGTAAATGTTACCACCTGTCCTCTTTGCTGTTCACGCAGCCTAGATTCAGATCCACTAGGCCACTTAATAGGTGGTTTACTTTGAATGAGCTAGTTTAACCTCACTTGACATCAGTGTCTCCATCTATAATGCATGAATAAAAAGTCTCTGTGTCATAGGATTTTTAAAGGATAAATGAGATCATATTCATAAAAAAATTAGCATGATACTTGGCAAGTAGTAAACTCTCTTTAAATTGTAGCTGTTCTCTTAAATCTCACCAACCAGATGATAGCGTTCCAAGAGCAGAAATTGATTCTTACTGACATACCCAGCATGGAGCCTTACACATAGTAGATGATCAAGGAATCTTTTTGGATGACAGTTGTTCATTATTTTGATGGGATGGCCATGACATTTTCAACATTGTGACTCTGGAATCACAAAGTTTCAAGAGGAAGGAACAGGAAAGACAAGGGTAAGGAGGGCAAAGAGGCTGGGGGAGGCAGGCACAGAAGACAGGCACACACAGGAATTTCAGAAGTCATCGTCCTGTGAGATCCAAGCTTAAGGAGCACTCACACTTCACGCCAAAAGAAGTTGGCTAGCGTCTCTGTGTGAAGAGACGGATTGTTGAGCAAGGACCTGCATGTCTAAACCATTCCAGCATCTTGCCCACCTGAGGAGTTGTCCTGACTCTTCTCACCAGTGATTATTCTGCTTTTCCACACCCACACGCTGGGAAATTTCTCCTCTCTAGGACATCCTAGGCCAAATCATCTCCGTTTGTACTTTGAATGCAGTCAGGCCTGGAAGCCTTTTGCTTGTAATTGGAATGTTGTAGGGTTGTACTAGAAAGCCTGCCCAGTACTTACATCACTGCTGGAATTTGAACTCTATTTCTTTATACTTGTTGTTCTAGACCTGAGCTGCCCAGTATAGTAGCCACTATACACAGGCGCCTATTTAATGTAAATTAATTAAAATTAAATGAAATTTAAAACTCAGTTTCATCAGCCATATGGCATGCACTCAATCGCCACATCTGGCTAGTGATTATTATATTGAACAGAGCCAGATATAGACCATTTATGTCATCACAGAAAGTCCTATTGCAGAATTGCTCTAGAAAATAAGATCAAGCATCGTAAAGCAAGTAATTCTCATGAAAAATTGTGTCGTAGCTATATGAGAATCAGGGGGATCTGTTACTCTTTAGGTACACTCTGTGGGTTTTAAAACATGTTGTAAATTCTTTGACCCACAACCCATCAAAATGCGGAATCTAACTTCCCTTTCTCGCCAACAGCCCCAGCTGACACCCTGCTTAAACTCTAGACGTGGGAGCCTCTGCAGACTCTAGCCTCTGGGCCACCCCAGCTAATACTAGGTGGAGCAGAGACAAGATGTTCCCATGATACCCCACAGATTCCTGAGCCAAATGATGTTTTTGTTTTAAGCTTCCATGTTTACGGTGCTTCGTTACCCATAAATAAAAATTTGAACGTGAATATTCCCCAAAAAACAGCACATTTTAAATGCAGTATCAGTAGTGAAGTATCTTTAATGAAGTTCAGTCCACAATGAAAAGATGTTTGAGAAAGTGTGAGAATCGTCTTCAGTGCCTAACTGCAATATCATTGG